>NC_066864.1:8557902-9179777 GCF_025177605.1 Cucumis melo | reverse complement strand
GTGTGCTAGTAAACAGCGCGATTAAAACAGAATTATTGACTGAGGCTCATAGTTCCCCATTTTCCATGCACCCAGGTAGTACAAAGATGTATCAGGACCTGAAACGAGTTTACTGGTGACGTAATATGAAGAAAGAGGTGGCAGAATTTGTTAGTAAATGCTTGGTTTGCCAGCAGGTTAAGGCACCAAGGTAGAAACCAGCAGGTTTATTACAACCCTTGAGCGTACCAGAATGGAAGTGGAAAAACGTGTCCATGGATTTCATCACAGGACTGCCTAAAACTCGGAGGGGTTTTACCGTGATTTGGGTTGTTGTTGATTACAACCAAATCAGCACACTTCATTCTGGGGAAATCCACTTATACTGCTAGTAAGTGGGCACAGTTGTACATGTCTAAGATAGTGAGACTACATGGAGTGCCAGTGTCGCTTATTTCTGATAGAGATGCTCGTTTCACTTCCAAGTTCTGGAAGGGTTTACAGGCTGCCATGGGCACGAGGTTAGACTTTAGTACAGCTTTCCACCCACAGACAGATGGTCAGACTGAGCGTCTGAACCAAGTTTTAGAGGATATGTTGCGAGCTTGTGCATTAGAATTCCCAGGTAGTTGGGATTTTCACTTGCATTTGATGGAATTTGCTTATAATAACAGTTTTCAGGCTACCATTGGCATGACACCATTTGAGGCCTCGTACGTAAAATGTTATAGATCCCCTGTTTGCTGGGATGACGTTGGTGAGCAGAGATTAATGGGTCCTAAATTAGTTCAGTCTACTAACGAGGTGATACAGAAAATTAGATCACTTATGCAGATCGCACAGAGTAGGCAGAAGAGTTATGCTAATATGAGACGAAAGGATCTTGAGTTTGATGTGGGAGACAAAATGTTCTTGAAAGTAGCACCTATGAAAGGTGTCTTACGATTTGGAAAGAGAGGAAAGCTGAGTCCTCGTTTTGTTGGGTCGTTTGAGATTCTAGAGCGAATTGGCCCTGTAGCATATCGCTTGGCGTTGCCACCATCACTCTAGACAGTTCATGATGTGTTCCATGTTTCTATGTTGAGGAAGTATGTCTCAGATCCATCCCATGTAGTGGATTACGAGCCATTAGAGATTGATGAAAACTTGAGCTATACAGAACAACCAGTTGAGGTGTTGGCTAGGGAGGTGAAGATGTTGAGGAATAGAGAGATCCCTTTGGTTAAAGTCTTATGGCGGAATCACAGGGTTGAAGAGACTACATGAAAGAAAGAAGATGACATGAAAGCTCGTTACCCAGAGTTGTTCGAGGAATAAAACATTCGAGGACAAAAGTTCCTTAAGAAGGGAAGAATGTAACGCCCCAAATTTTGAGGAAAGTTTTAACATTTTATGTTAATTTTCGAGAATTTAAAATTTTTTGTGTTAATTTTTGTTTGGTTTAGAAGAGAAAAGAAAAAGAAATTAAAGGGTTTGAATTTTTTTATAATATAATATGATATAAAATAATATAATAATAATATAATATAAATTATATTATTATTTATTAATTATATTATTATATATATATATATATATATTTTAAAAAAAAGAGAAACCCTAAGCCCTCCCACGCGCCGCCCCTCTTGTCTTTTCCCCGTGTGTTTGCCCACGCCCAGTCGCCGCCGTACGTCCTCCTTCGTTCAGTTGTCCGCTGCGTTGAAGCAAAGCCGCGCGCTGCCGACGCCATGTTCTTCCACGGTTTTCGTCGACTTCGGTCGTCGTTCAAGAAGCGTCAAGTCGAGCCGACCAAGCCGACCGAGTCGACCAAGCCAAGCCGAGCCACGAGTTGAGCCGAGCCGAGGACTGAGTCGAGCTGCGAGCCGAGCCAAGTCGAGTTGAGCTGAGCCGCGAGCCAAGCCGTAACCCGAGCCAAGTTGAGTTGAGCCGTGAGCTGCGAGTCAAGAGCCGATCCAAGCCGAGCCATTTTTCCAAGCCAATCTCTCAGTTCACCGAGCCGCGTAAGCCGTTCTATCCGTGCTGAGTCCCGGTGAGTTTTGGTAAGGATAATGTGAGGAATTTCTCACGTTTTCATTAGTCAATGTGGGTTTAAATGTTGGATTAAAATGTTGGACTGATTGGTTGGGTTAACTGTTGATCCCCTGAAGGTGGTAGCGAGGTGACGCTCGAGTTTAGGAGTGTTACGGCAAGTGTAGTTGGAACCAACTATCCTCTATTTAGGTAAGCCGGTAGAAGTTGCTTTGGAACGATTTGTAATGTGGATTTTCGGTGATGTCATTGTTAAACCCTGATGTTTGTGTTTAGGTGGATTCGTTTGGACGTCGAATTGAACAAGGAATTTAGCTACATTTCAAGTAAGGGATTTCTTACTACTGGACCTCGGACCGAGACTGGAAACGTAGTAATCCACATGGGAATTATACGATAGTAACTGTATTGAATTGATTGACGCATGTTTGACTAGTACATATCACTTATATGCTCTTGACTGATTAAAGGTAATGTGATCGTTAGTTGTAGCCTATGTACTATTATATATGTAATGAGTTGTTCTGTTGATGGGTACCGATGGCCTGATGTTCTGTGTATTGTGGTTATGTTGATGGGTTGTGCTGTCAATTGAAATAGTAATGCCGATGGATTATGAAAATCTTAATGTTATAAAAAGTTGAAGTCTGTTATCAGGATACTGGGTATGAGTTATGTCGTGGTGGTACCAAAGGTTTGAAATGTGTATACGCGGATGAGCCGTGCTGTAAACTGAATACGACTGTTATGCCCAATATGGACGTTATGCATAAAATAGATTACCTATAGATGTGCTAGGGTTTGAATTGAGACAAAGTACCATTAGGAGAATTTACAAAGTGATGATTTGACTATTAGACTCAATTTAGGGAATGTCACGATGAAGTGTGAATCGGATATACATATAGCGATCGAGGAGACAGTTGTTTAAACCTAAACTGTCTGACTGGCTAAGCTTATGACTGAACCGTTAGCCTGAACGTTATTGGGATGTGACTGTTGTAGATGGTTTAGTATAGACTGTGGGGTAACGGTTAGCTTTATCTATGGGGTAGAGTACCTTACAGGCATGGTGTCCTTCGGGATTCCTTCTCTTGATATGTGTATCCTTTGGGATCACGAGACTGATATGTGCATCCTTCGGGATCACTAGACTGATATGTGTATCATTCGGGATCACTGAACTGATATGTGTATCCTTCGGGATCACTAGACTGATATGTGCATCCTTCGGGATCACTAGACTGATATGTGCATCCTTCGGGATCACGAGACTGATGTGTGCGTTCTACGGAACCAATAGACTGTTTATGTAGGATACCCAAACATCTCTCTAAGAGAGTCCATGATCTGACGTGCAGTGACCATGATCTTATGTTTCTTGCTCAATATGTCAAACATACTAGCCAAGATGTGGAGGCGAGTCTTGTCATTGGCCTTTGTCCAGCGGTCATATGCATCCCTAACACTTTGGGATGCATATTTAGTAGGGAAAGGAGGACATTCCTCCATTAAGACGAAGCGTAGATCTGCGATAACTAGAATCATATTGAGTTTCGATTTCCAGGTCGCATAATTTTCACCGGTTAATTGATCTTTTTTAAGCAATGTAATAATTGAGGAAGACATGCTGGAATAGCAAATAATTGACCGTATTAGTTATCTTTGTCTTAACCCATTACATAAAACAATCCAATCAATTCAGTAAAAAAACAAACAATCAAAGAATCCTAATAAAACTAATGATTTAGTTTTTGCAAAGATACTTCAGAAGTTTAGAGCAACAGCCCCGAAGGGTGATCAATTACTCCTCTTCTGAATTGAGACAATCTCAACTAATTACTAATACCAGAATAACTCTTATTCCTATAGTTCTTAACTATCGTTGTTCGGTCAAGGATTCATTAACTAACTTAATTCATCCCGTAAGTGTGACCCTACCATTTTTAGATCCCAAAGGTACGCTTCAACAGGCTACCGTTAGAAAAGACAACTGTTGAAGATTAACCTAAGAAATCCTATCCATTTCTGGAGTTTGCGATGTTCCGACTTATATGATCAAGCCCTCTGAAGGGATGGTCGCTCCAAAATGATAGGCAAGCAGATCATAGAAATATCACGGTCCAACCTAATGGAGGAGACTGTAGGATACGTTGACACGCGTCCTTCTCCCACTTACTATGAACATTTTCCCTATTCACTTTGTTATTGATCCATACAAACACTTTTCGAAGGGAGGCCGCGCCCAGGGCGACACGAAGTCGAGTATGGATCTCACGTGTGAACTCTTAGGGACGTGAGAGCAAAAAAATTGATATACCATATATACCATTTTTCTCCCACTAAAATGTTCTATTAATTGAGGGCTTAGTTGCACTTAGCTAAATTCCGGCTAAATGAATCTAACTAAGTCTATTCTTATTATAACACTTGTAATAAAACTTTACACTAAAGTTTCTAGGTGTATTAAACCATTTAATTTACCTAGTGACATCTTATGCTAATAGGAATAAGGTTAATTCAACGTCGGTTCCGGGTCAGTTCCCAGGTAGGAGGTGTTCCGTAAACCGTCAACTTAAGTACCCCCAGCCTTAGACAAAACTTTACCGGTGGAGTTCCCTTATAACCTTAAATCCTATTTGTCCTATTTAGTTTCATTAAACTAAAAATAAGACTTAATTCTAATCCTATTAGAATTAATGTGATCTTAGGTCTATTTAATTTTAAACAATTTAAAATTAAATCAAATTAATCCTAAGATCCTATGTTTGCATGCAACTCTTTATTATAGGTTGACTGTTTCTAATAATGAAATTTTATAACTATTATAAAATTAGTTAATTTGCCCTATAATCATGCATACTATGGTTTAAATAATTAAAATCAAATTATAATTAAATAAAACCATATTACATGCATACATTATATTAATATAACAATTATATTAAACTTTGGATGTAATATGCACAATGCAAATTAATTTTCATCTTTATTAATATAACAATTATATTAAATAAAATATGAAAATCAATCAAGCATATACAAGACATTAATTTAAATATAACAAATTATATTTAACTAAGTAATGTCATGCATCATGCTTATTCAATTTCATATATTTATAATATCAACATATTTTAAATTACTCATGAAATTCCCAATCATGCATTAAAACAATACATTATAACATTTATAATATATAAAAATGCATGAACATGCTTAACCTAAGATGGGATTTATCTAAATGACATTCATAAAGCATTTAAATAACAATTGAACCTGTAAAATTGGTCCCTAAGATAAAATAAAGCAAAAATTACAATAATAAAGCCTTAAAATTATCCTAAAAGTGCTTTCAAAGCTCCAAAACCGGTCTCAAAACCTTCAAAAAGCTTCAAACTGGACCCAAACACCTTGAACCAGTCAAAAACCGTTCCAACCCGGTTAAAAACTACTTGAACCGACCCAAAAAATGAAGAACCAGCCCAAAACCGCCTGAACCGGCACCATATGAAAAACAAAACCGGAGCCGAACCGAGCCGTCCGTACAATCGAGCCGAGCCGACCGTCCGTACAACCGAGCCGAGCTGAGTCGTCCGTACAACCGAGTCGAGCCGAGTCGTCCGTACAAAGCCAAGCCGAGCCGAGCCGCGAAGCCATTCGTACAAGCCGAGCCGAGCCACGAAGCCGTCCGTACAAGGCGGTAACGTCATGATGATGTCATCCCTTCTTCAACCTCCAGACGCGGAATTTTTTTTTCTTTTTTTCGCTTCAGTTTCTGTACAGAATCGAAAAAACTCCCGTTCATGGCCTTCCGGTTGTTCGTTTTGAGCAAATTGGGTGTCGAAAAACTCAGAAAAACACCCCGAATCCAAAAATTGGACTCTAAATTACAGATTTACAAATTAAAATGCCAAAAAATGCAGAGGCCTTTACACTTTGATCTTATCAAAACAGTAAATCTATGGCCAAAATTACAGAAACATCCAATTGCAAAAACCACATTCATAATGCAGAGATCCCACCTAACCAATGCAAATTTTTAAAATTCTCAATTAAAATTGACTTGGCTCTGATACTAATTGAAGGGATGAAAACCCTTTACAGGGGAAAAATCACAGAAACTCAATTTTAATTGGAACCTTAAAAATACCAATACATTGGCAAAAAATAGAAAAACAATTTTTATGGTTAAACATGCTTTGAAAAAAATACAGAGAAGAAAAAACTTACGCTCGTTGACGACTCTAAATCTACCAATCACCAAATTTTGGGGCACCACCACTTGGAAACCTTCCTATTTTCTGATTGAGATGGTTTGTGGGAACCAAAATTGGAATAAGGGAATGGAGAGAATTTTTTCAGAGAGAATGGAAGAGTCTTCTTCGCAAAACTCACTGTTGTGATTGTTACGCAAAGAATTCCCACTTCTTCTGACGAAAGAAGTGAGAAGTTGGAGATAATAAATGGAAACGTGGGAATACCACCCACGTTCCCTATTAACTTAATAATAATTATTAAATTAATATATATATTAAATTAATTAATTAATTTAATTAAATAATTAATTAAATCATATTTAATTAATATTTTCATTTAAATCATATTTAAATGAATATCTCTCGCATAACCTATAGTTTTAATTTAATTAATTTAATTAAATCAAATTAAACTAAACTATTAATTAATTCTCCAATTAATTAATTTCTAAATTAAATATCTTATATTTAATTTAATCCATAATTTGAATCATATTCAAATATAAATTTCTCTCATAACCTATAGTTTTAATATGTATCATATACACATTAAATTTTAACTTATAGTTTTAATATGAACCTAATTCAAATTAAACTAATATTTGAACTTATTCAAATATTTTATTCTCTCGTAATTTAATTTTGAATCATATCCAAAATTAAATTTATATAATAAAGTCTAATAAACTTTATATTATAATGTATCAATATACATTATATTAATTCCCAAAGTAAATTTGAACATTTCAAATTACAACCAATATAAATAAATCTCATTACTCTTTATGAGCTAGGAAGGGGACCTAATGGACCTACAGATCAGAAGCTACAACGATATGAGATTAATTAGCTAAACTCATTAACTACATTAATCAATATTCGTTAACTGTGTGTACACTCCACTAAAGACTCATAGCTGAACTCTTCTCACTGTAGATATATTTCTGTGTCCACGGATATAGACCAATACCAGTAAGTTAGTCCTTCACAAGTGTTCGTAACACCAACTGGGTCAAATTACCGTTTTACCCCTAGGTTACCTCTAGTCCTTAAATACCAGTGCTCCTCTAATGAACAACTTGTTTATGGTCCAACCACTAAACAGAAAACCCTCTCGTGCCATAGAGAGGGTAGGGCCCTTTGTACAAGTTCCGGAGACACCATTTAAGGGAACACTTATCTACTTACCCTAAAGGTGGGAAGGAGTAAATTCCATCTTGTGTGATTATGTTTCCAGCTCCCCACTCGGTCTTGTCCCCAAAATGATAAGCATATTGAGTCGGCAATTTGGCCACTCTCACCCATACAAATCAAAGGACAATCTCTCGCAAACAGGAGTTCATAATACACTCAGGATTAAGACTAAGGCACCTAGGTCATCCTAATGAAATAAAAATTCAACTAGTTAACGGAGTTACATCTAGTGATTACTATTTCGTGGTCCAGTCTTATGCAAACTCATTGCATAGGATACCCTCACTCACATGTCGCATACATGAACACATTGGATCAATGTATTTTTATCAAATACAAAGTGAGCCGTATCCATAGTGTTAACAGGATAAGGTACCCAACCTTAGCACTATATTATAGACCCTTTAAGCTAATCTTGAACAATGATCCCCGTATGCTTCTACATACTGTTCAAGACTCATCAAACAGCTTAGGATGTTAGTTTATTGGATTTAGGTTATTAAGACAAAACTAATAATATAATCAATAACACTTATTGAAATTATAATAATAAAACACTTTATTAATGGCAGTCAATTGATTATATTTACTATCTACGAGTTTTAGGACATAAAACCCAACAGGTCGGTCAACCAAAAACCAATTTATGGGAAGGATACGGAGGCCTCAAACATTTTTGAAATAGGGTCATCACGATACCAATACCGATGGAAGAAGGTGGATGATGGAAGTTCACGGTCGAAGAGGGGTTTAATAGACGAGATTCACGACCAAATGGGTTTGGGAGCAAAGATTCATAGTAGATCGACAACCAAACGAGAGTCTATAGAGAAATTAGAGACGAAAATTAAGAAAAATATGGAGAAAGAAAATAGGCTAAGAAAGAGGAAAGAAAATGGAGAGGATGGAGGTGAAAAGGGTGGTCGGATAAGGAAGAGGGAAGGGTGAAAAAGGGAAAAGGAGAGATAAGAGGAAGAAGGAAGATGAAGGGTTAACTGTGAGAAAAGAGAAGGAATATGGATGGATTAGAAAATGAGAGAGACGGAATAAGAAGGAAATGGGGAGGGGGGAAGAAAATTTTCCTTTTCTTTCCTTTCCTTTCCGTGGGCCAAACAGTCCCTTAGTATAATTGAGTAGGGAGATTCGAACTACAAACTTTATAAGTATTAATATACTTAATGACAAATAAGCTATGTTCTTTTTCACTACTAAGAATAATTTAAAATGAGATTAAACAATGTAGTGCAATTTTAATTTAGAAGTAAATATTAATATATATAGAGAGATAAATTACCTTTTCAACCCCAATAGGTCTCAAAGCATCTACTTATTCTTCGTTCTTGATACATTGTAACAATTTTCCATGAATGTCGCTTGAAAAACTTTAAGATCATATATTCACATTAATTAACAACAAAATGTAGTTCAAAGGTGATCTAGAAATAAATTTTATAAAAATGACTTCACAAATTTAATGCAATGCAGTAGAACCATCCAAATCTTAAAATAAAATGTAACATAAATGTAACGACCCAACTCCTTATACTAAGTCGAAGCCATTACTAATTTAAAAGATAAATAAATTTGTAAAGTTTGGAAAAAAAAATAAAACAAAACCTCAAAATTTTCATTTAAAAGCATAAACAAATGTGATTAGAGATAAGTATAAAAATAAAATCCTAACTCGGACCCTATCTAATTTTGAAGAAAAAAAATAACAAATTAAGAATAGACTAAAATGCAAACGTTAAGGTCTGAATTATGACATGAACCGGAAGCATAAGATCCCTATGGCTCGTCACAGTCACTTCTGGATGCTCGCCAGCTTGCCCTTGCCCTTACCTCTACCTCTACCTGAAAAAATAGAAATGGAAAGAGTGAGTATAAAACACTCAGTAAGGGACCCACTACTAGTCCCTCTAGGTGCCTGTTAACTTTCTATTAGAATCCTAAAAATGGTACCGAAGAACTGGCACGTTCCCGAACACGTGCAACATGTGATCTCGTAGGAACAAAATCTGGTCTTCGGTGAACCCAAAGGAACACCTAGGACAACTGGTTTGTAGCGTACCGGGAGGAAAAACTAAGACAATCGGGCTGCGATCGATCTCGTCGAATCACTCAAATCATGTCTATATCAATGTCAGACTGGCGGTCCTGTCAGACTACGCAGTCCTAAATAGGTGGTGATCTCGAAGGACACCCATGCAAATACGACTCTAATAGGATAAGCTAACATACACTCTAACCATAGCATACACATAACATAGCATCATCACGTCATCATGTCACATCATATCATGTCATATCATATCATCATTAATTGCCATGTCGTTATGCAATCTAGTCATCAATATGTATAACTAGGAATACATATGATCTCTTAATTCCACTCGTAAGTCTAGTAGTAGAATCTATTACCTGGAGATTTGCTCAACGAGTTCTAACCGCAATGTCACGTTTTCCAAGCAGCGAAGTCCTAAATGGTTAGAAAACACCAATTTTCATAACTTAATCACCAAACGACCAAAGACCCAAGAAATTCAGTTGAAATAACTAACCCTAGGTCGAGGTTGAAATGCTTGAGCCCTTAACTGGAGAAATCCCACACTCCAAAAATCAATTGGTCCAATATGTTCCTTAAGAGAAATAATTTAATTTAATTTTAAGAGAAATAATTTAATCTAACCCCAAAATTAAATTACTTGAGATCCAACAATTTCAAATCAGTTGGGTATTCCAAAACCTAATCAAACTTACCAAACTAGGTGAAAAGGACCGAAAGCAGGTTAGCGGCTCAAAGACAGGTGAAGCGGCTAGGCGGCTTGGATAGAAAGCAGAAGGCGGCTCGGACAGACGGCTCGCACGCGTGTAAGGCAGCTCGGGCAGGCACGACGTGCGTGCGACTCAGCTACGGCGTACGTGCAAGCGCGCCTCGACACGGATGGGTGCGGGCACGGCTCGGGTCGCGGAGAAGAGATGTGGGTTGGGTTGGCTTCACGCGGTGATGAAGGCGCGGACACACTGGTCGAGTTTCTGGGTTCGAGTGACGGTCGAGATAGTGGGGCTTAACGGCGACCCACGCGGCCGACGGCTTGTCTTGCGGCGGTGAGCGACAGGTTGTGACGGAATGCAGCGGATCGGCGACAACTTCCAGGCAGAGAAGGTCGGACGGAGACGGTTCGGGTTACGGAGGAAGGCGCGGGTCAGCTCGGATTGCGCCTGCCGACGGTCCGTTGACGGAGACGACCACAACAAAAATGGCTGATGCTTGTGCACGGTTCGGCTACGGCGGCGACGCGACTTCAACAACGGAGGCGGTGCATCTGATGAAGCCGATCGGCTCGGACTGGCAGTAGTTGCGGGTCCCTATGCCTATTTAAACACCAATAGAATACCAATAAAAAATTTCTCTTCTTTTTCCTTATTTTATTTCAAACAACAAATCCTCTCTCTCCTCAAATAAATCTCACCAATCTCCCTTTTATCCTCTTTTTAACTTTTCCTAATAGATCACATAATCTCCATTCCCAACCAACCAATCATCTTTATCTACAAACAATATCTCTATCAATTTTATTATCCTAATCAAATAATTATATTATCCTCAAAACTTAATTAATTACACAACCAAATATAATTAATCAAGTTTCCTCAAATACATCCAGTTAACACAACTCCCAAGCACCACCACCATTTGAAATTTTCTTAATGTCTAATAAAAATCAAATATTCATAAATCACTTAATTCAAAACATCCAAAATTTCAATAACTACACCTAAGATAATAAAATTAAATTCCAATTTTTTGGGCGTTACAATCTTCCTTCATTTGAAAAACTTTTGTCCTCGAAAGTTCTAATATTCGAACAGCTCGGGGTACTGGGCTCTCATATCCTTTTCTCTCTTCCATGTGGCCTCTTCAACTCCGTGGTTTCGCCAAAGAACCTCGACCAGTGCAATTCCTCGATCACGGAGCCTCTTGACCTTCCTTGTCAAAATCTCAACAGGTTGCTCCTCGTAGCTCAAGTTCTCCTTAATTGCAATGACTCGAAGTCCACTACATGCGTCGGGTCTGCGACATACTTCCTCAGCATGGAGACATGGAATACGTCATGCACTGCAGAAAATGATGAGGGCAACGCCGAACGATAAGCTACAGGGTCAATTCGCTCCAGTATCTCAAATGGTCCTACAACACGTGGATTTAGCTTCTCCTTCTTCTCGAACCTCAGAACACCCTTCATAGGTGCTACCTTCAGAAAAATCATGTCTCCCACATCAAACTCGAGATCCTTACTCCGTACATCAGCATAACTCTTTTGTCTGCTCTGTGCTGTTAACATACGAGCTCTAATCTTCGGTATGGCTGCATTGGTGGTCTGCACTAACTCAGGGCCTAGCAGCCTCTGTTCGCCTATCTCTCCCCAACAAATATGTCAGAAACGATGGATACACGTACTCCATGCAGTCTCACTATCTCGGTCATATATAACTGTCTCCACTTACTGGCAGTGTAAGTGGATTTCCCTGGAACAAAGTGAGCTGACTTCGTGAGTCTGTCAACAACAACCCAAATGACTGTATAGCCTTTTAAAGTCCTGGGCAGTCCTGTGATGAAGTCCATCGAAACGCTCTCCCATTTCAAGGTTGGCACACTCAAGTGCTGCAACAAACCTGCTGGCTTCTATCTCAGTGCCTTTACCTGCTGACATACCAAGCACCTACTAACAAAGTCTGCCACTTCTCTCTTCATGTTCCTCCATCAATAGACACACCTCAAGTCTTGGTACATCTTCGTACTTCCAGGGTGCATAGTAAATGGAGAACTGTGAGCCTCAGTCAAAAGCTATGTCTTGACTGCACTGTCTTCCGGCACGCACAAACATCCCTCAAATGTAAGGCCATCATCAGAGGATATGGAGAAATCCTCACCTTGCCTTGTCTCTACCAAACGACGCTTCTCGACCATATAAGAATCATTTAGCTTAGCAACAATAATCCTCTGTCTCAAGGTTGGCTGCATTGACAACTGAGCCAAATGTGAGGTAACTTCCCCTACTGATACTGCAATCTCAGTCTCTCAAAATCTTTGAGCAAGGGAGCTTGCTTGGTGATAAGCGCTGCTGAATGTGCAACCTTTCTGCTCAGAGCATCAGCTACTACATTTGCCTTACCTGGATGGTACAGAATCTCGCAGTCATAGTCCTTCACAAACTCAAGCCATCTTCTCTGTCTCATGTTCAACTCCTTTTGGGTGAAGAAGTGCCTTAGGCTCTTATGGTTAGTGAAAATCTGTATCTTCTCACCGTACAGATAGTGTCTCTATATCTTTAGTGCGAAAACCACTGCTGCCAACTCTAGGTCATGGGTAGGGTAGTTCTGCTCATGACTCTTCAACTGACGGGAGGCATAAGCAACTACCTTACCTTGCGGCATCAGAACACAACCTAGTCCTTTCTTTGAGGCATCACTGTAGATCACGAAACTTCCAGATCCAACTGGTACTGTTAGGACTGGTGCAGATACAAGCTTCTACTTAAGTTCCTGAAAGCTACTCTCACACGCTGGACTCCAAACAAAAGGACTCCCCTTCCTGGTCAACTGAGTCAATGGACTGGCTATACGAGAGAAATCTTCTACGGACCTTCTGTAGTAACCTGCTAAACCCAGGAAACGATGAACCTCGTTAGCTGTAGAAGGTCGAGGCCAACTGGTAACCACTTCGATCTTTGTTGGGTCCACAGAAACTCCATCACTGGAAACCAAATGGCCGAGAAAAGTCACCTTCTTCAACTAAACCTCACACTTGGAGAACTTGGCATACAGCTTATTAGCTCGAAGAGTCTCCAAAACTGCACGCAAATGCTCCTCATGCTCAGCCTTAGTCTTGGAGTAAATCAAAATGTCGTCAATGAAAACTATGACAAACGTGTATAAGAAGTCCTTAAACACCCTGTTCATCAAGTCCATGAATACCGCAGGAGCATTAGTCAAACCAAAGGTCATCACAATGAACTGTAATGCCCGTATCTAGAACAGAAAGCGGTCTTGGGAATATCACTATCCCTAATCCTCAGCTGGTGGTAGCCTGATCGTAGGTCGATCTTAGAAAAGACGGAGCTCCTTGCAACTTATCGAATAAATCATCAATCCGGGGAAAGGGATGGCGGTTCTTGACTGTCACCTTGTTCAGCTTTCTATAGTCAATGCAAAGGCGCATTGACCCATCCTTCTTCTTCACAAAAAACACTGGTGCTCCCCAAGGTGACACACTGGGTCGAATAAAACCCTTGTCCAACAAGTCCTACAACTGCACCTTCAACTCCTTTAACTCAGCTAGAGCCATTCTGTAAGGGGCCCTTGAGATAGGAGCAGTGCCTAGCTCTAACTCGATGGCGAAGTCTACCTCCCTAGGAGGTGAAAGTCCATGAAGCTCGTTAGGAAATACATCGAGGTACTCCCTTACTACTGGTTCGAAGGACAAGGAAACTTCTGGTTCTCTAGTATCTAGTACGCTTGCCAAGACGCTCCCAGTACCCTAGCTAAGTAGTTTACTAGCCTTCATAGTTAAGATGACTTTAGGTATACAAACGATTCTTGCCCCCCTTAAATTTGAAACTAGCCCAGAATGAGGGTTAAAAATGACTTCCTTACGGAAATAGTCTATACTTGCATGGTTAGCAGATAGCCAATCCATGCCTAGGATTACATCGAAATCCTGCATGTCTAACACTAGTAAGGTCACATCTAACATCTGGTTTGCTATCTCTACTTGACATGCCTTTATCTTTTCTTTAGACAACAAAACCTCCTCAGATGGAGTAGAAATAGACAAAACACCATTCAACGGTTCTACCTCTAAACCAACATGCTGAACAAACATAGAGGATATGAACGAATGAGATGACCCAGAGTCAAACAACACAAAAGTATAGTGCCCCAAGATTGGGAGCGTACCTGTCACCACTATACTAGCTCGCTCGGCCTCTTGACGGGTAGTGACAAAAACTTTTCCATGCTGGGAAGCGGGAGGCTGATTCAGGATAGTCTCAATGGGTTTCCGAGGACAAGCATCAGCGGTATGCCCTGGTTGCCTGCACCTGAAGCAAACTCCACTCCCGACCAAGCAACGACCTCCATGAACTCTCCCACAGCTAGGACAAACGGGTAGTTCTTTCAAGGTTCTCCCGACAGTTGCAAGCTCTCGACGATGTCGCTAGAAGACACCTCCTGACCTCAGATTTCACTACGGTGTCACGTCAGGCTACGACTCAACCTTCCTCTTCTGACCAAAGGCTGACCCCCTGCCGACAGCCTTGGACGGATCAGCTCTCTCATACAGACTCAAGTCTAGTGCCAAGCGTAAAGCATCAGCATGAGTGGTTGGCCTGAGGGCTCGGATAATACCCTGGAGGTCTGGTCTGAGACCTCTGACAAACTTCTCGGTCCTGGCCTCCTCATCCTTCACTACATCAGGGGAAAAACGAGATAACATGTCAAACTCAGCATCATACTGCTCCACAGTCATGTCGCCTTGCTCCAAGTTCAGGAACTCTTGCTGCTTCGCGTACTTCACGTTGGCAGAAAAGAACCTAGCATAGAAGCTCTCATTGAACTGCTCCCAGGTTATCTTGCTGACATCTCCACCCAGCATCCTCTCAGCAGTCTCCCACCACGCGGTGCCTCTATCCTCCAGGAAGAAAACTATGCACTGAACCTTCTGGTCATCAGGGCATTTCATGTACCTGAAGATCTTCTCTATAGAGGTCAGCCACATTTGGGCCTTGGTGGAGTTGTCCATGGATCCGTCAAACGTTTTAGGATTATACTTCCTAAAGTCTCTCAGATGTTTGGCCTCAACCGACAGTTGAACTGGCGCGGGCTGAGCTCCCACACGGGCTGGAGGAGAGACGGTCTGGGCCTGACCAGGGGTGGCCTGGGTCTGCTGGGCAGCAAGAAAAGGTGCTAAAGCAGCCTGTAGCATGTCCTGGTATCGCTGCTTCATCGTGGCGAGATCCAACTAGGTGACAGGTGCGTTAGGGTTAGCTGCCTGCACGACAGGTTGCTCCTCCGACTGGGTACATCCAGCTCCTTTGCCTTCTCTATCACCCCCTCGATGTGCACCTCTACGTAGCGGCATCTTTTCCTGAAGTTTCACTAGAAGAAACTTTTCACAAAATAACCACAACACATATACTAACTACACTCATTTTATTTAGGCAAGATTGTAACCATAACATTTAGCAAAGTCTTAAAACATACCTCGCGAGTGACGAAGGACCGTATAGCCATAGGGCTAAAATAAAACAAAACAAAGACTTACATCGTAAGTCAGTCTACAGAACCTAAAACATAGGCTTTGATACCAACTGTAACGACCCAACTCCTTATACTAAGTTGAAGCCATTACTAATTTAAAAGATAAATAAATTTGTAAATTTTGGAAAAATAAAATAAAACAAAACCTCAAAATTTTCATTTAAAAGCATAAACAAATGTGTTTAAAGATAAGTATAAAAATAAAATCCTAACTCGGGCCCTATCTTATTTTGAAGAAATAAAATAACAAATTAAGAATAGACTAATATAAAAATGTTAAGGTCTGAACTATGACATGAACCGGAAGCATAAGATCCCTATAGCTCGTCACGGTCACTTTTGGACACTCGCCAGCTTGCCCTTGACCCACTACTAGTCCCGCTAGGTGCCTGTTAACTTCCTATTAGAGTACTGAAAATGGTACCCAAGAACTGGCATGTTCTCGAACGCGTGCAACGTGTGATCCCGTAAGAACAAAATCTGGTCTTCGGTGGACCCAAAGAAACACCTAGGACAACTGGTCTGTAGCGTATCCGGAGAAAACATTAAGACAATCGGGCTGCAAGCGATCCCGTCGAATCACTCGAATCATGTCTATATCAATGCCAGACTGGCGGTCCCGTCGGACTACGCAGTCCTAATTAGGTGGTGATCCCGAAGGACACCCATGCAGGTACGACTCTAATAGGATAAGCTAACATACACCCTAACCATAGCATACACATAACATAACATCATCACGTCATCATGTCACATCACATCATCATGTCATATCATATCATCATTAATTGCCATGTCGTTATGCAATTTAATCATCAATATGCATAACTAGGAATATATGCGATCTCTTAAATCCACTTGTAGGTCTAGTAGTAAAATCTCTTACCTGGAGATTTGCTCAACGAGTTCTAACCGTAAAGTCACGTTTTCCAAGCAGCGAAGTCCTAAATGGTTAGAAAACACCAATTTTCATAACTTAATCACCAAACGACCAAAGACCCAAGAAATTCAGTTGAAATAACTTACCCTAAGACGAGGTTGCAACGCTTGAACCCTTAACTGGAGAAATCCCACCCTCCAAAAATCAATTGGTCAAAGATGTTCCTTAAGAGAAATAATTTAATTTAACCCCAAAATTAAATTAATTGAGATCCAACAATTTCAAATCTTAGTTGGGTATTCCAAAACCCAATCAAACTTACCAAACTAGGTGAAAAGAACCAAAAGCAGGTTGGCGGCTCAAAGATAGGTGAAGCGGCTAGGCTAAAAAGCAGAAGGCGGCTCGAACAGGCGGCTCGCGCGCGTGCAGGGCGGCTCGGGCAGGTGCGGCGTGCATGTGACTCGACTACGGCGTAGGCCTGGGCGCGGCTCGGCACGAATGGGTGCGGACACGGCTCGGGTCGCAGAGAAGATACGCGGGTTGGGTCGGCTTCACGCAATGATGAAGGCGCAGGCGCGCGGGTCGAGTTTCCGGGTTCGAGCGACGACTGAGACGGTGGGGCTTGACGGCGACTTGTGCGACCGACGGCTTGTCTTGCAGCAGTGAACGAACGGGCTGTGACGGAACGCAGTCGATTGGCGATGGCTTCTAGGCAGAGAAGGTCGGACAGAGATGGCTCGGGTTACGAAGAAAGGCGCGGGTCGGCTCAGATTGCGCCTGCCGACGGTCCGTTGACAGAGACGACCACGACGAAGACGGCTGACGCTTGTGCACGGTTCGGCTACGACGACGGTGCGACTTCAACGACGGAGGCGGCGCATCTGATGAAGCCGATTGGCTCGAACTAGCGGCAGTTGCGGCGGCTGGAGGAGAAGGAAAATTTTTTAGGGTTTCTTCTTCTTTTCTTTCTTTTTTTTTCTTTTCTTTGTGCATGGGTCCCTATGCCTATTTAAACACCAATAGAATACCAATAAAAAATTTCTCTTTCCTTTTCCTTATTTTATTTCAAACAACAAATCCTCTCTCTCCTCAAATAAATCTCACCAATCTCTCTTTTATCCTCTTTTTAACTTTTCCTAATAGATCACATAATCTCCCTTCTCAACCAACCAATCATCTTTATCTACAAACAATATCTCTACCAATTTTATTATCCTAATCAAATAATTATATTATCCTCAAAACTTAATTAATTACACAACCAAATATAATTAATCAAGTTTCCTCAAATACGTCTAGTTAACACAACTCCCAAGCACCACCACCATTTGGTATTTTCTTAATGTCTAATAAAAATCAAATATTCATAAATCGCTTAATTCAAAACATCCAAAATTTCAATAACTACATTTAAGATAATAAAAATAAATTCCAATTTTTGGGGCGTTACAATAAAAGAAACGAGAAATAAGAAAATCCACCTTCAAATTGAACCACCTCAAAAAATGTTAGAAGAAGAAAGAAAGAAAAACCATTAGTTTCTTTCCAACTACGTAGGAATAGAAAGGAAAAACTATATTATAATAAATCATTTGAAAAGTTACAATTTTACTTCCAAAGATAAGATATATATATATATATATATATATATATATACACACATATATATTGAGAGTTCTCTCATTATTAAAAAATTGCATGAATAAGTTTTTCTCATACCTCTTTGACAACAACGACGATAATAATATAACTCAAAACATTTTTGGGCTTGAAATTACAAATGACATTGTATCATTTTTCTACTCTATTATGTTTATATCTTCAAGTCTTTTTCTCAAATCATCAAGTATTAACATATTGTAACACAAAAAATATATTGAGACAAAAGTAAAGTCAAAGATGAATGATGATAGTTGGTGTAACGCCCAACATTTTTCGGTTTCCTTTGTTATTTTGGACCACTAATAATATTAATACTAAGTGTAGTTAATATTATCCTTATTAAACTAAAGTTGTTTCCTTTTTTATAAACTATTGAAGTTAGGGGTAAATTAGTAAATCAATGGAGTGGCAAATTAATTAGTTGCCTTGGAAAGGGTCAAGGGTGGAGAGAGAGGAAAAGGGGGCTATTAAATTCTTTTTATTTTGGGATTTCTTTTAAAAAGAGGCATTGGGAGACGTGAGACTCCTCATCTCCCCAAAGAAGAAAAGAAAAAAAAAAAAAAAAAAAAAAGGGGAAACCCTAGCCGCCGCCACCCTCCGCGCCGCCGCACGCCGCCGCCGTACGCCGCCGCCGCACGCCGCACGCCGCCAGCTTCGACAAGCGCCGAGCCGATCCACCGCGCGTCTGCAAGCCGAAGGGAAGCCGAGCCATCCTCCGCGCGTCTGCAAGCCGAAGGGAAGCCGAGCCATCCTCCGCGCGTCTGCAGCCGAGTCCGCAGCCGCCAGCCGAGCCGGAACCCGCCGCGCCGCTTCGACCTAAGGGGGGACCGCCGACGCCGCGCCGCTCCGATCAGGAGAGTAGCTGAGCCGCGCCGCGTCGCTTCGATCAAGCCGATCCGCCGAAGCTCGCAGCGCCGCGTCGATCCGAGGAGTTCCGTCAGCCGCGCCACCCGATCGAGCCGAAGGGAGCCACTTCGCTCCGCGCCCAGCCGTCTCCCGCAGCCGCCGCTCGAAGCCGATCCGCCGCGCTTCACTCCAGCCGACGAACGAACCCGGAGCCGCTCCACCGTCCGCGCGCCCGAAGCCGAAACTGAAGCCGCGCCGCGTCCAGCCCTCCCCGCGTGTGAGCCGCGTCCGCGTGGGAAGCCGCGCCGCGCGTCCCGCGTAGCCGAGCCGCATCTCCTCCCTGTTGCAAGCCGAGCCGCCCGCGTAGCTTCCTGTACCGAGCCGAGCCGCGTCTGCTCAAGCCGAGCCGGTCCTGTCTTCTTCCAGCCGAGCCGCCAGGACTAATTTGGCTCCATCCACCTAAATTTTGGTAATCTAATTAATTATTGTGGTTTTTCCGGTAAGACTCCATGCTCGGACGTTAGTTAAATTAATTTGGGTCTAAATTAAATTATTTTCCTCAAGGGACGTCTTGGACCAAGAAATTGCTGCAGCGCGGGATTTCTTCAGTAGGGGCTCGAGCACTGCAACCTCCTTCTAGGGTAAGTTAAATTCAATTGAGTCTCGAACCGTTGGTCGTTGGCGACCTATTTACGAATTTTGACTTATTAAACAGTTAGGACTTCGTCGCTTGGAAAGCGTACTGCCTCGCGGTTAGGACTCGACAAGTAGATCTCCAGGTAAGAGATTCTACTACTAGTTTCATGTTTGAAGTATGAGACTGTGTATGCCCTATGTTGCATATTGAGAATTTGACAGTATGATGCCTGAAATAAATGTTAGTATGATGCAAATGACGATATAGTTGTGCTATAGCCTGTTATGTGTGGCAAGATCTATTATGGTTACGACGAATGACGGGACGGAGAGTGTAGAAATGATTTATGTGACATGTTATATGCTGATGCCATGTGTATGTTTACTGCAATTAGGGTACCTGTTAGCTTGATTTCTGTTAGAGTCGTACCTGCATGGGTGTCCTTCGGGATCACCACCTATTGAGGACTGTGTGGTCCGACGGGACGCCAGTCTAGCATGATATAGACATGACTCGAGTGACTCGACGGGGTCCTCGCATCCCGACTGTCCTAGGTGTCCCCGGGCACCGAAGACCAGAGTTACGTTCCTACGGGAGCGCATGATTGCACGTGTTCGGGAACGTGCCAGAGATTGGGTACCAGTTATCAGGACTCTAACAGGAAGTTAACAGGCACCTAGTGGGACTAGTAGTGGGTCCCTTACTGAGTATTTTTATACTCATTCTCTCCACTTTATGTTTTCAGGTAGAGGACGAGGCAAGGGCAAGGGCAAGCTGGCGAGCGACCCGAAGTGAGACCGAGGAGGGCCATAGGGACTACCGCTTCCGCTCATTTCTTATTTCAGATTTTAGCATTTGAGTTTGAGTACTTTTTATTTTCCACTATCTTTTATGTAGATAGGGCCCGAGTAGGATTTCAGAACGTTTTTACATTTTTGCATGACTACCTTGTTTATGTTTTTATAAATGAATTTCTTGAACCGTATGCTTTTAATAAAATTTTAGACTTAAACCACTTGTTCTATATTTTGTAATGACTTCGATTCAGTATAAGGAGTTGGGTCGTTACAGTTGGATCAATCAATATTATATAATAAAAAATCATAAATTATTATTAGAAAAAAACATATAACTTTTCCATAGAAAGGAAAACACATGTAACAAGTAAAAGAAATATGAAAATCAACCTATAAGTAAGGAGAAATTCAAATGTCTATAAGAAAATGGTTGAAGAGATATCTTTATATATAGCTGAAGAAAGTAAAACGTTACAAAGTCTTAATTAATATAAATTCATATTTTTAGATTTAAATTATTGAAATGAATAGATAAAAATCTTTCATATTTTATAATGGAGGTAAGAATTTGAAAAGCTAATCGATGGTCAATATTTATTTTATTCTTTATATTAAATAAATAAATTATAAATATAAATTAATTATGAAATAATATAATTAATAATTTTTTTTACAAAAACTCATCGGATATAAATGATTTTTTTAATTTAAACAATAATTAATATTTATTTTAAAACATAGGATAACGTTATAAATTTAAAATTTGCTTTGTCCTCACTCTTGCGCATCTTAAGAAAACTCGTAGGAGGTCTTCCTACATAGAATTGTTCCAAGCTAAACAGATATAGCTTTGGAGTTCTTATGAATGAGTCATCATAGGTAGTGACTTCCAATTTTTTAAAGTTTTCCTTTCTTAACATTACTTTCATGTCATCAAGATCCATGGATCCCTCTCACTCGAATGTACTAATATCTATTTATTCATGTCTCTCTCCTAAACTTAGGGCATTACATATATATTGTTTCTGTTTGATCATAAACAATAATTGTAGCAGTAACCATACAAGACAATGATACTAGACAATGCAAAGTAAATAGTCTCAATTATACCAAATTATGTTTGCAAAATGAATAAGCATGATAAAAAAACAATCCAATGACATTTGCAATGGAGGCCTATTACGATTAATCCATCAATGAAATTCCAGTTAAGAATATACCAAATTTAATTATAGATTGGTAAATTACATTGGCTTCAAATACTTTTCTAAACCTTCAACTATGTTTCGATATATTCTTGAACTTTCAATTTTCTTTCCCTCTTTTATCTTATTTTACTACATTCTCTTTTGTGCTTTGGATGATGAGTTGCAGTTGAGTTTAATATACAATTTTTTTAAAATTTTCTCTCCCTTTTATCTTATTTTACTACATTCTCTTTTGTGCTTTGGATGATGAGTTGCAGTTGAGTTTAATATACAATTTTTTTTAACAATGTTATATGAACGATATCACCAAACAGACAGAAAATACACAACCTCATATATACCAAAGAGAATCTTAGTCCAAAACTTCAACTTTAGCTTGAAATAATTAAGAACATTAGAACTAAAAATGAATAAAATAATAACAACTTCTAACTAATTTCAACTTTACTACTTCCTCATTCAACACGAACAAACAAATCACTCTTAATTCATAATAGTACTTAACTCATCAAAATATGTGAAACAACAACTAAATTAAACTAGCAATTAACACCTGCATACAAAATAAACCAATTATTTTCTTTTATTATTATTATTTTTTTAAAAGATATTGTAATACAACTTGAAAGGAGGATATGGACCTGGAACCTCTTGTACAAAGAGGTGTCAAAGAGGTGTCACTTGAGTGGATCTCATATTAGCAAAATAAACTAATTACCTCAACTTGTATAAAGTATTTCTCTTATACTAATATAAAGTATACAAATAAAGTAACCAAATTTTAACTTTAAACTTAAATTAACAACTTTTAATCTCATCCAGCAAATAAAATGTCTCCAAATTTACCATAACAGCACCTTAGAGCAAAAAAATAAAAGCAACTTTAGAACAGACAAGAAAAAACATTGTGGAAAGTGAGTATTACAGAGAGAAGGAAAAAAGGGAGAAACCCAAAACTTGAGTAGCTTAAAATCTTCTTCGTCATATGTTTATGTATTTTTAGGGGATAGTATAGAGATAGATTGTAACGCCCCGAAGATCGAGGTAAATTTTAGTAAATCATGTGAATTTTCGGCAATTTAAGATTTTTGTAAAACGATCAAA
Source organism: Cucumis melo (assembly GCF_025177605.1). NCBI lineage: Eukaryota > Viridiplantae > Streptophyta > Magnoliopsida > Cucurbitales > Cucurbitaceae > Cucumis > Cucumis melo. Next base: position 9,156,861 of record NC_066864.1, on the reverse strand, counting down.
TAATAATATAATAGTAATTATATTATTATTATTAGGTATTTTATCATTTTATTTTTTAATATTTATAACTTTTTTTTTCTTATTTATTTAATGTTAATACTAATATTATTATTTAATATTATTTTAATTATTTAATACTAATATTTATTATAAGTTATTATTATTTTTATTTAATATATATATTAATATTTATTATTATTATAATTATTTAATATTAATATTTTATTATTAATAATAATTATTATTATTTAATTTATATATATATATATATATTATTATTATTTAAAAAAAAAAGAAGGAGGAAACCCTATCGCTTGCGCGCGCCCCATCCATTTCCATTTTCTTCCCGACGCCGCCGTCCACCGCTTCGTCTTCTCCTTCTTTCTCTTCATCGTCTCACCGTTTCACAAGCCGCCGACCGCCCCCGAGTTTTTCTTCTCCATTCTTCCGACGGTCATCTCTCCTTCTTCACCCTCTTCTCCTTCCGACAGCAGCGCCACCACCATTCTCCTTCATCTTCTCCTTCGTTTCCGACGGTGCCAGCACCGCCTCTATCTCCGATCTCCTCTCGGTCTTAAGCAGCTACGGATCTGCCGGCCGTCTCTGTCTCCACCACAAGCAACACCTCCTCCTCGTGCGTCGTCCGCGAATCGCCGCCGCCATCGCTCGCCGGGGGAAAATCGATCACCGTGGCTGCCGTTTTCATCCAACCCGACCCGAGGACCCACATTTAACCCGAGACCCGTTTCCAGTCCGAGCCACACACGAATCCGGGCGAGCCGAGCTGAGTAAGCCGAGCCGAGTGAGCCGAGCCACGATCCGAGCCGCAAGCCGAGTGAGCCGAGCCGCGAGCCGAGCCGCGAGCCGAGTGAGCCGAGCCGCGAGCCGAGTGAGCCGAGCCGCGAGCCGAGTTGAGCCGAGCCACAAGCCGAGTTGAGCCGAGCCACAAGCCGAGCCGAGCCGAGGCCAAGCCGAGCCGAGCCGAGCCGAGCCGAACGCCTTCAAGCCGAGCCGAGCTCCTTGTTTCACCAAGCCACCTAAGCCTTCCTTCCTCCACTCCGGGTCACGGTGAGTTTTCGGTAAGGATTGTTTTGATGATTTTCCATAATGTTGCTATATCCGATTCGAGTTGGATATTGGAATAAGCTTTGGTCCTATCTTCCATCTCTTGAAGGTATTAAGGAGTTCACGTTTAAGTTCTCGGATTTCCGTGGCAGGCTTGTTTGGAGATAGCTTTCTTTTCCTTGGGTAAGTCAACGGTTGTTGCTTAGGGCCAAGTAAAATGACTTCTACTAGTATCATCGATTAAAACCTTCGTGTTTTCGTTTAGGTGGATCTGTTGAGCGTGGATTAGAATCGAGGGGCATAACCGAGTATCAGGTAAGGGTTTTCCTACTACTAGACCCCGAGTCCAGGCTGAAAACGTAGTAATCCACAGGGGATTACACGTTAGTGACTGTACTGAATGACTGTATGCGTGTTGACTGTTAAGTATTGTTATTATATTTGTCTGATGTAAATATATTGTGACTGCGAGTTGTGGATCGAGATTTTATGCTGATGGACCTTGAAGTTACGGTTCAGTATGTAGTAAAACACTGGTCTGGATGTGGTTCATGGAATTTGGACGGGGATGGACAGTGAGTCCAGTTTTGGTTATTTAGTCGATTGGACCTAGGGTTTTCCCTATTGGTGTGCGAATCGGTAATGCATATAGCAACTGAGGGTGTAGATGTTTAAACCTATACTATCTGACTGACAAAGCCTATGGCGGGACTGTGATGTGAATGCCGTTGGGATGTGACTGATGTAGACAGTTTAGTTTGGACTGAGGGGTAACGGTTAGCTTCATCTATGGGGTAGTGTGCCTTACGGATATGTGCATCCTTCGGGAGCACTAGACTGATATGTGCGTCCTTCGGGAGCACTAGACTGATATGTGCGTCCTTCGGGAGCACTAGACTGATATGTGCATCCCTCGGGAGCACTAGACTGATATGTGCATCCTTCGGGAGCACTAGACTGATATGTGCATCCTTCGGGAGCACTAGACTGATATGTGCATCCTTCGGGAGCACTAGACTGATATGTGCATCCTTCGGGAGCACTAGACTGATAGGTGCATCCTTCGGGAGCACTAGACTGATACGTGCATCCTTCGGGAGCACTAGACTGTTATGTAGGGTACCCCCGAATAGGAAGTTAACTGTTGTCCCCTAACGGGCCCAGTAGTGGGTCCCTTACTGGGTATGTTTATACTCACCCTTTCTCTTCTTTAACTTTTCAGGTAGGGGTACAGCGAGGGGCAGACCGACGAGAGGCAGGAAGGATGCGTGAAGGCCATATGGACGCGTCTGGTTTTCTTATCGCTTCCGCTACGTATTTTGTCAGAATATTTTGACTTGTGATTTTGAACTGGTGACTTGGTATTTTATTTTGTGACTTTTGATTATTTAAAATAGGGCCCGAAACTGTCTTTTGTAAGATTTTTAATGTTTTAATGAATCGTAACTGGTCCGTTTTAAATTTTATGTTGAATAGTCGAGTTTTGGTGTTTGGTAGTGACCTCAGCTTAGTCCGGAAAGTTGGGTCGTTACAGTTGGTATCAGAGCCTAAGTTTTAGGTTCTGTAGACTGACTTATAATGTGAGTCTGTGTTTTGTGTCCTTATGGCTGAAACGATCCTTGCCGCTCGTCAGGTACGCTCTCATGAAAGTATATGTATAACTCTACCTGCATTACCTTACCTAAGTTAAACTGCAAATTTAATTACCATTTATGACTAAAGGAATCGTTGGTGGTTGTTAGGGAAATGCCACCAAGGAGAGGTGCACGTAGGGGTGGCCGAGGAGGCCGAGGAAGGGGAGCAGGACGCGTTCAGCCTGAGGTGCAGCCTGTAGCCCAAGCCCCTGACCCGGCTGCGCCAATTACTCATGCGGACCTAGCCGCCATGGAGCAGAGGTTTAGAGATATGATTATGCAGATGCGGGAGCAGCAGAAGCCTGTCTCGCCAACCCCAGCGCCAGCTCCAGCGCCAGCTCCAGCACCAGTTCCTGCTCCAGCTCCGGCTCCGGTACCAGTTGCACCCCAGTTTGTGCCAGATCAGTTGTCAGCAGAGGCTAAGCACCTGAGGGATTTCAGGAAGTATAATCCCACGACGTTCGATGGGTCTTTGGAGGACCCCACCAGAGCTCAGATGTGGTTATCTTCCTTGGAGACCATATTCCGTTACATGAAATGCCCTGAGGATCAGAAGGTTCAGTGTGCTGTTTTTATGTTGACTGACAGAGGTACTGCATGGTGGGAGACTACAGAGAGAATGCTAGGTGGTGATGTGAGTCAGATCACGTGGCAGCAGTTCAAGGAGAGTTTCTATGCGAAATTCTTCTCTGCCAGTTTGAGGGATGCCAAGCGGCAGGAGTTCCTGAACCTAGAGCAGGGTGACATGACAGTGGAGCAGTATGATGCGGAGTTTGACATGTTATCCCGCTTCGCTCCCGAGATGATAGCGACCGAGGCGGCCAGAGCTGATAAGTTTGTTAGAGGCCTCAGACTGGACATTCAGGGTTTGGTCCGAGCTTTCAGACCCGCTACTCATGCCGATGCACTGCGCCTGGCAGTGGATCTCAGTTTACAGGAGAGGGCCAACTCGTCTAAGACCGCTGGTAGAGGTTCGACATCGGGACAGAAGAGGAAGGCTGAGCAGCAGCCTGTTCCAGTACCACAGCGGAATTTCAGATCAGGTGGTGAGTTTCGCAGCTTCCAGCAGAAACCTTTTGAGGCAGGGGAGGCTGCCAGAGGAAAGCCGTTGTGTACCACTTGTGGGAAGCACCATCTGGGCCGTTGCTTATTCGGGACCAGGACCTGCTTTAAGTGCAGGCAAGAGGGTCATACAGCTGATAGATGCCCGTTGAGACTCACGGGGATCGCGCAGAACCAGGGAGCAGGTGCTCCACATCAGGGTAGAGTCTTTGCTACCAACAGGACCGAGGCTGAGAAGGCAGGCACAGTAGTGACAGGTACGCTCCCAGTGTTGGGGCATTACGCCTTAGTTTTGTTTGATTCGGGTTCGTCGCATTCTTTTATCTCTTCCGCATTTGTGTCGCATGCCCGCTTAGAGGTAGAGCCCTTACACCATGTTCTGTCAGTATCTACTCCTTCCGGAGAATGTATGTTGTCGAAGGAAAAGGTGAAGGCATGTCAGATTGAGATAGCAGGTCATGTGATTGAAGTAACGCTGATAGTTCTGGATATGCTAGACTTTGATGTAATCCTGGGTATGGACTGGTTGGCCGCTAACCACGCCAGTATAGATTGTTCACGTAAGGAGGTAACGTTTAACCCTCCCTCGATGGCCAGTTTTAAATTTAAGGGAGGAGGGTCAAAGTCGTTGCCTCAGGTAATCTCAGCCATCAGGGCCAGTAAACTGCTCAGTCAGGGTACTTGGGGTATCTTAGCGAGCGTGGTGGATACTAGAGAGGCCGATGTATCCCTGTCATCAGAACCAGTAGTGAGGGACTATCCGGATGTCTTTCCTGAGGAACTTCCAGGGTTACCTCCGCACAGGGAGGTTGAGTTTGCCATAGAGTTGGAGCCGGGCACGGTTCCTATATCCAGAGCCCCTTACAGAATGGCCCCCGCAGAATTGAAAGAACTGAAGGTACAGTTACAGGAATTGCTTGATAAGGGATTCATTCGACCGAGCGTGTCACCTTGGGGTGCGCCAGTCTTATTCGTTAAGAAGAAGGACGGATCGATGCGTCTATGCATTGACTATAGGGAGTTGAATAAGGTAACCGTGAAGAAACAGATACCCCTTGCCCAGGATTGACGATCTATTTGACCAGTTACAGGGAGCCACAGTGTTTTCTAAGATTGATCTTCGGTCGGGATACCATCAGCTGAGGATTAAGGATGAGGATGTACCGAAGACAGCATTTCGTTCCAGATATGGACACTACGAGTTTATTGTGATGTCTTTTGGTTTGACGAATGCTCCGGCAGTATTTATGGACTTGATGAACAGAGTGTTTAGGGAGTTCCTAGATACTTTTGTGATCGTATTTATCGACGATATCTTGATATACTCCAAGACGGAGGCCGAACACGAGGAGCATTTACGTATGGTTTTGCAAACACTTCGGGATAATAAATTGTATGCAAAGTTCTCGAAATGCGAGTTTTGGCTGAAGCAGGTGTCCTTTCTGGGCCACGTGGTTTCTAAGGCTGGAGTCTCTGTGGATCCAGCTAAGATAGAGGCAGTCACCGGTTGGACCCGACCTTCCACAGTCAGTGAGGTTCGTAGCTTTCTGGGTTTAGCAGGTTATTATCGACGGTTTGTGGAGAACTTTTCTCGTATAGCTACTCCTCTCACTCAGTTGACCAGGAAGGGAGCTCCTTTCGTTTGGAGCAAGGCATGTGAGGACAGTTTCCAGAACCTTAAACAGAAGCTAGTTACCGCACCGGTTCTTACTGTACCTGACGGTTCTGGCAGTTTTGTGATTTATAGTGATGCTTCCAAGAAGGGTTTGGGTTGTGTTTTGATGCAGCAGGGTAAGGTGGTTGCGTATGCGTCTCGTCAGTTGAAGAGTCATGAGCAGAACTACCCTACACATGATCTAGAATTGGCAGCAGTGGTTTTTGCTTTGAAAATATGGAGGCATTACTTATATGGTGAAAAGATACAGATCTTCACGGACCATAAGAGCCTGAAATACTTCTTTACTCAGAAAGAATTGAATATGAGACAGCGGAGATGGCTTGAGTTAGTGAAGGATTACGATTGTGAGATACTGTATCATCCAGGCAAGGCGAATGTGGTAGCTGATGCTCTTAGTAGAAAGGTATCACATTCGGCAGCACTTATTACCCGACAGGCCCCATTGCATCGGGATCTTGAGCGGGCTGAGATTGCAGTGTCAGTGGGTGCAGTTACGATGCAGTTAGCCCAGTTGACAGTACAGCCGACTTTGAGGCAAAGGATCATTGATGCTCAGAGTAACGATCCTTATCTGGTTGAGAAACGTGGCCTAGCAGAGGCAGGGCAAGCGGTTGAGTTCTCGTTATCCTCTGATGGTGGACTTTTGTTCGAGAGACGCCTCTGTGTGCCGTCAGATAGTGCGGTTAAGACAGAATTATTATCTGAGGCTCACAGTTCCCCATTTTCCATGCACCCAGGTAGTACGAAGATGTATCAGGACCTGAAGCGGGTTTATTGGTGGCGTAACATGAAGAGGGAAGTAGCAGAATTTGTTAGTAGATGCTTGGTGTGTCAGCAGGTTAAGGCACCAAGGCAGAAACCAGCGGGTTTATTACAACCCTTGAGTATACCGGAATGGAAGTGGGAAAACGTGTCCATGGATTTCATTACAGGACTGCCGAGGACTCTGAGGGGTTTTACAGTGATTTGGGTTGTGGTGGACAGGCTTACCAAGTCAGCACACTTTGTTCCGGGTAAATCCACCTATACTGCTAGTAAGTGGGCACAGTTGTACATGTCCGAGATAGTGAGGTTGCATGGGGTGCCAGTGTCGATTGTTTCTGATAGAGATGCCCGTTTCACTTCCAAATTCTGGAAGGGTTTGCAGACTGCTATGGGCACGAGGTTGGACTTTAGTACGGCTTTCCATCCACAGACTGACGGTCAGACTGAGCGTCTGAACCAGGTTTTAGAGGATATGTTGCGAGCGTGTGCATTGGAATTTCCAGGTAGCTGGGACTCCCACTTGCATTTGATGGAATTTGCCTATAATAACAGCTATCAGGCTACCATTGGCATGGCACCATTTGAGGCCTTGTACGGCAAATGTTGTAGATCCCCGGTTTGCTGGGGTGAGGTGGGTGAGCAAGGATTGATGGGTCCTGAGTTAGTTCAGTCTACTAACGAAGCGATACAGAAGATTAGATCACGCATGCATACCGCTCAGTGTAGGCAGAAGAGTTATGCAGATGTGAGGCGGAAGGATCTTGAGTTTGAGGTAGGGGACAAGGTGTTCTTAAAGGTAGCGCCTATGAGAGGTGTCATGCGTTTTGAAAGGAGAGGAAAGCTGAGTCCCCGTTTTGTTGGGCCGTTTGAGATTCTGGAGCGGATTGGCCCTGTAGCTTATCGCTTGGCGTTGCCACCATCACTCTCGACAGTTCATGATGTGTTTCATGTTTCTATGTTGAGGAAGTACGTGCCAGATCCATCCCATGTAGTGGATTACGAGCCACTGGAGATTGATGAAAACTTGAGCTATACTGAGCAACCTGTTGAGGTGCTTGCTAGAGAGGTGAAAACGTTGAGGAATAAAGAAATCCCTCTGGTTAAAGTCTTATGGCGGAATCACCGAGTAGAAGAGGCTACATGGGAGCGTGAAGATGACATGAAGTCCCGTTACCCCGAGCTGTTCGAGGAATAAAACTTTCGAGGACGAAAGTTCCCTAAGGAGGGAAGAATGTAACGCCCCGAAGATCGAGGTAAATTTTAGTAAATCATGTGAATTTTCGGCAATTTAAGATTTTTGTAAAACGATCAAATAATAATATAATAGTAATTATATTATTATTATTAGGTATTTTATCATTTTAGTTTTTAATATTTATAACTTTTTTTTTCTTATTTATTTAATGTTAATACTAATATTATTATTTAATATTATTTTAATTATTTAATACTAATATTTATTATAAGTTATTATTATTTTTATTTAATATATATATTAATATTTATTATTATTATAATTATTTAATATTAATATTTTATTATTAATAATAATTATTATTATTTAATTTATATATATATATATATATATATATTATTATTTAAAAAAAAAAAGAAGGAGGAAACCCTATCGCTTGCGCGCGCCCCATCCATTTCCATTTTCTTCCCGACGCCGCCGTCCACCGCTTCGTCTTCTCCTTCTTTCTCTTCATCGTCTCACCGTTTCACAAGCCGCCGACCGCCCCCGAGTTTTTCTTCTCCATTCTTCCGACGGTCATCTCTCCTTCTTCACCCTCTTCTCCTTCCGACAGCAGCGCCACCACCATTCTCCTTCATCTTCTCCTTCGTTTCCGACGGCGCCAGCACCGCCTCTATCTCCGATCTCCTCTCGGTCTTAAGCAGCTACGGATCTGCCGGCCGTCTCTGTCTCCACCACAAGCAACACCTCCTCCTCGTGCGTCGTCCGCGAATCGCCGCCGCCATCGCTCGCCGGGGGAAAATCGATCACCGTGGCTGCCGTTTTCATCCAACCCGACCCGAGGACCCACATTTAACCCGAGACCCGTTTCCAGTCCGAGCCACACACGAATCCGGGCGAGCCGAGCTGAGTAAGCCGAGCCGAGTGAGCCGAGCCACGATCCGAGCCGCAAGCCGAGTGAGCCGAGCCGCGAGCCGAGCCGCGAGCCGAGTGAGCCGAGCCGCGAGCCGAGTGAGCCGAGCCGCGAGCCGAGTTGAGCCGAGCCACAAGCCGAGTTGAGCCGAGCCACAAGCCGAGCCGAGCCGAGGCCAAGCCGAGCCGAGCCGAGCCGAGCCGAACGCCTTCAAGCCGAGCCGAGCTCCTTGTTTCACCAAGCCACCTAAGCCTTCCTTCCTCCACTCCGGGTCACGGTGAGTTTTCGGTAAGGATTGTTTTGATTATTTTCCATAATGTTGCTATATCCGATTCGAGTTGGATATTGGAATAAGCTTTGGTCCTATCTTCCATCTCTTGAAGGTATTAAGGAGTTCACGTTTAAGTTCTCGGATTTCCGTGGCAGGCTTGTTTGGAGATAGCTTTCTTTTCCTTGGGTAAGTCAACGGTTGTTGCTTAGGGCCAAGTAAAATGACTTCTACTAGTATCATCGATTAAAACCTTCGTGTTTTCGTTTAGGTGGATCTGTTGAGCGTGGATTAGAATCGAGGGGCATAACCGAGTATCAGGTAAGGGTTTTCCTACTACTGGACCCCGAGTCCAGGCTGAAAACGTAGTAATCCACAGGGGATTACACGTTAGTGACTGTACTGAATGACTGTATGCGTGTTGACTGTTAAGTATTGTTATTATATTTGTCTGATGTAAATATATTGTGACTGCGAGTTGTGGATCGAGATTTTATGCTGATGGACCTTGAAGTTACGGTTCAGTATGTAGTAAAACACTGGTCTGGATGTGGTTCATGGAATTTGGACGGGGATGGACAGTGAGTCCAGTTTTGGTTGGTTAGTCGATTGGACCTAGGGTTTTCCCTATTGGTGTGCGAATCGGTAATGCATATAGCAACTGAGGGTGTAGATGTTTAAACCTATACTATCTGACTGACAAAGCCTATGGCGGGACTGTGATGTGAATGCCGTTGGGATGTGACTGATGTAGACAGTTTAGTTTGGACTGAGGAGTAACGGTTAGCTTCATCTATGGGGTAGTGTGCCTTACGGATATGTGCATCTTTCGGGAGCACTAGACTGATATGTGCGTCCTTCGGGAGCACTAGACTGATATGTGCGTCCTTCGGGAGCACTAGACTGATATGTGCATCCCTCGGGAGCACTAGACTGATATGTGCATCCTTCGGGAGCACTAGACTGATACGTGCATCCTTCGGGAGCACTAGACTGTTATGTAGGGTACCCCCGAATAGGAAGTTAACTGTTGTCCCCTAACGGGCCCAGTAGTGGGTCCCTTACTGGGTATGTTTATACTCACCCTTTCTCTTCTTTAACTTTTCAGGTAGGGGTACAGCGAGGGGCAGACCGACGAGAGGCAGGAAGGATGCGTGAAGGCCATATGGACGCGTCTGGTTTTCTTATCGCTTCCGCTACGTATTTTGTCAGAATATTTTGATTTGTGATTTTGAACTGGTGACTTGGTATTTTATTTTGTGACTTTTGATTATTTAAAATAGGGCCCGAAACTGTCTTTTGTAAGATTTTTAATGTTTTAATGAATCGTAACTGGTCCGTTTTAAATTTTATGTTGAATGGTCGAGTTTTGGTGTTTGGTAGTGACCTCAGCTTAGTCCGGAAAGTTGGGTCGTTACATAGATAGAAAGAGCAAAGAAGAATGAAATATAAGTTAAAATAATAACATCTGTCGGAGTAAAGGATCATAAAAAAGGGCGTTCTAAATTTAAGAAAAATAAATCATACTTTTTGTAAAAAATGAAATAGGAAGGAGAAATTCGGGCGATGACCAATGCTCCACGGTCGGCTTTGTGGGTGGGGCTTGTTAAATTATATAGCAACACTAACTAGAATGTTCTTGAAATATTAAATGTGTAGAATAAATTTATAGAATTATATAAAGTAAAGAAGAAATCTAGAAATATTCTAGAGTTTTAGGATAAAGAATTATAGAGAATTCTTTTAGATAAGAATAAAAGAAATATTTAGAATTATGCAAATAAATATCTAGAATAGGTATAATTCTATAGAAGCCTTTTGGCTTGGGCTCTAAGGAGTTCATGCCTATAAATAGGAGGTGTGATTCTCATTTGTGAACCAAGCAAATCAAAGCAAGTAAGCAAAGAGAGAAAGAGAGTTGGTAAGAAACTTTGAGTGAAAATGACTAAGTGTTCTCTTTAAAAGTATCCATCATTTTGTAAATCTTCATAATAAAACTTTCTTTCTCCCAAGTGAGTGTCTCTTTCTTTAGTACCAATTTCTTCAACAAGTGGTATCAAAGCCAAGCCAACTTAAAGATCAAGTACAGTTTGAGATTGTGAAGCTTGTTGTCTAGGACACAATTGATCGTGTAGTGCGTTCATCATTACATGATGATGGGAGACCTTCAAGTTGTTGGAGGAATCAAGAAGCTTAACAATAAGAATTACAAATCATGATTCACATGCATGAAGTCATATCTCTAAGGCCAAGACTTATGGGATTTTGTAGAAGGCATTGAAGTTAATCTACCTGAAAATGCTGCTACTTTGAACAAATGGAATATCAAGGCAGGTAAGACCATGTTTGCAATTAAAACTACAGTTGATGAAAAAATGTTGGGGCACATTTGTATTATGGAGACACCAAAGAAAGCATTGGATAAGTCCGCCTCACTTTTCTCGAAGAAGAATGATGCAAGATTGCAGTTTTTAGAGAACAAGCTTTTGTCAGTTGCTCAAAGGGAGATGACTATCAACCAATACTTCACCAAGGTAACATCTTTATGTCGTGAAATCTGTGCATTAGATCCTACATCAACTATTTTAGAATCAAGAATGAGAAGACTTATTGTTCATGGTCTTGAATTAGAATATAGAAGTTCTATTGCTGCTATTCAAGGTTGAGTAGTCCAACCTTCTTTGATTGACCTAGAAAATATGCTTGTCAATCAAGAAGCATTGTCTAAGTAAATTTTAAATGTCACAATAAAGAGCAATAATGAAGAAGTGCTCTTTAGTGGCAAAAAAAGAGGTAATTCAAAATTTCAAAAGAAAGTATGGTCAAAATGAGTTGAAGAGACTCCAAAGGGCTCTCAAGTAAGGGGAGTTAGTAAAAATGATCGTCTACACGACCATAGAAAGAAGGGTGAATGCTACAACTGTGGAAAGATGGGCCACTATGCTAGAGAATGTCGTTGAAAGAAGAAGACAACAGAAAATAATGCAGTCGCCTCCCAGGCTAAGAGCTTAGTGAAGAAGAATGGATGCATAAGCAAATTGTGTAACAACAGATCCCAACACCAGTCGACATCCAATGTGATGGAGAATGAAGTGTTAGTTCTCTATACATAATAGGTAAATTATGGAAATGATTGGATTGTTGATTTAGGCTCTAATTGAAGGAGTAAGAACCCAAACACAATGGAAAAATTACAGAACCATTACTCAAATTTAATAGAAATTTAAAAATATAAATACATTGGCAAAAAATAACAGAAATTAAATTATTAATTCTAAAGTTAAGCATGCTTTCGAAATAAAAATACATACAGAGAGGAGGAAGAAACTTACTCTCGTCGACAACTCTGAATCTACTAAATGCTAAATTTGGGGTACCACCACTTGGAAACCTCTCAATTCTCTCCATTGAGATTTTGGTTTGGGAAAACCAAAATTGAAAAATGGGAAAAAAAAATTGAGAGAAGATTCGAGAGAATACAAGTACGCATTAAAAAAAACCACATAACTATTATATCTCTCGTACCTTACCTCCTGAAGAAGAGGGAGTTAGAGAGATTATGGGATACGTGGGAAAACTATCCACGTTCCCTAAGTAACTCCCTTACTTGAAGGAGTTAATTTAATTAATTTAAATTAAAATAATAAAATTAATAATTAATTAAATCATATTTAATTTAAATAATATTTAAATGAATGTCTCTCACATAACTTATAGTTTTAATTTAATTAAACAAAATTAAACTAAACTATTAATTAATTCTTCAATTAATTAATTATTAATTTAATAAAAATTTGAATCGTATTTAAATATAAATTTCTCTCGTAACATATAAATTTAATGTGTATCATATACACATTAAACTTTAACTTATAGTTTTAATATGAATCTAATACACATTAAATTGATATTTAAACTCATTCAAATATTTTACTCTCTCGTAAATAAATTTTGAGTCATATCCAAAATTAAATTTATATAGTAAAGTTTAATTAAAATATAAACTTTATATTATAATGTATCACCATACATTATATTAATTTTCAAAGTAAATTTGAACATTTCAAATTACAACCAATATAAATAAATCTCATTACCCTATACGAGTTAGAAATGAGACCTTATGGACCTACAAATCAGAAGCTACAATGATTTGAGATTAATTGGCTAAACTCATTAATCACATTAACCAATATTCGTTAACTGTGTGTACACTCCACTAAAGACTCACAACTGAACTCTTCTCACTGTAGATATATTTCTATCTACGGATATAGATCGATACCAATAAGTTAATCCTCCACAACTGTTCATAACACCAACTGGGTCAGATTATCGTTTTACCCCTGGTTATTTCTAGTCCTTAAATACCAATGCTCCTCTAATGAACAATTTGTTTATGGTCCAACCACTAAGCAGAAACCTCTCTCATGCCATAGAGAGGGTAGGACCCTTTTGTTCAATTTCCGGAGACACCATTTAAGGGAACACTTATCTACTTACTCTAAAGTCAAGAAGGAGTGAATTCCATCTTAAGTGATTATGTTTCCAGCTTTCTACTCGGTCTTGTTCCCAAAATGATAAGCATATTGAGTCGGCAATCTGGCCACTCTCACCCGTACAAATGAAAGAAAAATCATTCGCCAACAGAAGTTCATAATACACTCAGGATTAAGACTAAGTTATCTAGGTCATCCTAATGAAATAGAAACTCAACTAGTTAATCGTGTTACATCTAGTGGTTACTATTTCGTGGTCCGATCTTATGAAAACTCATTGCATAGGATACCCTTAATTGCATGTCAACTATACGAACGTGTTGGATCATTGTGTTTGTATCAAATATAAAGTGAATCGTATCCATAATGTTACCAAGATAAAGTACCCAGTCTTATCCCTATACCATAGATCCTTTAAGGAGATCTCGAACATTGATCCATGTATGCTCTACATACTGTTCAAGACTCATCAAACAGCTTAGGATGTTAGTTTATTGGATTTAGGTTATTAAGACAAAATTAATAATAAAATCAATAATACTTATTGAAATTATAATAATAACACTTTATTGATAACAGTCAATGGATTATATTTACCATCCATGAGTTTTAGAACATAAAACCCAACACGAACCATATGACATGAGATAAGAAGAATCTCTAAAATACAATAAAGTATAAAGGAAGGACAACTCGAAGTTGCCAAATAGCCCACGTTGGCAAGACTTTGATATTGCATCATTCTAATTCCAATCAAGTGAAACTAGATAATGTATTTTGTGTGCTTGGAATGAAAAAGAATTTTGTGTCAGTATCTCAATTGACTTCAACAGGAAACTTCGTCTTGTTTGCACCTGATAAGGTCAAGTTGGAAGGACAAAGGATGGACTCCATCTATGTTATGTTAGCGAAGACTACCTACGTGAACAAGACGAAGAAGAATGAAACAGCAGATTTGTGGCATGTAAGACTTAGTCATGCTAGCTACAACAAATTGAAGACATTAATAAACAAATCCATGTTGAAGGGGTTTCCACAACATGATATCAGAGAATACATGGTATGTGTTGATTGTCAGTATAGGAAAGCACATCAACTACCATTCAAGGAGTCCATATTCAGAGCAAAACAACTATTAGAGTTCATGCATTCAGATATATTTGGCCCTGTCAAGCAATCTTCAATCAGTGGAATGCGCTACATGGTAACCTTTATTGATGATTTCTCCAGGTATGTTTGGATGTTCTTTATGAAAGAAAAGTACGAAACAATTATAAAATTTAAAGAATTAAAAAAAAGTTGAAAATGAGTTAGGAAAGAAAATATAATGTTTATGTTTAGATAATGGGGGAGAATATATCCCTAATGAATTCTCTCAACACTTGCCAAAAGTATAAGATATGTCATCAATTAACGAGTCCAGACACTCCACAACAAAATGGAGTGACAGAAAGGAAAAATAGACATCTTGGCAGAAGTATGACGTAGCATGTTACGTGTAACTAATGTTCTAGGAAGATTTTGGGCTCAGTGCATGAGAACAGTGCGACTCATTTGGTTAACATACTTCCTCAATAGAGGCTTGAATTCAAATCACCTTATGAAAAGTTGTTGAACATTAGCCAACAGTTGGACACTTCTAAGTCTTTGGTTGTGTATGCTATGTATTCGTACCAGATCATTTGAGAAGCAAGTTTGAAAAAAGCAATGAAATGCATCTTTGTTGGATCTGACGACCAAAGAAAAAAATGGAGGTGTGTTGATCCAATTAGTGGATGATGCTATACATCAAGAAATGTTATATTTGATGAAGCATCATCATGGTGGACACCCGAATTAGAAAAGTCTACCAAAGATGAAAAGTCTTTCAAAAAAGGATAAAAAGAATAGATAACACTATAACAAATAAAGCTTTTAATAGCATTTAAAGATAATTTTAAATTGGACTATTAACAAAAATGAAATAATTTTGGACCCTCTTTTTCATGACCCTCCCTCTCCTCTTCACGATACCCACTCACAGCATACTCTACGTTCAAAACACGTAAAACCCACAAAACCTTTTCACGGCTGCTATTCACAGCTCTCTGTTCGTCTTCTCTCTACCGTCTGACGTTGTCTCTGTCCACCGTCACTCTTCTTTTTCACCGATACCCATACCAAAACGTAACGCACCTTATTCATCATTCAATCGAAAGCCAGACTGAAACGACGACTGCCGAAACGTAACCCACCCTGTTCGTCATTCAACCCAAACCCACGCTGAAATGACGACTGCCGAAACGTAACCCACCCTGTTCGTCGTTCAATCGAAACCCACGTCGGAACGACGACTGTCGAAACATAACTCGCCCTGTTCGTCGTTCAACCGAAACCCACGCCGAAACAACAACTGTCGAAACGTAAAACCCATCCTGTTCGTCGTTTAATCGAAACCCACGCAAAACTTTGTTCGTCGTTCTTGAGTTTTTTGAATCAACGATGTGGGTTTAAGGTAATTTTTCCATCTATTCATTTCTCAATAAGATTTCTG
The DNA here is from genome assembly GCF_025177605.1 of Cucumis melo. Taxonomy (NCBI): domain Eukaryota; kingdom Viridiplantae; phylum Streptophyta; class Magnoliopsida; order Cucurbitales; family Cucurbitaceae; genus Cucumis; species Cucumis melo. The sequence continues at coordinate 9,141,249 of NC_066864.1, read as the reverse complement.
GGTTCTGAATTTTTACCATTTGGGGTCTACTGCTTTTGTCCCTTATGCATTTTTCTTTTGTATTCAGTCTTTTTACCTATGAATTGTTTCTCAATTTTACGTTTATTGATTCGTCTGCTTGGTTTTGGTTGGTAATTGTTGTTGATTGTGTTTTGTACATCCGAAAATTTGTTTGTTTGAGATTTGGAGATGATAATGTTGTTTGTTCTCTAGTAGTTGAGTGAGTGGCTGAGGGGAGAACTGATTTTTTCCCTTGTTGATTGTCTCTTGGTATTTTGTTCTACTGTATTTTCTTTTGAGCTTGGCGAAATTTGATTGCACCTGGGGTTTAATTTTCTGAGTGGTGTTGGTCTTTGTTCTCTAATTGGCTTTTGCATTTTTTAGGACTTCAAATGATCCATTCCTTCATGCCCATAATTGAAGATATGGAACTTATTTACTGGTTCTAGTTAATTTGTGAAGAAGGAGAACGGAGAGAGTGAAAAAAGTAATTTTATTACCCTTTTTAGTGTTTGATGAGAGGTACGAGGTTTCATCTTCTTTTGATCTTCTATGCTTGTCTGTTGGTGTTGGAATTGAACTACTCCATTTTGATCCATGGTTTTGATTTTTTTTCTTTTTGTTCAATCTTTAATTGGAGGAAGAAGATGAAGTGTGTGTTTGTGTTGTGTATGTTTTGTTGGTGAGAAAAAGTAGATATTATGGGAGATGGGCAAAGATGGTGGCTTGGTTTATATAGAGAGAACCTTGAACTTATTTTTTTGTGGGTTTTAGTGAATTTACTTTAATACCCTTTTAATTTTGGCATATATCCATATTGTTCCTTCTTCAAAACCATCTCCACCTTAGTTTTCTGTTATTAAAATCTCTAGATGTTTTTTCTTTCATGCTCTTTGTTTTCATATTTATTTAAATATAATATGTCAATTTTTAGTCCAATTTTAAAAATGAAATCTATTCTTTTATGTATTTTAGTTTGGGTGTTTTGAAAATATTAATATTGAATGAATAGAACCAAAACTTACGAGTAGAATTAGTATAACATTAATCTTTTAAAATGAAAAAATGACGTGATTATTAAATAAGGTTGAAGTTTGTTTGTTTTTTGTGTTTTAAAACTATGGTTGTTTTGATCTCATCATTTAGAAATGATGTTCTTCAAAAAAAATTTCTCTAGGTATATGAAATTATTAGTTTATACATGTGTGAATATATAATAAGTTCCCAGAATCTTTTATTTATTTTTTTAACTATCATAATAAGATATGGAATAGGATAGTGTTAGTAGATGCTAGAAGTTCTTTTTGGATGTTATAAAGAGATGCATTTGTTAGATTTGTTATCTTATAGAGTAAAAGCTTGAAGTTCAAAAATAGTTTGTTGATTATTATTAAATCACTCAGACAAATAATGCAATGATTAGAACACCATTCTTCACGCTTTTCACATCAAGAAACACATTTAGTTCTATTCTCCTATGGTGCTTGCAGACTTTAGTAGAGGTCATCATGATCGTTTGCTTTGATTCTCATGGATTCTGCCTAATTTTCCTGTTTGACTCCATATTTTTTTCCCTTTTGTACCATAATACATTCTAGTCAACGTGTACACACCTTAACTAATCTCACAAACATTTAATCTTTTTCATCTTTAAATTGTCGTTTATATCTCTATTATAATACCCATGCTTTTCATTATAATCAATGACTCGTAATCTCTATTGCATTTCCATTTGTCAACCCATTGAGTAAGATTTAAGCATCTTCATTGTTTTAAAGCTAAAAGAAGTCATGATTAACACTAGTATTAACTATATAGCTTAGAGTTTTTCCCCTCATCTTTTCTAATATTGCAAACATAATGAATCATGATAATAAATCTGAATATTCAGTGAGCAATATTTCTGTTGTTATATCCTTTAGTGAAGGAATATTTTTGTGCAGTGTTTTATAGTAATTTACATCAGCTCAAATGAAGTTATTCGTTGTCTTTTTTACTGAAAGACTTGCAATTGTTATATGTGTCTAAACAAAAACAAAAACCTTTGTTTTGGAATAATAGTAGTTTTTTTTTTTGTTAGTAGTTAACTATATTTTTGGTTTCATATGAGATTATCATAGGTTGAACAAAGTGAGGAACTTTCAAATGTTACTGCAAGTGTGCTTAAGTGACTAAATGTTCTTCCAACTTGTCCAATGTCTTCTTCATCGATAAATTTATTTGTAATAAGATGAAAATTATTTATGTCATTATTTTCTTATTATAGTATTTCATATTTGTCTTTTGACAGAGTATCAATAACAATAGTCAAATTAAGTGTATTAGATTGGTATGGCTCAGGAGAGATTGTTATTAAAGGAAGATGGTCTTCTAATGATCTAGCTGCTTAGGTTCATGTTCCTATTGGTCCACATGCAATTAGAGTATGGGTTAATGTAGCAAAGAAACCAAACGCATATTTGTGTAGGCCAACATCAGAAATGATATGTATCAAAGAAGCTTTGGGAAGTATAGTTGCATGGCCATCTGATAAAGTGATCATTGGTATGTTGTTTAATTCTAAACTTTTTTGTCTACATTTGTTAAAGATTTTCTATACCTGTTTAATTAATATCCACTATTATTGGTGTCTACATAAAAATAAATTGATATATGTTTTGTAAATTTATGTAGCTGAATGAAATGGAGTCTTAACCAAAGGACTAAAAAACCAATGAATACAGTTAGCTCATATAATCTTGTACACTTATAATGAACTTTGTTTGTATTTTGAGGGTTAATTTGTATGGTTGATACATTTACTAAATACTTTATTTACCTTCGTATCATTTAGACCGCAACATTAATTAAGTAAATTACTGACTACTTTATTTTGTAATTTTAATATATTATGAATGAAAGTTATTAGTATTCATTTTGCTATGAAGTATTTATGTTTGTAGATTTAACTAAAGTTGAGTCATTGAACTAAAATTAATCAAAAACTAATTAATTCAAAAATTATTTTTGAGAAAAAAATTCTCTTTCATAGCCATAAGTTAACGCCATAGAGAGATTTATATAGTCAGAAGCCAAATGGTATCAAAAGGTTATTATAATAATTGAAAATGATTAAATAACCTTATTATAGTTTTATCATAGCTGCAAATACTATATTATAGCTACAAAATCTATATTATAGCTTAATATTATACCTATAAATACTATATTATAATATTGAAAAAAAGTTATTATACGTCAAAGATAGCACATTGTTTAAGCTATATAAACTTATTATAGCTCTAATGAAAAATACTTTCAAATGTTTTTGGCAACGTATATAAGCTATATCTTCATACTCTACGATAGGGCTCATTATAGCTTTGAAAAAACGCTATAAAAAGTCCTAGACTTTTAATAACATGGTGATGGATGACATACTAACGCAACAAAATTAAGGATCGGAATTTTACCCTAGATGCATCTAAAATAATTTAGATGTGAACATGCTTAAGACAAAAAGCCCTAATTACACTAATTAGGGTTTAGAAAAAAAAAATCATGCCTTTGTAGGTTCTCCCGACTTCTCTAAATCTCTTCACGATCACGAACCAGGACCACTATTAGTGTTAACCCGCTATTCTCCAGACTAAGAACCAGGTTGTGGGACCCGTTAAATGAAAGAATTGAAGAAAGAGATGGAAATTGGTGGTGGAAAAACAAATTTGAGATTTGAGAGCATAGGTTTGTTTGTAATTCAAAATTACAAAAATTGCAAAAATCTTTTTTCAAGTTGAAAAATGCCCCTTAAATAGACTAATTACATGCAAAATTGCATGTAATTAGTTTATTAAATCTCAACACCTAGCATTTCACTAACATTTAGTAGAATTAATCACCATTCTATTATCTGTTAGTGAGCTTGGTGTTATCACCATAAACTTCACATAACCCACTAAGAGTTAGTAGGATTATACCAACAAAATGTTGGATTTTTCCACTAACTTTGGTTAAGGGGCAAAATGGTCATTTAACCATTCTAGTCAAAGTCAAACTTTGACTTTTTAAGTCAAAAGTCAATATTTTGACTTTTTAAGTCAAAAGTCAATATTTTGACTTTTTATCATTTTGTCCGCCTTGACTAATTCCGAACTCTTGAGCACGAATCCACATTCATTTTTCTAAAATTCAAATCACATTTGAATATAAAGCCGGTCAAAGTTTGATTTTTCAAAGTCAAAAGTCAAACTTTGACTTTTAACAATTTTGACCTTTTTCCATCAATTTCAAGCTTTTGAATATGAATCCGTATTAATATTTTTAATATTTAAATCACATTTAAACTTAAAGCTCTATAGTCGATCGCTATATCACATATATTCGTCGACTTCTCTCTCTTTACCTAATTCAAACAATTCGAATTGTTACATCATATTGTTCTATGTTAATTCCGTATGAGCTAGCAGGGGAACCTAATGGACCTATAGATCATGGGCTCCAATGATCCGAGATTAACTGGCTAAACCTTTTTAGACCAAGCTAATCAACATTCGTTAACTAACGATTCATTCCATTAAAGTCTCGTAATTGCACTCTCCTCACTATAGATATATTTCTATTCATCTGATATAATCATGATCAGTAAGTTAATCCTTCATAGGTTTTTTGTAATCTCGACTGGGTTCTAATACCATTTTACCCCGTGACTACATCTTGTTCCTTAAGTTTCACTGATCCACTATTGAATAATTGGTTTTAGGTCCAACTTATAAACTGAATTTCTCTCGGGTCAATGAGAAGGGTGGGGCCCCTTGTTCAAGACTTTGATTCAAATCTTAAGGGAACAACCTATCTACTAACCCTAAAATGGGTAGAAGCGAATTTCGTCTTGCACCCTATATCCCTAGCCATCCACCTGGTCTTACCCTGAAATGAGAGACTTATTGGGCCAGCACCATTGAGCTGCCCTCACCTATGCAGATCTAAGGATAATAGTGTTTGAACAGAAGTTCATAGTTAGCTCAGGATTAAGATTAAGTTACTTAGGTCATCATAATCGAAATAGTCAGTTTATATTGTCAACGGTGTTATAACTTAAAAGTGACTATTTTTTTGTTCCAATCTTACGTAAACTCTTTACATAGGATGCCCCCACTTTCATGTCTCTACATGAATGATTTAGGATTACATCGTTTGTACTAACTACAAAGTGGGTCGCATCCATAGCATTTTCAGAATAAGGCATCCAACCTTATTCATACATTATAGATCGTTTGGATTATAAACTCGAACGTGATCCACATTTATATCTCTACATAAATGTTTAAGTCTACACTAGATAGCTTCAGGATCATAGTTTATTGGATTCAAAATTTTAGTATTCTATTTTTACTAGTAAGTCCTCAATAACCACTTTATAGTATAGAATATAACTTAACTACAAACTACGAGTTTTATGATATCAATTCCAACACATGGATTGTCAGGACTTTGCAAAAAGACTATAAAAAGTCTATTATAACATTTTTCATTAGCTATCGTATATGTTATTTCTTGTAGTGTAAGTCAAGTACAACAGGCTCCAATAGAAGGTGAAAAAGAAAACGAGGAAGACGAATAACACAAAGTGTAACGTCCACAGAATTAAGATAATTTTGAAGTTATTTATCTTAGTTTTGTTTAATGAGATTTAAAATATTAAACGTTATTTTGAATTCATTTAATGAAAATTATTTGATTTTGTGGAAATTGGAATTAATTAAATATTTGTTGGATAAATATTTACTTACCTAGAGGTTTTGGCTTGTGGTGTTTGTTGAGATTTTGATTAAATTGTGTGTTATGAGGTTTGAGTAAAGTTGAGGATTTTTGGTGTTGTTGAAATTGAATTAAATTAAATAATTATGGTTGTTATTTAATTAAATCGTAGAGTAAAAATTTTGTTGGAGATTTGATAATTAAATGTATATATGGATATATATATAATTATTATGGGAAATGATTTTTTGTTACAGATTTGATAATTATATTTGTTGAAATATAATTATTTAAGGAAAAGATAATACATATTTTGGAGAAATGATATTTATTAAGGGAGCCAAAGGAAAATATTTATATTTTGTAAAAATATAATTATTTGTAAAAGGATAATTATTTTGGAAAAAGATAAATAATAATTAATTATTGTGGAAGATAATTGATTATTTTGGAGAAAGATAAATAATAATTAATTATCGTGGAAGATAATTAATTATTTTGGAGAAAGATAAATATTGATTTTGGAAAGAAGTTGATTTGATTGGGCAAATAAGAAAAGAGAAGAAACTGGATATATTTAAAAGTAAAATTGATAATTATATATTAAAATATAATTATTGGGAAAAGGAATGTAACATACCAAATCTTTAAGGAGTTTTTATTAATTATGTTAAATTATTTGGGTGTTATATTAAGGATTGAGCCAAAATTTAATTGTTGGGTTAAGATAATTCATGATGGAAATTATGAGTGATTTATTGGAGAAGATTTGATTGATTAAAAGAACTGAGGATTTAAGTTAATTTGAGATATTGGAGGGAAAAGTTGGTTTTGGTGGAATTTGATTTAATTGAGTATATATATATATATATCTATATATATATATATATATGGATATATATATTTAATTAATAATTTGGATTTTTTTGTAGAATATGATATTAATTATTTGGTTTTGGTAAATAATTAATATGAAAAAGTAAAGTTAATTATATGACGAAATATAACTATATTTGTTTGGAAAAGAAGATAATCCGTGAGAAAAGAGATAGTTAATTTGATTGGACGAAAAAAGATGATATATTTATTTAGAAGATAGAATGATGATTTAAATAAATATATACGTTTATATTTTTGTGAGAGAATAATAATAATAATAAAGAAGTATTATTATTATTATTATTAATGGTTATAAATGCCTAAGATTTTGTGCATTTAAGAAATTTATATTTTGGTATATGTATATTTTTGAGGAAGGATAATGGGAATAAAAATATATGTATATTTTGATATTATATATATATATATATATACACACATATACTAAAAGGAAAATAAAATAATAATAATAAATATTTTTGTTATTATTTGGGTTTACAAATAGCACTAGAATGCTTAATTTGAAAAGAAAAGGAAAAAGAAAAAGGTTTTGTCTTCTTCACTGAGATAACTGTAACGACTTAACTTTTCAGACTAAAAGTAGTTTCATAAATCCTGTTCAAATTCATATAACATCCAAAACTATAAAAAAAAACTGTTTTCGTGCCCTGTTAAGAAAACGTTCAAAGGTTCACATAACCGCCTAGGAAACTATTGAACAAAACAATTAAATATACTAAAATTTGACTCGTTTCCATCCTCAAAATAATTTAAGATAACAAGACAAAATAAAAAGAAAAGAAATGTCTAGCGAAAGCATTAAATTAGACATCTCCGTATGACATTCATGAATCCTTCTTGCCCTTCGCCGATCTACCTTGCATGTTACCTTTGCCTGAAAAGTTAAACATAAAAAGGATGAGTATAAAATATACCCAGTAGGGAACCCACTACTGGTCCCGTTAAGGAAAATAATGGTTAGCTTTCTATTGAGGGATACACTACAACATAACAGTCTAGTGATCCCGTTGGATGCACATCTCAATCAATCTAGTGATCCAGTCGAATACACAACAGTTTAGTGATCCCGAAGGATACCCTTATTAGTCTAGTGATCCTGAGGGATACATAAAATGTGGTGATCCCGAAGGACACCCATGCCTGCAAGGTACACTACCCCATAGATAAAACTTATAGTTATCCCTCCATCCAGTCTAAACAGTCTACAACAATCATATCATAACAATCTCAAACTAACAGTCTAGTCTCTAGGTAAAGTCAGTCAGACAGTCTAGGTTTGGTCAACAAACCAACTCATCATTATGTAGTTATACCTAACAATCACATCGTTTTAGTCCAAACAATAACATAAACTACAAGTGATATATACTAGGCATAACGTCTATATTCAGTCTATAGCACAGTCTGTAAATGAATATACAACTTACACATAAGGGTTCCGAATACTTAATTCATCCACAGCACAACTCAACAAAAAGGCTAAGTTACGAATAGCAGTCAATTCCTCATCATCTATTCAGTCAACAACACGACCCAACAACGTATAAAAATAAAACTACACTTAGTCAATTTAATGCGACATTTAAAACATACTTTTGCATCATTTACTATGTTTAAATCTCAAATTTGAGTCCAGTAGTAGGAACCCTTACCTCGAAATAGCTAAATTCCTAGCTTAAACAAAAAAATTTAATGGTTCAAGTACTATACTAACCAAAACACACAACTTCAGGTTCTACCACTTACCCAAGCAAGAGGAAAATCACGCTCCAAATGAACCCGTCATAGAATCTAAGAATTCAACTCCACCACCTTCAAGAATTTAATAGTAACGAACCTAGTTAATTCAACATTATTCCAACATTAAACTTAAATCGACTATGGAAAACACTATGAAACCCACCGCTTTACTCTTACCAAAGATTCACAGCAAGACAAAAGTGCAGAGGCGGCGCGAGAAAAAGCTTGCGAACGAAGACAAATTTGGCGACGAAAACTTGCTCAACGATGCATCAACGGCCAAAGACACTTCGGCTTGGCTGTGAGAATGTGACAGAGGGACGGACGATGACTGGTCACGGCTGTGGCAGCGGAACTGAATGAAAAGCGACGATAGACGGTTGGGCTTTAGATAAGTGACGACGGTTGGAGGAGATGTGGTGACTTTGAATACGATGAACGACCTGACGTACCAACGGTTGCCGGTGGGTGGTCATCGGAGTAAAAGGGCTGACGTCGATGCTCAACGGAGAAGAGAGGAGATGTGGGTTGGGGCGGCGGCTGGCGAAGAAGAAGAAGAAGAAGGAATGGAGGGGTGTCGGCTGGTGGAAGAAGAAGATGGTGATTTTAGGTTTTTATAAGAAAATTAATAATAATAATAATATAATTTATTTTATATTATATTATATTATTTTATATTATATTATTTTAGTATAAAATTTATATCCTTCTTTTTCTTTTCCTTTCCAAATTTAAATAACTTAACACTCAATAAATTAAATTCTCAATAACATAAAGCAATTATGTTGAGAACATACCTCGAAATTTTAGGACATTACAATAGCCCTCTGCCGCTGCCACCTCACCAGTTTTAGTTATGATTGGTCTCTTTGGCAAAACTTGAACATTTAAAGCGATAATTTTCTCATCAAGGATAAGAGAATTTTTTAACATCCATTGGAGTAACCTTGGTAAGCTAAGAAAATTAAATTAATAATTTGTTAATTTTAATTTTGGATCTAATTGGGGTTTCTTTTAAAAAGTTCTATTGGCTAATTTTTGAAGGTTTAATCTTGGAGTTTTCCCAATCAAGATTGAATTGGTTTCAACCCCAATTTTTAGGTAGTTATTTGATTTGGGAGAATTTTTGGATGATAGCCAATTGCTAATTTTATTAATTAAGATACTGAAATTTCCTTTTATGGTAAGGATCAAATTAATTGGAGAATTTTTAATATCAGCTAGGGAGTACTTTGTTTGGCTAAAATCTCAAGGTAAGAGATTCTACTACTAGACATTCGAATTAAACTTAAGAGACCGCATGTATTTATGGTTATGCATTGATGGTAGCTAAATGCACAACGCGATGCTATTGATGATGACTGACATTATATTGATGATTGATGATGATGACTGATATTATGTTTATGATTGATACTATGTTGATGATGACTGATGTACATTGATGATGATGCATGATATATTAATCACATGATTAAGGACATTAAGATTAATAGTCATGTCATGTTATGATGTTTATGATATGTTACATGCTATGGATGAACGTTCTGTTAACTTTGTCTATTAGAGTCATATCCATATGGGTGTCCCTCATGATCACCACCTTTTTATGATTGTGTGGTCCAACGGAATCACTAATCTTATGAGATGTTATGTATATGAGTGGTCCGACGGGGTCACTTACAGTCTGATTGTCCTAAGTGTTCCTTCAGGTTCACTGAAGACCAGTTTGTCCTAGGTGTTCTTTCGAGTTCACCAAAGACTAGTTTTGTCCTAGATATTCCTTTGGGTTCACTGAAGACAAGATATGTTCCTACAGGATCACTAGATTGCATATGTTTGGGAACGTGTCAGTTTAGGGGTACTTCCTTACGGGACTCTAATGGAAAGTTAAGAGACACCTAGTGGGACTAGTAGTGAGTCCCTTACTGAGTATATGTTTATACTCACTCTTCTTATGTTTAATAGTTTAGGCAAAGGTAAAGGTAGAAGAAAAGTTGGCGAGTGACAGAGAAGGATCCATGACATGCCATATAGGGACTTAATTTTACTTTTGCATCTATGTATCAGTGTTTCAGTATTAAGTTTTTAATGAAAATTTAGTCTTCCTCGTTTCAAGAAAGTGTCTCTTGTTATTGTTTCTTTTTAGTAATGACCTCAACTTAGTATAAAGAGTTGAGTCGTTACACAAAGTCCTTGTCAAAGTGGAATACATAATCAAGAACCACAATTACGGAGGTCAACCAAAACAAGAAAACCAAATTCCAGGTATGTAGATGCATAATTAGCAAAATTTGCAGAGCCAGCAACATAAGAAGAAGCGTAAAAAAATATCCAATGGAGAAACACCATGGAAGAAGAAATGAAATCATTAAGAAGACATAGACATTAAGACAAAGTGCCAGATGGCTAAGTGCATTCAAACATGCAAAGTCCTAGAAGGCTAAAAAAGTTAATGTTTAGGGGGAGTGTTAAATTATATAGCAAAACTAACTAGAATGTTCTTAAAATATTATATGTGTAGGTTAAATTTCTAGAATTATGTAAACTAAATAAGAAATCTAGAAATATCCTAGAGTTTAAGGATAAAGGATTCTAGAAAATTGTTTTAGATAAGGAAAAGAGAAATATCTAGAATTATGTAAATAAATATCTATAATATATAGAATTATAGAGAAGTCTTTTGGCTTGGGCTCCAAGGAATTCATGCCTATAAATAGGAGGTGTGATCCTCATTTGTGAACCAAGCAAATCAAAGCAAGTAAGCAAAGAGAAGAAGAGAGAAAGAGATTTAGTAAGAAACTCTGAGTGAAAGTGAGTGAGTGTTCTCTCCAAAAGTGTATCATTTGTAAATTTTCTTAATAAAACTTTCTTTCTTCCAAATGAGTGTCTCTTTCTTTAGTGCCAATTTCTTCAATAGGGCTGGAGAGGAAAAATGGAAGTGAGGGGTTGTGGGAGAAGGGTGTGTGATTGGAAGAAAAGAGAAGAGAGGTAGGGTGTGGGTATAGAGTGGGTTTGGTTTAACTTTTATTTATTTATTATTATAAAATAAGTTTTGGGGTTTAGGGGGAAAGGGAGAAAAAAGGAAGAAGGGGGAAAAGAATTTTTTGTTTTAAAAAAATGTGTGGAAAGGAATGTGAAATAAATTTTGTTTTAAAAAGATTGGTAAACAATGTCGGTTTAGAAAAAGATGAATATAAAAATTGTTTCCAAATGCAATTTTAAGAATATAGAGACATATTTCTAAATTATTAGTGACCATTTCAATAGTTATTGGACTCTTCATGTGGGAGAAAGTTGATGAGGACAAGGTAGCATTGACTAGAGTGATCAACACTTGATATCTGTATTCGAAAAGAAGGAAACCAAAACTGCTTTTTACAAGTTAGTGACTGGGTGGTAGTCGGCTTGGTTTTTGCAGGTATGGACAAGGAAGGTTGGGGCAAGGAGTTAAGGAAGAGTGGAGGGGTTAACAAGGTGTTATCTTAGTGCCCCATCAGAGCATAAGGACGAAAGATAGCTGATATTTGATACCCAAATTGGTGTTGTCGAGCCGGATAGGAACAGGGATGCAAATATTCAAGAGATGATTTATAGAAACTTGGGGAGTGGATACAACGAAGTTGGGTTCGGATGAAGGCACTACAAGAAATAAGGGCTCTCCCGATGCAACAAATCATTGTGACATATATCAAAATGCGTCGAAAAATGATCTTCCAATGCATAAAGGCCCATCGAGCAACGGGTTGGGAGAAATGCATCGGGAGAAGATTTCTTGATGTGAAAATGAAGTGCGTTAGGATTTAAGAACTCTTGATGCAGGAATGAAGCACGCAAGGAGTCAAGAACTTCTGACGCGCTTAAGGACGTCGTTGAAAGTGTCCTAATTTTTGACGTCACTTTGAAAGCGTCAAGAGATCCATCTATCACGACGTTGTCTAGACGCATCAGACGTGATTAATAACTCCCGACGCCTTTATGCATCGAGAGTTGTTGTATTTTTTGTTGTTTTTCCATTTAATCTTTATTTTTTTAACATGTGATACCTTTTTGAGTTTTGATTCGATTTAAATTCAATAAATTTTTCAAACAAAAAGTTTACAAAATTAATAACTACAGTAAAATACCAAAGCTTAATTACAAAATTAGAACATATTACATAAAAAATAAAAGAGTCTTACAGAGTTTGTTTGAAACAAATACATAAAAAAGAAAAATACATTGCTTAAACTTCAAATAAACTAAAATGGATGCCAAAAACCAAAACTTTTTGACTAACAATAATAAAACTTAACTCCATGACGAACAACCTATCATTCCATAACAACCCAACAAACTCACTCCAACATCAACCTATCCCATAAGAACCCAATGTAACAATTTTGACTCTTTATACAAATTGTTGAAGATTTTGTCTAAATTTTTTTGGGAATATCTTTAACTAAATATCATTGATTAATGAATGAGATATATCTTTGATAAATGAATTAATTAAAGGATGAGATATTCAAAGGATAAAAGATTTTCCATTATTTTAGGAATCTTGTTATTTATCTTCAAAAGAAAAGAAGATTTATACATATAATATATATGTATAAATAGGTTGTTACAATGACGATTGGGTGTGACAAAAAAAAAATAGAGAAACATAAGTTGAAAAAGATTGTTCACATCGGAGGTCGTCTGCAGAAGCTACTGGTTTCCAAAGGTATTATGATCTATGTCTATAAGATCAACATGTTGATCTAAGCTGAAATAATCGATGAGTGACGTAACAGACGAGATAGTGGTATGTGTGATCAATGAGATCTTTATAGGGATTTAAAGAGGTCGTCGAAGATATTCATTCATGTGTTCAGGGAGAGCCTGAAGCTAGACATCGTGAAGTAAAGTAATTCAGGGGGAGCCTGGAGTCTGATGTCAAGACACATGCTATTAAGTCATATAATTGAAAAGAGCACCGTATGCTGTATTGATGTATATTATGTAACGACCTAACTCTTTATACTAAGCTGAGGTCATTACTAAAAAGAAACAATAACAAGAGACATTTTTTGAAACGAGGGAAGACTAAATTTTCATTAAAAACATAATGCTGAAACACTGAAACATAAAAGCGGAAGCAAGACTGAGTCCCCATATGGCATGTCACGGATCCTTCTTTGTCACTTGTCAGCTTTCCTCTACCCTTACCTTCGCCTGAAATATTAAACAAAGAAAGAGTGAGTATAAACATATACTCAGTAAGAGACCTACTACTAGTCCCGCTAGGTATCTGTTAACTTTCCATTAGAGTCTTGAAAAGTGGTACCCAAGAACTGGCACGTTCCCGAACACGTGCAACATGTGATCCCGGAGGAACATAACTGGTCTTCGGTGATCCCAAAGGAACACCTAGGACAAACTGGTCTGTAGTGTACCCGGAGGAAACACTAAGACAATCGGGCTGCGAGCGATCCCGTCGAATCACTCGAATCATATCTATGTCAATGCCAGACTGGCAGTCCCGTCGGACTACGCAGTCCTAAAAAGTTGGTGATCCCGAAGGACACCCATGCAGGTACGACTCTAATAGACAAATTTAACAGAACGCCCTATCCATAGCATGTAGCATAACATAACATCAGTCATCATCATCAATCATCAACAGTCATCAACAACATACTACCGGTCATAACATAACATCAGTCATCATCATCAATCAATATAATGAATTATGCATTTTAGCTATCATCAATGCATAATCATAATTACATGCGGTCTCTTAAATTCAGTTTGAAGGTCAAGTAGGAGAATCTCTTACCTTGAGATTTTAGCCAAACAAAGTACTTCTTAGCTGACAGTAAAAATTCTCCAATTAACTTGATCCTAATCATAAAAGGAAAACTCAGTATCTTAATTAATGAAATTAGCAATTGACTAACATCAAAAAATTCTCCCAAATTAATTAACTTCTCAAACAAAAGGGGTTGAAACCAATTCAACCTTGATTGGAAAAAATCCAAGATTTAAATCTTCAAAAAAATTAGCCAATTGAACCTTTAAAGAAACCTCTAATAGATCCAAAATTAAATTAATAAAATATTAATTTAATTTCTTAGCTTACCAGGGTTACTCAGATGGAGGTTGAAAAATCCTCTTATCCTTGATGGAAAAATTCATCACTTTAAATCCTTAAGCTTCCAAAGAGACCAATCTTAAGTTCAACTGATGAGGCGGCGACAACAGAGGGTTATCTTAGAGAAGAAGATAAAGAACCTTTTTCTTTTTCCTTTACTTTCTAACTTAAACATTCTAATGCTATTTATAGATCCAAATAATAACAACAATAATATTTATTATTATTATTCCCTTTTCCTTTTCCTTTTAGGATATATATATATATATATATATATATATATATATATATATATATATCTTTATTCCCATTATCTTTCCTAAATAAATGCCTTAAATGCACAAAATCTTAGACATTTATAACCATTAATAATAATAATAATACTTCTTTATTATTATTATTTTTCTCACCAAAATCTACAATAAACATATATATTTATTTAAACCATTATAAATATATATCTTTTTCGTCCAATCAAATCAACCATCTATCTCCTCATGGATTACCTTCTTTTCCAAACAAACATAATTATATTCCATAATATAATTAACTTCACTTTTCCAAATTATTAATTAAATATATATATATATATATATATATATATATATATATCCACATATATATACTCAATTAAATCCAATTCCACCAAAACTAACTTTTCCCTCCAAAATCTCAAATTAACTTAAATCCTCAATTAATTTAATCAATCAAATCTTTTCCAATAAATCACTTATAAATTCCAACATGAATTATCTTATCCAACCATAACAACTCCACTCCAGAATTAATATTTATCTTTCTGCAGAATAATTAATTATCTTCCACAATAATTAATTATTATTTATCTTTCTCCAAAATAATTAATTATCTTCTACAATAATTAATTATTATTTATTTTTCTCCAAAATAATTATCCTTTTACAAATAATTATATTTTCCCAAAATATAATTAATTTACTTTTTCTCCTTTAATAAATATCCTTTCTCCAAAATACAACTATCTTTTCCTTAAATAATTATATTTCAACAAATATAATTATCTTTTCCTTTAACATAATAGTTATATATTGTAACGACCAAACTCCTTATACTGAGCCGAAGTCATTACTAAATGTAATTAGCATAATTTAAGCCATAAAGTTTAGTTAAAATGAATAAAACCTCAGAATTTTATTTATAAAAATCAAATCAGGGTAATGTGCGAAATATAAAAAAAAATATTAAAATCTTACTCGGGCCCTATCTATTTTAAAGAAACGAAATAGTAAATAAAGAAGAAAATAAAACTCAAGTACTAAATGTTTAAAACGGGGGTGTGAGCAGAAGCAGAAATCCCTATGGCTTGCCACGGTCACTTCTGGTCGCTTGCCAACTTGCCCTTGCCCCTACCTCGGCCTCTACCTGAAAAACATGACATGGAGAGAGTGAGTATAAAATACTTAGTAAGGGACCCATTACTAGTCCCACTAGGTGCCTGTTGACTTCCTATTAGAGTCCTGAAAATGGTACCCAATCTCTGGTACGTTCCCAAACACGTACAACATGCGCTCCCGTAGGAACGAAAATCTGGTCTTCGATGTCTCGGAAGAGCACCTAGGACATACTGGTCTGTAGTGAACCCAGAGGAAGCACTAAGACAATCGGGCTGCGAGGATCCCGTCGAATCACTCAAATCATATCTATATCCATGCTAGATTGGCGTCCCGTCGGACTACGCAGTCCTAAATAGGTGGTGATCCCGAAGGACACCCATGCAGGTACGACTCTAATAGGCTAAGCTAACAGATACCCTAACCATAGCATACATATACATAACATCATAATGTAATCATATCAGTCTAATCATCATCTCATATCTCATCATAATATCCAACATACAGTTATAACAAGCCACGTCATCACATTACCATGCCATCATATAAAACCACATCATCAGTCACATCATGCTCTCATTAATTTACATGTGTTGTACAGTCTAGTCCTTAACATGCATAACTAGAGGTGTATGTGGTCTCATGGTTCTAGTCATAAAGCTAGTAGTAGAAATCTCTTACCTGGAGATTTGCTCGACGAGTCCTAACAGCAAGAAAAAAAATGTGCTTTCCAAGCAGCGAGGCCCTAAATGGTTAGAAACCATAATTAATAATCTAACCTTCATGGAAACAAAGTCCAAGAGTCGTTCGAAGCAACTTAACCAAGATCAAGGTTGCAATAATTTCCTTTAAGTCGAGAAATCCCACGCTCTAACTCCAATTGGTCCAACCGGCCCCTTCAGAAAGATAATTTAATCCAAATTAAATTATTTAAAACCAAAATTACTCTTCGTTGGGTATGCCTCAAACCCAACCAACTTACCAAAAACTTACCAATGATACGAGGGGAAAGGACCGAAAAACTGGGTGGCTCAAAAGGGCTTGGCGGCTCGACTCGAAAAGCAGGGATCGACTAGGTGGCTCGGCTTGGGCACACAAGGATCGACTTGGCTGCTCAACTTGGGCGCAGACGCGACTCGACTCGGCTCGGCTCGGGCGCAGGTGCTGCATGCGTGCGGCTCGGCTGGCGGTGAAGATGCGGGTCGCTCGGGTCGCGGGGCGGAGACACGACCGGGTCGAGTTTATGCGTGAACGAGGCATGGCATGGGTTTCCGGATTCGGAAAGATCGACGGGGTTCTCGAGTCGGTGCGGAGGCACAGTCGCCGCTTGGCTTTGTCGGCTTCGACGGATGGCGCTCGACGTGCGACGACGTGGCTTCGTGGCGGCAGCTGGCGGAAGAATTCGGCTCGCGATTGAGGGATGCGGGTCGGCTTGAAAACGCGGCTAGTGGCTGGGCTGCGCGGCTTCGCAACCTTCGACCCAAACGCGACGATTGAGCGGGGCGGACGAGGGACTGGCGGGGCTCCACGTGGTCGGCTCGGGATTGCGGCTGAGGTCTCGTACGTGTTGGCTGAAATCCGGCGGCGCGGTGGAGTTGTGGTTGACGGCGGCTAGGGTTTCAAACAAAAGATTTTAGGGTTAGCTTCCCTTTTCCTCTTTTTCTTTTGAAGAAGATGATGGGTTTTTATGGTGCACGGGTCCCTAGGCCTCATTTAAACACCAATTAACCCCACCTTCTCTCTACTTCTCCAAATCTCACCAAATCCCTCTTTTCTCTCCTTTTAAAATAATTTTTTCTTTCTTTTCCCCAATTAAATCCTCACGTCTCTCTCCTCAACCAACCAACCTTAATCTTCAACAAGTAACTTTACCAAATTTATTTCCAAATAAAACAATTATTATCCAAATCAAAATAATTATAACTTTAAACCTCAATTAATCAGAAAGTCAAAAATAATCAAGTTCCTCAAATAAATTCGAAATTTCCATAATTACACTTAAGACGATAAAATGAAAAATCCAATCTGTTGGAGCGTTACAACCTTCCCTCCTTAGAAAACTTTCGTCCTTTAAAGTTCTAATTCTTGAACAGCTCGGGGTACTGGGCTCTCATGTCCTCTTCTCTCTCCCACGTGACCTCTTCAACTCCATGGTTTCGCCAAAAAACTTTGACCAGTGAAATTTCTCGACTACGGAGCTTCTTGACTTCCCTTGCCATGATCTCAACAGGCTGCTCCTCGTAGCTCAAGTTCTCACTAATTTGCAGTGGCTCGAAGTCCACTACATGCGTCGGATCTGGGACATACTTCCTCAGCATGGAGACATGGAATACATCATGCACTGGAGAAAGAGATGGGGGCAACGCCAAGCGGTAAGCTACAGGGCCAATCCGCTCCAGTATCTCAAACAGCCCTACGAAGCATAGACTTAGCTTCCCCTTCTTCTCGAACCTCAGAACACCCTTCATAGATGCTACCTTCAGAAAGACCATGTCTCCCACCTCAAACTCGAGATCCTTACGTCGTACATCAGCATAACTCTTCTGTCTGCTTTGTGCTGTCAGCATACGAGCTTGGATCTTCTGTATGGCTGCATTGGTGGTCTGAACTAACTCGGGGCCTAGCATCCTCTGCTCACTGACCTCACCCCAGCAGATAGGAGATCTACAACACTTACCATACAGAGCCTCAAATGGTGCCATGGCGATAGTAGCCTGGTAGCTGTTATTATAGGTGAACTCCATCAAATGCAAATGGGAGTCCCAACTCCCTGAAAACTCTAGCACACAGGCTCTCAGCATGTCCTCCAAAATCTGGTTCAGCCTCTCTGTTTGACCATCGGTCTGCGGATGAAAAGCTGTGCTGAAGTCTAACCTCGTGCCTAATGCAAGTTGAAGTCCTTTCCAGAACTTCGATGTGAAACGAGCATCTCTGTCCGAAATGATGGATACAGGTACTCCATGCAGTCTCACTATCTCCGTCATATATAACTGTCCCCACTTACTGGCAGTGTAAGTGGATTTCCCTGGAACAAAGTGGGCTGACTTCGTGAGTCTGTCGACAACAACCCAAATCACTGTATAGCCCTTTAGAGTCCTGCGCAGTCCTGTAATGAAGTCTATCAACACACTCTCCCATTTCCATCCCGGCACACTCAAGGGTTGCAACAACCCGACTGGTCGCTGTCTAGGTGCCTTCACCTGCTGGCACACCAAACACCTACTGACAAAATCTGCCACTTCTCTCTTCATATTCCTCCACCAATAGACACTCTTTAAGTCCTGGTACATCTTCGTACTTCCAGGATGCATGGTAAATGGAGAACTGTGAGCCTCAGTCAAAAGCTATGTCTTGATTTCACTATCTTTCGGCACACACAAGCATTCGTCAAACGTAAGGCCATCGTCAGAGGATATGGAGAAATCCTCACATTGCCCTGTCTCTACCAAACAATGCTTCTCGACTAAATAAGGATCATTTAGCTGAGCAACGATAATCCTCTGCCTCAAGGTCGGCTGCACTGACAACTGAGCCAACTGTGAGGTAACCTCTCCTACTGAAACTGTAATCTCGGTTATCTCAAAATCTCTGAGTAAGGGGGCTTGCTTGGTGATCAGTGCTGCTGAATGTGCAACCTTCCTACTCAGTGCGTCAGCCACTACATTTGCCTTACCTGGGTGGTACAGAATCTCACAGTCATAGTCTTTCACTAACTCAAGCCACCTCCTCTGCCTCATGTTCAGCTCCTTCTGGGTGAAGAAGTACTTTAGGCTCTTATAGTCAGTGAAAATTTGTATCTTCTCACCATACAGGTAGTGCCTCCATATCTTCTGTGCAAAGACCACTGCTGCCAACTCTAAATCGTGGGTAGGGTAGTTCTGCTCATGATTCTTCAACTGACAGGAGGCATAAGCAACTACCTTACTTTGCTGCATCAGAACACAACCTAGTCCCTTTTTCGAGGCATCACTATAGATCACAAAACTTCCCGACCCATCGGGCACTGTCAGGACTAGTGCAGTCACTAGCTTCTGCTTAAGCTCCTGGAAGCTATTCTCGCAAGCTGGGCTCCAAACAAAAGGGGTTCCCTTCCTGGTCAACTGGGTCAAGGGGCTGGCTATACGTGAGAAGTCTTCCACGAACCTCCTATAGTAACCTGCCAAGCCCAGGAAACTACGAATCTCGCTAACTGTAGACGGTCGAGGCCAAATCGTAACCGCTTCGATCTTTGCTGGATCAACAGAAACTCCCTCACTGGACACCACATGTCCAAGGAAAGATACCTTCTTCAGCCAGAACTCGCACTTGGAGAACTTGGCATACAGCCTATTGGCTCGAAGAGTCTCTAAAACTTGGTGCAAGTGCTCCTCATGCTCAGCCTCCGTTTTGGAGTAGATCAAAATGTCGTCAATGAAAACTATGACGAACGAGTCTAGGAAGTCCTTAAACACCCTGTTCATCAAGTCCATGAATACCGCAGGAGCATTAGTCAACCCAAAAGACATCACAATGAACTCGTAATGTCCGTATATAGAACGGAAGACCGTCTTAGGGATATCACTGTCCCTGATCCTCAACTGGTGATAGCCTGATCGCAGGTCGATTTTAGAAAAGACAGTGGCTCCCTGAAACTGATCGAACAAGTCATCAATCTTGGGCAAGGGGTAGAGGTTCTTGACTGTCACCTTGTTCAGCTCTCTGTAGTCAATGCAAAGGCGCATCGACCCATCCTTCTTCTTCACAAACAACACTGGGACTCCCCAAGGTGACACACTGGGTTGGATGAAACTCTTGTCCAGCAACTCCTGCAGCTGTACCTTCAGCTCCTTTAGCTCGGTTGGAGCCATTCTGTAAGGGGCCCTCGAGATAGGAGTAGTGCCCGGCTCTAACTCGATGGCGAAGTCTATCTCCCTGGGAGGGGGAAGTCGTGGAAGCTCGTCGGAGAAAACATCAGGGTACTCCCTTACCACTGGTTCGGAGGACAGGGAAACTTCCTGTTCTCTGGTATCCACTACGCTTGCCAAGATGCCCTAAGTACCCTGGCTGAGCAGTTTACTCACCTTCATGGCTGAGATGACCTTGGGTATACATACAATGCCCGCCCCCCTAAATTTGAAATTAGGCCCAGAGGGAGGGTTGAAGACGACTTCCTTACCAAAACAGTCTATGCTTGCATGGTTAGCCGACAGCCAATCCATGCCTAAAATCACATCAAAATCCTGCATGTCTAACACTAGTAGGTCACGTCTAACATATGATTCGCTATCTCTACCCGACATGCCTTTATTTTTTCTTTAGACAACAGGACCTCCCCAGAAGGAGTAGAAACAAACAAAATACTACCCAATGGTTCTACCTCTAAACCTACATGCTGAACGAACACAGAGGATATGAACGAGTGGGATGACCCAGAGTCAAACAGTACAAAAGCATAATGCCCCAAGATTGGGAGCGTACCTGTCACCCTGTACCAGCTCGCTCGGCCTCCTGACGGGTAGTGGCAAAAACTCTTCCCTGCTGGGAAGCAGAAGGCTGTTGCGGTGTCGTCTCAAAGGGTTTTCGAGGACACGCGTCAGTGGTGTGCCTTGGTTGTCTGCACCTGAAGCAAACTTCACTCTTGGCCAAGCAACGACCTCCATGGACTCTCCCACAGGTAGTACAGATGGGTAGCTCTCTCAGAGTTCTCCCGCTATTGCAAGCTCCCGTCGGTGCCTTTGAAAGACACCTCCTTACCTCAGAGTTTGATGTAGTATCACGTCAGGCTGCGACTCAAACTTCCTCTTCTGTCCCAGGGCTGACCCTCTGTCGACGGCCTTGGACGAATCAGCTCTCTCATGCAGGCTCAAATCTAAGGCTATACGTAGTGCATCAGCATGAGTAGCTGGCCGGAGGGCTCGGACGATGCCCTAGAGGTCTAGTCTGAGACCTCTAACGAATTTCTCAGTCCTGGCAGCCTCATCCCTTACCACATTGGGAGCGAAACGGGATAGCATGTCGAACTCGGCGTCGTACTGCTCCACGGTCATGTCGCCTTGCTCCAAGTTTAGGAACTTTTGCAGCTTGGCGTGCTTCACGTTGGCAGAGAAGAACTTGGCATAGAAGTTCTCCTTGAACTTCTCCCAGCTTATTTTGCTGACGTCGCCTCCCAGCATCCTCTCAGCAGTCTCCCACCGGCGGTGCCTCTATCCTCCAAGAAGAAAACCGCACACTGCACCTTTTGGTCTTCTGGGCACTTCATGTACCGAAAGATAGTCTCTATGCACGTCAACCACATTTGGACCTTTGTGGGGTTGTCCATGGATCCGTCAAAAGTCTTAGGATTATACTTTCTAAAGTCTCTCAAGTGTTTGGCCTCAACCGACAGTTGAACTAGCGCGGGCTGAGCTTCCATCGGGGATGGAGGAATGACAGTCTCGGCCTGAACAAGGGTGGCCTGGTTCTGCTGGGCAGCGAAGAAAGGCGCTAGAGCGGCTTGCAACATGTCCTGATAGCGCTGCTCCATTACGGCGAGATCCTCCTGGGTGACCGATGCATTAGGGTCGACCACCGACACAGTAGGTTGCTCCTCGGGCTGGCCACGACCGGCTCCTCTGCCTCCCCTACCACCTCCTTGGCGTGCACCTCTACGTGGCGGCATTCTCCTTAAATTTCACCAGTAAAAACTTTCACCACAAGAGCATAACACTCAAATTTCTATGTTTATTCTATTCAGGCAAGGTTATAATCTTAACATTAGCAAGACTTTGAGACATACCTGGCGAGTGAGGAAGGACCGTATAGCCATAGGGTAAAATAAAGCCAAAACAAAACAAAGACTTACATCGTAAGTCAGTCTACAGAACCTAAAACACTGGGCTCTGATACCAACTGTAACGATCCAACTCCTTATACTGAGCCGAAGTCATTACTAAATGTAATTAACATAAATTAAGCCATAAAGTTTAGTTAAAATGAATAAAACCTCATAATTTTATTTATAAAAATCAAATCAGGGTAATGTGCGAAATATAAAAAAATATTAAAATCCTACTCGGGCCCTATCTATTTTAAAGAAACGAAATAGTAAATAAAGAAAAAAATAAAACTCAAGTACTAAATGTTTAAAACGGGGGTGTGAGCGGAAGCAGAAATCCCTATGGCTCGCCACTGTCACTTCTGGTCGCTCGCCAGCTTGCCCTTGCCCCTACCTCGGCCTCTACCTGAAAAACATGACATGGAGAGAGTGAGTATAAAATACTCAGTAAGGGACCCACTACTAGTCCCAATAGGTGCCTATTAACTTGCTATTAGAGTCCTGAAAATGGTACCCAATCTCTGGCACGTTTCCGAACACGTGCAACATGCGCTCCCGTAGGAACAAAAATCTAGTCTTCGGTGTCCCGGGGGAGCACCTAGGACATATTGGTCTATAGTGAACCCGAAGGAAGCACTAAGACAATCGAGCTGCAAGGATCCCGTCGAATCACTCGAATCATATCTATATCCATGCTAGACTGACGTCCCGTCGGACTACGCAGTCCTAAATAGGTGGTGATCCCGTAGGACACCCATGCAAGTACGACTCTAATATGCTAAGCTAACAGGTACCCTAACCATAGCATACATATACATAACATCATCATGTAATCATATCAGTCTAATCATCATCTCACATCTCATCACAATATCTAACATACAGTCATAACAAGCCACGTCATCACATTACCATGCCATCATATAAAACCACATCATCAGTCACATCATGCTCTCATTAATTTACATGTGTTGTACAGTCTAGTCCTTAACATGCATAATTGGAGGTCTATGCGGTCTCATGGTTCTAGTCATAGAGCTAGTAGTAGAAATCTCTTACCTAGAGGTTTGCTCGACGAGTCCATAACATGCAAAATGTGCTCGATGAGTCCTAACAAAAATCTCTTACCTAGAACCGGAAAACTAGGTGGCTCAAAAGGGCTTGGCAGCTCGGCTGAAAAAGCAGTGATCGGCTTGGCGGCTCGGCTTGGGCGTGACGCGGCTCGGCTCGTGCACAATCATGGCTCGGCTCGGGTGCAGGTGCTGCGTGCATGCGGCTCAGCTGGCGGTGAAGACGCGGGTCGTTCGAATCGCGGGGCAGAGACACGACGGGGTCGAGTTTACGTGTGAACGAGGCGCGGCGCGGGTTTCCGAATTCGGGCGGATCGACGGGGTTCTCGGGTCGGTGTGGAGGCACAGTCGCGGCTTGGCTTCGTCGACTTCGACGGATGGCGCTCGGCGTGCGACGGCGTGGCTTCGTGGCGGCAGCTGGCAGAAGAATTCGGCTCGCGACTGGGGGATGCGGGTCGGCTTGGAGACGCGACTAGTGGCTGGGCTGCGCGGCTTCGCAACCTTCGACCCAGACACGACGGTTGGCGTGGGGCGGACGAGGGACCGGCGGGGCTCCAAGTGGTTGGCTCGGGATTGCGGCTGAGGTCCCGTATGTGTTGGCTAAAATCCGGTGGCGCGGTGGAGCTGTGGTCGGCAGCGGCTAGGGTTTCAAACAAAAGATTTTAGGGTTAGCTTCCCTTTTCCTCTTTTTCTTTTGAAGAAGATGATGGGTTTTTATGATGCACGGGTCCCTAGGCCTCATTTAAACACCAATTAACCCCACATTCTCTCTCCTCCTCCAAATCTCACCAAATCCCCCTTTTCTCTCCTTTTAAAATAATTCTTTCTTTCTTTTCCCCAATTAAATCCTCACATCTCTCCTCAACCAACCAACCTTAATCTTCAACAAGTAACTTTACCAAATTTATTTCCAAATAAAAAAATTATTATCCAAATCAAAATAATTATAACCCTAAACCTTAATTAATCACAAAGTCAAAAATAATCAAGTTCCTCAAATAAATTCGAAATTTCCATAATTACACTTAAGACGATAAAATGAAAAATCCAATATGTTGTGGCGTTACATATATATATTTCCACATATACATATAATTATCAAATCTCCAACAAACTTTTCACCCCACAATTTAATTAAATAACATCCAAATTATTTAATTAAATTCAATCTCAACAACACTAAAAAATCCACAACTTTACTCAATTTTCTTAACTTACCATTTAATCAAAAACTCAACAAACACCACATGTCAAAACATTTAATTAATTAAATATTCATCCAAGAAATATTTAATTAATTTTAATTCCCACAAAATCAAATAATTCTCATTAAATGGATTCAAAATAACGCTCAATAAATTTAATCTAATTAAACAAAATTAAGATAATTAACTCCAAAATTATCTTAATTTTTGGGGCGTTACATATTGACTCAAGTGAATATTAATAAAGACTACTCATCAGGATTGTGCGAAGCTCCCCAGACGTAGGCAATATTGGCTGAACTGGGTTAACAAAGTTTCTTGTGTTATTCTCTTATGTTGTCCCTCTAGTTATTATAAAAGGTATTAGCTTTAGTATTAACTGAAGAATTAATTATCTCACTCTTTTTTCAATTGGAATCAGAGTGGGTTGTTAGATCATGGAGATAATCAGAGAGGGACCATCAACTTCTCGTCCTCCGGTACTAGATGGAAAAAATTGCTCTGTTGAAGATTTTGTCTAAAAGATATTATAAGATTATTTTTTTAAAAGATAAGATAATTAAAGGATAAAAATGATTTTATCTAAAAGATATTATGAGATTATTCTTTTAAAAGATAAGATAATTAAAGGATAAAAGATCCTCCTTTATTTTAGGAATATTGCTAATTATCTTTGAAGATATAAGATTTATACATATAAATCCTATATGTATAAATAGGACTTTCGAATACAGGGTTCGGTAGCGGAAAAATATTAAAATGATCATTCATGGTTGAAGGTTAACGAAGAATTGATTGCAGAAGTTGCAGAAACGAAAAGGCAGTATGATCTTATGTCTATAAGATCAACATGTTGATCTAAGTTGATATTGTTGATGAGTAAGGAAAAGGATGAGACAGTGGTTTGCATGATCACAATAATTTTTAGAAGTATATAAAGATATCGTCGAAGACATTTACTCATACATTCAGGGGGAGCCTAAAGTCTGAAGCCGAGACACATGTTATATAGTTATATAGTTGAACAGAGTACAGATGCTATATCGATGTATATTGACTAAAGTGAATCTTAATAAAATTACTCATCAGGGCTGTGCGCAGCTCCCCAAACGTAGGCAACATTGGCCAAACTGTCCCTCTAGCTATTACAACTGTTATTAGCTTTAGTATTAACTGAAGGTTTAATTGATTATCGCACTGTTTTTTCAATTGGTATCAGAGCGGTTATTAAACCATGGAGATAATCAGAGAGGGACCATCAGCTTCTCGTCCTCCTGTTTTAGATAGTAAAAACTACTCATATTGGAAACCTCGGATGATCTTATTTATTAAGATGTTAGATGGAAAAGCTTAGAGAGATCTTGGGGCAGGTTATGATCCTCCTATGATTACCATGAATGGTGTTTCGGTTCTAAAACCTGAAGTTGATTGGACCGATGCTAAAGAGCAAGTTTCCATTGGAAATACTAGAGCACTTAACGCGATATTTAATGGTGTTGACCTGAACATTTTCATGTTAATAAATTCTTGCAGTACAGCCAAAGAAGCTTGGAAAACCTTGGAGGTAGCGTATGAAGGTACTTCGAAAGTAAAGATCTCAAGATTACAGTTGATAACGTCTAAGTTTGAGGCATTAAGAATGATCGAGGATGAATCAGTGTCTGATTACAATAAGAGAGTGCTTGAAATCGTAAATGAATCTTTGCTGCTCGATGAAAAAATACCTTACTCTAAAAAAGTGAGGAAAGTACTTCGATCCTTGCCCAGGAAATTTGATATGAAAGTTACTGCCATTGAGGAAGCTCATGATATTACAACGCTGAAACTTGTTGAATTATTTGGTTCGTTGCTTACATTTGAGATGGCCATTGCTGATAGAGAAAGTAAGAAAGGCAAGGGAATTGCTTTTAAATCCACGCATGTAAGTGAGGAGGCTGTAAGTGACACTAAAGCAAACATTAACGAATCAATAGACCTCCTAATCAAACAGTTTACTAATATGGTCAAGAAATTCAAAAACTTGAATACCACAGGATCAAACGCTCAAAATCTGATTAACTATAAAAGAAAAGATGGTGAGAACAATATGAGAAGGTTTAATGAAAATTCAAACAGTAGAAATAGTGATTATGGACGAAAAAAAGAGGGCGAACAAGAATTTTCAGATGTAGAGAATGTGAGGGAGTTAGCCATTATCAGGTTGAATGTCCCATGTTTTTAAGAAGACAAAAGAAAGCCTTTCAGAAAAATTTTCGTGATACATTGTCAGATGAGGACACTGACGATAATGAAGAAGATAATGGCATGAATGCATTCACTATACACATTACAAAAACTGATTCTGATGATGAAAGTGAAAGTTCTGAAGAAAATTATGATAATGAGTTGACATTTGAGGAACTCAAAGTACTGTGGAAAGAAGATATTGAAGCCAGAGCAATACAAGAAGAAAGAATTCAAGACCTTATGGAAGAAAATGAACGATTAGTGTCTATCATATCATCTCTAAAGCTGAAATTAATAGAAGTTCAGAAAGACTACGATTAGACGATAAAATCTGTGAAGATGTTAAATTCAGGAACTGAAAATTTAGACTAAATACTAAATTCAAGACAGAATAGTTCAAGTAAATATGGTCTTGGTTTTGATGCTTCAGAGAGAAGTATTAAACCTACAACTGAAACAAAGTTTATTTCTGCTTTAGTAAAAGACGAAACTGAAACAGTTCCTACAATGACAGTTGTTAATCCTCCAGCTAAAACTACAAGATGGACTTGTTATTACTGTGGTAAAAAAGGTCATATCAGACCTTTTTGTTTTAAACTACAAAGAAACAAATGGTGGCAGTGGAAGACAGAGTATGATAGTTTAAAGCATAAATCAACTTTAAAAAATTGGAACAAAGGAAAAAGAAGTCGTATGGTCTGGAGAGTTAAACCATCTGAACACTGCAATATTACCTTACAATATCTTGAAGTTATTTATGTTGCTGTTTCTGTTGAAGTTGTGCAGTTCATATGCTGTTTTGAATACTGGCTACAAGGTAGAGAAATGAAATGATGGTTATGTTGATCTGTTGTGTTAATTATGTGGTTGAATATGGATGTTTGCTGACTGTTCTTTTATGAAAAGTCTCTGAGATGCATTATCTTGAACGAGAAAAGAAATTCCTTTTAGACAAAAGGGGTAGATTATTCTTTTAAAAGATAAGATAATTAAAGGATAAAAGATCCTCCTTTATTTTAGGAATATTTCCAATTATCTTTGAAGAAATTGAACTTTCGAATATAGGGTTCGATAGCGGAAAAATATTAAAAAGATCATTCATGGTTGAAGGTTAACGAAGAATTGATTGCAGAAGCTGCAGGAACGAAAAGGCAGTATGATCTTATGTCTATAAGATCAGCATGTTGATCTAAGTTGATATTGTTGATGAGTAATGAAAAGGATGAGAAAGTGGTTTGCATGATCACAGTAATCTTTAGAAGTATATAAAGATATCGTCGAAGACATTCACTCATGCATTCAGGGGGAGCTTGAAGTCAAACATCATTGAGGAGAGTTACTCATGTATTCAAGGGGATCCTGAAGTTTGAAGCCGAGACACATGTTATATAGTCATATAGTTGAACAGAGTACAGATGTTGTATCGATGTATATTGACTAAAGTGAATCTTAATAAAATTACTCATCAGGGCTATGTGCAGCTCCACAGATGTAGGCAACATTGGCTGAACTGGGTTACCAAAGTTTTTTATGTTATTCTCTTCTGTTGTCCCTCTAGCTATTACAACTGTTATTAGCTTTAATATTAACTGAAGGTTTAATTGATTATCTCACTGCTTTTTCATACTCATACTAGAAGCCTCGTATGATATTCTTCATTAAAACATTAGATGGAAAAGCATGAGAGCCCTTGTTGCTGGTTATGAACCTCTAATGGTCACTATGAATGGAGTATCAGTGCCAAAACCGAAAGTTGATTGTACAGATGCTGAAGAACGATCTTCAGTTGGAAATGCTAGAGCTATAAATGCAATCTTCAACGGTGTGGATTTGTGTTCAAACTTATTAACTCCTAAACTACTACTAAAGAAGCTTGGAAAATAGTGGAAGTTGCATATGAAGGAACTTCTAAAGTGAAGATATCATGACTGCAGTTGATAACTTCAAAATTCGAAGCCTTGAAAATGACTGAAG
Source organism: Cucumis melo (assembly GCF_025177605.1). Classification (NCBI taxonomy): domain Eukaryota; kingdom Viridiplantae; phylum Streptophyta; class Magnoliopsida; order Cucurbitales; family Cucurbitaceae; genus Cucumis; species Cucumis melo. Next base: position 9,112,114 of record NC_066864.1, on the reverse strand, counting down.
ATGAGTCAGTCTCTGAAAATAACGATAGGGTTCTGGAGATAGCTAATGATTCGCTACTGCTTGGTGAAAAGATATCTGAGTCTAAAATTGTTCGCAAAGTGTTAATACCAAGGAAGTTTGACATGAAGGTCACTGCTATAGAAGAAGCCTAAGATATAACAACTTTAAAACTTGATGAACTATTTGGGTCGCTACTTACTTTTGAAATGACTGTCAAATAGAGAAAGTAAGAAAGGTAAGGGGATTGCCTTTAAATCTGCTTATGAACAGGAGACCGCTGTAATTCAGTTTGATAATGAAGTTAATCAGGATGAGTCAATAGCTCTCGTAACGAAACAATTCTCTAAGATGGCCAGGAAGTTCAAAAGTATGAATACTGCTGGAACAACTGTCAAAACTGGAAGACACGATGGTGAGAACTCTATAAGAAAGGCTATTGACTTCTCATATAGAAGAAATAGCGATCATGGTAAGAAAAAAGAAGATGTAGGGAGGTCTTTTAGATGTAGAGAATGTGAGAGGTTTGGTCATTATCAGGCTGAATGTTCCACATATCTCAAAAGACAAAAGAAAAATTATTATGCTACCTTGTATGATGAGGACTCAATTGATGACGAAGTTGATCATGGCATGAATGCCTTCACAGCGTGTATTACAGAAATCAATCTTGAAGATGATAGTGAGTGTTCTGATAATGATGAGAATGAAAAGTTAACGCTTGAAAAACTCAAAATGTTGAGGAAGGAAGACTCGGAAGCTAGAGCTATTCAAAAAGAAAGAATTCAAGATTTGATGGAAGAAAATGAACGTTTGGTGGGAGTCATATCATCTCTAAAAGTGAAATTGAAAGAGGTTCAGAATGAGTCTGATCAGACAATTAAGTCTGTAAAGATGCAAAATTCAAGAACTGACAGCTTAGACTCAATCCTGAACTCAGGACAGAATGACTCAAGTAAATATGGTCTGGGGTTTGATGCTTCCATGAGGAGTGCCAAGTTTACATCTGAAGTAAGATTTGTTCCAGCTTCAGTAAAAGGAACAACCAAACCAAATTGTGCAACTGCGGTTACTAATAGACCTGCTAAATCTTCCAGACGAGTCTGTTATTATTGTGGTCGAGGTGGTCATATTCGATCATTTTGCTACAAAAATACTAAGAGACGGGAGATATCAGCAAAAGGTAAAAATTGAAAATCATCAGAATAATTTAATGTTTGCCAAATGTTACAAAAGTATAAGGGGAGCTCACATGATTTGAAGAGTGAAGACATCTGAGAAGTGCAAGGTTGCATTTACAACAGTTTAAACCATTATTGATGCTTTGTACTTTGACAGTGGATGTTCAAGACATATGACTGGCAATCGACCATTCTTTATTGAAATAGAGGAATGTGATTCAGATCATGTTACTTTTGGAGATGGAGCCAAAGGAAGAATTATTGCAAAAGGAAATATTGATAGAAGTAATATACCTGTCTTAATGAAGTTAGATATGTGGATGGATTGAAGGCAAACTTGATTAGTATAAGTCAACTATGTGACCAAGGATACAGTTTAAACTTTGACAACACTGGTTGTGTAGTTACAGACAAAAATAATAAAGTGTTTATGAGTGGAAGATGACAAGTAGATAACTGTTATCATTGGAGCTCCAATAGCTCAAACATATGTCACTTAACTAAAACTGATCAAACCTGGTTGTGGCATAGGAAGTTGGGGCACATTAGCTTGAAAAGCTTCGATAAAGTTATTAGAAACGAGGCTGTTGTAAGCATTCCTTCTTTAGATATCAATGGCAAATTTTTTTATGGTGACTCTCAAGTTGGAAAGCAAACTAAAACTTCTCACAGAAGTTTAAAATGTTATACAATTAGAGTTCTTGAACTCCTACATATTTATCTTATTGGTCATGCAAACTGAAAGTGTGGGTGGAAAGAAGTATGTTTTGATTGTCGTGGATGATTACTCCAGATTTACTTGGGTTCGGTTCTTAAAAGAAAAATCAAATACTGCTAAAACATGTATCATTTTATGTTTGAATTATGGAAGGGAATGAAGCCAAATATTAAGTATTTTCATATTTTTGGAAGTAGTGTTACATTCTAGCCGATAGAGAGTATCATTGGAAGTGGGATGTGAAATCTGATCAAGGAATCTTTCTTGGATACTCTCAGAATAATCGAGCTTACAAAGTCTTTAATATTAAATCAAGAAAAGTTATGGAAACAATCAATGTTGTGGTAAATGATTTTGAATCTAATGTCAACCAATTTAATATTGAGGATGATGAGACTTCTATTATACCTGATGTTACTTCTACCCTTCTTAAGGAAATACCTAAAGATGATCGTCAGCCAGACAGTACGAAGATAAATTCAAAAATAATAACTGATGAAGTTATGAATGATGAAATTGTACTTGTCCCGTCTGCACATGTGAAAAAGAATCATCCCCCAAATTCCATAATAGGTGATCCTTCAGCTAAAATCACTACCAGAAGGAAAGAGAAAGTAGATTACACAAAAATGATTGTTGATTTATGTTATATCTCAGTAATATGAAAAACAGTAAAAGATAATCAAGGACCTTTCAGTTACGGCTGCAACTAATAATATACATAATAACTAGTGAGAAAGTAGAAGAGAATAACACATGAGACTTTGGTAACCCAGTTCGACCAATAATGCCTACGTCTGGGGAGCTGCGCACAACTCAGATGAGGAATTTTATTAATAGTCACCATAAATATCAAAACATCAATATAGCTTAAGTATACATCTAAATACTATAACTATATGACTTGTGAATTAACATCAGACTCCAGGCTCCTCCTAGAATAAAGAAGACTCCCGTCGACAGCGTCTGAAGGTCAGGCTCCCCCTGAATGTATGCATGACTCAGTCATTAATCAAACTAACCATAGTCTCATTCTGTATATTACTCATCCTCAAAACTCTACTTTAGGTAGTCATGTTGCTCTGGAAGTTATAAACTACCTTTCGTTTCAGCCGCAGCCGCTTCAATCACCAATCGGAAGATTAGTCTTCGTAATCAGCACCCAAGCTTTTTTTCTTCTATCTTTTCACGCACATTTCAATCCTCTTCAGAGAACATATATAACCAACTTGTATCTTCTAAAAATATAAGATCCCTAAAGAAGAGGAACTTATTTTATATCTTGGAGATAAATAGAGGAATTCCATAAATATATGAGAATCAAATATTCATTGGTTATCTTCTCTTAAATATATCTTCTCTTTTAATTTAAAAGATATTCTTTTAGACAAACTACACTTCAACACAATAGAACCCACATCTGTTGAAAGTGCTCTCAAGGATGAATACTGGATAAACGACATGAATAAAGAATTACTTCAATTTAAGCGTAACAATTTGTGGACCTTGGTTCCTAAGCCTGACAGGGTGAATGTTATAGGAAATAAGTAGATTTTTAAAAATAAAATTGATGAATCAGAGTATGTAACAAAGAACAAAGCTCGTTTGGTGGCTCAAGGTTATGCTCAAGTAGAAGGTATTAACTTTGATGAAACTTTCGCACCTGTTACAAAACTTGAAACTATTCACCTCCTGCTCGGAATATCGTATATCTGCAAATTTAAATTATATCAAATGGATGTCAAAAGCGCCTTTTTAAATGGTTACTTGAATGAGGAAGTCTTTGTAGCTTAACCAAAAGGGTTTGTTGATTCTGAATTTCCTCAGCATGTTTACAAGCTCAATAAAGCTTTGTATGGGTTAAAGCAAGCTCCTCGAGCTTGGTATGAGCGCTTAACAATCTATCTGGGTGATAAAGGATACTCTAGAGGTAGAACTCAAATGGAGAGTCTCCCCTGATATAATAGGTTTTTTTTTCTAGTGATTATTTAAACGGCCATTAACCTGTTCATCCCTTCATCCTTGCTGTTACAACAGTTCATTTTGTTTTGATAATTGTTCACTATGGTAAATTCTTGCAAGGGTTCCTAAATGACGCAGCCATCTGAAGATGAACCTGAGGTTACAATTTTGTCGCCTCCTGTACGACAGGTGAAGGTGAGAGAACGGAGGTTCAAAAGTACTCCACCACGAAGGTCGTATCGACTACCATCTGAAAAATCACAGGAAGAGGCCTCAAGTAAGTTGTATGAATCTGTGTTGTCTGAGTCTGTACCTGTGGTAGGTGAGTCTTCTGTTCCTGCTTCTTCTATCGCACATGCACCTCGAGTTCTTGTGACTACTGTGTAAGATTTGGATTCGAATGACCCGGATGATGTACCTCTAGCTCGATTGTTGAAGAGGACCTTGATTCCATATGTTTCAGATAAACTTCCTGTTGATCCCCCTAATTCTATTCATTCACAGGAAAGTTCGTCAACAGAAGGAGTATTTATTGCTACTCCTAGTATTCCCCTAGCATCTGACGTTCAATCGGGGCCGTCAGCTCATTCCCCTCCTGCATCGCCACCTCCATTTGCTACTGTTGATGCTCATGAATCTGTTCCCAATGATGTTCCTGGTGATATTTCTGCTGTACCAGTGCGTCAATCGAATGATCAACGAGAACAGGATGAGGTGGAACCTCAACACCCTGATATTTGAATTGAAGAAGTTCCTCCAAATGATAATGAAAATCCTGCCGTTCCTTCTACTTCTGCTGATATCCCCACTGCATCTAAGCTAGCAGAAAGGAAATTTCAACAAAAGAGGTGTAATATAACTACTAAAACTGGTAGGAAGAAGATTCCTCCAAATATTCCTTTTGTCCTCATTGATGGAATATCCTTTCATCATGAAGAGAGTGTCCAATGTTGGAAGTTTGTGGTGCTGCAAGGGATAGCAGATGAGGTAAATGTTTCTGACAAACATCAATCTTGTATGAGTATTATGGACCTTATTGGAAGGGTTGGTTTAACAAAAACTATTTCGAATGTCGGTCCATTTTATCCCCAGCTTATTAGGAAGTTTATAGTTAATTTGCCTAATGATTTTAATGATCCAAGTAGCCTAGATTATCAGACGGTTCATATTCGGGGGTTCAAATTTGTGATTTCTCCTATTGTGATTAACGGGTTTTTAGGGAATGTTATTGATGTTGACTGTTCTCCATCGTCTCCTTCCACTGATGTTCTAGCTTCTGTCTTATCTGATGGGACATTGTCCACTTGGCCTGTAAAAATGGAATTCCTGCAGTCACTCTTAGCATGAAATATGTCATTTTGCATAAGATTAGTATTGCTAATTGGTTCCCTTCCTCTCATGCCTCCAGTGTATCTGCTGCCTTAGGAACATTTCTATATCGAATCTGGAATGATAATAAGGTGAATACAGGTGCATTCATTTACAATTAGCTGTTACGACACGTTGGTTCATTTGGGGGTAAGATTCTCATTGCTTTTCCATGACTCTTCTCAAATCTGTTAGTACACCTCAATGGAGTTGTGCTCACTGTAGCTGATACTCCTGAACCTGACCTAAAACTTTATCCCTTAGCTACAGACTCTTTTAAGGTAGTCATGTGCCTGATATTGATCATAATGTGCATCCATCTCGTGGTTCGAGCGTTTTCAACACTAGTGACTGGGATGAGTCTGCTGAAGGTTTCTTTGTTGATCGTGAGTTAGTTGCCCGCATTGTTAATGCTCTGACTGTTGAATCTCATGCTTTAACTAACTCCATCAATCTATTTTATGAACAACGGTTGGAAATTGATGCCCTCATTCGACACTTGAAGACCTTTGCTCCATCTACTAGTCGTAGAAAATCAACTACTGATTGATATATTTTTTTTGGTTCAAAGGGGAAGTGTGAGTGCCATTGTTGGGTTGGGTTTATTAAGATGATCTGATGTGTTGTTTTTTTGTGAAGATTTGTTGTTTTTGGTGACAGAAGTAATTGACTAAATCTTTTGTCCTCTAAAGTTTTTGTTTGAAATGAATGAATCAGTTTATTAAGTGTTGAAGCTTGTGGCTTTGTCTTGAACCAGAAAAGAAATTCCTTTTAGACAAAAGGGGGAGTTTGTTGAAGATTTTGTCTAAAAGATTTTTGGGAATATCTATAACTAAATATCCTTGGTTAATGAATGAGATATATCTTTGATAAATAAATTAATTAAATGATGAGATATTCAAAGGATAAAAGATTTTCCATTATTTTAGGAATCTTGTTATTTATCTTCAAAAGAAAAGAAGATTTATACATATATATATATATATATATATATAAATAGATTGTTACGGTGACGATTGGGTGTGACGAAAAAAAATAGAGAAACATAAGTTGAAGAAGATTGTTCACATCAGAGGTCGTCTGCAGAAGCTACCGGTTTCCAAAGGTATTATGATCTTATGTCTATAAGATCAACATGTTGATCTAAACTAAAATAATCGATGAGTAACGTAACAGACGAGAAAGATATTCATTCATGTGTTCAGGGAGAGCCTAAAGCCAGACATCGTGAAGAAAAGTAATTCATGGGGAGCCTGGAGTCTGATGTCAAGACACATGCTATTAAGTCATATAATTGAACAGAGCACCATATGCTGTATTGATGTATATTGACTCAAGTGAATATTAATAAAGATTAGTCATCAGGGCTGTGCGCAGCTCCCCAGACATAGGCAATATTGGCCGAACTGGGTTAACAAAGTTTCTTGTGTTATTCTTTTATGTTGTCCCTCTAGTTACTACAAAAGTTATTAGCTTTAGTATTAACTGATGAATTAATTATCTCACTGTTTTTTCACAAATGTAACAACAATAAAAGACAAATTCCTTATACAAAAACTAACTTCGGCATGACCCTCCCAAAGTAACAATGACATTTAAACATTCAAAGTGACCTTTAAGCCTCTTCTTTCGATATGGGCATGACTGGCGTTCTTCTTTCGATTTTCTTCTTCTTCGAGTTTTTAAAAAGGCACTCCCAACACAACCCGATAAGCGTCGGGAGATCCCACTAATCCCAACACATTTGGTAAAGCGTTAGAAGTACCCTTATATCTCCCGACACATACATGCATGATGTAGGGAGATACATCATCGTTCTTTAAATGATGTCTTTCGACTGACGCCTCACAGTATGCACCGCAAGTTGTGTGAGAACTCCCGACGCCACCAAGAATGCGTCGGGAATTCCCCACTAGTTCTCGACATCTTTGTTAAGGCATTAGGAGTTCACCTCTATCTCCCAACGCATAACATTATGTGTCTGGAGATACTCGTTCTCCTAACGCGTCTTTTATTATGACAAAAGATACCATATCTGCCGACACCGTTTCTTCTGACAGTCTAAATCAGCGTAGGGAGATCCAAAATTTCTTATAATAAGAAGTTTTGATACCAAATAAGAAGTAATTTTAAATCTCCAATTTTCCTTGTATGAATTTGTAAGTATGAACACTACCCCTTTATAACAGAGAGTGAACAACAAATTTTCCTTGATGAAAGGGAAGATAGAACAACTAATTGTAACAAAATATATATAAAAAAACAAATGTCAAAATAAATTGCAACAAATCCTAAAACAAACTAACAAACTAAAATAATTAAAATAGCTCATAATACTTCAAGTTGAATACACGTTCATTAATGAAACAATGCAACTCTATATGAATAGTTAAATACCATTTATTTTTAATGGTTCCTCCAATAAATGGTGAACTTACACAATTAAGATAAAAGAAAAAAAAAAGAAAATGTTCAGTATTTTCCAAGATGAAGAATTTGTATCAAGATAAGTAATAAACATTTTGAACTTTCTTTAATGAACATCAATCAAGTTTACTTAGCTAATCAATAGACTTGATTCCTTGAATTGTTAATCGTTTTAGAGTAACTAAGACAATTGGATTTGCATAGTCTCTCGTTATAATAAAATTTGTTCTCATAACTTTCTTTATTTTTGCCTTGAACATCGTATAATATCATGAGTGTTTTAGAGAGTCCACTTTAAAATTATCATAGAAGCAACCCCTTCACACCACATAGGTGATTCATGTAAAAAACATCGTATATGCTCTTTTCGTAAATAATTGTTCAACAATTTATAGAAATCATTAAAAGCATAGTGCTTACCCTAATAAACCAAGCTTGCACTGTCTCATCAACCTAGGAATGAATAGAAAAATAATTGAATGTAGTACTAGTTATTTAAAGGTCGATCTATAACTTAAACAAAAAGATATCTTGGAATTTTCGGTCAACTAGGTTGGGTTGCCTCTTTAGTTAACCTTTTAAAATTGTAGGCTATAGTCTCATTCTTCTAGATAAATTTTCAACCAACTCTCGAGCTAGACCTTTTACAGGTAGATTTACGAGAGTACAAAGTTAATTGCAATAACTCCTCCACCGAAAAGTAAATGTTTGATCATATTATATCCCAATCTCTTTTAAAATTGATTTTCAATTTTATTAAACTTGAATTATCAATTTAGGAATGACCCGTTTTCTCAAATACTTCACAAGACATAAATGTCATTGACCATATGAAATTCTATATACAAAAGATAAGAAGCCTTCAAATGATCAGTGAAAATATTCACAGAATATCTATCTTGTCAGATTTTGGAATCAAATATAATTTGTAGATCGAATTTTTTTTTACCATAAATGTCATTGTCATAGATGTTTACCAAATCAAGCCCTATAAACATTGTATAGTGTGTTATCTAATCTATTTAAAATGTAGTTCTTACACAAATATTTTGTAAATGGCAACGCCTCAAATGTAAGGAATTTTTCTTTGTTTACTTCTCGTGCAAGTAACTTTTCTTTTTTTTACTTCTCCTTCATTACAATGGCATGTCTTTTCAAAATTTTGTCTAATGCCAAATAATAACGTTATTTCTTGTCATCAATTGAAATCATGCCAATTAAAATTTTCGCAAAAGTTTCCATGATCTTCACCAACAATATGTGGACCATACTAATAATTTGATATGGTTGATAACATATATGTGAAATCGACCATTAAATATTCATGAAACAAAGTAAATTTTATCAAATAAATTCTCACAAAATAAAACTAATAGGGCAACAAATAAATTTTAGACATTGTTGATTATGCTTGAAATGTAAAACAACATTAGAACATGATGATGATACCCATTGTGCTTAATACCCCTATGCATAATAGTAACAGTAAACAGAAACAGAAACAAGCCAATTAATATATATATATATATGTATTATATTGCAATACTCACCACTGTCATACGTATGAGGATAAAAAAGAAAATTGCAAAATCAAATTAGTGCATAAAATAAAATCAACGCACTGCACATATCTCAAATGGGGAAGTCAGGCCTCGAATAATAGTAATAATAACATTGGTACCCCACAAATCTTTTACTTTGGCACAATACAACCATCTGTGCAGTGTCCAAAATAATGCGACTTCGACCATACACAATAAACATTCCACTTTACAATTATCAGGCCGACCCTTATATATTATTTGGACGTGGACCAATATTTATGCATGCATGAAAAAAATAAAAAAAAAATGCCCACTTTTAATTACTTAAAGCCAAACAAAACAAATAGGCTATTCTTGATTTTAGATGATATGTAAGAGAAGCGAAAACCAGTCAAATACATATAACAAAACCCACTGAAAATCAGAATAAATGTAGAATCAGTTGAAAACACCTTATGCAAATAACTTAGCTTGCATGCAAATTACCAAATTTTACACCACAAAAAAACTTCACACATAAAGCATATGAAAGCCTAAGATTAATAAAACCAACAACTTTTTACAATTCATTTCCATGTGTTTACATAAAATGAGATGAAAATTTGGTGGAAGTAGTTCAAGATTTGGAGGAGTTAAGCTGTAATAAAATCATAATTAATTATTTAAAGTTGTAAGTTTTGGAGCACACAATCTACTACTACTAAAACAAAATCAAAACCAAATATTTCAAATTTGGACAACTTGAGAACACCTCAAATTCTTCATCCTGCTCTCAGTACACAAAATATGTATTTTCAAAACTAGTTTTGGATGTGGATCTTATAACTTGGCAGAGCAGCAGAATCAATATAAAATGAAATTCAACAAATGGAAAATGTGTTGAATAAAAAATTGTTATGTGAATGATATATATCACCCAAAAAAAACATAATATCACATATACAATTCAAGGAAATTTAATTCTAACGACTTCAAGTTGTCTCTTTAACAGAATTTTACTCATACAGTAGTGCCTAAATTTCACCAGTAATTATTTCCTAGAATAAAAATATTAATTTTCTTATGAAAGCTAAGCAATCCCTATTCAAGATCCAACAAACTATACTTTATAGAAATAAATCGAACTTGAACCAATTTATAAAAAGAAAAAAATGTTTATATATCTAATCTCTAAATATACTTAATAAAAATAAAGATAGAGGAGAAATTTGTTGTTTTCAATTTTTTCCTTTCTTTTGTTGAAATAAAAGCAAATTACAATAAAACTAAATAGTTTTAGGAAAGAAGTAAATGAGCTAAAGATAGATACAAGTTTCTCCATTCTTTGGTTTTATATATATAGTATGGATAGATTTGCTTTTTAACTTTATTTTTTAATTTGAAATTATTTATTGTAATTATTATCTCATTTTTATCGGTATTGGTAATCATCTATGGTTTATAAATAATATTTGGATACTACGCATTTATGGAGGATGTTTTTTGAAGTTTAATTAACCTTTTCATTCTTCCACACCCACCATTCACTAATCATTAATCTTTTTTTTTATTTCTTCGTTTGCAGCATATACAACCTCTTAATTATATTTCAATTCCACCCTTAATTAATAACTATAAAGTAAAACTTAATTAAAAGTTCAAATATTAATGTCTTAATTGTAAGGTTACACTTTTGGATCTCCTGAACCAAAATGTAGATTTAGTCCAAAGCTATGTTTACCCTTTTGGTTTCAATTGTTTTGAGGAAGATTAAAAAAAAAAAAAATCAAGCAAGAATTTGTTATTTAATTTATATTTGGAGTGGATTGATTTTACCGTATAAACAAAATATTTTCAACAAATCAGTAAATTCAACAACAGTTTACCAATTATTTGTAAGGTTGAAATGCTTGTATGTATTGCCATTTCATTTCTTTTTGGAAGCAAATTGCTTTATTTTAAAATTTATAATCTTTTTACGCTTCACAATTAACAATAAAAAACATGATATTTTTTTACCGTACCTCTTCAACTTCTACATTTCTTTGTTTGGCTTTGCCTCTGTGTGCCTCTAATAAATCAATATATATATATATATATATATATATATATATATTGATATATTAACCCAGTTTAATTAATGATAAATATTATGAAAATGTACACTTTCCATTACTTCTATAATTTCAATTTTAGATATATATTGTGTTTTGAAATTAAATTTATTTTCTTCTGCCCCTTTTTTAGAATACGTATCGTGTCCAAATTCATAAAAATATATTAATTTTTCCAACTTTTACATGGAATTGGAAGATTCCAAATAATCAATCAAACCTGATGGAGATGATATTTCATTCCTTTTAACTTTAATTAGATTCACAAAAATAACTTTATTTCATGTATATTATAATAAAATGAAGATATTCCCCATGCATTGTACATGTTACTAACTAGTATCTATAAATGGGACAATGTAAGGAGAATATTTTGTTTCTTATTTTGTTCATTCATTTTTAATAAAATTCTATTTTTACCCTTCTAGATGGGACACGACTCTTCTAGTATAGGTGCAATTGATATCAACTAGATACAACTCTTTAAGATAGGACATGATTATTCGAACATATGTGTTTGTTGAGTATAACAGAAACAACTAATATAAATGGATTGCATCTATTCAAATTAAGATAGTAGCATATTGAAATGTTGCATTGTTTCATTTATGAGCAGATATATGTATAATAAAACAAAGGTATACGTTTATGTTTCATATTTGAACTCATCATGCATGGTTGAGAAAGAAAACATTTATCTATATGTCATATAATGTATTTGTATTTGAGTTATTTCTGCAAAACCTCAAATACTTTAAAACATTGAATTTAAATTTTAACATTTTCAATGTGTATTGCACGTGTTCATTACTAGAAAAGTAATGATTATTTGTAGCATAAAAAAACCTATTTATAACACAATGGACTACAGTGCTGACAAACAAAGTTCATGAACTTGAGCTTATTATTCCCAAAACCATATTGTGAAATTTAGGACACGTACAGTACTATAAGCACCATGCATGAGAGGTTAGTTGATGGCACGACACCACTAAGGAAGAAGAATGTCAACAGACTTGGAGAAGACCAAGTCAAGATGTGTTATGACCCTCTATGGTTGAGTAGGTGAGCGAGATGGTTGACAAGTGCCTTGACCTTGGGGGAGGCCGGACATGACACACACCCACATCAAAGGGCATAAGGTGTAGCACAACAGGCAGCAAAAAGGAATTCGGCTAACCTCTAAGCATGTCAAGGTACGCATGGCGGTTGGCTAGACAAGCACACACTTGTTGCAGAGGCACGCGAAAATTGAAGGACATGCACGATGGATGGTGAGCGCACATGGATGACACACAAGAAAAGGAGGTAGAAGTAATTGTGAAAATTACTACTATTTGTAATTAGATTGTTATAAAATACTGTCCACAATACAAAGAACTATACAAGACCCTTCTCTCTAAAGAGAGTACACTCAATAACACCTCAAATGTATGAAAATGAATGTATGTCCATTGATAACCCCAAATGTTCAAATATCCTTTCTTTCCACAACCCATTATTTTCTCCTATCTTTTAGGCACTTTAAATTGGATGTGACTCGTCACTCTTAATTCTCTCTCAAACCACCCTTTAAAGTTTGCTTGATGGTGCCATATGTCACCCCTTTGACTACAATGTCCTTTGACTACAATGCAATATGTCACCACTTATATGGTGACACGTATCCTAGTGAGACCTACTCTTTTAGGCTCTTGAGTGGTGTAACTTTAAGCCTTCAATTGGGCTTATGCTCAACCTTTATCTGTCAACCCCGGTGGTATCACCCATGACACTGACTATGCCCGCACGCCTCTCCCTTGGCTGGATGCCATCCGTGTGTGAACACGTCTGTTCAATTGATCATTGTACACTCAAAAGATGCTTGGAGGTTAGCGTGACTTTCTTTATCCCACCTACCTTGTCACATCTTTTGCCCTCCAATGTGGGCGTTTGTCCTTTCTTGGTGTTGTGCCACCAACTAACCTCTTATGGTGCTCAATGTTTATTTTGTGGTTCTGAAAAATCTCCCCTATCGAGTCTCTAACGTTCTCGTTGGAGGCTACTTATGTTCTTCTTGTTTCACGATCATACGAAGGAAACCAACGATAGTGGTGTGCAGGACTAAGAACTATCTTCTTTGTCTAGATTGGTCTGACCTAAGTTTCATGCTTGGTAGAGACTTATTGGTAAAGTGGCTAGGCACAATAGGAATCTCTTCATTAGATATCGTGGTTCTAGGCTTGTTATGTACCTCCACTTGGCCACTTGTCGAGCCTAAAAATGCAAACCATCATAGTCCATTTGCGGCCATGTCAGTTTTTCATAGCTTGGCCCAAAGGCTTGACTGTCATAGTGTAGTAGAAGTTCCAAGACGTCATGCTTACTTATGATCATTGTCCTTGCTATCACTATCAACTTGGATTACCTCCACTCTAGGTGTACTCTTGTCTTTTGCCTATGTGCCACCAACTTCTTTAACACGTTGATGAACTAATTCGGATTATTCCTACTCTCCATGGCCAACGTTTACTCCTCAATGACAGCCTTTAACTAGTTCACCGCTTCTCAAAGCGTTTGGATCTTAATTCGTAACGACTCGATGATCAGTCATATTTGGTCTTGTATTCTACGAGGTTTTCTTTGCCTTAAACTTTCTCTTCTTCGGGCTTCATATCCCTTCTCATAGACGACTACTTTTAGCTTCGCGTTCCTTACTTCCTAGGTCAGTCATGACATTCATGTGATTCGTTGTGATTGGAGTAGCCCTCCATAAGCATTTCTTCTACAACAAAATGTTTCTAGGCCGTCACTTCTTCGTAATTGTGTCTTCTTCAAGTCAAGCAACCCTTGACATGGTTCGTTCAAACTTGTCAACCATTGTACTCTTGTGAGAAAAAGGGCACTCTATCAAGTGGAAAAAAAATTGGACACTGATACGACGGACTAGGAAGCACAAACACCAACGCACAACACGAAGACACTAACACAATTGCAGACCAATTTTCTTTTTTTAAAAAAAGTAAGACACGACACTTGGGGGACACATTTTAAAAATATCAAAATAACAAGTTAAACACAATAGATTCACGAACTTATACGTGAATATATGGACATGAACATTTGGGCATGGAGGTTTGGGTGTGAAGAAATAAGGGAGATTGTGGCTTTGGGAGATCTATTTTATAGGAAATGAAAATGACAGAGACAATAATATGCCTAAAATGTGGTTTGATGACCTATCTTTGGGCTAGGCTTTTAGGCTTCTAAAATATTAGTTTTAATTACAATTGACTAGCAAATTTTGAAGGTTTTCTTTATATAAACGGCGAAAATAAATTTTTATTGTTAATATGACAAAATCGAATAATATTGAAGCCACCTAATTTTGTTTGACCTTATTTCAAATTAATTTAATTGCTAGATTAATTTTTACCTTAATTTGGCTTATTTTGAATTTTGTGATTAACTACATTTTTTTAAAAAAATATTATTTAATCACTTTTAAAGTTTTGTGGGTAGTTTGGTAAGAGTAACTAAATCAATTAGTTAGTCTAATGCCAAATACGGTAACTTTTTTTAATTTGGTTTTGTTAATAAAGGTTTCATGCCATTTTGAGTTGTATGCCAAAGTTGACATTATTTCAAATTAAAACAAATCCCACCATTTTGAATTTTTAGTCATTTGAAGAAGCATTTTTTTGCTATAAATAACCCCTTCTTCTTCATCCACAACACAGCATAAAGAAAAGACCATAAAAAAAACGCTAGAAATTTTTACAATCTTCATATCCTCTCTTCTTCATCTAAATCTCTAACTTCCATACCCCTTACTTCTTTTAACCTTCGTACCTTCTTAAAAAAAAAAAAAGATATACAACATCCATTTTATCTTATCTTCTAGCAACCCCCAAATTTTCATCTCACTATACAATACAAAGAATCCAACACACAAAAAATTTTAACTTAGTTGGAGTTGTATGGTAGGGTTTTGGTCCCAATAATCCACACCTCAACAACAAGTGAGTTTAGTATGTTGAGATTTCAACTTTTATTTCTTTTCTTTTTCCTCTTCTTCTTCTTATTATTTTGTATATTTTCCTTCAAAGTTCTTTATTTTTCATTATTCCTACTATTTTAATTATTTTATTTATCTTTCTTCAATATTCCATAAAAAATGTAAAAAAAAAAAGAAAGACTAAATGATTAAATATTTGTCTATTATTATTGTTCTTATTTCTCTACTTTTATTTCTCTTGCGAGCTTCTCTTTTATAATTTTTTTTTATTTATTACATATTTATTCATACCTTGTTTATATCTATTTTTTATTTATTATTATGTTTTTCCTTTATTAATTTATTCTTAAGCTTTATTTTCTATATATTGTTTCTTTACCTTTATATATATATATAATTAGCATTTTTATTTATTTAATTCTTTTTTTCTTTTTATAGCATTTATTATTGCTTCATTAGTATTTTCTAATCTTGATTATTGTTTCTTTAATATTTTTCTCATTTTGATTATTGCTTCGTTAATATGTTCTTGTCTTTTATATGTTATTTAATATTTTGTTTTTTCCTCTCTTTTGTGATCAATTTAATATGTTATTGCTAATAATTTTTAATTTTGTTAACATTTTAAATTATTTTTTCTTTAAAAAAAATTTGACGATAGAATCTAGGAAATTTAGGAGTCCAATTTCTTAAAATTCTTGAGGTGAGGAAATCGATTCTTTGAAAGTTCGAGATCGATCTCCAATATATTTTTATTAAAATCTCAATATGTTTATTTTATGTTTGCATAATCTATTGTGATGCTTCTTTACTCTTGTTTATTTCTACTTTATAAGTCTCATTTTGTTTCCTATTTAAAATTTTCAAACTCTTTGTAATTAAAATTATCGATGTTTTAAAATCTTTTTAACTTAAAATTATCCGAGTTTTAAAATCTCTCACAAAACACTTTTTTTGAAATCATTTAGAATTTTTTTCTTTTAAAATTATACTTTTTTGTGTTTTTCAAACGTTCAAAATTTAATCTATAATTGCATAAAGTTTCTTAATCAATCTTTTCTAATAACTTATACCGTTTCTCTTAAACAAAATCCTATGACGGAAAACAATCTCTTTATTAGAAGACTATCCCTATGACGGATTTTGAGAAATTGTATTAATTTCACTTTCTTGAAGGGAGAAGATTTTTTTCAATATAGTCTAATTGATGGAATGCTTTCCACTTATTTTATGTGATCATTGCTTCAAATTTTAGAGTAATGAGGGGTAAAATAAGACATTAGTCAAAAGAAATTAAATAATATTTTAAATAATTCAAGATTTGAAATTTGGTCACCGTTTTCTAAACGGCTGTTGTGAGGTGCTAACACTTTCTTCATACACAAATGTCTCCCGAACTCAATTCTTGTTTTCGTAGACCATTTTTTATGATTTATTTTAAATTGTTTACTTTATTTCAGTGTCCAATCACATCATGAAAAAGATTGGAGGCGCCTCCTATTTTGTTTTGAAACTAACTCGTTTTATGGACGTCGGTCGCTCCATGTCATCTCGAGCACGTGGCAACAAATATAAAAAACAATACTACTACGAAATTGTCAAAAATGTCCCAGCTCTAATAAAACACTCACCATCCAAATAAAACCATTTTAAAACTTCAAAATACACCGTAATTAAATCATTCTTTTCCAAACAAATTAAATCAACTCAACATCTTAATTTTTCCCTACAAAAACACTCAATCGCTACCTCAAATCCCTAATTTTTCCTCCAAACTTTTTAATTTAAATCTTCTTCATCTTCTCTTTAAGACCATCACAAACCTTTCCTACCTTAGCAACCTACATCACCGAATAACCAAGATGACATCAGTCACCTATTGCTCGTCCCACAGTGGCTCACCGCCTACCTCTCTTTTCACAATTGCTCGCCTACTATTGTTTCATCACTACTAAGTAGTGGTTTCGTCCCTAGTTTCACCGTGGTTCGGAGTTGCATGTAGGAAAAGGAAAAACATAACATTTTTTTCTTTTACAAATTGCAAAATAATCACCCTACTTTTCCAAAATAAGATTTAACAATGGATGACTGGACTAATGCAAAACAGGTGATGAAGCTTCAACTTCATGCGACTAGTTAAAAAAATTTAAAGGTTTTTCTCTTTTTGATAAAAATAATTAGCAAATTATTTTTTTTTAAAAAAAGGTATTTAGTAATATATATTCTTTTAAAATTCATAATATACTTAAAACAAATCAAATAATAAGAAACGAATCAAAATGGTTGAAATTGAATTAAAATAATAATAAAAAATAAGATAAAATGTAAAGATATAATAAAAATAAAAACAATTGTTGAGCAAGAAATTTCGGCCAATTAAATTATGCCATCTCATCACAGCAAACTTTGTGATAGTCATATTTTGATTAAGTTTTCTTTACTCAACCCAATTTAGGCCTTAAATATAAAAGTTGACTCAACACAAATGAGCCTGAGCCCAACAAGTAAATGGGCCCAGACCCAAGCCCAACAGGGAAATGAGCCCAAGCCCACCAAAAGCCCATGAAATTTCTCTATAAATAGAGAGCTTTGCCATTCATTTTAGGATCTTTGGATTGAAGGAAGAACTAAAGCTCTAAAGAATTGAAGACTCAAATTTTTAAAAGCTCTCAAAACGTGCAAGTTCTTATCAACCTCGAGATCATCATCTTCTGAAAGATCGAAGATTTGGAAGATTAAACTTTCCTAAAATTTCAGAAGATTGAAGCTCGAATCGACTTGCAACTACAACTTCCTAAAGATCGAGGACCACTTGAGAGAAAGAAGCAAAGGAGTAAATACTACATATTGTATCCACAATACATAAATCAATACAAAGTTCAATTCCATGAATTACATTTTACCTAAAATCTCGTGTGAACAGTTTGGCATGCCCGGTGGGATCGTCTCTACCTTTCATCTCTTTCTCTTTTTGAAGGACATCTAAAAGAATTGTGACATCTTAAAGCAATACTTCCAAAGCTCTTAGCGACATCAGTAAGCGGCCAAATACTCGTAACCACTCAAGGGAGATTCAATCATTTCATGATATGCCACCTTTTGAAGTCATGAAGAATATTTAGGAACAAATTTCTAAGCCACCAAAAGGTGGAATTTTAATCAAAGAAAATCTTGCAATTGACGAACACAACTCGTCATTTGAGCGCTGAAACGAGGATGTGCCTCATCCAAATATAATGTCAGTTATGTTGACTGACGTGGATACAAGCGAAGATAGAATGACAAAGCTCGAAAAAAAGGTTAATATGCTCATGAAGGCAGTTGAAGAAAGGGATTTCTGAAGGGATGAAAACCTTTTAATGCGGAAGAATTACAGAAATCCAATTTTAATTGGAACCTTAAAAACTACCAATACATTGGCAAAAATTACAAAATAATTTTTATGGTTAAACATGCTTTGAAGAAAATACAGAGAAGAAGAACTTACTCCCGTTGACGACTCTGAATCTACCAAACACCAACTTGGGGCACCACCACTTGGAAACCTTCCTATTCTCTAAATGAGATGGTTTGTGGGAACCAAATTGGATTGAAGGAATTTTTATTTACGAAGAAAAATTTTTCAGAGAGAATTGAGCATCTCAGACTTTGCAGAACTCACCCCTATTTTGTTATGCAAAGTGGGAAGTTGGAGAGAATAAATGGGAACATGGGAAAACCACCCACATTCCCTATTAACTTAATAATTATTAAATTAATATATATTAAACTAATTAATTAATTTAATTAAATAATTAATTAATTTAATAATTAATTAAATCATATTTAATTAATATTTTCATTTAAATCATATTTAAATGAATATCTCTCGCATAACCTATAGTTTTAATCTAATTAATTTAATTAAATAAAATTAAACTAAACTATTAATTAATTCCCTAATTAATTAATTTCTAAATTAAATATCTTATATTTAATTTAATCCATAATTTGAATGATATTCAAATATAAATTTCTCTCATAACCTATAGTTTTAATATGTATCATATACACATTAAATTTTAACTTATAGTTTTAATATGAATCTAATTCACATTAAACTAATATTTGAACTCATTCAAATATTTTATTCTCTTGTAATTTAATTTTGAATCATATTCAAAATTAAATTTATATAATAAAGTCTAATTAAAATATAAACTTTATATTATAATGTATCAATATACATTATATTAATTCCCAAAGTAAATTTGAACATTTCAAATTACAACCAATATAAATAAATCTTATTACTCTTTATGAGCTAGGAAGGGGACCTAATGGACCTACATATCAGAAGCTACAACAATATGAGATTAATTGGCTAAACTCATTAACCACATTAATCAATATTCGTTAACTGTGTGTACACTCCACTAAAGACTCACAACTGAACTCTTCTCACTGTAGATATATTTCTTTGTCCATGGATATAGATCAATACCAGTAAGTTAGTCCTTCACAAGTGTTCGTAAAACCAGCTGGGTCAAATTACCGTTTTACCCTTGGGTTACTTCTAGTCCTTAAATACCAGTGCTCCTCTAATGAACAACTTGTTTAAGGTCCAACCACTAAACAGAAACCCCTCTCGTACCATAGAGAGGGTAGGGCCCTTTGTTCAAGTCCTGGAGACACCGTTTAAAGGAACACTTATCTACTTATCCTAAAGGTAGGAAGGAGTGAATTCCATCTTGTGTGATTATATTTCCAACTCCCCACTCGGTCTTGTCTCCAAAATGATAAGCATATTGAGTCGGCAATCTAGCCACTCTCACCCGTACAAATCAAAGGACAATCCCTCGCAAACAGGAGTTCATAATACACTCAGGATTAAGACTAAGTTACCTAGGTCATCCTAATGAATAGAAATCCAACTAGTTAACGGAGTTACATCTAGTGATTACTATTTCGTGGTCCAATCTTATGCAAACTCATTGCATAGGATACCCTCACTCGCATGTCACATACATGAACGCATTGGATCAATGTGTTTGTATCAAATACAAAGTGAGTCGTATCCATAGTGTTAACAGGATAAGGTACCCAACCTTAACCCTATACTATAAACCCTTTAAGCTGATCTTGAACATTGATCCCCATATGTCTCTACATACTGTTCAAGACTCATCAAACAGCTTAGGATGTTAGTTTATTGGATTTAGGTTATTAAGACAAAACTAATAATATAATCAATAACACTTATTAAAATTATAATAATAAAACACTTTATTAATAACGGTCAATTGATTATATTTACTATCTGCGAGGTTCTTTAGAATTGGCTACTGTCCCACTGTTATCACAATATAGAATGATGGACAAGTTCATGTTTGAAACAACTTCCAACTCATGTAGGAACTTCCTAAGCCAAACTGCTTCTTTTGCTGCTTCACAAGCAGCGACGTATTCAGCCTCCATTGTAGAGTCTGTAATGCATCCTTGCTTGATGCTACGCCATACTACAGCTCCCCCATTCAGGGTGAACACTGATCCCGACGTATATTTTTTAGAATCCTTATCGGTTTGGAAATCAGAGTCAGTGTATCCTGTAAGGATTAAATCCTTAGCTCCATACACAAGCATGTAGTCTCTCGTTCTCCTAAGATACTTGAGAATAATTTTAACCGTCGTTCAGTGGTCTAACCCTGGGTTGGACTGATACCTACTAACTATTCCCACTGCATAACAAATGTCCGACCTAGTGTAGAGCATAACATACATTAAGCTGCCAACAGCTGAGGTATAGAGAATACGTCTCATATCCTAACCTTCTTGAGGTATCTTAGGACACTGTTCCTTAGACAAGTGAACCCCATGCCTGCAAGGTAGTAAACCATTCTCAGAGTTCTGCATCGAATATCAAACCAACATTTGGTCGATATAGGTTGCTTGAGACAGTGCTGGCATTTTGTTCTTACGATCCCTTATGATTTGGATCCCAAGAACATATTGTGTCTTTCCTAAATCTTTCATTTGAAATTGGACTGCTAGTCAAGCTTTAACGTCAGTAAGGTATCCCACATCATTCCTAATGAGGAGGATATCGTTCACATAAAGTACTAAGAAAGATATTTTTCCTTTGTTGATTTTTTTATATACACAAGGTTCATCAACGTTTTGGTCAAAACCGTAGGATTTGATCACAGTATCAAACCTAATGTTCCAAGACCTAGATGCTTGTTTCAACCCATAAATGGATTGCTTGCAAACTTTTTGCTCTTGACCTTGGGTTATGAACCCCTCGGGTTGAGACATAAAGATACTCTCTTCAAGATTGTCATTCATAAAAGCAGGCTTGACATCCATTTGTCATATTTCATAATCATAAAATGTGACGATGGACAAGAGAAACCTTATAGACTTTAACATAGCAACAGGGGAAAAAATTTTCTCATAGTCAACCCCTTCCCTTTGGGTATACCCTTTTGCTACAAGTCTAGCTTTGAAGGTATGTACCTTCCCAGCTGAATCTCTCTTTCTCTTATAAATCCATTTACACCCTATAGGTTTTACCCCTTCAGGTAGATCTACAAGCTCCCACACTGAATTGAAGTACATAGACTCCATTTCAAGGTCCATGGCTTTGACCCATTGGTCAGTATCTACATCATTCATTGCCTGTTTATAGGATAATGGATCCTCAACACCATCATCTGGTATGACAACCTGAGTTTCAGTTAAACCCAAATAATTGTTAGGTTGTGATACAACCCCCCCACTGCGTCGAGGCATTCTCAACGATTGAGAAGGATGAGATTGACCTGATGTGGTGGGTTCATCAACTCTTGATAAAGGACCAACTTCATCAACAACCCTTGTTGATTCATCAGTAGCTTCATTTAATATTAATTTGCTTCGTGGTTTATGATCCTTCATGTGGTCTTCTTCCAAGAAAGTAGCATTTGTCGATACAAACACTCCATTTTCTTATGGATCGAAGAATAGACCACCTCTCGTCTCTCTAGGGTAACCAACAAATTAGCATAACCTTGAATGAGGTTCCAACTTCTTGGGATTTGTCACTAACAGGTGTGCTGGACAACCCCAGATTCTGAAGTGACTTAAACTAGGTTTACGTCCTCTCCATAACTCGAAAGGTGTTTCAGAAACACTCTTCGAGGGAACATTGTTCAAGATATGAATTGCAGTCTCTACTGCATACCCCCAAAACGAGCTAGGCAATTAAGCATAACTCATCATTGAACGAACCATGTCTAACAAGGTTCTATTTCTCCTTTCTGATACACCATTTTGTTGAGGTGTATCAGGTGCTGAGAGTTGAGATTAGATTCCATGTTCTATCATATAGTCCTGGAATCTCAAATCCATGTACTCTCTACCTCGATTAGATCGAAGTATTTTAATCTTTTTATTTAATAGATTTTCAACTTCAGCCTTGTACTCCTTAAACTTTTCAAGAGCTTCAGACTTATGCTCCATTAAGTATAAATAACCATACCTCGAATAGTCATCTATAAAAGAGATGAAGTATTCAAAACCCCCTCTAGCTTTTACATTTATTGGACCACAAAGGTTCTAATGTATAAGTTCTAAAGGCTCTTTGGCCCTATCACCTTTTCCAGTAAAAAATCTTTTTGTCATTTTTTCTTCAAGACAAGATTCACATGGAGGTAATGAATCATCCTCTAACTCGCTTAAAAGTCCATTCTTTACCAATCTCTCGATTCGATCGAGATTTATGTGATCTAATCTTAAATGCCAAAGATAGGTATTATTATTTGGAGAAATTATTTTCCTTTTATTTTGAGTATTAGCAGTTCTAAACATCTCATGATTTAAAACTGCTTTTGCTTCATTAGGTTTTAATACATATAAGTTGTTTTCAAGCTTAGCCAAACAAATATGTACATCATTCTTAGAAATGAACGCTTCATTCATAGAAAAATTAATTGAATACTTATGTTCAATAAGACAAGAAACGAAAACTAAGTTCCTTTTAATTTTAGGAACTATGTACAAGTTTTCCAAAAACATGAATTTATTTCCAAAAAACAACTTAGCATCTCCCACTGCACGAGCTGAAATGACATCCCCTGTTCCAACCTTGAGTGTCATCTCACTCTCCTCAAGCTGCTTGAAGGAACTAGTTTCCTGTAAAGAAGAACAAACATGGTTAGTGGCCCCTGAATCAAGTATCTAGGCATTTTGGTCATTTTCCACTAAACATGTTTCCAAGACAAGTAAATCATATTTACCTTCATTTTCTTTCTTCTTAGCAAGGTACTTAGGGTCGTTTCTTTTTCAATGTCCATCAACATTGCAGTGGAAACATTTCCCTTTGATGGCTACCTTAGCCTTCCCTTTGCCCTCAGCAGCAACAGTAGAACCTTTCCCCTTCCCTCCTTTCCTCTTCTGAATTTTTTTAGATCCAGAAGATAAAGGTGCAAACCTCCTGGAATGGGCAACATTTGCCTCTTGTTTGATCTGAATGGACGGTTGCCCAAATATCACTCTAAGGGAGTCCATGATCTGACGTGCAGCGACCATGATCTCATATTTCTTGCTCAGTATGTCAGACATACTAGCCAAGATGTATAGGTGGGCTTTTTCATTGGCTTTTGTCCAACGGTTATATGCATCCTTAACACTTTGAGATGCATTTTAAGTAGGGAAATGAGGACATTCCTCCATTAAGACGAAGCATAGATCAACGATAACTAGAATCATATTCAGTTTCGATTTCTACGTCGCATAATTTTCACCGGTTAATTGATTTTTTTAAGCAATGCAATAATTGAGGAAGACATGCTGAAATAGCAAACAATTAACCGTATTAGTTATCTTTGTCTTAACCCATTACACAAAATAATCCAATCAATTCAACAAAAAACAAACAATCAAAGAACCCTAATAAAACTAATGATTTAGTTTTTACAACGATACTTCAAAAGTTTAGAGCAACAGTCACCGAAGGGTGATCAATTACTCCTTTTCTGAATTGAGACAATCTCAACTAATTATTAATACCAGAATAACTCTTATTCCTATAGTTCTTAGCTATCGTTGTTCGGTCAAGGATTCATTAACTAACTTAATTCATCCTGTATGTGTGACCTTACCATTTTTAGATCCTAGAGGTATGCTTCAACAGGCTATTGTTAGGAAAGACAACTGTTGAAGATTAACCTAAGAAATCCTATCCATTTTTGGAGTTTGCGATGTTCCGACTTATATGATCAAACCTTCCGAAGGGATGGTCGCTCCAGAACGACACGCAGGCGGATCATAGAAATCTCACGGTTCAACCTAATGGAGGAGATTGTAGGATACGTTGACACGCGTCCTTCTCCCACTTACTATGAACATTTCCCCTATTCACCTTGTTATTGATCCATACAAACACTTTTCGAAGGGAGGCCGCACTCAGGGCAACACGAAGCCGAGTATGGATCTCACGTGTGAACTCTTAGGGACGTGAGAGCAAAAAAATTGATATATCACATATATCATTTTTCTCCCACTAAAATGTTCTATTAATTTAGGGTTTAGTTGTACTTAGCTAAATTCTGGCTGAATGAATCTAACTAAGTCTATCCTTATTATAACACTTATAATAAAATTTTACACTAAAGTTTCTAGGTGTATTAAACCATTTAATTTACCTAGTGACATCTTATGTTAATAGGAATAAGGTTAATTTAACGTTGGTTCCGGGTCAGTTCCTAGGTAGAAGGTGTTCTGTAAACCGTCAACTTAAGTACCCTCAGCCTTAGACAGAACTTTACCGGTGGAGTTTCCTTATAACCTTAAATCCTATTTGTCCTATTTAGTTTCATTAAACTAAAATAAGATTTAATTCTAATCTATTAGAATTAATGTGATCTTAGGTCTATCTAATTTTAAACAATTTAAAATTAAACCAAATTAATCCTAAGATCCTATGTTTGCATGCAACTCTTTATTATAGGTTGACGGTTTCTAATATTCAAATTTTATAACTATTATAAAATTAGTTAATTAGCCCTATAATCATGCATACTATGGTTTAAATAATTAAAATCAAATTATAATTAAATAAAACCATATTACATGCATACATTATATTAATATAACAATTATATTAAACTATGGATGTAATATGCACAATGCAAATCAATTTTCATCTTTTATTAATATAACAATTATATTAAAAAAATATGAAAATCAATCAAGCATACACAATACATTAATTTAAATATAACAAATTATACTTAGCTAAGTAATGTCATGCATCATGCTTATTCAATTTCATATATTTAAAATATCAAAATATTTTAAATTACTCATGAAATTCACAATCATGCATTAAAACCATACATTATAACATTTATAATATATAAAAATGCATGAACATGCTTAACCTAAGGTGGGATTTATCTAAATGACATCTATAAAGCATTTAAATAAGAATTGAACCTGTAAAATTGGCCCCTATGATAAAATAAAGCAATAATTACAATAATAAAGCCTTAAAAATATCCTAATAGAGCTTTCAAAGCTCCAAAACCAACCTCAAAACCTTCAAAAAGCTTCAAACCGGGCCCAAAAATCTTGAACCAGTCAAAAACTGCTCCAAACCGGCCAAAAATTACTTGAACCGGCCCAAAATATGAAGAACCGGCTTAAAAACAGCCTGAACCGACGCCAGATGGAAAACCGGAGCCGACCGTCACTGAACCGAGCCGTCGAGTCGCGTCTATTCCAACAGTTTCTGCTGACGTCACGCTGACGCACTATCGATGTCATGATGACGTCAGCATGATGTCATCCCTTCTTCAACCTTCAGCCGCGGTTTTTTCGCTTCGTTTTTGTACATAATCGAAAAAACCTCGTTCATGGCCTTCCGGTTGTCCGTTTTGAGCAAATTTGGTGTCGAAAAACTCAGAAAAACACCCTAAATCCAAAAATTGGACTCTAAATTACAGATTTACAAATTAAAATGTCCAAAAACGCAGGGGCCTTTACATTTTGATCTTATCAAAACAGTAAATCTATGGCCAAAATTACAGAAACATTCAATTGCAAAACCCACATTCATAATGCAGAGATCCCACCTAACCAATGCAAATTTTTTAAAATTCTCAATTAAAATTGAGATGGCTCTGATACCAATTGAAGAGATGAAAACCCTTTAATGCGGAAGAATTACATAAATCCAATTTTAATTGAAACCTTAAAAAATACCAATACATTCGCAAAAATTACAAAAATTACTATTGATGTGCAAACTGATATTCTATATCCATGCAATGCGAAAGGTAGTATTTCATGCCAATCTCTAAAAGTGACCGACATTTTCTCGAGAACCTTTTTCATATTTTTTTTATTGCTTCCACTGCCCCATTCATCTTAGAGCAATAAGGAGTAGAATTAGGTTGTAACCTTGAAATAACTGCACAACTCCTCCATTAATTTGTTATTCAGGTTTTTTAAATTATTTGTGATGATATGCTCTGGCAAACCATACCAACATATAATGTCCTTCCATATGAACTTGACAACGGCTTGCTTGGTGACACTTTTATATGAAACAGCCTCTACCCACTTCGTGAAATAATCTATGGCTACCAAAATGAATCGATGGCCAATTGATGCCTTTGGCTCAACTTATGGAGCTTTTGTTGTATAGGCTTACATTCTAGTTTAAGTGGTAATCAATGTGTCACAATCTCTGTATCAAAACCAGTTATATTTCGATGGGACCATGCAAAATATCTTTGAACTCGTGAAGCAGGGTCGCCAGATCTGATTGATCCTACTCTAGAGCTAAAGTGTCAATTCACACTTCTTTCACTTCTTCTGGTGTTCCCAAATTGATAACCTTCAAAGTCTCTTGATATGACATAATCTTTTTTTTTTCTTGCTTTATCAATCTTAGTAATTCATGAGATATATTATATTCATCCTCTTCAATATTCTGCTTAAGATTACATATTGAAACCTCGAAATCAGCAAAGTCATCGATGTCACCTTCAACTTTGGTGTCCCTATTGTGGATCCTAAATTGTATCGATAAAAGGGAAAAAAGGCAAAAAGAGAGAAACAAGAGGAAAAACACGGTCTTTGGGGTAGAATGAACATTCTTCATTTCATAGAAAAAATTAAAGGAAGTACATAATGACTAGGGTATTAAAATGCAACTTTGTAAAACACAAGGAAGGATGTCCTTATTACAAAAAGAAAAGAAACCCTGTAACCTTAGGCATAATCAGAGGGTGCATAAAACGTTATTACTTTTATGATCCCTTAGATACTTTTAGCATCTTCTTGATCTTCCAATTGTTCAACTCAAATTTTAGTGGACACTGATAAACCAATGGATGAGGCGGAATAGTATTCTCGGAGATAACCACAATTGAGGTATCATTTGAAGTTTCCTTATTAGATGAAGCATCAGTAATTATATTGACCTTGATTTCTTGCATGCTCATCTGTCCTATCAAAAGAGTCTTTGCATCCATCAGCTTTTGTGCCTCATTCTTGAACTCAAAACAATCCTCAATGGAATGGTCATCTGTCTTCAGATGGAATAAAAACTACTTCTTATTGGTGCATCCAACCTTCTCATTGTCATCATTGTTAGACCTTGGTGACAAATATCCGGCTCTATGAAGGATTTAGAAAAGCGTATTCATGAAGTAGTTACATCACTCACCTTATTCTTGTGTCTTTTATGTGAATGTGTCAACAACATTTATGGCAGGACCCTCATAATTTGGTAAAAGTTCTGGTTGATGTCAGGCTCTTCTCCTGTCTTCTTGAATTTTAACCATCCGCCCTTGACTAGACATTGAACTTTAGCTTTCAAAGGAAAACAATTCTTTGTTGAATGCCCAACTGCCCCAGCATGATATTCACATTTTGTGTTAGGGTCATACCACTTAAGATATGGTGGTTGCAAAGGCTCTCGTAATACGATAGCCACTTGATGACTCTTTAAAAGTTGAAGCAAAAGCTCTGTATAAGACATAGGTATAGGATTATAATGAGTTTGCTTCCAATTGTTCCTTGTGTTTCTTTGAGTTACCTGATCGAATGGGCTTTTACCTCTATTCTAATAACTAGGAGAGTAATTTGTCTGCCCCACATTTGGTGAGAATACATGCACTACTCTTTTAATCGAACTCAACTCATGTATTTCTTCATCTTTTTTCTTTGGGGTCATCATCCTTCTTGTCTCTGAAGAAGAATCAGTGATCCTTCCATTCTTCACTCCAAATTCAATCCCCTTCCCAATTTTTATGACGTCCGAGAAATTAGTCGAAGCACTTCCTACCATTCTATCATAGTATGGGGCCTGAAGAGTGCTTATGAACATGGTTGTCAATTCTTTGTCGGTTAGAGGAAGTTGCACGTGTGCAGCTAACTCTCTCCATCGTTGTGCATACTCTTTAAAAGTTTCAACATTCTTTTTTTCCATCCTCTGAAGATCCAGACGGTCAGGTGCCATATCAATGTTGTACTTATATTGTTTTAAGAATGAATCAACAAGATCCTTCCACCTATGCAGCTATGCACCTATGAACCATCCAACTGTATGTACCAGTGAGAAGTCGGGTCAACTAAGCTGTCTTTGAAGCAATGAATCAATAATTTATCAACATGAGTGTAAGCTGACATTTTATGATAGTACATAACTAGATGACTTTTTAGGCACGTGGTTCATTGTACTTCTCAAAATCTAGAGTCTTAAATTTGGGAGGGATCACCACGTCTGATATCAAACATAGTTGTGTTGTGTTAATACTCCCGTACATGTCTGCACCTTCAATGGCATGCAATCTTTCTTCTAGACATTCCAGTCTTCTCCTACTACCCTACTCTTCTGAAACTTTCTTACCAATTTCTATAATTGGAGTAGAACGTGATCACTCACGTGGGTTATCTGTTGTGAGGTCGAATTAGGATTTTATGTGGGAAAGGATGTAGGATATATCCTATCCACCATGCGTGGACTAGACAACCTTTGAGGAGTAAAACCTGGAGGGTATGCAGACATGTCCTCTAGTACCTAGTTCAGATCTACTTCCATTTGTGATGAAGTCCCCGCAACACTCTTTCTTTTGCAGTAGTGAGCAGTTCCAGAATCTTTCCCAATTGATCTTTCAATTCTTCAATGTCTTGACGAACTACTTAAACCTGATCATTGGTTTACTCGTCCATTATTCGAGCCTTTCTTCTTGTCCAATATGGATGCTGAGGAGGTGAACCTTAAGCTATTTTGCAAGTTTTAGCTTTTTATCTTTTCAAAAAGAGAATGATGATTCAATTAGGATGAGTCTAAATGTAAATGCTAAATGCGAGAAAGAAAATGATCAAATAATGCAATGGCTCAAACAAACTTAGTAAAGTTAATGCTAGTATCCTATCTGACACAGGCCCTCAAAATGGTGTATAGTCACACTTGATCACATAACCAAATTGAGTGAGAACTTTTCATGTGCTTGCACGGGAGCAACAACTCCTCGAAGGTCAAACACTGCTACATTCTCAGATCTAATCCTACAGGTACAACCCAGGTAGAGGGTTTGTGATAGTGTGTAAGAATAATATAATAAGACAGAAAAATTAACATTCTAAAACATATGAATTAACATGATATGTGAATCATAATAAGTGAAGTTGAATATAAATCCTAAAAGATAAAAGGCCCCCAATTTGATCACAACCATCAGATATGGTTGTATAACCAAATTGAGCCTGCGTAGAAGCATAAGCTCTTCGAAGGTCAACGCTACTCCATCCTTGTTTCTAATCCTATAGGGTAGAGCCCGGGCAGGAGGCTCGTGATTGTGTGTGAAACAATAATAAACAACACATTAAACCGAAAAGAAAATAGAATAAATATACAAGATCAAGATAGAAAAAAATGTCAAACCCTCGAGATGGAACCTCATGTCCCCAATGGAGTTGCCAAGCTCTCGCCACGCACCCCAGACGACGTGGAGTGACCGACGTCCTTAAGAATGGTTTAATTTTAAAAACGAAAAAAATGGGAGTTGCCACCAATCTTTTTTATAGTGTGATTGGACACTGAAATATAGTAAATCATTTTAAATAAAATAAAACTGCTCTACAAAAAAATTAGAGTTGAGTTCGGGAGTCATTTGTGTATTGGAAAGGTGTTACGTAACACCCATTAGAAAATGGTGGCCAAATTTAATGTCTTCAATAAAATTCATTTTCTAAAAAAAATTAAGTCTTATTTCATTGCTCAACACTCCAAATTTGAAGCACTGATCTCATAAAATAAGTGGGATACACCCATTAATCAGACTATATTGAGAAAAAATTCCTCACCTTAAGAGAATGAGAAATTATTATAATTTCTCAAATTCTATCATAGGTTAGTTTTCGAATAAAGTTTTTTTTTTTAAACATTAATTAAATTTAATTTTTCTTGGGATCAAATCTCGCACTCCCAAAGATATTGATCATTCACCTCAAAACAAGATTTTTGGGAGTTCGTTATTTCTAGATTCCATCGTAGGATTTTTCAAGCGAAATCGACATGGGTTAGTACAAAAAAAAGATGATTAGGAAACCTTATGAAATATATATTTAATTTTGAATTTAAAATAAATAATTTTAAAGCAAAAAAAAATCTAAATGGTTTCGAGAGAAAAATTTAAAAAAAAGATTTCAAAATTACATGCAATTATGGTTAAAAGTATTTTAAAATTTTCAAGAAATTTTTAATGAAGGTCAAATAAAAATAACACATCATAAACCAAATCAAATATACCACATAATAAATTAGGCAAATAATTTAGGATATTAATGCATGCATATATGTATTTAAGGTCAATAATAATAATTATCAAGATAGTAATGAAAATTAAAGGAAAAAATAATATAATAGTAAATTAAATAAGGAAAGAAGAGAAAAAGGAAAGAAGAAGAAAAAATTAATAAATGATTTAAATAAAGAGAAGGAAAAAAACTTGAAAATAGAGAGTGATAGCCGAGTTACCACCGTCATAAAAACATATTAAAAATAATATAATAACAAATATAATAACAATAATAATACTAATAATAATAAATGTAATGATAATAATAGTAAATTAAAAAGTGTAAATAGTAAAAGAAATTTAATTAATTAATTAATGATAAAAAAAACAAGAAAGAAGAAGACAGGGTGTGCCGCCATCCTAATGAAAAAGAAAAAAATTATAAAATAATAATACTAAATAAATAAATAATAAAATATAAATAGTAAAAGAAAATAAATAAGTAAGTGAACTAAAATAAAAAAAATAAAAAAGAATGAAATAGAAGAGGCCACCACCACCAATGAAGAGAAAAAAATAAAATAAAATAATGATAATGATAATGATAATAATATAGTAATAATAATACAAAAACTTTTTCTTTACATTTTTTCTTTCTTTCTATTATTTAGAGAGAATAAAAGGTTAAAAGACTTTTGTTTTATAGAATAACGATAAAAAAAAGTGTAAAGAAACATAGGAAATTTTTCTTATACATTTTTTTCTTTCTTTTTACCTTTAAATAAAAGAAGAACAAAAATAAGAATTCAATCCCCAAAAAAATTACTTGTTGTACGAGGTGCACATCATCGGAAATAAATTCCTACCTAATGCAACCTCCAACTAAGTTTTTTCTTTATGGGATTAGATTTAGGGTAAAAAAAAAGTGACAATATGAAGATAAAAATAAGAGCAATAAAGCGAAAAAGCTAAGAACTCATCTTTTGCAAATGAATGTGTTTCTTCAAAGAACTTCTTCGCAGAGATTCTCTCTAAACATTTTTTTAGGGATTCTCTCTAAGCCAAAAAAATTTTCTCGTAGAGATTCTCTCTAAAATCATTTTTTCCTCCTTTCAAATGACCAAAGGTCTCTATTTATAAACTTTGGGTATGCCACAAATTAAGAAAATTTAATAAGTATAAAATCAAATTAGATATTATGTAATTTTATTAAAAAAAATTCAAAATAGTAAAAATGTGATATTAAAAGATTTTGTCCAAAATAAAATTTATTTGTTTTTCCTAAAATGATAAATCAAAAACGATTTTGTATAAATAAATTAATTTATCTTTTTCCTAAAATGATAAGTCAAAATTGATTTGATTTTTTTAAAACAATAGATATTCTCATTAATGGTTTTATTTTCCATTTTAATAAAAGATTTTTAAAAAATTATCATAAGAATTTATATTATTAATAAAAAAATTTACCCTTTTTTTCTTTTAAAAAAATAAATAAAATCTTAGCCAATATTACAATTACTATATATGTTAAAGAATAATAAAAATAATTGTAGGATGAAATTAGGTGGCTATAAGCTCCACTCGACTTTCTACCTTTCAAAGGCTAAACACAACTGCAAAGAAAGTATAATTTACAAGCCCAACTCCGATCACAAGAGAATCCGCCTTCAAAAGTTAAGTGTGTCAGTAACAAGAGGCCAAAAGAAACCTTTTATATCCGTCTAAAGTAAACCTAGCTTAGTGACAAGGGCCAATGGCATTTGCAATTCAGTTCCATCAAGAATGAAAAGAAATATGTTTGTCTCAATAAATACAAAGGGTTTATTGAAAGTAAAGCGACATGACGTTGTTTTTACTCGACCTAAAAATAATGAACCAAAAGATGAAGTAGATATCGCAAGTTGCGGCCATGTGACAATAGAAGAGGCATCCAACCATGAGACATTTGAAGAAGATGTTGAAGCTGCTCTATTATCACTTGAGGATGGGGGTCAATCAATGATTGATGAGTTAAAAAAAGTCAATCTTGGTACGATAAAAGAGCCTCGTCCAACCTTCATAAGCGCCCAACTTTCTGACGATGATGAAAATGAGTATGTGAGCTTACTCAAAGCATATAAAGATGTCTTTGCATGGTCATATAAGGAAATGGCTGGACTCGATTCAAAAATGGCGTTCATCGCTTAGCAATCAAACCAGAGCATCAACCAAACAAGCAAGCCTAACGATGATTTCGACCCGAACTCATTTCTCAATTCAAGGAAGATGTAAATAAGCTCATTGAGACTGGATTTATTCATGAAGTCAAGTACCTAACATAGATAGTTAATATTGTTCCATTAAGGAAGAAGAATGGCCAACTACGTGTTGGTGTCGATTTTCGCAACCTAAATAACGCCTGCCTAAAAGATGACTTTCTTTGACCTATCATGGAAATGATAATAGATGCAACTGCAGGGCATGAAGCTTTATCTTTCATGAATGGGTCATCAAGATATAATCAAAT
Organism: Cucumis melo; assembly: GCF_025177605.1. NCBI lineage: Eukaryota > Viridiplantae > Streptophyta > Magnoliopsida > Cucurbitales > Cucurbitaceae > Cucumis > Cucumis melo. The sequence goes on along the minus strand of NC_066864.1, from coordinate 9,078,545 downwards.
TTGAATGGCTTTAGATGATAAAGAGAAAACAGCATTCCGAACTCCAAAAGGTATATCTTGTTATAAGGTAATGGCTTTTGAATTGAAAAATGCAAGTGTCACATACCAGCGCACTATACAAAGGATCTTTGATAGTATGCTATATAAACACGGTGAATGTGATGTTGACAATCTTATAATGAAGTCCAAGAAGAAATGTGATCACTTGAAAGACCTGAAGCTTGTACTTAATCACCTCAGGAAATATCAACTAAGAACGAACCCTCTTAAATGTGCATTTAGCATGACTTCAGGAAAGTTTTTGGATTTATAGTAAGACATCGTGGCATCGAAGTTGATCACTCTAAAATTGATGCTATCCAAAAGATGCCAAGTTTGAAGAACCTGCACGAGTTGAAACGATTGGAAGGTCGTTTGGTTTACATCAAAAGGTCTATATCTAATCTTGCGGGTCGATGTCAACCATTCCAAAGATTGATGAGGAAGGATGCAGTCTTTGATTGGGATCAGTCGTGCCAAAATGCAGATGATAGCATAAAGAAGTATTTGCTCAACCCTCCTGTCTTAAGTGCGTCTGCAGCTGGAAAACCATTGATATTGCACATCGCGACTCTAGAGGCTTCACTCGGGACATTACTGACACAAGAAAATGATAAAGGTAAGGAATGCACACTCTACTATCTAAGTAGAACTCTGACGGGAGCTAAATTGAACCAATTGAGAAAATGTATTTCACCCTTTTCTTTGCAATAAATAAACTGAGACATTATATGCAAGCCTTCACTATGCATTTGTGACAAAAGTTAACCCTGTCAAATATATCTTATCAAGGCCAGTCATCTCGGAACGCCTCGCTAAATGGAAAATTATACTCTAACAATATGATATTCTATATATCCCCCAAAAATCAGTAAATGGTCAAGCATTAGAAGATTTCCTGGTTGATCATCCAGTTCCATCAAATTGGAAATTATGTGATAACTTACCTGATGAAGAAGTATTATTTGTTGAAAGCATGGAGCCTTAGACCATGTTCTTTGATGGTGTGGCACGAAGAAGTGAAGCTAGTGTCGGCATTGTCTTCATCTCTTTCGAGAAATACATGTTGCCATATAGCTTCACACTCAGTGAATTTTGTTCAAATAATGCTGCTGAGTACCAAGCCTTAATCATTGACTTGTAAATGGCTTCAGAATTTAGGATAAAGTACATAAAAATATTCGACAATTCGAAGTTAATTATAAATCAGCTCTCATATCAGTATGAGGTAAAGCATCAAGATTTGAAGCCTTACTTCGTTTATGCTTGAAGATTAATGCACGGATTTGACGGCATAATATTGGAGCATATACCGAGATTAGAAAATAAGAAAGTTAATGTGCTTGCAAACTTCACCATTGTTTTAACAGTCTCAGAAGACGTACCGATAAATGTTTTCCTTTGCCAAAAGTGGATCATGTCATCAATTGAATGTCAATATGAAGAAACTCATGTGATATCTATGTATGCAATTAATGAAAAAGACTGGCATCAACCCATTATAGAATATTTGGAGCATGGAAGACTTTTCACCGATCTTCTCACCTCAAGAAAGTGAAAAATTTGTACAATTTCTCAAAATCCGTCATAGGAATAGCTTTCTAATAAAGATATTTTTTTTTAAAACATTGATCAAAATCATTTATTCTTGGGATCAAATCTTGGACTCCCAAAGATGTGATCCCTTACCTCAAAAGTTCTAGAAAATCGGACTCCCAAATTTCTTAGATTCCGTCGTAGGATTTCGTTTAGGGAAAACGGTATAAATTATTGGGAAAGATTGATTAGTAAACCTTATGAAATCATAGATTAAATTTTGAACATTTGAAAAATTAAAAAAAAAAATTATAACTTTAAAAGAAAAAAAATCTAAATGATTTAGAAAAAAAGTTTTGTAAGATTTTAAAACTTGCATAATTTTAATTTAGAAAGATTTTAAAACATTGAGAATTTTAATTACAAAGAGTTGAAAATTTTAAATAGGAAATAAAATGAGGCTTAGAAAGTATAAATAAACAAGAGTAAAGAAGTGTCATAATAAATTATGCAAACATAAAATAACATATTGAGATTTTAATAAAAACATATTGGAGATTGATCTCGAACTTCAATGAATCAATTTCCTCACCTCAAGAATTCTAAGAAATTGGGCTCCCAAATTTCTTTGATTCCATCGTCAGATATTTTTAAAGAAAAATAATTTAAAATGTTAACAAATTTAAACAATTATTAGTAATAACATTTTAAGTTGATCACAAAAGAAGGAAAAAAAATAATATATAAAAGACAATAACATATTAAAGAAGCAATAATTAAGGTGAGAAAAATATTAAAGAAACAATAATCATGAGAAAATATTAATGAAGCAATAATAAATGCTATAAAAAAGAATTATATAAATAAAAATGTTAATTATGTATAAAAAAAAAGAAACAATATATAGAAAATAAAGCATAAGAATAAATTAATAAAGGAAAGACATAATAATAAATAAAAAATAGATAACAACAAGGGGTATTTTCAAAAATATAAAAAAACAGTAAAATATTTACAATTTATAGAACAATTCCGAAAATAGAAAAAGCTCAGAGGCCCACCATGTAAAATACCAAAAATGTGCCATCAACAACCCGCGTGGAATATATTTGCGTCGTTTAGATTTGGTTATTGTTTGGTAAGTGATCGTTTAGATATAACTACAATTTATCTTTTCAATTCCATCATTTAATTTTGTTAAACGGTCGTTTAATTTAGTTATGTTTAAATTTGGTTACACGATCGTTTAGATCTGGGGACCCAAATCTAAATGATTTTTTTTTCAAAATTTGGTACACAATTTTTTTAATTCTTTTGGTACACGATCATTTAAATTTCTCTAAATGATAATTTATTTCTTTTACACGATCGTTTATATTTGGCTGCTTCAGTCCAAATGATATTTTTTCAAGATTCTGATCTTTTATTTTTTTTTACACTATCGTTTAATTTGGTTACCTTGGTTACACGATCGTTTAGATTTGATCATTTAGATTTGGTGACCAAAATCTAAATGATTTTTTTAAATTCTTCTGGTACATGATCGTTTAGATTTCTCTAAACGATGATTTATTTTCTTTACACGATTGTTTACATTGGCTACTCCAATCCAAATGATTTTTTTTTTCAAGATTCTTTATACATGGTCTTTTATTTTTTTTATACGATCATTTACTTTTTTTAAACGATCGTTTACATTTGGCTACTCCAATCTAAATAATTTTTTTTCAAGATTCTTTATACACGATCTTTTGTTTTTTTACACGATTGTTTACTTTTTTACACGATAGTTTACATTTGGCTACTCCAATCTAAATGATTTTTTTTCAAGATTCTTTATACACGATATTTTGTTTTTTTACACGATTGTTTACTTTTTTACACGATAGTTTACATTTTGCTACTCCAATCTAAATGATTTTTTTTTCAAGATTCTTTATACACGATCTTTTAGATTTTGCTATTTTTTGTACACAGTCATTTAGATTTGGTTAACCAAATGTAAACAACGTAAAAAAAAAGAGGAAAAGAAGAAAGACAATGGAAAGAAATTGCAGTGAAAAAAAGAAAAGAAAAAGTAGAAAGACGATGGAAAGAAATCGAAAAAAGAAGAGGAAAATAAGGAAGACAGATTAAACGTGTAAATACATAATTGAAAAATAAAAAAGATGATGGAAAGAAATCGCAGAAAAAAAAAGAAGAGGAAAGAAGAAAAATGATGAAAGAATCGCACGAGGAAGATGAAAGATGAAAGAGCAAACCTGGAATATTTAAAAAATGGTTAACTTTATGGGCTTTGTTACACAGGCGTAAATAGTTTGGTATTTTGTTACATTTCGAAAATTTTCCTAACAACAAGGTATGAAGAAATATAATAAATAAATAAAAACTATAAAAGAGAAGTTCACAAGATAATAAATAAATAATTATAAGAGAAATAAAAGTAGAGAAATAAGAACAATAATAATAGACAAATATTTAATCATTTAGACTTTCTTTTTCTTTTCTTTATTCTTTTTTTTTTTTACATCATGGAAGATTGAAGAAAGATAAATAAAATAATTAAAATAGTAAGAATAATGAAAAATAAAAAACTTTGAAGAAAAATAAACAAAATAATAAGAAGAGGAAAAAGAAAAGAAATAAAAGTTGAAATCTCAACATACTAAACTCACTTGTTGTTGAAGTGTGGATCATTGGGACCAAAACCCTACCATACACTTTCAACTAAATTAAAGTTTTTTTGTGTGTTGGATTTTTTGCATTGTAGAGAGGGATGAAGATTTGGGGGTTGCTAGAAGATAAGATAAAATGGATGTTGTATATTTTTTTTTTTTTTAAGAAGGTATGAAGGTTAAAAGAAGTAAGGTGTATGGAAGTTAGAGATTTAGATGAAGAAGAGATGATATGAAGATTGTAAAAATTTCTAGGATTTTTTTGTGTGGCCTTTTCTTTATGTTGTGTCTATGAAGAAGAACAAATTATTTGTAGCCAAAATCATTTCTTCAAATGGCTAAAAATTTAAAATGGTGAGATTTTTTGCATTTAAAAATAATATCAACTTTAGCATTCATATCAAAATGCCATGGAGCCTTTAATAACCAAAATCAAATCCAAAAAAGTTACCATATTTGGTATTTCTCCACATACCTTAGACTAACTAATTGATCTAGTTACTCTAATCAAATTACCCACAAAACTTTAAAAGTAATTAAAAAACACTCTTTTTTAAGAAAAAGGTAATTAATCACAAAATAAAAAATAAGTCAAATTAAGGCAATAATTAATCTAGCAATTAAATTTATTTTAAATCAGGCTGGACAAAATTAGGTGGCTACAACATGCCCCCTTTCGTACCACTTTCTCCTTCGTAGAACTTTCTCAGATTAGAAAGTGGACGAAGGCATAGCCACCATTTTGTTAAAATAAAATACTTTCAACATATTAATAGTGTCCAGGGTCAAGGATAAACAAGCACATCTTGAGAAGACAAAGACGCTGGAGGCCAGGGATAAACAAGTGTCATCGCAGCAAAAATAAAACGCTGAGGGCGAGGGATAAACAAGCTCCTCCACAACAAAAAATAAATTGTTAGGGGCCAGAGATAAACAAACACCTCCACAACAAAAAGTGTTAAGGGTTATGAATAAACAAGCACCACATGTCAAAATAAAACGCTGGAGGCCATGGATAAACAAGCATCATTACAGCAAAAATAAAATGTTGGACGTCATGGATAAACAAGCACCTCCACAGCAAAAAGTGTCAAAGGCAAGGGGTAAATAAGCGTCAAGTGACAAAATAAAACGATGTAGGCTAAAGATAAACAAGCACCATCACAGCAAAAATAAAACGTTGGAGGTCAGGGATAAACAAGTGCCTCCACAGCAAAAAGTGTCAAGGGCCAGAGATAAACAAGCGGCATATGACAAAATAAAATGTTGGAGGCCAGTGATGAACAAGCATCATCACATCAGAAATAAAACGTCTGGGGCTAGAGATAAACAAGCGTCTCCATAGCAAAAAGTGTTAAGGGCCAGGGATAAACAAGCACCACATGGAAAAATAAAACGCTGGAGGCCAAGGATAAACAAGCGTCATCACAGCAAAAATAAAGCACTGGGGGCCAGGGACAAACAAGCACCTCCACAGCAAAAAGTGTAAGGGCCAGGTCTAAACAAACGTCACATGACAAAATAAAACGCTGGGGGCCGGGGATAAACAAGCGCCACCACAGCTAAAAACAAAAAGATAAATGTTATTCATGATCATGCATGTATATGCTCACTAAGACATGCTTATTTTAATATAGTTTTCTTTTTTTAAAAAAACATTCTCTAGATTCTTTTCAAAAGAAGAAAACGAGTCAAAGCATACAAAATAGTTGGTTTATTTTTCAACAAAAACTCGCACTTAGGTATCATGAACTTGAGTTGTAATCCAGCTTCTAAATTGCCTTAAAAATCTCCTTGGAGTAATTATTTCCCAAATAAAACACCATCTCTAGTCGTCAAGACCAAGGGTAAATAAGTAGGTCTATTAAAGTTAGTAATTTTGTAACTTAGATCTTTATCTTAAAGTCCTTCAATCTTAAAACTCTTCATAAGTGAAAAGCTTTAAAGGGTCTTATAATCTCCAAAGAGTGAATTTTCTTAGAAATTGGCTCTCTTTTGCAAGTAACGATGACAAACATCTTGTGTGTTGCAATGCAGGCTTACTCAGATGGACGATTCTTGGACTTCGATAAAGAAAGCTAGTCTCACCTTATATATTAAATTAGGGGAGACTACCCCAAATGGTCTTTGATAAAAATAGGAAAACTCCTGTTAAATTCATTTTACGAGCAACAACGATGATTATCAGATATCCTGCAACATAGTCACTTCCAAAATAAAATTTTGGCTTGTTAGTTGAACAATCCTCTTGTTCTCTATTTCAATGTCTCAAGCACAGCATATTTTAATTCCTCTCCTCATGAATAAGAGATGGAGATTTGAAATCCAACCTTAAATTTGATGTCAAAGTCCTCACTAATATCATATATTTTCTTCCATGTTAGACAAATAGGGAGGATAAATATAATCTTGAAAAAACATTTAAACCAACAATCCATTTTATCATGGAGAATAGAACACATGCGATTGTCAAGACGTCATCCAAGTCAAAAAGACATTAAAAGGCATCCCTATTACAAAGGTCTTGCCCTATTCCAATAGAAAATAATCTCTCATTTCTCTTGTAATCTTAGGTAGTTATTTTTTCCAATTGAGATGCTCCAAATTTTGCAAGCATGGAAAAACCAACTCATCAGATTGAATTTCAAAACTAAAAACGATAGGGTCAAGTACTTTGTTGTCATTTCTTTGCTTCGTTTATTTGACTTTTCCTCTTCATAGATCACCTGTTTAAATGATGGTAGTGACACATGGCTGATAATGCTCTGTCCCGAGCTGACCTCATGCACTTCATCTTTTCTTTTAGTGGAATTGCTTTTAATGATGCTAACTTCTACTTCTACATCCTTTGTAATCCTTTCTCTTTTAAAATTCGCTCACAAGTCTTTCTCTCATTGTCATAATGTAAGAGCCATTTTATAGAAGTATGTAATATTCATAACGCTTATAAAACACTGGTGACATTAATATCCTTACTCAATCAACTGAAGGTTGCCCCTGATCGACTATCTTTACATCTTTAAGCATATTCCTTAAAAGTGGCCAATGCCTTCTTTTTTATACACTGAAGATATAAATGGTATGAGGCCAAATTAATAATGTCCTTGTGCTATTTCAAAACTTTTTCACTTGAGAGATATCCAACTACATGTACCAATGAGCAACTAAGCCAATTAGGCTATCTTTTTATGAGCAAACAGTTAAAAAAGAGTGATGGGATCAGTAGGCACACCAAAACATCTCAACTAGGGTTGACACCTTTGTAGCACCTTCATCATATCTCATACCTAATGAAGAATATGTTCCTTATCACAAGACCAAATAGTGTCAAATTAGGCGCTCTTGAAAGTGGTGACTAAAAAATTTTGTCATCATGGAAGTGGACTGACATCCTTCAGTCGTACATGATGGAATGGCTATTAAGGTAGTTGTCCCATTATACTTTCAAATTTTGGCATCTTGAAATTGAGTGGAGTAACGATGATGTCTGAGACTATACATAGTTTGTCACCTCAATGCCTTCATAAATGTTACTATTCTCTATTACACCAAATCTTTCTTCTAAAAACCTTGATATAATCTTCCTTCTAGATTTGTGTCTTCAAAGGTCTTCTTGTTGGTTTTCTCGATTGTCATAGAAACTAGTTAAAGTCATTCAAATGGCTCATTTGGTTTGGAGCTCGACCACAATCTTGTGTCAGGTATGCCCTTAAGTCTACCAATGATGAATCTAATAGCTTTTTAGAAGAAAGAGCATGCGGGTAAGGAGAAACATCATCTGGAGCTTGATTTTACTAATATCACTTGTTTGAATGTCCTTGCTACTGATCTATCTTTAATTGAAGGACTTTAAAACCTTTGTCACTTGTCCTTTTAACACTTTGACACAATCTTTTTGATTACTTGCACTTGGTTGGGAATACTCTTCCATGACCTCGACGAATAATGAATGAGGGGTGGAAATCTTTTCAACTATTTGTAAAATCTTTGACTTTTTTTATCTTTCTAAAGAGAGAGAATGGTTATAAATTATTTGAAGTTATTTACTAGCGCGAGGTTTATACATATGAAATTTCATCAACAATCCAATAATCATCATTCTAAAGTGAATATAACTTACTAACATTTTCAAGAAGAAATAGTTAAATGCTATGACTAATGAGATTTTTAAACAAAATACTAATCAATAGTTTATAACATACATACAAGTACGTTTATAAACATATGATTATAATGCACAATAATGAAAGGACTCTTAGAGCTAAATCATGCAAGTTAAAAAAATAATGATAAAATAATAGCATAATATAATACTCTCCATGATATATTTCTTTCTAACAAATAAATTATTTTTGACAAATATTTTCACTCTTTAAGTCATTAACATTAAAACATTATTAGTTATTTATTAAATGAGGCAACAAAAATACCTTAATAAAGTGTAACTTCTTGCAAAGAAATCACAATATTTTACTAAATGCAATTTTTAACAAGAAAAAATGGATAACAATGTGGTTATATGAGATGAAAAAGTTAATAAATAAAACTCACCACAAAAGCTGTCAAAATTAATCAATTATTCTAAGCATACAGTGATTTGAGAGTTTCTCTCTTTTGATTAATTAATTAGTCAAATATGCTTGATGGATATCAAATAAATGTCAAATTTATTTTAAGAAAATTGAAAAAAAGTTAAAACATTTTCATTATTTTCTTTGATTACTTTTTTTTTTTTTACTTTCAAATATTTTCCCCTTTTAAAATAACTTTCAAAATATTCAAGATTTAATAAGAAAATAATATGCATGTTGTTTCACAAAAATAAATTGAAGAAACAAAACTGAAAGTTACACGATAGGTATTGTTTTGTTTTTTTTTTTTTTTTTTTTTTGAAAATTTTTTTTTACATATTTGATCATATTTTTCTAGTATTTCAAATAAATCATTCTCAAAGTTTGAAATTTTAATGCTAAATTTATTTATTTCTGACATGGTTGTTTTTATCTATATTTAAATAATTAATATATTACAAAAAAAATCCTTAAATGATACTAATTATTACTGAATATATATTCTTTTTAGAAAATATAGTTGGATAAATGTGTTTTTTAAAAACTTTTTTTATAAAAAATGTTGTTCAATCTTTGAAACATATGAAGAAAAGTTCTTGAATTCTCTTTAAAATATATTTTTTCAAAACATGAAAAAACTTTACAAAACTCTAACAGAATTACTAAGATGTTAATTGATTAAAAAAATTAAAATTGGCAAACAAAATATTGTTAGTTTTTACTAAAAAAAAATTATGCAATTGTGAGAGTTGAACCAACACAAATAAAGAATCAATAAAATTAAAAAAAAAAAAACTACCATGTGTAAATGCATGTGTGTTGTAATACACTAGAATATTACATAAAAGTTTTAAAAGTGAGATTAATTTTAAAAGCCTTAGATAATCAAGGTTCTCAAATTTGTCAAAGTCATACATCGAATTGACTAGTCGAGTGATAATTTTTCGTGTGCCTTGAGGAGGCATAAGCTTCTCGAAGGTCAACACTATTCCATCCTCAATTCCAATCTTATGAAGTAAAGCCCGGATAGGAGGCTTGTGATAGTGTGTGGAGCAAAACAATAGTTTTTAAATAAAGTCAAAATAAAAGGCTCCAAACAAAGTGAGGTTTGCTCTAAAGTCCTATACAAAGAGGTTCTCAAATTGGTCAAAAGTCGTACATGACAATGACTAACTTGAGTGAGTATTTTTCGTGTGCCTACACAGGAGTGTAAGCTCCTCGAAGATCAACACTACTTTGTCCTCAATTCTAATCCTATGAGGTAAAAGTCCGGGTAGGAGGCTTGCGATTGTGTGTGCAATAATAAAATATACAATAACTACACACAATAAATTTAAAATAAAACTTAAGGAATAAAATAATTCAAGATAAAGAAGAAAATGGTCAAACTCTCGAGGTAGAGCCTCATGTCCCCTGTTGAGTCGCCAAGTTGTCGCCATGTGCCCAAGACGATGTGGAGCGGCCGACATCCTCAAAATTGGTTGGTTTTTAAAATAAAAAAGGAGTTACCACCAGTCTTTTTTATGATGTGATTGGACGTCGAAATATAGTAAAAACCTTTTAAATAAAATCATTAAAAAAATGGTCTGTGAAAACTAGAGTTGAGTTCGGGAGTCATTTGTGCATGAGGAAGGTGTTAGCACCCCACAACACCCATTTAGAAAACAGTGGCCAAATTACAAATCTTGAATTGAAAATATTCTTTAATTTTTTTTAAAACTAATGTCTTATTTTATCCCTCATTACTCCAATGTTTGAAGCAATGATCTCATAAAATAAGTGGAGAGCATTCCATCAATTAGACTATATTGAAGAAAATCTTCTCACCTCAAGAAAATGAGAAATTAGTACAATTTCTCAAAATCCGTCATAGGTATAGCCTTCTAATAAAGAGATTTTTTTAAAACATTAATTAAAATCATTTATTCTTGGGATCAAATCTTGGACTCCCAAAGATGTGATCCCTCACCTCAAGAGTTCTAGAAAATTGAACTTCCAAATTTTCTAGATTCCGTCGATTCCGTCGTAGGATTTCGTTTATAGAAAACGGTATAAGTTATTAGGAAAGATTGATTAGTAGACCTTATAACTTTAAAAAAAAATTCTAAATGATTTAGAAAAAGAGTTTTGTGCAAGATTTTAAAACTTGGATAATTTTACTTTAGAAAGATTTTAAAACATTGAGAAATTTTAATTACAAAGAGTTGAAAATTTTAAAATAGGAAACAAAATGAGGCTTAGAAAGTATAAATAAACAAGAATAAAAAAGTGTCATAATAAATTATGCAAACATAAAATAACATATTGCGATTTTAATAAAAATATATTGGAGATCGATCTCGAACTTCCAAATAATCAATTTCCTCACCTCAAGAATTTTAAGGAATTGGACTTCAAATTTCCTAGATTCCATCGTCGGATATTTTTAAAGAAAAATAATTTAAAATGTTAACAAATTTAAACAATCATTAGTAATAACATATTAAGTTGATCACAAAAGAAGGAAAAGAATAATATATAAAAGACAAGAACATATTAAAAAAAGCAATAATCAAGGTGAGCAAAATATTAAAGAAACAATAATCATGAGAAAATAGTAATGAAGCAATAATAAATGCTATAAAAAGAAAGAAGAATTAAATAAATAAAAATGCTAATTATGTATAAAAAAGAAAAGAAACAATGTATAGAAAATAAAGCTTAAGAATAAATTAATAAAGGAAAGACATAATAATAAATAAAAAATAGATAACAACAAGGTATTAAAAATTATGTAATAAATAAATAAAAAACTATAAAAGAGAAGTTCACAAGATAATAAATAAATAATTATAAGAGAAATAAAAGTAGAGAAATAAGAACAATAATAATAAGCAAATATTTAATCATTTAGTCTTTCTTTTTCTTTTTTTTTTTTTTCTTTTTCTTTTTTTTTTTTGCATCATGGAAGATTAAGAAAGATAAATAAAATAATTAAAATAGTAAGAATAATGAAAAATAAAAAAAACTTTGAAGGAAAATAAACAAAATAATAAGAAGAAGAGGAAAAGGAAAAGAAATAAAAGTTGAAATCTCAACATACTAAACTCACTTGTTGTTGAGGTGTGGATCATTGGGACCAAAACCCTACCATACACTTTCAACTAAGTTAAAGTTTTTTGTGTGTTAGATTCTTTGCATTATAGAGAGAAATGAAGATTTGGGGATTGCTAGAAGATAAGATAAAATGGATGTTGTATATTTTTTTTTTCTTAAAGAAGGTACGAAGGTTAAAAGAAGTAAGGAGTATGGAAGTTAGAGATTTAGATGAAGAAGAGAGATATGAAGATTGTAAAAATTTCTAGGATTTTTTTGTGTGGCCTTTTCTTTATGTTGTGTCTATGAAGAAGAACAAATTATTTGTAGCCAAAATCATTTCTTCAAATGGCTAAAAATTTAAAATGGTGGGATTTTTTGCATTTGAAAATAATATCAACTTTAGCATTCATATCAAAATGGCATGGAGCCTTTAATAACCAAAATCAAATCCAAAAAAGTTACCATATTTGGTATTTCTCCACATACCTTAGACTAACTAATTGATCTAGTTACTCTAATCAAATTACCCACAAAACTTTAAAAGTAATTAAAAAACACTCTTTTCTAAGAAAAAGGTAGTTAATCACAAAATAAAAAATAAGCCAAATTAAGGCAAGAATTAATCTAGCAATTAAATGAATTTTAAAAAAGGTCGAACAAAATTAGGTGGCTACACACCTTATTCTTTGGTTTACAGCATTGAAGCAGTACTCACATTAGAAAGAGAACTTCCATCCTTAATAATGGTAATTCTGGAAGGACTAACTAATTAAGACAATGCTAAATTATGCCTTCAAAAGTTAGAAGCACTAGACGAAAAGAGACTAAAAGCTCAAGAAGCACTAGAATGTTATCAAGCACGAATGTCTACGGCTTTTGATAAATATGTAAAGCTCCAATCATTTCAAGTTGGTGATTTAGTGCTTGCAATTAGAAAACCTATCATCATGACAAGGCATACGGAGAATAAGTTCTTACCTAAATATGACGGACCCTACATTGTCAAAGAAGTTTTCACGAATGGAGCATACAAAATCATCAATCAAAATGGATTACTAATTGGCCCAATCAATGGAAAATTTCTCAAGAAGTTTTATGCCTAATCTAGTTATGTAAAAAAAATTCGTTGAACTACGTTATGACTTGATCCCTATGTTATAAAAAGGGTACATAGGCAATTTAAAGTTCACTTTAAGTTCAGTCACACGTAAAATAAAAAAATTATGTTTCATTATCATCTCATATGGAAGCAATGCAAAATAAAATTAAAAAAGCAATCATACTAGAATTAAAAAATTGCATTATCATTCAACAAAACTTTTACATTTACAAGGATTGCAACCAAAAAAAATGGGGGGGAAAGGGCAAAATCAAAGCTTCCACTTGAAGTTTTTGAAATTCTTCACATGCAGCTTCCATGCTCTTGTGAACCGTAGCTAGGGCCTCGATCGCTTCTTCGATAATAGCAGGGTGCTTTCAAGGGTGTTGACTTCATTCTGGAGCTTAGCAACTTCTAATTCTTGCTAGTCTATGGCCTCTGTTTTCTCACAAGATAAGATCGACAGTTGTTCAGACTCAACATTTATGCTTTGAAGTCTCCTCTCTAGTTTCTTTTTTCTAAAGATAATTGTGCAACTCTCTCCTAAATGACTTTGACATCCCTTCGTAGTTGGTTCATCAAAGTTAAAGCTTCGTTAATGGCAAATGTCTTCTCATCTAATTGACGACTTTTTCTATTGACAACGACTGTGCAAAATATGAAAATTGTACATCATTGAAATTACCTACCCTCTTAAAGTAACTATTCAGATACTCTTCAAGAGGAGTCAAGCCGTCTGCATGGATTTTTGCAATCCCCAAGAGAACCGTTGCTATTTCTGGCCTAAGTCTTAGGATATATTCAAAAGGAGTCATGATCTTATCTTGAATATCCTCCCATATACATAAGGTTGTTTTGTAGAAGTTTGAAACCACCTTTTCACTAACCCACTGAAAAGGCTCAAGGTTTCTCATCATCTATCTCTTAGAAGCGTCTAAAGGCGGCTCAAAAATCTTAAGAGGAGCATGTGTCGATTTGATCTTCTGTAAAGTTGCTTTAGGACAAGCATCTTTTTTACATGGAAGACTCTCAATGTATTTTCCTCCCACTTTCATCTAGTCTCGACGAATCTCCTCGAGAAGAACAGATAGACGTAACGACTATTTAGCTGGTATAGCAAGGGAATCTTCGTGGTACCAACTTTCTCAATGGCTGAATCAACTGCATGAGGCGTCGTCAAAGATTCATTGCTGCCTAGCTCTATAAGTCCTTCAAGATGATCGTTCAAAGGTGACTACAGAAGTAAACAATTAATAAATCATTCATTAAGAAGATGAACAAATGAAATAAGAAAGGAAAATGTGCAAACCAGTAGTGGAACATCAGGGACTCCATAACACTTGAACCCCTTCCGCCCGATCATCACCCGATACCTTCGCTTTCTTCAAATGTCTCTTTCAATGATGATCGCTTTTGTTTCTATCGCTCTTATCTTCATGCTCCTTCACCTCCCCCTTGAGGGTAGGAGCCATCGCCTCAACCAAGCGAATTTGTTTTCTACCCAGGTTGCTCCCTCGATTCTTGGGTAGTTTGGGTTGTGAAGGGGGAGGAATGGCACTACTCACCAAATGGTGTCTGTTATCCTCAAAGTAAGTCACGTGCCTCGTGGTCCACCAATTTTTAAATCGTTGTGTCACATGCTTACAAGGCTCTAACGAATTAGTTGGCAAGTATAACTCAGATAGACTATTGTGTCTCGTACATATCCTCTAGTGATGCAATATACTATCTAATGTGATCGCAGGTGGCATGTCCCTTATATCATTAGGGATATCCTGGTAAAAGTTAAATTATTGTCCAAATCAATACAGACTGTATGATGTTATGATCTAGGTTGTCACACCCCATTCTAAGATCCCTTCTAACTCAGATCGTGGTGAATTTATTACTTTAAACGACCCCCTCCCCCCTTTTCTTAAGGTATGATTGATAAAATGGTTTTCAAGAATTCTATAAAAATTTTGGCAGCACCTCCCCTAAAATATGAGTTAGCCAAACTTGTAAAGGGGAGAAATTTGCACTTCTATATACGTATAAACAACCACAGAAATCACAACGCGTCAAGTGCGTCTCACCACACACTTATCCAGATAGTTCCATAGTTCCAGAGTTTCAGACAAACAACCATACTCTAATAAGATATGTCGAACAAAAATAATTCAAAAAGAGGGATCTCACCAAATTACGAGTTCTTAACTTTACTCTCGCTACAATCTAACCACTCCCTGATGTATTACAAAAAAATTAACTATATACATACAAAAGAATAGTAGAGGACTACAATCGATGACGAGTATTTAATCAACGCTTGGCCCTTGATCGCTACCTGGGGGGAAGAAAACATTGAAACGTAAGTATAAAACTCAATGAGTGGCAAGTTTTATAGATGTAAAGTTCGTAAAACATGCTTGAAGAGAGAAACTGTAAATATGTATTAATAATGAAAAATTGGTTGAAAACGTCATTAACTCATAGCCATCAGTCCCCAATGAACCTGTAATCGATCCAACCATGGCAAGGCATCTAAAAATACAGCCAAAGATAGCTCGCACATGACAAAGAATCATACGGCCAAAATTAGCTCACACATCTTTAATACCCTCCACGATGGCAAACTCCAACCAATCGAATCCAACCATGATAGCATAATAAGTATACGGCCCGAGAATAGCTCACACATGCTCCATCTCCAAAAGGAAACACGCAGCCAAACGGAGCTCACACACACTCAGCACCTATCACAGTAACAACAATATCGCTCCTATGTACACATAGAGCCACCCACTATGGGTTAGCTAGGCCTGAAGCCATATCACAATCCTCCATCCACATCCTCACCTAGGTTCAAGTTCTTGGATCTCCAGTCACGGCCTCTTCCAACCCCGAAACCCCCTGACAACCATAGATGGCGCTACGAAAACACATTCACGTAGCCTTAGGGAAAATCACCTTCTCGTTCACCATAAGCATTAGTTAAACATATATCAAAACCAAGTACACTCGAAACTTGAAACACAATTTTATAAAGTTCAAACCATACACATTTTTAAAATCACGATGAGTAAACATATCATTTGAGCATAAGAGGAAACAAGAACTAGAAACCCATTTAATAAAATCTGAGTCATAAACATTCTTAAAATGCGATGCTTATACACACTATTTTAACATAAATGAAAATATGTAATAAAAGCTTAAGTCGTGGTAGTTTTCAGTTATATCATGAGATGATATGTATAAATACGAAGAATGCTCAAAAATTAAGCCACTCACTGTCAGTAACTCGATCCATGGGGTTATATGCTTTCCCCACTTCAACTTGGCGTGAAAGAACAACCAATGACCGTCAGTTATCTTTGCATATCGAGATATCACAACTATTTCTAAACTACCTCATCAAGCCAACTCAAATTATTTATGGTTCAATGGGTCGAACTTCACTTTTCTTATTAACTTGTATCATTCATCACATACTTAAATTTAAGCTAAAATTTCACTTTTGAACCCTTAAACCTCAACTTAAACTCCTAATGCCACAAGCAAACAAGATTAAGTCGCCTTTTAAAACAATATGCTCCTATACCCTATATCCATACCTTAGAGGTTTAGACCCACTAACAACTTAATATCAATCTAACGAGCCATAATTTTGGAACTTACCCAAACTTGTCTAAAACAACCTTAAACGTGTTGATCAATGTTTCTAAGTCCTCCAAATCTTCAAACTTTCATACATAACCTTATAGGTAATATCAAGTTCATGCTAAAACGGGTATTCATGAAACTTACCAAAATTACCCAAAATCGTACCAACACTTATCAAAGTAGCCTTAATCTCAATGGACAGCACCCTATCGATTTCCAAATTCAAAAACAAGCATCTACCATCATGGGCTATTCAATTTTAACGCTTAAACTTAATGGGTATTCAAGAACTCTAGAAAAAACTCAACAAAATTACTCCAAACTTACAAGAACTCAATAAAGTAGTTTAAACTTCAATGTTCAAAACCATAACTACCATCAAACTTCGAAAGTTATCATCCAATACCATGGATTATTCAATATTATCACTGAAAATTAAATGGGTACTCAAGGACAACTTCAAAAACTTAAAATCTTACCTAAGTTATGCCAAAACGACCAATTTCAAGTTTTCAAAGGGCTAGACAACGGCGCAAAACCTCCCAATACTCCAAATCTAACAATGAAAAGTAATGGGTATTACAAAATCAAGGCCAAAACTTAGTGGGTACTCGAAAATCTTCAAGAAATCCAACTAAAATAACGAAAATTTACCCGAAAACTTAGATCGACCCAAGAACTTCAATTTTGCGTGACCTGTGCAGGGTTCGACGTGGGGTAGTTTTCGTTCGGGGAGTTGGATGGTGTGACGGCGGCTGATTTGGCGTCGGCAAGTCACGTCGCGATTGGAGTGCATCGTGGCCGACGCACAAAAGAGAGACGCAAGGTGTTGGCTAGGTTCCGTCGGCGTGCAAACGTCGTTCGACGAGTCGAGCTTGGTGATGGCGTCGGTCTGAAGGAGAGAAAGAGAGAGATGTGGCAGCGGAAGAGATTTTTGAATAGAAGGAGGGTGTGTCGTTTCTCTCTAGAAGAATGAAGAAGAAGAAGAAGAAGAAGAAATTGTTTTCATTTTTCTTTTTTTTATAACTTAATAATAATAATGATGGAATGACAAAAATGCCCATCTCTTCAAATTTAAACTTCCTTTTTTACCCTCCTTCATTCTTTTCAATACCTATACAAAACAATTTAAGCTTTAAAACTCCATTAATGTAGTTCTAAAATTTTCTTATCACACGAATTAATCTTAAAGAGTATAAAAGTATTCCAACTTGTATTTCACCATTTAAGAAATATTAAATATATAGATAAAATAAAAGAGAACGGAATGGGGCTTACAAGTTATTCCCACAGTGGGATGACAAGTAGCAGAAATGCATGCTCATGAAATAAGAAGTCTGCAGAAACAATGAATCATGGGTATCAGCCATGCGTTCATGTTTATTTCGGTTATGAAGGCCGATGTACCACTGAATTTTTGCACCATTATGGATCGGTTATCGCACCTCATATTCTCCAAAATAAATAGACCTGTCTTCGTCGGAAAAGTTAGCCATCTTGGGACCTCGAACTTCTATAGAAAGTGGATAATACATGCCAAAATAATGGGCTGACCAACCATGGACGTAATGCATGGAAAAGTGAAAGTCCATACGTCCTGTTGGATTGGAGGCTTTGGTTATCGAACCTATCCCATGATATATATTTGCCAAAATTAGAACTACAAAACTATAGATAGCTTCAGCGGCCATTAAGCTTGCAATCCTAAATTCTCCAAGACGAAGAAATGATCCTTTCTGCAGAAATACGAAGAGGCATAACCAGCAAGATAAGAAGGCAGCTAAATATGTTTCATCCTCTAAATCGTCCCTAATTCCAAGTTCTGCAAATAACATGTTATCCCTAGAGGATCATTCTCAAGCCTGGATCTTCAAACCATCAAGGTTTTAAGTAGATTTGGAGCGCGACGCCTTCTTTTGCTTTCGTATGGTTGGCTTATCATAGCTTCTAGACCCAAGGTACCATAACAAAATCCATGAGCTAATAGTCACTTGGGAGTCATTCTTGGAAGATGTCGCGCGATCATTCATCTACGTACAAAATATTGAATAATATGCCTGGAAAATATATTGAAAGGTCGTCGGAAGGCACTTCATCTTATCTTGCGAAGAGGTTAATTCATCCCCTGTAGAAATCTCCTTTAATTGGAAGACCCCCAAAGGACCATAGATCCCACAAAGAAATGGATAACTCGCCCTCTATAGTATGAAAAGTATTAGTCGAAAGACACCAAGCTTCACAAAATACTCAAAAAAAATCACTATTACAATCGTAGGTGTACAAAGAAGTTGTTACAAAAACATATAAACGAGCATCGTAAAGATGTCGTGCATTTCGACCAACTACAAGCTCTAGCCACTCACAATAGCAGTCAATAAAGCAGAACTCTCCAGGGACCTTGGTCACAATGCCCCAACGTGTTTAGCCTTCAATTAAACATTGTCTGAGAATGAGAGCTCTGTCAAAATTAGGAGCCTCATTATGGATAGAGAACTTCAAAACCCATGCGTTTTTTCCCTTAGACAAAGGTATCTCCATAGATAATCTAGAAAGAATTGAGTTGTTCTCTAGGCGTGGCCAATGATCTGCAAAAAGGCCAGCCCATGGCTTCTCCACAAGGAGACTAAGTCCATCTTCTCTTGGTTGATTTTTATCAGAAAGTATTACGAGGTGTCGAACTCTAGACAAGAATCGTTCTGTGAAGTAAACGATCGTTCTGCAAAAGAAGATCACCAGAAGCAAGTTAGTGCTGATGGTCTTGGAATAAAGAATATGTGAAAGCAAAGTAGCCGAAGCAGGGTGTCATGATAGAGTTTCGTCATCTATCATGAACAAATTCCAGAAGTCGATGAAGCAATAAGGCGTCATGATAAAGTTGCACCGTCCATCATGAACAAACTCTCGAAGCCAAAGTAGTAGGCGTCATGATAGAGTAGCATCGTCTATCACGAACAAATCCAAGAATTTGAAGCAGTAGGCGTCATGATAGAGTTACATCGTCTATCATGAACAAACCCAAGTAGCTGCAACAGCAGAGCATCATGATAGAGTTGCATCATCTATCATAAACAAACCCCAGAAGCCGAAAAAGCAATGGACGTCATGATAGAGTTGCATCGTCTATCATGAACAAACCCAAGAAGCTGAAGCAGTAAGATTTCATGATAGAGTTGCATCATTTATCATGAACAAACCTCAATAGCCGAAGCAAGACGTCATGATAGAGGTGCATCGTCTATCATGAACAAATTCCAAAAGTTGACGAAGTAGTAGAGCATCATGATAGAGTTGCATCGTCTATCATGAACAAACCCCAGAAGTCGAAGAAGCATCAAGGCGTCATGATAGAGTTGTATTGTCCATCATGAAAAAATTCCAAAAGTCGACGAGGCAGTAGGGCATCATGATAGAGTTGCATCGTATA
Source organism: Cucumis melo (assembly GCF_025177605.1). Lineage (NCBI taxonomy): Eukaryota > Viridiplantae > Streptophyta > Magnoliopsida > Cucurbitales > Cucurbitaceae > Cucumis > Cucumis melo. The sequence goes on along the minus strand of NC_066864.1, from coordinate 9,058,478 downwards.
TCATGAACAAATCCCAAAAATGGATGAAGCAGTAGAGCATCATGATAGAGTTGCACCATCTATCATGAACAAACCCCAAAAGACGATAAAGAAGTAAGACGTCAAGGAGACCGTAACTTCATATATACTTGCATGGGACCTCCAAAGAAATAGTTGTAAAACAAAAAAAAAAGTCATTGATAATAAAAAAAATAGGTCTTAACCTTTGGTAGAGCTTCAATTTGTGCAATCTCAACAAATTAACAACAACTAAACCTGAAAAAGAAAAAAAAAAGTAAGTTATGGGTAAAAATAATAATAATGATGATAATTTGGTAAAAAAGTATGTGACACTTTTGTATAAAAATAATAATAATAATAATAATAATAATAATAATAATAATAATAATAAAACAATAAAACAATAAAAAAAAGTCCTTAAAAATAATTATTTGAAAGAAAGCAAAAAAAAATGAAAAGTGAAAAAAAAAGAAGTAAAAAAGAAAAAGAAAAAAATAATAATAATGCTTGAAAATAGTTGATAATTATTGAAAACCAAAAAAGTTGTAAAAGAAAATAAAAAGGAGAAAAAGAAAATAAAATTTGAGGTTTCAAAAACAAAGAAAGAAAATTTAAAAAGGAAAAAAAATCTGAGATTTCAAAAAGAAAAAGAAGAAAATTTAAAATAAAAAAACTAAAACAATTGGAGTCGCAGCCCTCTCCTCTCGATCTTCTTTTCTTTTTTTTTCTCTCTATTTCTCTTTCTTCTTTCTTTCTCTATCTATTTTCTTTCTTTCTCTTTCTCTTTCTCCTTCTCCCTCTATCGTCTTTCTCTTCTTTTTCTCTTTTTCTTCTCTTTCTTTTCCCTTCTTTTCTTTTCTCTCCTTCTCCATCCCCGATTTTCCATCTTTCCAAAAAAAAAATCAAAAGTCAGATTCAAAAGTTCTTCGTACGGTGGTGCAATCGGCGACTACGACGATACAATCGGTGGACAGTGCTGTAAGCCAATGGAGAGTGCTACAAGCCGACGAAAATGATCGACAAAAAAAAACTACAATAATGCGATGGTGGATTTTTTTCTCCTTTTTTTTCTCTTCTCTTGAGCAGTGGCTTGTCGTTTTCGAGATTCACCCACTCATACACTTGCATGAATCTCGAAAAAGGGGCATTTGTTGAGTAAAAAATTTCGGCCAATTATATTCTGCTATCTCAGGCGTTTTCTGAAGTACCTTGCACGTTGTTTCTTTTTTCTTCTTCATCTCATCGTTTTTTGTCCAAATAATAGCATCTTAAATCTCAGCATTTACAACCTTATTTTGATAGAAGGAGAAAAAGTTTTAGAGGAAAAGATTGAATCGAAAAGTTGATAAATCTAATAGTTTATGAGAAGGTTATAATGGAAAAGGAAGTGTTTTCTTGCTTTATACTCGTTGAGAGGTTAATAATGCAAAAATTATTACTTATAACACGCATATTGACCATTTTGATCCACAAACCCTAAACTCTACACATGCTTGGTACATGAACATAATACCTTAATTTTATAACTGAAATCACATTCATTAATTACACAATAAGTGTAAGCAATCGGTTAAATAACATAAAAAATATAAAGTTAATGTATATATAAACAATCGTGTAATTAAGTCAACGCGTATTTTTAAAATGTTGAATCGCATTCATTAACATGTCAGCGTGTATTTTTAAACTACATGTGTAAACGATCATTTACGCTTACAGTTTAATATATATATATATATATATATATATATATATATATATATATAAACGATCGTGTAATTAAGTCAAAACAATCTTTTAATAGATGTAAATGATTGCATTGTTCTATGTAAACGATACACTTAAAACGATCGTCGGATAAGATCTCCCAATAATATCAAAATGATCATACTGATTAATCTACGCGATTTTTATTGAAGTCAAAACGTTGTTTGAATACGTGTAAAAGATTAACATTAGACCCTTAATGGTAAATGGTTTTGTCCTTCTGTAAACGATTGTTGTTTATTAAGGTGCACGATGTGGTAATTAGATGTAAACATTCATTTAATAACATCCAATAGATAATGTTTAATACTTTAAAGCATCATTTAAAACATATAAGCGATAATATTGATTCTTTTAAATGATCGTTTTACATCATGTAAGCAATAATGTTATACATTATTTCACAAAGCTTCATAAGCTTCCATTCATTGCAAGAAACATTTAGGCATTCATTCCCTTCTCAAGAAACTGAAAAGCTTCAAAGAAAAATGTCTTTACACTTAACAAGTCTTCTCACTCAACAAGTCTTTTCACATTAAATATTTGCAAAGTTGATTCACCATATCTAAGATTACTAAAAGTTGTCACTTGTGGCACACTAACATACACTAGCTGCCTCAATGGCTACTTCTTCTTCTTCTTCTTTTTATAGGTGCTTCTTCTTCTTCTTCCCCTTCTTGAGCTAAAAGAACCTTTTCTAGAATTCCCTCCACTTTCAACTTGGGTGGGACGATGCTTTCGAATTTAGGAAAGTTGATAAAAGCATATCATAGTCTTTTGTAGACATTTTCGAAAGCACCTTGTACGTCTTTTCCTGTTTCTTCTTGATTTTATCTTTCTTTGTCCAAATAGCAGCATCTTGAATTGCAACATTTAGACACTCATTTTCTCATATTGAAGAGAAGTAGGAGAGAAAAATGTTTGAGACGAAAAGTTCAGAAACTCTAAATGTAATAGTATGTGACAAGAGTTTTAAAGGAAGTTGAAAGGACGAAAAAGGAAGAGTTATTTTGTGATAATAAATGCGAACTGATTGTTTTCAACACGCTTATTGACCATTATCAGCCACAAAGCCTTAACTCAAAGATGCTCGTCACGTGGCACTAATCTCTAGTAGAAATACCTACACGATCGTTTTAATAAAGGTAAACGATCCTGTTATACCCTTTACATGATTGTAAACGATGTTAAACGATCGTGCAGTTATGTAATCGTACAACACGCGTATTTATCCTTTTCACAAACCCTAAACTTTTCACATCGTAAATCACTTTCATTCATATTAAATGATCGTGCAATTATGTAATAGTACAACACGGGTAATTATCCTTTTTCACCCATAAACACGCGTATTTATCCTTTTCACAAGCTTTTCACAAAATGTTAAACGATCGTTAATTACATAAACCGAATAATTTCATAAAGCGAATAATAAGATAAACATTAGATCTTAAATCCCAAACGATCGTTTTACATGATGGCCTATGTGTATACGATCATGAACTTAGAAATGTTATTGGGTACGTCTAAATGATCTTGTGATTGTACATAAACTATAAAAGACTATGTTTTTAATGATAAACGATCTTGTAGTACTTCATAAACAATCGTTTATCTTTAATCTATAAACCATGAGGTTGTTATATATAAACGATCTTGTAAAGCTATATAAACGAAAGTTTCTGTTTATAGAATGTTTTTCGAAGATATAAAAGAGAAAGTTAATTATTTTAAACGATTGTTTTCAACATTCAAGCGATAATGTTAATTATTTCAAACGATCGCTCGACAATATCTAATCGAGAACGACGATTATATTAAATGATCGTTCTACAACTTCTCAGCGATGATGTTATACAATTTAAATGATCTCATAGTGGATCCAAAATGATTAGTTTAAGAAGTATAAATCAGAGAAGTTTGAAAAGCTCTTATACATTGGTTGTAAACGTTATTACATGTAACTGTTATCTGCCTTCCTCGAACCAACTTTCCATTATATGTAAATGTTATAGAACATATAAAATGGACATTCATAAAATGTAAATGTTCGATCAAAATGTGTTCATAATTTCCACCATCCAAAAATCGTACAACTATTTGATTAAAAAATACTGGAGTTTTGGACCTCTTATATACCAGTTTTGCAATGAATTTTGACCATGCTAAAATCGCCCAAACAATTTGTTCAAAAACATCGAAGTTCGTGGAGCTCTTGTCTACAAGTTATGGAATGACCTTTGCAGATCGAAGCCGAGATTTATTGTGAAGCCAACTTTGCATTTCTCCTGGCAGGATCTGGAAGTTTCAGAATATAGAAAATATATAAGAGCTTACCATAGTCTTTTCAAGAAAATTTCGGAATCACCATCACAGTGGGGTAAGAAGAGGACGCCAACGTTATGAAACATGTAAAACTAAACATGCTTTACATGTAAATGTTATCTGTTTTGTACGGAAGCTCCAGAGTCAGCTAAACTTGACATGTAAAAGTTTCTCATACTTTTGATGAAAAAATCTTCAAAATCACCATCACGGTTTCTACACAGCCGAAGATAAAGGAGAAGCAAGTTCTCTCCTAAAGGAAGTTAATAAGAGCATACCATAGTATTTTATGGAGATTCATAACTTGCACGTTTTTTTCCTTTTTCTTTTGGACCTTGTTATTCTTTGTCCAAATAGCAGCACCTTGAATCTCAGCATTTTAAACTTCATTTTGTGGGAACGAAGAAAAGTTTAAGATTAAAAGTTTGAGAGGAAAATTTTGACGAAAAGTTTGGAAACCTTAAAATATGGTTTGTGAGAAGGGGTTTTAAAGGAAGATGAAGAGACGAAAAAGAAAGAGCTTCTTTTTTTGCGTTGTACTCGTTGATGGGTTAATAAATACATATTTACCTTTTTCATCCACAAACCCTAAACTCCACACATATACGCCACGTGACATTAATTCCTTTAATTTATAACTGAAATCTCTCTCACTAACTACATGATACGGGTAAACGATCGATCAACCTCATACAATAATCTAGATTTGACTGTAATCTAAACGATGTCTGATCTAAATGAAAATGGTTTTATTGCTAAGCCTACCCGATCGTTCTAATAAATCGAAACAATCAAGTATTATATGTTAAATGATTGTGTAGTCAAATCAAACGATTTTTATGAACGTCTAAAAATCTTATCATTGCTTATGAATTATAAACGATCATCTAGTGTTGTATAAATGATCGTTTATGTAAGTAAACGACTTCCGTAATAAAATTCAAATGATTTTCAAACAAAATGTAAATGAACTCTTCTTTTTACAAAAGGTGTTCCAAAGGAAGATGAATGGACGGATATGAAAAAAAAAATTGTTCTTGCTAACGGCTTAATAAATGTGAATTGATTACAATTACTTATAACACGTGTATTTAGCCTCTACACATGGTATCTGCTTCGCCTTAACCCTTTCTATGTTTTACTTCATGGTGATATGTTAAACGATCGTGTACTTATGTCAAACAATCTTTAGGTTGTTAGTCACAAACAAGACGATCATGAAGTGCTGTATAAACGATGGTTTATGGATGTAAACAATTTCTTAATAAAATGGAAACGATCTTCAACGCTTACAAACCAACGTTTATAAACGATGATTTATACCTTTTTCGTCCAAAAACCAACGTTTACACTTATTATTTAATATATATTATAATAAACAAAATTGTACTTAAACGATTATATGTAAACGATTATTTACAACATGTCAACGATTATGTCGTTATCGGAAAGGATAGCGGGTTCATGTAAAAATATATTTGAATAGATCTAAACGATATTATCATTAAATTTAAATAATTATTCAATAACCTTTGAACGATTGGTTTATTAGTCATAAACGATTATGTGTTAATCTATAAATAAATATTTATGAAACTGAACAATATGATAATAAAATCCAAATGTTCTAAATGAATGGGTATATTCTTTATTTTAACGATTGTTTTACAATATGTAGTCATAAACGATTGTTTTTAACAAAGTGTAATATAGAGAAATATTCAAATGTGTACAATTCCTTGATTTGTTGATTTTCACTCTCTATTTCCTTCAACTGCTTGATTGACCTCAATATTGTCTTTGTCGATCATGGAATCACGAGTCACTCATATTCTTTGTTCTTGCTCTCAATCTCCTACATCATCTTCAGCAACCAAAACTTCCTCTAGTTCTGTACAGACCACCAAAAAATATGTACAATCATGTTAACCCAGAACGGTGATCATGGTTAAAATGATTGTATACCTATTTCGATGGGCTACAAATTTCTAAATAGATAGGAAATTTATAGCTGGTTGTTTCAAGATGAAGTAGGTAAGAGCCTACCATGGTCTTTTATAGACATTTTCAGAATCACCATCAAAGTTTTCTTTGTCAAATCTACCATCTATTTCTTTCCATCTGCATCTTGCACGCATTTTTCTTCTTTTTTCTGATCTTCTTGTTCTTCGTTGAGATAGCAGCATATTGAAGTATAGTTTAAGAAAGGAAAATGTTCGAGAGGATAACATTGGAAACCCTAAACGACTTGTAGTTATGTCAAATGATCTTAATTGATTATTTATAGCACGTTAACTATTCCCATGGTCTCCACGTGGCTTTAAGTGCTATTATAAAGGAAAATGAAGATGAAGGGACGAAAAATGAAGCGTCTTTTTGTGTTGTATTCACTGATAGGTTAATAAATGTGAATTGATTATTGGTAAAACACTTTTTCACCATTTTTACCCACAAACCCTAAAGCTCAACACATAGTTGCCACGTGACCATAATGCAGTAATTTTATAACTAAAATCATATTTTTAATTACACGATAGGTTTAAAAGATCATTTAAGACCACACAATAATGTAGACAATTCGGTAATCAAAACGATATTTGTTTGAAATGCAAACGATAGTTTCGTTAAACCTAAACGATTGTGCTAGTTTATCTAAACGATCTGGTTATACGTTTTATGTGATGGTAATTTATATGTTAAACAATCATGCACTTATTTCAAACGATCTTTGAGTACGTTAACCAATCTCGTTATTACAAGTAAACTATAAATGATCTACAAAATATAGTAGAATATTACGATGACTTATCTTGTTGTACTCTATAAACGATCGTTTATGTGACTAAAAGATTTGATAATAACCCAAAAAGATCTTCAAAACATAATCGATCGTAAAAACTAAAAAATTGATTTAACAATCTGTTAGAAAAGCATACAATTTAAACAGAAATAGGATCAGATAATTACTCTAATTGCAATTAATTAACAAAAAAAACTTAAACCGAAATAAGATTAAATACAGGGTTTTTTAAGAAAAACTTACTCGAAGCTCCAATTGATACTTGAACCACCACTATGGTTGATCTACTAACCTCCAAACTTTGAACTGGATTGTGGGACCCGTTGGATGAAGGAAACCGGGAGAGAGAAAAAAATGGAAAAATATGGATAAGGATTATGATTTTAATATTTGATTTTTTGGAAAACCAAATAGAAAAATACAGCCCAATCTTGTTTTAGAAAATAATGTCAAGCTCTTTTCTTGAAGCCTTAAGAGCCCAATTTATAGAGAACTTACATGCAAGGTTGCATATACATGCAAACACATAGGCCAACAACACATAACCCACTAACCATTAGTGGGCTTAATGTCTTTATAGTTTGCTAACACCTAGGCCACTATAGTTAGTGGGTTTATCTAACAAAATGTTCAATTTTTCCACTAACTTTGATCAAAGGGTAAATTTGTCTTTTGGTCAAAGTCAAACTTTGACTTTTCAAACCAAAAAGTCAACATTTTGACTATTTACAATTTTGTCCGTCTTGAATAATTTTGATCTCCCGAGCATGAATTCGCATTTATTTTCTTAAGATCCAAATCACATTTGAATATATTACTGGTCAAAGTTTGACTTTTCAAAAGTCAAAAATCAACATTTTGACTTTTTACAACTTTGACTATTTTCGTCTTTTTCGAGCTTCCGAGTATGAATCCACATTCATATCTTTAATACTTAAATCCTATTTAAGCATAAAGTTCTATTAGTAATTTAACATCGACGACTATATCACATATACTTGACGGTTTCTCTCTCTTCTTCTGTTTCAAACAATTTGACTCATTCCATTCCATCATACTGTTCTAAGTTTATTTCATATGAGCTAGCAGGGGAACCTAATGAACTTATAGATCATGAGCTCCAACGATCCGAGATTAACAGGCTAAACTCTTTTAAACCAAGCTAAGCAACATTCGTTAACTAACGAGTCATTCCATTAAAGTCTCGTAGTTGCACTCCCCTTACTATAGATATATTTCTGTCCATCTGATATAACCATGATCAGTAAGTTAATCCTTCACAAGTTTTTTGAAACCTCGGCTGGATCAAAATACTATTCTACCCTCGAGGCTACATCTTGTTTCTTAAGTCACATGGATCCACTATTGAACAATTGATTTAATGTCCAACCTATAAACTGAATCCCTCTCGGGCCAATGAGAGGGTGGTGCCTCTTTGTTTAAGACTTGGATTCAGTCTTTAAGGAAACAACCTATCTACTACCTCTAAAGCTAGTAAGAGTGAATTCCTTCTTGCACCCTATGTTCCCAACTATCCACCCGATTCTATCCCTAAAATAGGAGGCTTATTGGGCCAACGCTACTGAGTTGCCCTCACCTATGCAGATGTATGGATAATCTCATGTGAACAGGAGTTCTTAGTTAGCTCAAGATTAAGATTAAGTTACCTAAGTCATCAGTTGTAAACGGCGTTATAACGTAAAAGTGATTATTTCATGGTTCTGTTTTATGTAAACCTTTTACATAGGATGACCCCAGTTTCATGTCTCTACATGAACGATTCAGGATTACATCGTTTGTATTAACTACAAAGCTGGTCGCATCCATAGTATCTCTAAATAAGGCGTCCAACCTTTATTTATATACTATATACTATTTAGGCTATCTACTCGAACTTAATCCATATTTATGTCTCTACATAAAGTTCAAGTTAACTCAAAATAGCCTTGGGATCTTAGTTTATTGGATTTAAGATTATAGTATTCAATATCTCAATAACGATTTTAATTGAATAGAATATGATTACAAACTACGAGTTTTAGGACATAAATTCCAACAATCGATTGATAACAACCAAACGATAAAGTTAACTATTATAAACAATTGTTTACAATATACAAGCAATTATGTTAATTTTTTTAAATGATCGATTGAAAACATCTAATCGCTAATGTTAATTATATTAAATGATCGTTTTACAACATCTAAGCGATGATGTTATACAATTTAAACGATCTCGTAGTTAATGCAAAACGATTAAATGTAAATGTTTAACAGGTAAAAAACAGAGAAATTCTGAAAAAATTCTTATACATTAATTGTAAATGTTATTACATGTTTTCATTTTATATAAATTTTACAGAACATTTTGATGCACATAACGTGATGAAAATGGAAAAATGTTTAATACAATTGTATCGCCATCCACCATTATTTTTGCAAAGATTTATCCTCAACCTTCTGCTTCGTAGGTTTTCATTAATTGCAATAAACATTTCGGCATTCTTTTTCTTCTCAAGAAATTCAAAGGCTTCAAAAATAAGGTCTTCGTTGATGTTTGGTAATGCCTGCACAGCTTCAATGGTTATGCAGTTGATCAAGTTCGAGCACAACCTCACAAGAATCGTACATCAAATATCGAGGATATCTTCCTTTATGAAATGCATCATCTTCCAACTTGGCTCGGAAGAGGCCTCGGAATCTAGGAAGTTGTTAAAAGCATACCATAGTCTTTTGTAAACATTTTTTGAAGCAGCTTGCACGTCGTTTCCTTTTTTTTCTTGATCTTATCGTTCTTTGTCCAAATAGTAGCATCTTGAATTTCAGCATTTAGACCTTTATTTTTCATAATGAAGAAAAGTTTAAGAGAAAAACTATGAGGTGAAAAGTTGAGAATCTAATTGCTTGTGAGAGTGGTTTAAAGGAAGATGAAGATGAATTGATGGAAAGGAAGCGATTTTTTGCGTTAAACTTGCTGATAGGTTAATAAATGTAAATTGATAATCTAATGGTTTTTAATGAATGAGGAATAGTTTAAAAGAACTTAAGATCTAATGGTTTATGAGAATGGTTTTAAAGGAAGATAAAGATGAAGGGACGAAAAATGAAGCGTCTTTTCGTGTTGTACTCGCTGACAGGTTAATAAATGCAAAGTGATTATTGATAAAACGCGTTTTGACCATTGTTACCCAAAAACCACAAAACTCTACACATAGTCGCCACGTGGCCATAATACAGTAATTTTATAACTAAAATCACATTTTTAATTACACGATTGGTTTAAAAGATCGGTTAATATCACACAATAATGTAGACAATTCTGTAATCAAAACGATATCTGTTTGAAATGCAAACGATCGTTTTGTTAAACCTAAACGATTGTGTTAGTTTATCTAAACGATTCGATTATACATTTTACATGATGGTAATATATGTTAAATGATTGTGTACTTATTCCAAACGATCTTTGAGTACGTTAACCAATCTTGTTATTACAAGTAAACTATAAATGATTAGGTTGTTAGTCTTAAACTATCTTATTGTACTCTATAAATGATCATTTATGTTACTAAACGATTTGATAATATAAACCCAAAAGATCTTCAAAGCATAATCAATCTTTGAAATTACAAATTTGATCTAACAATCAATTGATAACAACCAAACGATAAAGTTAACTATTATAAACGATCATTTGCAATATAAAAGAGATAATGTTAATTTTGTTTATATGATCTAGTAATAAAATTCAAACATTCTAAATGAATGTTTATACGATTTTTTTAAAACCATGTAAACGATCGTGTTCTTATTGCTACACGATCGGTGCTAATAAATATAAACGTTCTTCTTATTTCTTTTACATAATGGAATTATTTGTTAAACGATCGTGCATTTATGTTAAAACGATATTTGAGTAGGTCTAAACGATTTTATCATTAAATGTAAACGATCATTATATAACGTCTGAACGATTGATTTGTTAATCATAAACGATCATATTGTATTTTTTTCAAAATGATCCATCTAAGTGTTGATGTTATACAATTTAAACGATCTTGTAGTTAATACAAACGATTAAATGTACATGCTTAACAAATATAAAACAGAGAAGTTCTGAAAAGTTTTTATACATTGATTGTAAAAGTTTTTACATGTAAATGTTATCTGTCTTACTCAAACAAACTTTCCATTTGTGTGGAACAATTTTCTGTTAAAATAGTAGTCAAAAAATACGATAATCAGAAAAAAAAATTTGAAAAACGAGAATGGCCAACGGCTCGCAGCTAAAATAAGACAGTCAAGAATTTCAGGATTAACTAATGTTACATTTTGAGACTATATTCTACTTTTTCTACTAGTTATTTATCGGTTGCTTTACTTCACCAGAATCTTGTTTCAGTCCCAATTTCAGTGTATCTAGGCATATACTGTTCGAGAATAGATTTGGTTGATCAAGAAGCTCGAAAAATTTCAACTTTTAAAGAGATTTTCATACTACTTTTTTCGATCATCTCAAAAACACAGAAATTGCCAACTTAGTTCATGCACCAACTGGCGACGATATCTTCCTTTGTCTATCCCGCCATCTTCCAACTTGAGCCGAAAGAGGCATCGGAACTTAGAAAATTGTTAAGAGCATACCATAGTCTTTTTCATTCATTTTCTGAAGCACCTTGCACATCGTTTCCTTTTCTCCTTGATCTCATTTTTTTTTCGTCCAAATAGCAACATCTGATTTTTAATGAATGAGGAATAGTTTGACAGGAGAAGTGTGAGACAAAAATTTTGAATTGAAAAGTTGAGAAACTTAAGATCTAAATGGTTTATGAGAAGGGTTTTAAAGGAAGATGAAGGGACGAAAAATAAAGCGTCTTTTCGCATTGGACTCACTGACAAGTTAATAAATGCGAAGTGATCATTGATAAAACGCGTTTTGACCATTTTTACCCACAAACCCTAAAACTCTACACATGGTCGCCACAATCGTGCTAGTTTATCTAAACGATCCAATTATACGATTTGCATGATGGTAATATACGCTAAACGATTTACAATTTTGATTATTTACAACACGCGTGTTGACCTTAATTTCACTCACAAACTCTACACAAGGTCGCCACGTTGCCTTAATTCCCTAATTTTATAATTGAAATCATATTCATTAATTACACGTTAGACATAAACGATCACTGATTTTTAACCAAAAGTATTGTTGTATATTCATTAATTACATGTTATACGTAAACAATATTGTTATATATTTTACATGTAAACGATGTTCTAATACATTTTACACGATGACAAAAGGATATAATGTTAAACGATAATGTTATACAATTAGACGATCGTCTAGGAAATTATTTATAAGATGTTGTTATACATTTTATATATCAACGATGCTGTTATACAAGTTACGCGATCATGCAGGATATTATTTAAATGACTGTGTAGTTATACATTTAAATGATAGTGTTGTTGAATTTAAACAATCGTGGTAATAAATGTAATTGACCCTGTTATACGATTTAAAGGATAGTGTAGGATATAAAGAGTGACATGGAATACAAATTACTCGAGTATAAAATAAAGAAATTTTCAAAAGATAAATTTAATGATTTGAATCTTTATAAACACTATAAATCATCTCTAAAATATTGAGAAATTTTTAGGTCAAATGATGGAGCTAAATCAATGTATTCTTGAGTTGACATTCTTCTTTCATTTTTCTTGTTGTTTTCTTCTTGTGTTGAGGTTGGTTGTCTCTATATCATTTTTGAAACTTTTGTCTTTTTTTGTTCACCACCATTATTTTTCTTTTGCTTTTCTTTAATTTTTATTTTGTTTCCTTCGGTTTCTAGTTCTTGTGCTTCATGTTCTTCCCTACTATTAGTGTCAATTTCTTTTTTAGTTTCCTTACTATCAACATCATCATCTTCGATCAACTTTTCTTAGAGTATAATTGGAATGACATACAAATATGTGTTAGCAATCCAATTATATGATTCAAATTCTTCCTCCTTTATAGTACCAAAAGAAAAATCAATTTTATGTCAATATGTTTATAAATATCAAAAGAAATTATCAAGTCCATGACTTATCGACATAAAATTAAGAGTTTCAGAATTTTTGGTTTAAAATAGAAAAAACAAAATTAAGATTCTTTAAACACATAATCAAATCAAAATCTATTGATTTAATAGGTAAATTTTAAACCTTATAGATTCATTTGATACAAACAAAGTATTGTCCTTAGTTTTATATGTGGGATGGAAGAATCGAATTTGATAATTATACAAACCTTATATAACATATAAAGTAGGGGATTTTATTTCGAAGCTTTTGTTTTTTTATACATTCTTTTTATTTAAATAAATTGTGATGTATGATAGCCCTAAATCTTACATCAACTAAATTGGTATCCCTAAAATGGTAGATCCAAAATTTTCTCAATATACATTTGTGAAAATGAAAAAGTGTAAATTTAACGATTAAAAATTTTATATTTAATTAAAAAGAATACTAACTATCAATATCAACTTCTAAAAACTAATGAAATTTTCTTCTAGTCGTCACAAAACATATTTTAACCTGATTATGATGTTGACAGAAATGGAAACAATCTTTTATTTTTTAAATTGTGAAAAAGTATTTTAAATCATTTAAATTATTATAAATTATAAAACTTTAGAAAATATTTATAAAATAAAGTAAAAGGTATGATAAATACTAATAAACGCTAATGGAAGTTTAAAATTTTGTCTACATGTTAAAAAATACAAGAGAAAAAAAACATTGAATGAGAAATAATGATACACACGAAACCTCACTTTTCTTCTTTCATAACAATTTCCTCTTAATTGGTCATTCGTGCAAAAACAATTGAAATGAGTATAATAGTAAGGCTTCTATAATTAAGTGACAATGGTGACGTTTTTAATATAATCAGTTGATATAATGAGTAGTTATTATAGACAATGTGTTATAGTAGCTTTGTATTTAATTATCAATATTTAACATTCAGTATGGTAGAAATTAGTAAATGCAATAACAAAAGATTTGAAACGGTAATGGTGTAGTTGAAGTATAACACCCGCCCTTGAATTTTGAGTCCCAACTGCCCCTTACTTTTCATCCGTATCTTTTAGGATTGGGTGTAAGAATCTCAAATTTATTCATATTCCATGAGCATAGCACGAATTACAGGAAGTGAAAATTCACCGCCAAAGACAGAATCCAATCCACTTTCACATTTACTCCAAAGATGGAGAAAAGGCGAGAAATTTTTGCTTTTGGGTCGGTGAAGCACTTACCTGGCTCCTTCCACGGCTTTAATTCTGGTTGAAGAGTACCCCATTCACTGCCATGGCGGGCCCTTACACTTCTTCTTGCTTCCCATTGATTTTATTCCACGAACCTCATCCATTGACTTCCCCTTCAATTTCCCTCGGCCATTTTTCTCTTCTTAATCATTTTTATTCGTCTCTTAATCCCATATTATATACTTGTCCCTTCGTTAATCCCGGCTCGTTAGCTGACCAGACCGATTGACTTTCAGCTGCCGTGTAAAGACTCTCAAAAACATTTACTGGGTCGTCTCCTTTCCCTTATACTTTCACCGGTTTCTACGTTTTTTGGGCATTTTTCTATCTTGGTTTTCTTTCAGAAATTTCCTAAAGAAGTTCCAATTCATGGCTGCTGCGATCTTGTGAGAAACGTAACAACAGGTTTGGGTTATCTGATTCTGACTGACCCATTTTTTGCTTTTTGCTTTTTGCTTTTCTGGGATTAAAGCTACTAATCTGGGATGCTGCTCACTTTTTTAATATCTTCTCATGTTCTTCTGTTTAGACCTGTTTCTCTTTTTGTTACAACAGATGGGGGGGTTGATTTTGATAGTTACTTTAGGACTGAGAGAAATGTTCTTTTCTTAATTGGTCATTTCTGGGGTGATTTACTACTAGTTTATCATTTGAGTTGTCATGGAGAAATGAAAATTAGAAGATCTGGGATTCTGCTGACTCCATTTTTTTCTTCAATGGCAGAATTATAGACAATTCTTCCAAGTTTTAGCCTGGATTTTTTTCAGTTTGTTATTTCCTCTTCTTTCCCACAAATAACTTCAACCTCTTCCTTTGAATTATAGTTCTTTCCCTGTTTGTTCTGGCAATTTGGCATTGTTGTCCATGTTTTCTGCTAAGTTTAGATTGGTAACTGATAGCTGAAGAGTCAATGTGTTGTCTATTTCAGGAGTCATGAGTTGGTTTTGCTCATTATGTAATGGTGACAAGAGGGAAAAACCAATGAACTCAACACCAGTTATGTCGATCAATTCCACAAATGCCGACATTGAAGTTGGAAGGTCTGGTTCTGAACTTAATTCGCAAAATGTTTCAAACAGTAGCTCAGAATCCTCAAGGAGAAATTACATACTCAGCATGTCTGAAAGAGCTAGCAACCTCAGGGTTTTTACCGTGTCTGATCTCAAATCGGCTACTAAAAATTTCAGTCGAACTTTTATGGTCGGAGAAGGTGGTTTTGGATGTGTTTATAGAGGGTCAATCAGGAGTGCAGATGATCCGTCACAAAAAATTGAAGTTGCTGTCAAACAGCTTGGTAAAAGGGGATTGCAGGCGAGTTTTCTGCCTATTGACATAGCAAGCTATTTAATCTTTGATGAACTTCTAGGCCAACTTAATGTTTTCTTCTTCATTAATTTCATTTGAAAATAGCTTAGTGAGGAAAGTACATTGGCAATTCCATGAAAGTTAAAGATGGTGGTGACTGGTGTGCTGTTTTGTCGAGGGTTTTTAATTTTTCTTCCATACTTTCACGGGAGATCTAGAACATTCTTTTGTACACATTTTCAAGTCTTACAAGTATTGCTTATACGAGACAATTTTTGTGACTGAATGCATCATCATATATCTCTCTCATACATCACATCTGCAAAAGTATGTTCTAAACCCTAATGTTATATGGCAAACAATTACAAGCTATTTTGAACTTATCATGCTGAAATGTCATAGACCCATACTATATTCTTCATCACCGTGATTTCATTTTGCATGATCACTAGAAATCATCCAAGGATTAGTAGTTTTCATATTGAGATTCTGCCCTCTTGCTGGCAGGGTCACAAGGAGTGGGTGACAGAAGTGAATTTTCTTGGATTTGTTGAACATCCAAACCTTGTTAAATTGATAGGCTACTGTGCCGATGATGATGAAAGAGGAATACAGCGTTTACTGGTTTACGAGTTCTTGGCAAATGGAAGTGTGTTGGACCATTTATCTAGTCGATCAGAGACAACTCTTTCCTGGGCTATGAGATTAAGAATTGCCCGAGATGCTGCTCGTGGACTAACATATCTACATGAAGAGTTAGATGTTCAGGTACTTTTCATCCTTTGTGAAGCAATTTTTCCTAGGTTTTTGGGAGTATGTACCTTTATTCCCTGAAGAACTTTGCAGATAATCTTCCGGGATTTCAAATCTTCAAACATTCTTCTGGACGAGCAGTGGAATGCAAAGCTGTCGGACTTTGGACTCGCTAGGTTAGGACCTCCAGAAGGGTTTACTCATGTCTCAACAGCGGTATGTTCAAACAGTACCACCCATTTTACTTATTACCAATTGAACATTGCTCAATCCTGACCATGAAAACCGAACAAACTCACCTGCGCACACATGCATAACAACCCAACAATTTTTCTTTTCCAACTGAACTTCATTGTTCTTGGCTTCGAGCAATCTTTTCTTGCTGTACTAATCTAATTTCTCAAACTCGTAACATGGCTGGTAATAGGATTGTTATTGTGGAGCTCAGTTTTGGTTTTTGAGCTGCTTTATTCTTGTAGTTTTGTTTAGAACTTCTTATATTTTCTTAGCACTCAATAAATATGACAACAATGTGCATCAGATTGTTGGAACGATGGGGTATGCAGCTCCTGAGTATGTCCAGACTGGACGTCTGACATCCAAGACCGACGTATGGAGTTATGGGGTTTTCCTTTATGAACTCATAACAGGTAGGATTCCCATAGACCGAAACCGCCCCAAGAGTGAGCAGAAGCTTTTAGAATGGGTGAAGCCATATCTGTCTGACACAAAGAAGTTTCAGCTAATACTGGATCCAAGGCTGAAGGGGAAATCACACATTAAATCTGCATATAAGCTGTCAAACGTTGCGAACCGTTGCCTCGTTCGAAATCCAAAAAATCGTCCAAAGATGAGCGAGATTTTGGAAATGGTTAGCCGGATTGCAGAGGCATGGACAGAAACAGGGAACTCCCAAACACCCTTGGCGCCTTACACCATCAAAAACTCCCAAGGCCGCCCAATCAAGAAATGCTAGTAGAACCGCAGATTCTCAACATAGAGAAAATGGGTGGTTTCCATGTTTACAAGCGAAGCTTTTTGAGGACACGATGATTGAAGTAACAACCGATGAGCTTGGCCAGTCGATTTCAGCTGCCAGCTATCTCTGATGATATATGACACGGATGATGATCTTGTAACATATGCTTCCGTATTGTGCAAATAAAAGTAGGTAAAATAGCTGCTTTTTCATGCACTAAATCCAGAAATTCTTTCCCCTCTTCTTCTTATTGTGTTTAACAAATTGATGATAAGTTTATCATAGTTGTTTCACTGAACTTGGAAGCAGTGAAGGGATTTTATTGTTTTAGCCAAAGATAGCTAGATTGCTCTTTCTTGGCTTTTGCACAACTCCATGTAAGGCATCTAAGACTCAAAGTCTGACTCATTGTAAACAGTCATATTTGTTTATCATTACAATATACAAGTTTTGAATACAAATTATTGGAAAGACTCTTGATAATGATGGTAAATTACAAGTTAAAATCTCATATTTATAAACTTCAAAGATTTTAAATAAGTTTACGACGATTTCATGAGATTTACTTGACATGAAACGAGAATCTACAAATAAAATAGATAGAACTGAATCTACAAAGAAAATAGAAAGAACTAAAAAAAAAGTTGAATAAGATAACAGTCACAAAATCCTCGGAAGTTTAGGTGATTAATGTTAGAAAATTTGATTTTTAATATTGATTTATATAATATAAGTATTTGATAATTGTGAATGTTCTATACCTACGAATCTATGATAGTTAATAATGTAGTATTGAAGAGACAATCATCGGGTGTAAATTCCACTATATTGAAAAAATATAGGTGGTTTTTGTTTTGAGGATGGACAGTTATCAATGTAGTGAATTGGTTGTTAGTTATTTGGGATGTGGGTAGTTAGCCAAGATCATGTGTAGGTGATGGTGAGGGTGTTGGTAGTTATCCAAGTTAGTGGTGAGTGGATACCTGTGAGAAGTTTCCTATATATTGGTATAGATAGTTCTTCTCTCCTTAATGCTCTTTCTCAAAAACAAAAAGAAACAAAATCTTTGTTTGGTTTTCTTTTGTTTCCAAAAGAATAGCACACTCTCGGTCAATCAAGGTTTGAATTAAACAGGTCCTTATATCATCAAAGGGCGAATCGAAGAATATACTACATATTAGGATTGGAGAACATGAATTTTTAGATATATCTTGGAATCATCACGTGTTCATTCTTTTACGATATGTATTTTGGTTGATTTAATTATTTTATTAGATCTATTGGTGATAAGCATTTGAGTTTAATTTGTGCTAATAATTAAGACTATGTGAGATTTAGTGTAATTATAATGAATTTCTATTCGTGCATCAATCGTATTAGGACTCGATCATATACGTATTTAGATTGCTATTAATCACATTTACTTGGGCATCTTGTAAACGTAATTTGATTGCGATTGAGCTTGTTTAGTTATGTATTGTTTGGTATATATCATTGTCTTCTCACTTTTACCATCATCACCATTTAGGATTAGTCAGCAACGTTATCTGTAACGGTAACAATATTTGCAAGTAAGAATTGAAAGTTCATTCAAAAGTATCTATAAAAAAAGCCAGTGAAATTCACGTAATCCAATGAATTTTACGTAATCTTCAAACGAAATCAAATCGAGCCTAAGCTCTGCAAATCAAATTGTGTTGATTAAACAAATTTAGTTGTGGACCCCACATTTCATGACGATAACAAAACACATGTAAAAAACGAACATAATCAAATGATATCATATTACCATTGGTAGATTGCAACAAAAATGATCATTATCTAAGTACAATAATACGAATTTGAAAATTTAGAAACTTAATTAGATATTTTTGCACGATTAAAACTTTATAGACTAAATTATAATTTTCACGAGCATCATTTTATATCTTGTATAGGATACTAATCGTGTCATAAAATATAGAATTAGTAACAATAATAACACAGAAATGTCAGTGGACCTAATTCCTTGTAAAACAAGAAATTAAAGTAATAAGATTAATTATAATATGTTCAGGCTTTCATTCTAGCTGGACCAAATGACATTTCATAATATAAAAGTTGATGGTTACAATTCAACTCCAAGTAATTGAATGTTTCTAAAGTATGAAAAGAATAGTATGGGATATAAAATACATTATACTATCAATAACCTATAAATTATGAGATAAAATTTATTTAAGAATATCTTATAACAATTACTGACATTGATTAGTAAATTCTTTAAAATATGTATTGAAATTTGTACTGAACAATGTGACTGAACTTGAACAACAACAATGCTTTGAAATTGGACAATAACAGTGCGTTGAAAGATAGACGGCTTAAAAAATAAGAGACCTAGAAAGAATAGTTTTAGGCATAGTAAAGTGGACACTTAGACATAATGCCAGATCTGGAAGTTAAACGACTTGAGCATGGATGCCTAGTGTAGTGTATGAGCATAAATATTACTTTCAATTGGTATTTTACCACTAATTTAAAAAAAAATAGAGTCAAAATTTGAAAATTAGAGAAAATTTTTTTGAAAAAGTTACTTTTATCGTTGAATTTGAATAAGAATTCAATTATTATATTTAATAAAGAGGTAAATCATGGTAGGGTAAGAAGGAAAAATATTCTTATTTTAGAAAACTAAAATAGAAACTAAAATAACTAATGAACCAAATCGCCATGTTACCGAACAAAACGAAAAATATCACAATCTTTTGTTCTTCATTCACTCCCATTATTCACATACAATCCCCCACTTAAACAACATTGATTGATCGTTGGAACTTCATTCACTCCCATTATTCACATACAATCCCCCACTTAAACAACATTGATTGATTGTTGGAACCTCGTTCTCTTGTTAACAATCAACATCCATTTATGAGAGAGAGAGAGAAAGAGAGATAGGTTAAACAACTTTGCTTGTTAAAGTTGTACAAGTATTTTGCCTATTCTTACAAGCACCATTTCATTGGACCAAAAGGAAGAAAAAAAAAAAAAGAAACTATGGCTTCTTGCCTTTCCACATTTGATATGTGACAAAAAAGGGAAGCCAAATGGTATAAGCCCACATGCTAACTTATTTTACACATTAAGATTGTCCTTTCTAAGATTCTAATTTGAATATCTAATTACTATATATATCATAAAAATAATAAAGCTATGCCAAGTTGTAACACTATCTATATCTCATATAGTTGTTTATATATGTGTGTATATATATATATTCCTCTTTTCATTGTAAAATTTCATTAGTCAATGTCAAATTCCGTCAATTATGCTAAATTTGTTAAATATTTATCCAAATTCGATGGCTTTGAAAAGTATATAAACGAAACTTCATTCATTGCTTTATCTCATAAATCGACTTTTCCAAGTGGATTTTATTTTACTTTATTTTTAATATATAATCATTTAAATCAAATTTTCTAGTACAACCATTACATGAGTAAAATATTAAAATATTAAAATATTAAATTTAAATCTCTGATTTCTAAAAATAATATCATGCCAATCTAAACTAATATAACTCAAAATTATATTTGAAAAAATATACAATTTTTTAAGATCGTCGAAAATATAATATGACATTAAAACCGTGGACCTTATATTGAATTACAAGTTTTTTTTTTCTTTTGAAAACAATGTTTCTTTAAGAAGTGTAAGAATGATTCAAATAATCCGACAACTCAGACTACCAAACTCATATCATAAAGATTAGCTTAGGTTGGATTCAAAATTTTGGTTTTCTCGAATTGAGGGGTTGAAAAATTCGGTTCGACCCAACCCACAAATCCAAATTAATGATTATATATATATATATATATATTATTACTATTAATTTAGTAAAAGTAAATTTGAATCAAATATTATACATTTTTTTTCTTTTTTTTCCACAATCTAATAACTCAATCCATATTTATGAATCAAGTTGGATTGGATTAAAAATATTGTTCGGATTATTTGATTTATCACTCAAACCAACCAAAAAATACGGATGGTATAAGAAACAACTAGTTTAATTTTCTTTCAACCCAGTCTCTTAACACCTAGTTTCTTTGTATTGAAGTTTGTATTTTTAGTCTTAAATGATGATAAAGGGGTTGTAATATTAATGAACATTTAAAATTTCATCAATTATAAAAATAATTATTAATAATGATGGCAAAACTTTGACGAATCAAAATGCTTCGTCATTGCCACGTCATAGTACGAAAACAAATGACAGTTGTATTATAAATTTATAATATAATAATTTAAGAATGTAATGTTTTTTGAAAAACCAATTCTTCAATGGATCATTTAAAAAGGAGATTATTCAATGGACCGCGCTGCATGTCACACGTGTCAAAACCGTACTCATTTTCATTGGTTCACACGTGTGTACACCAAACGAATTCATAAAATCGTAATCGTTTCTCTTTTTAAGAACATCAAGTCTTTGGTTGTTTCTTCGTCATAGTGAATGGCCAATGGCCACCTCTTCCATCAACCTATTTGAAATTGTTATATCTTTTTAATTAAAAAAATCGTCCGATGATGAATGAACCATCCAACTTTGAAAATGATAACAAACCTTACCGGTAGATTTAGTGAGATAGGATCAAGTTCGAGTTTAGAGATAAAAAGAGGTTTATTAAGGAGCTTAAAGACCTACTGCTAGGACTTAAAAGAATCGTAAGGGAGAATCTAATAGAATTCGAAGAACTCATAAAAAAGAATCTACTTAGAAAACTTACGTGTAGCTTAAAGAAAAATCCATTAAAAAAAAATCAAGTGGAGCTCGAAATACCCTTAAGAGAGCTTAGTAATATCCATAAAGATCTAGGAGTCACATATGGACCTTAGAGGACCCATGAAGAACCTTTGCACCACCTATAGATAAATTAAGAGCCACATAGAGAATCTTGGAAGACTCATGAAAGACTTGTATAGGACTCACGATTAACTTTTGCAAGACTCATGGAGAATCTTTAGAGTGAGTGGATTTGAAATCGTTTACTTTTTCAAATTGACGTTTCATAGAAAAGAATTGTTGAGTAATTGAGTTGGTGATCGACTTACACATCAATTGCACCCTTAAATGGTAGGTAGTGTAACCATCCTAAGAGTATTTACACAACAATTTCAAAAGTTGAATATAAGTACTTAAGATACATTACTATCATATATATAAACGACCAAGTTATTGGTCGAAAAGATACCTAAAACACCATAATATTTTCTATTGTGAAGTAGCTCACAAACTCAAGAATTAACTTGAGCACGGGAATATATGTGTAGCTTGACACTACAACGGTGCTCAATTTCTTTTATCTTATACTTGAATTATATTCTTTTTGTAATACAAAATTATGGCTGATCTATCTTTTTGATATCAACATAAAACTATATTCAAACTAACATCATTTTGTCAAAGCTATCATCCTAATTTTTGTTTTATTCATATAATTCAATGTGTATCAATCTGTCTTGACGTATAACTATAAATTGCGAAATAATACAATGTTTTGTTTAGTATATTTGTTAGTATATATTAATACTACTAATTCTTCCATGAATGGATAGCCTTGATTTCTACGTGAAGATTAATATACACACTGTTCTGAGATTGATGAATGACATCATTGGTATAGTATATAATCACTATTAATTAAATTATAAGTTTAGAGTCCGTTTAGAATGCCTATAAAAAAAATGTTTTTTTAATAATACATTTTTTAAAAAAAAATTTAAATAAATTTAAAATCTAAATACTCACATGTTTGGTTAGACCTCCTTATAAATGTTTATATATAAAATTGTGTTTGCTTTGGTTTATATTTATGAACAAATTTCATAAAAGAAAATACACACATTTTGAATCTTTTTTTCATAAATATATTTTAAAATTAATTGTACGTTATCTTGAAATTATTAATTTTTTAGTTACTTGAAACTAAACATTAATTTCATTTTTTGTATTAATTATTTTTTGAAAATTCAATTTTAAAAGTACAAATATCTTGAAATATAAATATATAATCATAAAAAAAAATTGATTTCCATCGACAAAATATAAATAAGATAAATAATTTTTTTCGAGACAATATAATACCAATTAAACAAAAAGATGTGCAATTCGATCACGTTTTTCATTCATCTTTATTTCACGAACCGAACGATCATGTTCTTCATTGACGTTCTCATAATTTCTTTCACAGATGTTAAGTAATTATAAAAATTTGCTAATCTCTATATTTAAATGCGTGATCATATACATTGAAAAAAAATATTCAAAGTATTTAAAAAAAAAAACAAAAAGAACGATGGAGTAAAAAATATATAGTAAAAAAGAATAGAAAAAATAAAGGAAGAAAAATAAATATTTGGAAGGAATTTCTCATTAAACATAAAATAAAAATTTATTCTAAAATTTACATGTGTTTTTTCTAAAATGATTTATTTCATAATCTTATTTTTCCAAAAATTATTTCAAATGAATGTCAAACAACTCAATTTATCTTAAAATGAATTATTTTAAAAATTAAACACTTCAAAAATCAATCCAAACACATTCTTAATCAATAAATTTTGAAGTTGGTATCTATTTGCCCTTTAAACCTTTAAAAGTGTCTAATGGGTTCGTTATTGACAAATTCAAAGTTCTTTAAAATCAATTGATCAAATAGATCCAAATGTATATATTTTGTCTAATGAAACCCTAAACTTTCCATTTGATGCCTACTAATTTTGTTTCATGCTAAAGATTATAGAAATCAAATAAACACAATACTCCTAGTTCAAATTAAATCCTAAATTTATAATCCAATCTTTTTCATAAGATTTATCAAATTCATTTTTTCAAGGAACAAACATCAATAATTGTAGGATGAATTATTCATAATAACTAAGCATGTAAATATGCATCAATAGAGTAGGTCTCTTCAATTGGTTATTAGTACTTATTATTACAATTTTACTCATATCATGAAAATCTTTTTATTTTTGTTGAACAACGAGAGATTGAAAACCATCGCGATATATCTTTTATTAAAATATATTTGAATTTACTACACTATAAGAACTTTTAATACTATCATATCATAGTTCTTTAAACGTTTCCCACGTGATAACAAAATTATTTTAAATTGTTACCTACAAAGTTGCAAAAGATTGTTTATTTTCAACATTTTTTAGACTGAATCATCATAAGTCAAAAAAATAGAAATTATAAAGATAAAGTAAAAAATTATATGTATATATAGAAACTATTATAAAATAAAGAAGAAAGAAATCGCATAGAGTGATGAATGAAGTAGAAAAGACAATTGAATTCTATTGTAGTGTATTTACAAATAATCTCTACAACCTCGGTATGGTCATTAGAAAACCAATCATAAAATGAAACAAAAAATTCATGAAGATTAATAGAAAAGTAAATGAATTAATTGGAAACAAAACATAGTCAAATTAACATATTACCTATATTCCCAACTTCAAAACGAGATATTGGATTTTCTCACATTACGATGAAGGGACAAAATGGTCATTTTGACGAAACTTCAACAGCGCGGTAACTGTATATAAAGGGCATGAAATATGCCTTTTTACAAAATTTTGTCGTCGTCATCAATTGCATCCGTATGCAGCCTATGCTTCTTTAAATGTGCAGTCCTCCGCGACTTTCTCTTCTTTTTCTCACACATTTCTTCGATAGGAAGCTTCATCCTTAAACCTCCTTGATCGCTTTCCCCTTTGATTCAACTGCCGGTGAGTGTTTTTCTTTATGCTTAATGTCATAATGATTTTCATTCCAATATGCAATTGATTCATTGATCCACTCCCCGCCATTGTTTTAAGGTTTCCTTCTTTTTCTGTGATGAAGTTTGAATCGTTCTTCTGTACGTTTTTCAGTTTTCTTTGTCTTCTTGTTGTTGTTTACACGAGTTTGTTGTTTTTTGTTTGATTCAAATTCATCGACTCTTGGAAGGTCTGGATTGGCTTGTAATTGCATGGTTTTTTTTTATCGGCATCCGTAGATATAGATGCTTAGAGGTCTTTATTGTTAGATCAATGTCAAATATGTTCGCTGTTTGTTATTTATTTATTGAACTTAGATGTAAGAAGGTGCAGTCTAATAAGTAATTACTAATTTCCACTTTCCTGACATGAACGGGAACTTTGTGGTCTGTTGATTATTGGTGTCGTTTAGTGTTTGTAATTATCGGTAGTTCATTCTATCCGTTGTAGGTGAGATTTCAGAGGTCTCTGGTAGAGGTGGAGAAACTACCTTTAACTTGTGTAGTTGTTACGAGAAGATGGTCATGAACGATTATGATTCTGATGCGATTCGTTGGGGTCTTCGTTTTTTCAACGGGGACTTAAATGGGGACATGCCGTATAGTACCGAGTACTTGCCTGTCACGGCACAACAGGATGTCAATTTCTATGAGCATTATTATGGAAATCATTGCAATAATGAGGTTAACAATGTGGAGAACGACGAAATTATTGCACACACTCTTCAGGAGGAGTTTTCCCAATTAGAAATTGCAGAGGCCTCAGGATATTCAAATGTAGAAGATCCATCCCATGCATCGAAGTTTGCGCTTGGTTGGAACAATCCATCCTCGAGGAAATACAGTTCAGGTTCTTGCTAATACTGGCCACCTTTTTCTTTCTCTATATATATGGGATCAGGACGGTGATCCTTTCATGCTGCGTGAAATGTTTATTGTCTGCAGAAAATGATTCTGTTGAAGATGAAGTTGAAACTGTGGAGCCTTCTAGTTCATGTTCTAGTCCAGGTCAAGAGGATAATTACTATCCATATGGGCATGATAATCAAGTAGATTGGAGAATGGATCAAATGATTCCAGCACCTGTGAGATTTTCTATAATCGCATCTTTTTATGTTGGCACAGCAGTTGAAGTAAATTATAGATTCATTGCGTGAATTAGTATTTACCTCCTAGGCTGATAAATTTATTATGGAGCATGCTTTTTTGCAGGACTTGTGACTGCTGACATCTAGGAATACTCTATATCTGCTTAGAATATGGAATTGTTTTCCTCATGATTGGAAAGTATTCTGTAATAATTTCCGTAGGTTCTTTTTTTTTTTTCTTTGGGAAATTTTGTAAGATATTGTACTATTCTTACATCATTTGTGCATTTTTATCAGTCCAGAATGGTTACTGGAACCTTAGGGGTATTGTACATTTGGATGCTTTCTCTGCGAACCATTGACTTGTTTATGTCCGCATTTTTGGTTCACTATTTACTTAATTTTTTGAAAGCGAAGCAAGGGATCTTTTGAAACTGTACAGTTGCAAAAGCCGATATACTTCTCCAATTTCTGTGCTAACATAAGTATGTGGGACCCATGATAATTATCTCTGCATGTCTACCTACTACAAAATTGTGTTACAACTTCTTATGTGTTTTGTGCAGCATGTCCCAAGAATTAATGGTGAGATTCCTTCAATTGATGAAGTAACTTCAGATCATCAAAGGTTGCTGGATAGGTAATATCTGGAAAACTCTCGGTTGTTTGATATATGGCTGAATCTGTAGTCTATTGTTTATAGCTTGTGTATGTGAATTCCTTTTACCATTTTTAGTCTGCTATTTGGTGTCTTTTCCCTTAGAGCACGATTGTTGTTTGACATTGAATTTTGGGTACCAATAATCACAACTGTCCACTGCCTTTTCAATCTTAGGTTGAAGGTATATGATTTCGTTGAACGCAAGGTGAAAGGGGATGGTAATTGTCAGGTCAGTAGTTTCTCAGGCATGCGGTTCTGGACTTCTGGTCACAATTGAACAGTTTGAATTGACAATGACACACTCATATCAGTTTTCAATTCTCAGTTCCGTGCTTTATCCGATCAACTATTTGGAACCTCTGATCGACACAAGTTGGTGAGAGAAAATGTTGTGAATCAGGTTTGTCATTGTTTCTTATAGCTCTACACTTGTATATTTTCATATTTATTGGATTATAACCTATTTAACATGGAACTCTCCTCTCCCTTTCTTTTTTTTCTTTCATACCAGCTCAAATCACATCGGGAGATTTACGAGGGATACGTTCCCATGCCATATGATGATTATTTGGAAAAGATGTCCATGTATCGTTTGAACTTCTATTTTTTTAATCCTTTTAAACCGCATTTTCTTGTCCTGTTTGGATAATTCTTATTCTAAATTCGATTTTTTTTAGGAGTGGTGAGTGGGGTGATCATGTAACACTACAGGCAGCTGCAGATTGGGTATGGTCATTGCAACACATTGTCTCGGGATTTGAATTGTTTTCTTAAGATAGTGTTGGAACTTGGAAGTTTAAAATATTTATGTTGTTCGTTCATGCAGTGAACCCAAATCTCTGAGAAATAAGAATGTTAATATCTGAAATGCCAATTAAGCAAACTTGTGCCAGAGATTTGAACGCTGCTAGTTCAGCCATTTTATTGTCTTTTGCTTAATTTTTTATTATAATTCAAGTTAAATGGCCATTGTATTATGCATCTTAGAAGACGTAACAATGTACTGCTTATAACATTACTAGAATGAAATTTTTAGATTGATTGAAGATGTAAAAATCCATATTTTTCTTATGTCTTATAAAAACTTTGACTATTCACCCCCCAGCCTCCAACAAAGACTATGAGTGGAGCTAATTGTGACTTATGCCTGTTTTATTTTGCAGTATGGCGTCAAAATATTTGTTATGACTTCTTTTAAGGAAACCTGTTGTATTGAGATTCTCCCTAATTTTCAGAAGAAAAAGCAAGGTAAATTCTTAACTTTGATTTTTATATTAACTCGTGTATCTTTGAAGTTTTCTGGTTCCTTCTACATGGTTATGGCCCTTTTCATGACTCATTACTCATTCTTTTGCTGATTTATTTGGAAAATGGCCATATTTACGCTCTTTTTATCTTCATGTAGTTTTAGTCTTTCACCTGCATATGTACTTTCATTTTCTCCTCCTTTGTCCATCTGTTTTTTTCCCTTCCTCAGGCTTCATGCACTGTTTTCCAGTTCTTTTTGGAGTCATTTACCGTATCCCGTGTACTGCGATACCATTATCTCTTGTGAATATACCAAAAACAATCCTTTTTTACAACAACAAGGGGCAGTTTCCAACATCAGCTTTATCGATTTGCTCCTTCTATTGTCCACCATTTTTAAATTTTCTATTAATCAATAGAACATTGAATCAATGTCCATGTATGTAATTTTGTTTGCAAATAACTTCACATGTTATCTTTTGTGAACATGCAGTCATTTTCCTGAGCTTTTGGGCAGAGGTCCATTACAATTCAATCTATCCTCAAGGAGGTAACCATTTTACTCTCTATCCATAGTGAACCCAAAATTACCTTATGTTAAATTTCTTGAATTGCACCGAGCTCCTAGCCAACTTGATTGGTTGAGCTTCAATATTGATTGTTCAGTGTTTAAACTCTCTATTTTTAATATTCCGACCCCACTTTGATGTCTTTGACGTTTTCTTCTTGTAACAAGTTTGTCGAAATTAACCGCTAATTGTCAATACCATGACTATTAGTCCATAACTCAGTCCCACGTTCATTCAGGTGTTTCCTCAGTTGCAGACGAGGAATCATCAAATGACTCGAGAAAGAGGAGGAAATGGTGGATTTTTGGAAACAAGCATTAAAACTCCGGGCAAAAGGTGCAATAAGCCCTAACCTCTACTGCATCTTACACTTAGATACTCGGTGGTCTTCTATAAATTGCAAGAAGATTATTTTTATCATAACCCCGTCTGCAGTTTATTATATGAGCAAAGAATTTGAGGGAAGTTTCCAGAACATTCATACTGATTTCAATGATTGGACTCTCTTTTCAATTTGTAACCACAGAAACTCGGTCTGTTCTGCTCTGGATCTTATTTACAATTTTATATAAAATAGATCAATAAAATTTATTAACAGGTCTCTTTCTCCTGCACTAAATTGACCCTTGCTTTGTGCTTTGCTGCACAAACTTGGATTTACCTTATTTTAGTTCCTTCCTAATCCATTATTTTTCTAAATGCAACATTTTTGGTTATTTGAACTAGCCGCATATTGGCTGCCATTTCTATGACCTTTTAGATAATTATATTAGATATGTACCTTAGAAATACATCTCATTGCTCTTTCAAGGATTGCAAAATTTCGTCCCTGCTGCATCAGTTTTGATTGATTCCACCATCTTCTTGATATGCTCTTCCATTTTCTTCCTGTTCTCCATGCATTGGTAAGGATTGTTTTCATTCTAGTATCAGTACACTTCACTTCAATTGTATACTTCTATCTCTCTTTGTTGACCACAGCCAGCAACAACATAACAAAAGTGGTATTCCCCAAAGGATTTGGTACTTTCTTACATAAGGATGGAATATGGATTATCTTTTCACAGAAAGTATTTGATGTTTAAAATCTCAACCCATCCTGATCTGAAAAGTTCCTTTCTTTTACAGATTTTTAATTATTTTAGTTGACATAGTAAATAATTATTATATTGAATTTCCAATCCTAGGAATGTTCCTGATTCTGTCCCCAATTCCATACCCCACTGAAAAATCTAATGATTTGGAACTCATAATACCATGTTGACAATGGTGGGTCCATTCAATCAGTATAGACAGAGAAGATATTTAAATGTAAACAAAAAGAAAAAGGAAAAAAAATCGAATTTCCATAGCAGTAGAAGGTTTTACAGTTTCTTCTTCCCTTTACAAATTCCAGCCATGAACAGGACGAGAGGAAGGAGAAAGAAGAAGAGCTGAAAAAAGGGTAAAAAAAAGTCTCCATACTGCAATTTTAGACTCCTATCTGTGTCGGTTTAATCCTTCCAATTTTCCATTATTCTCTGAAAACCTCCTCCTCCTGTCTCTCCTCCGTCTCCTCCCCCGTCGACGGCTGCAACAACAGCGCCGTGAACGGCATGTGGCGATAATCATTCCCAGCAGCAGAGTACTCCATCCCGACCGGCTGGCATAAATCCAGACGGCAACTCGGTGGTGGCATAGAGAACATCCCCTGCCCACTGCCGCCCACCGTCACTGGCTGAATCCTACAAGAAACAGACCGACCGGAAGAAGCCATAGCAGAGGAGACGGTGGAGATTGGACCAGAAGGAACTGTACCAGTACCCGTGGCGGCAATGATGGAAGGTTCAGCCTGACGGAGAAGCCACTCGATGGTTTCACCCTCGGAACGATGTCCGAGCTCGCGCGTTAACTGAAAGATGCGGGCAGCACAGAGGGCGGGCATACGGACGCGCCGCCCTCTTCCGTTGACCTTGATGTGGCGATCCTTGGAAGAAGAGGAGGATAAGGAGGTGTTTGACTTGCGAGGGAGGAGGGATTGGCGCGAGATGGTGGCCGGAGACGAGTTACTGCCGACGACAGAGTGAGAAGCGGTGGGGGGCTGAGAATGGGGGTCGGAAGAAGAGGGGAATTTGTGTAGAACGATGTCCGATCCCATAGTTGAAACAACTGTGTTGAGGAAGGAGTGAAAGGGGAGAAGAGAAGGTAGTTTCGAGGGTTTTGATCGGAGGAAGATTTTAGGGTTTGAGATGAGAGCTGAGAGCTGACAGCTGAGGAATGAATAGAGAGAGGGAGGGAGAAACCGATGAGGAAGAACTAATTTAAGAATAAAAAAAGAAGTGCGCACACACATACACAGTCTCCCTCCCCACGGAACGGAGTCGGACACGGAGGGAGTGGGACGCATGGATCGGTTGTGAGGTGGGGTCCTCTTTCTTCTTGGCCCCACTCCATCTTTGGGCCCATTTCCCCCAACAAGTGGGCCCGATCCATTTCTTCCCATTTTTGCCTCTTCTTCTATTGGTTTAAATTTCGACCAGTTATTCTATATTTTGGTTTCTTTTAACTTTTTGGTGGGGGGATCACTTCGGTTCTTGTTAGGATTCTGTAGGTACTTTAACAAAATGATGAAAACCTTTGATTTCTTGGAGTGAATATCTAGTCTTCTTGTCATCCAAATATACATTTTAAGTTCCACCCTGTAGACTAAAAACAAGCTTTCTTTTTAAAAGTTCAAAAACTAAAACAAATACTTGTACCAAAACAAAACAAGATACAAAATTTTAGTGTTAAAATAGAATTTAAATTCATCCTATTCAACCTAAATTCTCATTCCCCTAATCCCTAAAAATAAAAAACAGATTTTTAGAAACTAAAAGTTGAAGGTAGTCTTCTTCTTGTGTATCTTGCTATGCTTTCTTTGAATGTGACAAGAAACGAAGAAGGCAACAAATTTGCTTCCAATAGAAAATTTTCTAAGACTATTGTCTAGTAAATGTAAATTTATAAATATTTTAATATATTTAACTAAATTATAGAAGTTAAAAATGAGGAAAGCTCACTAACCTGTAATTGACAAGTTCAAATCTCATATTATAGCACTAGGTTTCATTTCTTAAATAAAATTATATTTCTTGTTATAACAGCCAACGATATTTGTAGGCTAAATATTAAAAAAACCCCGTGATTGTGGGTTCGTTTCAATTGTACTCAATAGTCCATAGCTTTTAAATTTTACATTCATACACTGACAAAATTTTGCTTGTTTATTCGACCAAATCTATGCACATAAACAAAGCAATGTTTTGTTCGTTCCTTGTGGGGTTTTCACTAATTCTAATCTTCCATTTTACTTTTCGTGCTGTGATTTATTCATTTTTGTTTCTAAATAAGGATTAGATTTATTTACTTAGTCAACCTTTAGGACATACAAATTTTTTCTTCCTTCATTTTAACTGCAACCTTTGAAGGAAAAAACATTGAATGTCAACGATTAAAATGAAACATTTCAAAGTTAGATATTATATGTACTTGAAACTAATCTCATAGCTTTTTAAGTGTACACATGGTCAATATTGTGTCCTACAACTTGATTTTTTTTTTTTTATGTTTGATTTAATTCAATAGATTTATAAGTGTTACTATAGATCATTATGAAATAATCATTTTTAAGTACACACATTCAGTATGTATGTGTGCGCATGCGTGTGTGTTATGAGTCATATTGGTTAAGAAAGGAAAACTTCTATTAGTTAGAGAAGGAAGTGATTAGGAGAGACAATTGTCTCGATTAGTATGAAGTTTTTTGGTGGTACTAAAAATAATGCTACAGATATTTATACCAAAGTAGATAATATCATATACTATCGTGAGATTTGTTGACCGATTAGGATGAATTAAAATAAATAAATCATAAATTTCAAAAAGAGAACAATGGATGGGCCTGGACTTAGAAAACTGTTTGGGCCTTGCTTATATCAATCAACTGACCGAACAACAACTCAAAAGGGACAAGAATCCCTCAATCATTTCTTGCTCAAGAAAATAAAAAATAAAGAAATTTCCCGAAGTATATTTGCATATATAACCGAAACCTGATCCTTTTGAAAATATCAAGTACCGATTTTGAGGTGTGAATTACTCTGCCAAACTACTGAAGAACATTTCCTTCTTCTTTATCCAAAAATCTCATCGAATCCCATTTCTCCCCAAATCCCTTTGAAGAAATCTGCAGAAGATGAGGACCCAGATGTTTTGAAGTCATTGAACGCCAGTAGATTTCTCAGTGAACAGTCCCCCAAGAGACTTTCATGTGAGGAGAGACTCTTAGCCTTTGTATTACTTCAAAAGGAACAGTGAGATTTTACTATGGAGGCTGGACTCAATTTGCTCTCTTCTTCATCGCCCTTTATTTCAAGATGCCTCCCGAGAAATTTCCTTCCTCCTTCTTGTTCTTCTTCTTCCTCCTCTTCTTCTTCTTCAGGTAGTATTTGTAGTATTTCGCTCATTTTTGTGCTTTCTATGGGTTTTTTCCTGTTGCATTTAGCTTAATTGTGAAACTCAGAGTGTTCTGTTTTAAGTATTTCGAGATGCGTCTTAGGTTGATTTTATTCCGCTTCAAATGGCAATTTCTCGTTCAAATTGTATGTTGGATGTCATTAGAAATGAGGCCTCGTTGGGCTTGTTAATTCATTTTTTCCCTTTTCTAGAGTGACTTACTTTTAGGAGAAGCTTTTGTTGCTGCTTCCTATATGGATCCTCTAAGTGCTTTTTTATTATTTTTGAACTTTTGAGGATGTAACTCAACACCACAAAATTTTGAAATTTATTTTTAATTGGAAAAATGCTTACAAAAGCCATAGAATGCTGATCATTAATGAATGTTGTTCTTTGTTAGATGATATAATATTAAATTTACCTTCACCCATTAATTTAAACATTTGAGTCGATTGATGACTTAAAGGTGGTCCACGAGGTCATGTGTTCAACCCTTTAATCTTTTCCAATATTAATTGATTTCTACTTATTTGGTCTTTTGCATATTACCAGCTCATAAGAGGGGAGGTTAGATGATATAATATTCAATTTACCTTCATCCATTGGCTTTAAATTTTAAGTCAACTGGTGTTTTAACATTTAACTAGTTTTCTACACTTACATTCACGTATATCTAGAAATGCTACATCTACTCAGGTACATGTTTGTTATAAAATCCTGCAGTTTATATGTTTTCTGAGCAAGCGTCTCCTGCTCGATACTTTTCAACCTCATTTCTTTCACAAGAACAGCACCATGAGTGTAGACCTCAATCGCAAATACTCAAGGATGATAGAACATCCCAGGTTAGAATTCTCTTAAACTTATGCATTAAATTAGATTACTTTATTGTACATAGGACTACATTACCATTTTGAGGTTTTCTTAGTAACATGAAATTCTTTCTTGTGCATTGACTTTTATTTGTGAATGGTTGTATGGAATTTTAGGACAGACACTCCTTATTGTTCTGACCAAATTGTATCTTGTCTAAGATCCTCTTTGGAACAACTTTTTAAGTACTAAAAAAGGGTTTCTTAGTGCGTAGAAAGTCATTCCAAACATGTCTCTAATTGCACCAAACATACTCTAGTTGATATTCCCTATATCTTTTTTAGGATAACTCCTTTATTGCCTTAACAACTCTATTGTGATTTTTCTGTTAAAATGTGTAAAGTCTTTTTCACTGAGTATGATACTCTGACTATAACCCTATGTCTGCGCTAATGTCCAGTTTCCATTTGGACACATGCTCTATCTCTCTCCCTCTCATATACACTCACAATTATACATAGTTAAGTCTTTATATCATTATATGTATCTGTGTGTGCACTCCTGCGTTTGGGAATTCTAATTAATAGTTCATTTGATGCCCATTGTGAAGATGACTCTAGATAGGAGGCTGATCGAGAGGAGTGTTCCAATCGATGAAGGCAGTCGAAGTGACCATGACCATCTGATCTGGGAACTTAAGCATCAAGCGGTTGAGTGGCCTGATTTATTATCATCGTAAGATGAACTAAACTTCCTTCTCCTGACTCTTTTTTATCAATACATAGATGACAACCATTGTCTGTATTCTTTCTTTCATATTGTGTAAATACAATTATACTGCAGATGGCCATCCCTACAAATGGAGGAATATAAGATCTCATCATTCGAAAAAGAATCCTATAATGCTGTTGGGGAGATGCTTGTTAAAGATGAACCTGAGAATGTCATTGCCCTAGCTAAGAAAGCTTTGTCAGCTTCAAAACAAGCAGCGTTGTTAGTTGACGAGTCTGAATTAGTTGGTACTAGTCTGGATTATAGTTCTCTTGATGAG
Source organism: Cucumis melo (assembly GCF_025177605.1). NCBI lineage: Eukaryota > Viridiplantae > Streptophyta > Magnoliopsida > Cucurbitales > Cucurbitaceae > Cucumis > Cucumis melo. Next base: position 9,023,507 of record NC_066864.1, on the reverse strand, counting down.
TAAGTTATATTTTTCTATTATTATGTGCACAAAATTATGATAGCCACATTTGGTACTATAGTCTCATTGCAACTGTAGTCTTGCTTATATTGCCATATATTCATTGATTAGTTCTCTAAGCAAGGAGGGGAGAACTGTAAGGTCAACTAGACTGCAAGATAGACGATCTAAGAAGAGAAAGGTGCCAAAACACGTAACAACTATTCATGAGACTTCTAATTTTAGGGGAAAAGATTCAAGGAGAAAAACAAGTGAAAAATTTGATCCTAACGATCCTCTACGACTGTTCTTATGGGGTCCTGAAACAAAGAAGCTTTTAACAGCTCAAGAAGAGTCTGATTTGATAGTCCAAATCCAGGTATGCTTGTGAAGGCTTTCTATTTTCCGTTTTCAGTTTTCACACGTCTTCTACTCATTAGGATTGTTGCTGAGGCTTCTTGATCAAGTAACCTTTTAACAGGATTTAATGATACTGGACAACGTGAAAGCTAAACTTCAATCTCAGTTTGGTCGTGAACCAACTTTAGTTGAATGGGCTGAAGCCTTAGGGATTACTTGTCAACAGTTACAGTCACAGCTTCACTCCTTTCGAACCAGTCGTGAAAAGCTGATTAATGCAAATTTGCGAATGGTAGTTCACATCGCCAAACAATATCTAGGTCGTGGTCTCAGCCTTCACGACTTATTGCAGGTTATGCTCTGAATATGAGGCATGCATCTGTGGTGCAAAGCCTTTACTCTCTTTCCAGTCAGTTGATGAATTGAAAAAGTTTATAGGCCACTGGACACACGCATACTGAGCAGTGCTGGACATGTATTTCTCAAACCTTCTGCTTCAGGCATTGTGTTTATGTTAGACATTTTTCATTTTCTTGTTGGTTTTAGAAACCTCTTGTTTTCTGGTTTATCCAGCCGTCTGTCTGCCTGTCTATCTTATTTAACATTTTTCATTTTCTTGTTCCTTTTATTGTATGGCTAAGAGCCTTGAGTGGAGTCCTGCTCTAGACAGGAACTATACAAACCTCTTAATATCGAGCTATTTGATCCAAGGGATTTGGTTCAGAGTTCTAGATTCTTATTTCAACGTTTGCGTTTTCTATTTGGAATACAATCCCTATCTAATATGTTGGGATACGTGAATGGGCTGCTGAAATTTTCTGGTTCATTTTTTTATATTGTTTTAGGAAGGAAGCTTGGGACTTATGAAGAGCGTTGAAAAGTTCAAACCACAAGCTGGTTGCCGCTTTGCCTCTTATGCTTATTGGTGGATTAGGCATTCAATTAATAAGGCAATATTCCAACACTCTAGAACAATTCGTTTACCGGTAATGACAGTTCTTTGGTCTTTAGGTTCATTCTTGAAGAAATATAAAAAGATTAAATTTCCTTGTTCACTTAACTCTCTTCTTTTCTCTTTATTATTGTCCTTTTTTTCGTGCTTAACTAATTTTCTTACAAAGGTAACAAGTAGAGAATATTTGTGTTGACATTTGCAGGAAAACGTATATGCCCTCCTCGGGAAGGTGACAGAGGCGAAAAATTATCTTGTTCGAGCTGGGAATTATAAGCCATCTAAAGAAGAGTTAGCAGCACATGTTGGAATTACAGTGGAGAGATTGGATAAGTTAATGTTTATGTCAAGAATCCCACGTTCCTTGCAGCAACCTGTATGGGCTGACCAAGATACCACTTATCAGGTATCTATCACTTCTTCTCTTGACTTTTAACCAACAAAATAGGACAGAAAATTGAACAAAGATAGGGCATGACTTTAAACATACTGCTTATTGAATGTAAGATTTTAGATTCTTACCATTCACAAAAATTGCTAATGTGGCTCAGAGAAGAGGAACACTTGTTGAACCATGCAGCTTTGCTAAATGCTAGTTACTAATGAAATTCACTTTATAATGGTAATTATCAACAGGGAAGCCGTTTTAAATGCAAAAGATGTCAGGAATAGAGATCAAATAAAATATACCCATTATTGAAAAATCCATCTTGCTAAGTTCCATCATTTGTCTGTTGCCCACGGTTGGTATTAGCTTGTCACTCGATAATGATTATAAGTTGCTTTGTCGGTGTCATTTGAAGATATAATTTAGAACTAGTTGCTACCATCTAATAATGAAAACACAGAAAATGTATAAATACATTCATGATTTTACCAGGCGCCTTAGATAGAGTCAATCCATAAAGGTATATGATAGGTTCAATCTAACATCATACTAAACCATAATCTGAGAATGCATTCTGAATTATATTACAGGAAATAACTGCAGACTCTGAAGTTGACACACCTGATGTCAGTGTAGAAAGGGAACTTATGCGAAGGCATATCCGGAATCTCCTTAGCATTCTCAGTCCAAAAGAGAGACGGATAATCAGACTACGATTTGGTATTGAAGATGGTAAAGAGAAGACACTGTTGGAAATTGGCAACATGTTCGGTTTGTCCAAGGAGAGGGTACGACAGCTTGAGAACCGAGCCTTATACAAGCTTAAACGATGCTGCAACAGCCAAGGACTTGGCGCATATGCTGATTTACTGACTTGAAATCATATGATCATTGCATTTTGTAGTATATGCATCAATTTGATCTGAACATTTCATCTTCCATATATCAGAAGCTGTAGTTTTGGGCAGTTGGAAGGTCTCTTTCAGAAACTCTGCCAGAAACAAACAATAACTTTTACTTTTGTAAGTCCCAGCAGCTATGTATTGTATGTATATGAAGTTCATTTGTATTCTTTTTTAGGTGTAGTACAGCCTGGTACTGCTCTTCTAAGATGCTTAGCAATTGATACTGATGAAATATGCTGACATCTTAAAGTGTATCTTTCAATTCATTCCAGAAATGATATTCAATGAAAATGAAGAAACAATGTTTTTTCCTGGAACTGTATCATTCCGTTAAAAAATTTCTTCCCGAGCTTGCTCAGATTTAGATAGTCATTCTATTTAAGGAATGGAAATCTTGTTCTTCACCTTCTTTTTGTTTGACTGATGGATGGGATCAAGCTTGGATTGCAAATGCTTTGCTTCACTTTCAATTTGGTAGGAGAAAAATTAGTGAAAAGTATTGTTAAAAGAGAGATTTTTATAAATATCTTAAAGAAAAAAAAAACATAAACAAATAAATAAATAAATAATACAATCTTTTAAAGGAAAACTAAGTCAGGAGAAATGATTGTATGGATTGTGAAAGATGGAGACCCATCATTTAAAAGGGCTTTCCTATGATCAAAAAGACCAACTCATGCTGGCTCACCACATGGCAGGCCCCATTTTAACACCACTCTCCAACTTTTCTGCTTGCCTAAATACAATTTCATAATATATATATATATATATATATATATATATATATATATATATATATATATATATATGCTTCACCAACTTTATACCATTTTCATAGAATTAAAAGTTTTGAATTTTAAAATTTGCACATTAGATTTATGTAAAAATTATGCTGCTCTATTTTTTTTGAATCCCACCTAAGTGGTCAATCATAAATCGTTATTCGACAAATTTTTTATTTAAAGAAAAAATTAAAAAAAAAAATGCATATAGACGAGGACATCCAAATATTGCTCGTTTTGTAATATACATTTCATTTAATGATTAGATCCCTTCTTCACTTTGGCTAATGAATCAATTTTAAGGTACATGAAATTCCTCCATGTACACTGAATTCATTAATCGAGGAATATATATTATTTCTCTTTTTTTTTTTTTAACCATTGTTTTATCCAAATGACATCTATTGAATATGAATTTTTTTTCATTGATTTTGAATATTTCCAATATCATAAGGGGGCAGAAGACTATTGAAATTTTGAACAACTTTTGTGCCACAAAAGTCTATAACTTTACAATTTTGCATATTAGAAATGGAAAAAATTATTTTAGTTTATTGATTCCCTTTTCTTTCTCTCTGTTTTTTAAAACACATCAGGACATTTATAGATCTTAGGTCTTAAGATTGTCGTCCTAGCATAACATATACAAAAACTTATAGTACTATTTATTCTTGATGTTTTTCCATCATCTAATGTTCATCAAAATGCTTGTCGATATATTCCAAGTATTGATCTTTAAACTAGTATTTATTTAATTATTAAAAAGAAAAAGTCTCCCACCCATAATTTAAAAAAAAAAAAGAAAAAGAAAAAAAGAAAGATTCAAAATGCATAAAATTACCACTAGAAAATGAGGTAAAAGGAGGGGAGGGTGTGGCAGAAGATTGGGCCATATTATTTGTTTCATACGGTGGGGTGGTGATAAAATATAATGGTGGGTTCCATTTATCAACACTCAAATTACACACACAAAATCCATCTGTTATTTTGTTTTTGTGTATATTACAATAAAATTTGGTTTTTGATATTTCAAAAATAAGAAAAGAACACCATATTTGGGATGATGAGTAGGCTGAATTTAAATATTTACTGATGAGTTAGATTAGACTTTAGTTTGAATGTTTGTTTGTTTATTTATTATTATTATTACCTCTTCTCCATTTTCTTTCAAAATATTCATTTTAATTTTACTTTCCTTTTTATTACTTTTCTTACTACTGTGAATGAAATTTATAATCTTTCCATCTCTAATAAGAGAATTTTCATGTCAATTATCATTAAATAAGTTTTTTTTATCTTTCTAAAATGAAAGGTTTGAATCAAGCTCCTTTTAACATCATTTTTTGTTCCTACACTTTAAAAAATGATCATTTTAATTCAATTATGAAATTAAAAATAAAAATGATGAGATCGAAATAGTCATTTTTCAAAGTATAACTATCTCAAAAGTAAAAAGATCAAAACGTACCAACCTCGAAATAACCTAGTATTTAAATCTTATATATTTATAAAAAGAAGAGAGAAGGGAAAAAAAAAAAAAAGAGTAAAGAGGAGGTCTTGAATGGAAGGAGTGAAGAAAGAAAAGAAGAGCAGTGGGAAGAAATATTCAAATTCAAATTCAAATTATTGTAGTAATTTGAGTAAAATAGAAATAGGTGAAGAATATCCAAACTCTTCATCTTCATCTTTTGGCCGAAAATGTAGCAACTTGGTTAAGAAACAGCGAACTAAATTCTACATTCTCCGCCGCTGTGTTGCTTTGCTTCTCTGCTCCCATGACCGTCCTGACCGCCCTTGATTTCCTCACCCGCCGCCGCCGCAACCGCCGCCCCCGGTCTGCTTTTTTCTAAATTTTTGTTCATACAACCAATTAATACTCTCTTTCCTTTTTTTTTTTTTTCTTAATAACAATTCTCTGTGTCTCTCTCTCTCTCTCTCTCTCTCTCTCTCTCTCTCTCTCTCTCTCTCTTTCTTTCTTTCTCTCTTAGGATCAATAACGTAACTAATGAATAAACTCTTTCTTTTTATTAATGGGGTTTTTCCCCCTCTATATTCTACAATATTTCTTTTCTTCAACTCTACACTTGAGAGGGAATTTTTCCATTTTTCTTTTCTCATTCTTCTGAAATTGAAGGATTTTATGAGTAAAACAGTTTGTAAAGATTTGGAGATTTGAATTTTTTTTTTATTTTTTTTTCTCTTTTGATCAAAATTAAAGACTGAAATTAGTTGAAGTATATTCAAATTGAAAAAAGAAATCCATTAGTTAAAGAATGACGGTAGATTTCTTTTTGTTGTGGTTAATAGTAAAATACATTAGGGAGCATGATTTCTTTTAAGGAAGTTTTTGCAGTGATTTAAAGGATTTTAGGGGAGAAATAAGAATTTTGACGTAAATGTTCGCTTATAATTCAATTAATTATCTCTATAAAATTGGTCAATTATAGGTCATGAGTTCATATTATTTAAACGTCTTTTTTTGTCACGTTATACAATTGTAAATTTAAATTATATGAACGAACTAAAAAAATAATGTCATATCATTTGACATGATTTACACGTGACAAATTGTATTGATAATATATATCTTAAAATGATTGAATTTACAACTTTAGATTTCAAGATATAAAATTAAGTTGATTTTATTGAAATCACATAGATAGTTACTTAGAACTTCATGTAACCAATTAATTAAACATTAGTCATTAATGAAAAAGAAATGGATAAAAATACAACTTTTTTAAGGCAGAGTCTTACTATATAAATCAAAACAACAAAAGAGAATATTGTTGTAAGCAAACTTCATTTGGCCACTTCAATAATGATAATAATTAATAATGTATGATAACATTAATTTAATTTAATTATATAGTATGCTTGATATTAGTGATAGATCTAATAAAGAAAATATAAAGCCATAAAATGAGTTGATTAAAAATGAGAAGAAAGTAGTAAAAATCCCACATGATTTGTCAATTCAGACAATCTAATCACTAGGGGCCTTTTGCTAAGGAAACATGAGACAAGAACAAGCACCCCATTGTTGTATTATTTTCTTTTCTCTCCTAATTTAATATAAATACATTGTCTTGTCAAAAAGCCCATTCTTTTTCTTTCTCTTTTTTGCTTTTTAATCTTTTGAATGATATATAAAATAAGTTTCTTCTATTTTGTATCCTAACTTAATGTATATCACATTGTATTCCGGATCCAAACCCGTTCTTCTTAAACATCTTTCAACGTAAACTTTGATGCGACAATATTAAACAGTGGTTGTGTGAAAATTACTTCTATTTTGTTTGTGACGTTATGCTTGTTATATATATGGAACATCATTAATTTGTGATGACCTTCATTTATTTTGTTTGAGGCTATTGTTTTGTATCTTAGATTAAGCTCTTGAAGATGGTTGTTTTAAATTTTTTGGTTAACAAAACACCGTATGTGAACAAGATTCAAGCCTTTGTTGAATTCATTCGTGATCTTTTATTTCTTAAATTCTTTTGTTGTCTATCTCTCGTACATACGTATATTTTGGTTAAACATGAAAATGAAAGTTCGAGCCCCGCTCAATTGATTGTTGATAGCACATATTTTATGCTTTCTAAATTTATATATACTCAAAAAAGTTGTATCTATGCATAATAAACAAAGACATGTGATGTGGTAAGCCATACATTCTTATTTCAACTTCACAGTAATAAATTTATAACGTGGAAAAGAGAGAACATGTAAATAAAGTTAATCATGATAACCAAAATCAAAATTCAAATCAAGTTTAAAGTTTGGTAGGTAGGAAATCACAATATATAAATTATTTATAAGAAAGAATGAGATGATCAAATTTGACATTTGGTAATGGTGATATGATTTTTCATAATCCAACTGAGTTAGATAAGATGAATTAAAATCAAAATTATATTTAGGGGGTTGAAGGTCACCCACAACAACGATGAATTAATAAAAAAAAAAAAAAAAGAAAGAAAGTTGGGTGGTTGGATGAGTGATGGAAGGCTGGGACAGGTAGAATGGTTGAAGTGAAAAAGAAGAGGTGATCAGTAGGGATAGCATCTGCAGGTTTGTTCACAGACTTTTCAGAGACCCCTCGTGCGGCCCTCTCCTCTTTCTTCCCGGCCTCCTTGGCCTTAATTAATACTTTTTCCCACCTCTTCCCCTTCCTTTTTCCTTATTTCAATCATTTCATCTTTCATTATAATTAATGCATTTTAATTACATATCTTTTCTATTTTACATATAACTTTATCCGTTACACCTCCTAAATGTTTTTCTTCTTTTAACTATAATGAATCACTGTTGAATTATATATGTGTGCAGTTGTGCAGTTGTGCAGTTGTGCAGTTGTGCAGTTGTGCAGTTGTGTTTTAAATAACTAGTTGAGCTTAGTTTTTATATAAACATTATTAACCTACCTATTTGAATTACTCTTCCTTAGTCTTAGAATATTTAGAAATTTATTACCACCAAAAACTCGAGGATAGAATTAATATAAAATAAATACAACCTAATTCGATGGGAAAAAGTTAAATAGAAAATAGTATAGTTTAACCATCAATATTTGTTAATTATATAATAGGCATATTTATGCATTGTTACACTAATAAAATCATGGAAAAGGTTTATTGATTGAATATAGAATTTGATATTAACTGCATTATTACAAATGATATTATGTGAATAGAAGAAAAGGTTAAATTATATATGTAGATGCTGCTTGTAATGTGATAAATGCAAAAGATGACCTATTATATTATATTATATTATATTATATTATATTATATTAAATTATATGATAATTGATGGGTCTCAATTTCTCATTACTCTTCACCATTTCAATGAGATTGGTTGGGGATAGAAATAGTAAAAATTTAAGGTCAATAGAAAACTTATTTTTAGTTTTAAAAAATAAACAAAATATTTTTTCCAAACTATTTGAAATTTTGATAACATTCTTTTTCCAACATTATAATATTGGATTTCACATATAACGTTTTCCTAATAATAATATATTGTCGATTTTGTTGGAATTAATGCGACCAAAGTTCCACTTCAATCAAATAAATGAGTTTTTTGGAATGAAACCAAGAGGAAAATCACGAGGGTGTACGTCCAAAGTGGACAATATATATCATATCAAAGAGTCATGTTCGTAACTTAACCATCCTAGAATCCTCGAGTGCCAAATAAAGATGTAGTAAAATTTTGAAAATAGGATATTATTAATAAATTTTAAATTTAGTCTCTAATATCTTTTTTATTACTTATTGTTTTCTATTAACATTTATCACAATAATTAAACTTAAAATAGTATATATTCACAATACGTTGCTTTGCCTAGAAAGTAATGTGATTATTTAATCGATTTGAATAAGAGTTAACTTTTAGAAACTAAAATTTAAGAGGTACTAAAATGATTAAAATTGAACAAATTAGTAAGTGTAATAAGAAAATTGATATTTGAACATAAAATTAAAAGAAAAAAGGGAAGTCCAATAATAAGGAGAAAAAAGAAAAGTGGTGGGAGACAAAGAATGTGAAATGAATAGAAAATTTAAAGGTAAGTTTATATATAATATGATGATCATATGATGTGGCTCCCATAACCCATAATAATGATAGGCAATTGGTATATGACATGATTTGATGTGTATTTGTTACCATTATGGTACTATCTTAATGAAACTTTGTTTCATTCAATTTTTATAAATTAAAATTTAAAAAAAAAAAAAAAAAAAAAAAAAAAAAAAAAAGTTAATTTGTTTTTGTGCACAATCACATATTTCACTGCCAACTGCCAACTCAACATGTCCCCTATTTCCTACCACTCTTTTTTATATTTTTTAAAACCTTTTTTTTTTTTTATTGAGCTTATAAATTTAAGGGATAAAAATATATATATAAAAGAAGATGTATGGTTTTCTTAAAAGCAATTGTGTTAAATATATTAAAAAAAAATGGTTGTATATCCATAATTATTAAAATTTGTTATGTTTTATAAATATTGATTAAGTTTTATTTCAAAATATTCAAACAAATATCTAAAGCTTTTATTTTTTAACTTTCTCCATCAAGTTGATTTTTGGAATTTTTTAATAAAATATTTCTTTGCCATTTTAGTATATATTTTTTTAATATCAAACTTTACTATAAAAAAATATATTATTAATTCAAACTATACATAAAATATATATATATATATATATATGTATATCTTAGCTTTAATTATATGAGCATCTATAGTTTCTTAAGACTATGTGATGGTCATGCACACTCTCATTCTTATTGTTACATCTATATTCAAATCTCATCTGTTTAAAACAACAATATCTTAGTATAAATAGTTATAAAAGTATATTCCTTATTTTTATGATAAAGTTTAAAATATTATAATATTATTTTAAGAACTACCATTTTTCGAAAAAAGAAGTTGACATTTCTTCCTCCTCATATCTACTTGTTTAATCATAAATTCCATTCCATTCATATTGCAAGAGAAAACATGAGATTTTCTAACACATACGGATCAAATATCACATTATTTATGTTCCATATAATGTAACATACAATTTTCTTTTGTTTAAAAATAAAAATTAAGGAAAAAAATTAATGCAATTTTAAATTTATCACTTATAACATACATTAATAGAAAATTATTAGTATTCTATCATTAATAGAATTTGAAAATTTACTCCATTTTGTAAATATTTTTAGTTGATTTATCGTTTATAATAATTCCCCTACTAATTCTTAGATAAGAATTTGAGTCTACCTATCTCAAGTTAAAATTTTTTAAAAAAAAAAATCAATAAAAATAAGTAGGAAATGAATAATAATTTTTTTTTGTCAACCTTATTTTATGTCCTTTATTTCTTGAAAAAGAATCAAAATAACTAGAGTATTTTTATAAGATAGATTTTAATTTAGATCATGATCATTATTTGTCAAATTCATTAAGAAGATGTTTGAATTTGAGTACAATAAATACATTTCTTCGAAAGTTTTTTTTGCAATGACGACCGTATAAATATTGTAATTATGTCACACTGATATTATGTTAGATATAACACAAAGAATAAAACTTAAAGAACAAAAGGAAAAGAAATATTACTTTTTCTAAGGGACCCATAGAAATCAATGTATTTATTGAGATAAATGGGGTTTTTGTGTGGTTGGTCATAAAAGCTTTGGGTTAGTCTAATCAAATAGGGATCAAATTTACCAATTTGAAGGGACATGAATCCCAACACTCCTACATTTAACAACTCGGTTTCATTGACACACTAAATCATAAAGTTGACTCGTTCCCCAACTCACCAACAATTATTCCAAATAAATCCCAAACATACCACATTTAACCTCAACTTTCCAATCTTATTTGCTCCCCTACCATGGGTGACACTATGTTTCAATTATTTCCATTATGACCTCTAGAGTTTTAGTAATTTCGTATCTTGCTCCCTTTCTCTTTATTCTTTCTTTTTTGGTCCCTACAATTGTCACTCTCTATTTTCTTTAGCCCCTCCCACTTTGACAAAGGAGAGACATGTCTTTTTAAACATCGTCCTAAAAATGTTCTTCTTGTTTGTAATTCTTTCTTCAAAATATGCTTTTCAATATTGTTTTCTACTCATTTTTTGTATAATATTATTGGGTGAAATAAAGCAAGCTTTCGTATGGGTGTGATTGAGGATTTCTTACGATATGCTACTTTTTTACGGTTGACTTGGCATACCTTATATATACGAAACATAGATATGACATAACATGGTGACAATTCCTTTTTAATTCACCATATTCCTTTTTAAAGATATGAGATCTAACTTTTATAATACTCATGACCAAGAAGATAATTGTTTGAGTGTCTATTCACATGTGTTGAACTAAAAAATGCATTTCATTATGATAAACAAATGAATTTTTATACAAGAAGAACTGCTAATCGAATGAACCTAACAAATGAAAATCATGTTTAAGTTATACAATAACAAGTGGTAGTATCATGTTTAACATGAACATATCCCATAGAAAAGGTTACCAAATATGTACAAATTGTAAAGAAACTTAAAAGTAGACACTGCACTATATCCCACTCATATTTCTACTCAATATCTCTACCTTTTCATTCCTCTTTTCTTCTTTGATGTAACCTTTCAATTTATCAGCAAAGGAACTTTGTGAAAATAAGCACATAAATTTGAATCGGTTGATGCTTTTTTCCTTTTTAAAAAAAATATTCGTGTGAGGATTGAGATAAGGCATATTATGATGAACAAGCATCTAAAAAAAACCAAGTAATTAACCCACCTACCAAAACATTACAAACAAAAATAACACTTGTACTATCAACCTTGAAATTAAAAAAAAAAAAAAAAAAATCAAATCTCCTGCCTACGTATTTCCTGCGTATTTTCTAGAAGAAAACAAGAAGGTAAAGATAAATAAATAAATAACCCTCTGGAGAAATGCTAATGAGAGTTGGCTACTTGAGAATGAGATTTCAATGAATCAATAAAACACAACATTGGTTTCTTAAGTTCGGGAGAAAAGCCTCATTCGGCAAACCAATTCGGACAGCATCTTTAGAGAGAATAATAGAATTCTTAATTCATATTCACAACTCTTAAGAAGCAGATGGAGAGAAGAAACTCAGTGGTGAGTTAAACAGCAATCTTATGGTGTTCTAAAAGTAGTATTTGTTTTTAAAGCAGTAACAGGAAATAACCATTTGATCAAGTCTACATTATAGGCAAGTATCACTAACCAAGGGGACAAGCTGAAGCCATCTTTGGCACCAAACAGCCCTCCAACTGTAGGCTTCTTCTCCCCCACAGAGATCTTCATATACGAGAAAAAGACACAAATTTGCAGTATTAGAAGTGTTCTAAACATACATGACACATGGAAACCTAGTTGTAAAGATCATCATCATCAGCCCCACCACCAGCTGATGTTGCAAACGGGTCAGCCGCTGCAGTTCCAGAAGAAGGGTTGTCTGAGAACCTGAATTCCGAACCAAACCCTCTCGACTGCTGCAGTGTTTGAGCAAATGCCTGGTATTTACGAATATCGGCGTCGCTCACACTTCTGCGAGCAAACTTCATTGACTCCTCAAAATGAGCAGCCTTAATCTCTGCCACCTCGTCCTCTACATCCTCTTCCATAGCCTCAGGATTGTCTCTTCTCCTCCTCTCCCTCTCAATATCCTGCAATAAAGAAGATTTTTCATCGTGAGTTTTTTGTAATACACGTGCATGACTGAAATTTTGTTACACTTAAGAGATCAAAGAAATCAAGACGATTGAGTTATCAAAGTGCAGGATTTTACTTTCTCAATATTCTCTCTTATAGCATATTTGCAAGCACGCTGACAGATCTCTGTAATATCAGCACCACTAAAACCTTGAGTGTACTTGGCAAGGGCTCTAAGGTCTACATCTTTTGATACTGGGGACTTCCTCAAGCAAGCCTTGAAAATTTGGTGACGAGAATCCTCGTCAGGAAGAGGAATATAAATCAATTGATCTAAACGTCCTGGACGAAGAAGTGCAGGATCTATAATATCTGGTCTGTTGGTCGCCCCAATTATAAAGACAGTTTTCTTTGCTGACATTCCATCCATTTCCGTCAGAAGTTGGTTCAAAACTCGATCAGCAGCACCTCCAGCATCTCCCACGCTGCTGCCTCTCTGCAGATAATTCAAAGAAAAGACAATAAAACATTTGCCAGATTGAGTTCAATTACACTTAGAGGATTGCTAACACAGCACGACAATAATGTGGGAGAGTTACACAAGGATGACAATACAAACCTGAGTGGCAATAGAGTCAAGCTCGTCAAAGAACAGAACACAAGGTGCAGACTGGCGAGCCTTGTCAAAAATTTCACGAACATTGGCTTCACTTTCTCCAAACCACATTGTAAGCAATTCAGGACCCTTGACACTGATGAAGTTTGCCTGGCACTCATTTGCAATAGCTTTGGCCAGAAGAGTTTTTCCACATCCAGGAGGGCCATAGAAAAGAACTCCCTTTGAGGGTGACATTCCAAATTTCTCGAACTTCTCAGGATGCTCCACTGGATATTGTACAGTCTGATTGAGCAACAGAATAAAATCAGATCATGAGTGAGTTAAGAATTAAATAAACACAATCCCCTCCAAATGAAGGAGATCGTTTCTCAGCAGCATCTATACCTCTTGAAGTTCTCTCTTGACATTCTCAAGACCTCCAATGTCTTCCCAGCTGACGTTAGGCACTTCAACAACCTGGAGCAGAGCAATTTAGTCAGAGTGCACTAGAAAGGAAACTATAGTTAACGCCATCTGATCCAAGATTACACAAGCACTTACAGTTTCACGTAGAGCAGACGGATTACTAGTCCCAAGAGCAGTTTGGAAGTGCTCATTTGTGACTGCCATTGAGTTCAGAATCTCTGCATCGATTGTTTCATCTTCCAAATCAATAACATCCATTTTCTCTCTAATGCATTGAAGTGCAGCCTCGGTACAAAGAGCTGCCAAGTCAGCTCCAACATACCCATGCGTATCCTTGGCAATTCTTTCCAAGTCAACCTGTGATATCCGACATAGGAGCCAGTGTATTTCATTGACAGTACAGCAACAAACATGCAAAGGCAACTACAAATAATTGTAGACAATAGAAATCTTACATCTTCAGCAAGCTTCATGTTCTTGGTATGGATACGAAGAACCTCAAGACGCCCAACTTCATCAGGAACCCCAATATCTATTTCCCTATCAAACCTTCCAAATCGTCTCAAAGCTGGATCAATGCTGTTTGGACGATTCGTAGCTCCAATAACAATGACATGGGCACGAGATTTTAACCCATCCATTAGTGTCAAGAGCTGAGACACAATCCTTCTCTCAACTTCTCCATGAGTTTTTTCACGCTTAGGAGCAATGGAATCAATCTCATCAATAAAGATGATAGATGGAGCATTCTTTTCTGCCTCCTCAAAAGCTTTCCTAAGGTTGCTTTCACTCTCTCCAGCCAACTTTGACATAATTTCTGGTCCATTGATACAGAAAAAGAAAGCCCCAGTTTCATTAGCTACGGCTCTGGCAATCAAAGTCTTTCCAGATCCAGGGGGTCCATAAAGCAGAATTCCCTTTGGTGGCTTTACTCCAATGGATTTAAAAAGCTGTGGATGTCTCAGAGGAAGTTCTACCAATTCACGAATTTGTGCCATTTGTTTTCTAACACCACCAACGTCATCATAACCAACCTCATCTAATCTATCTTCATCCTCTCTTTTAACAGGCTCCCCATCACAGAAAATTTCAGTATCAGGGGCAACCACACAATATTCAGGAGGATCAGTTTCAATGACCTTGAACTCAACACTTCTCATTCCTCCCCTCACAAGGAAGAGATCACCCTTCCTCACTGGGCGATAGGCTTCCAAGAAATATGCTGCAAAATATGAACAGTGTAAGAACTAAGAGATATCCCAAATTCACAAAATGTATAAAATGAAAAGTACATTAGAAGTTTTGAAGATCAAGAACGACCATCCTACAGCTGCTGCTAAAAAGTGTCCTCTAGGACAACCATTGGTCGTGTTAGATCCAACTCACTTTATACAATATCCAGCACTGTCATGTAGTTGAACTTGTTTCTACTAAAAATTTCAAAGAGAAAAGACACACATGAATTTAAACAAAGGATTGGAAAGGCCAAATTTGGTTTACACCATTTTTAGACGTATAAAGAAACTTGTCCAAAATTGAATAAGTAGTGAATAGTGATAAACAAACTTCTAAACTTCCTTTTTCTAGAACTAAAAGGTGTCTGGAAATTCGTTGCATACTGATGATAAAAATAAAAGAAGCATGGAGCAACTGGTGAACAGAAATCACAGGAATATAAATTTTTAACGAAAAAAAAATTACACACACATGCACACACACATTAGAGCACATGCAATATCAAATATCACACCTACCAACCAAAATTTCTCCTTCCAAATATCTGAACAAGCCGGATGAAAGAAAACTTACGGACAATCATTAGTTCTAATTTCTAGATTAGTCATACAAGAAGCAAGAGACAAATCAAGGGAAGGAATAGAGCAGGTTTAGAATCTCACGTTTCAAGTATGCATCAAAAAGATTCCCGGTGACACCTTCAATAGTATCATCTACTGGAAGAATGTGTACCCGCTTTCCATACTTAACATCAGCACATTGATGCACGGAAACAACATCTCCAAGCCTGACGCGAAGGTTGCTTCTCACAACCTTGTTCATTCTTATTTTTGGCTCATCACATGTGTCATCAGCAAGAGCAATGCAGATTGTATCCTTCCTTTTCTTCCCCTGAACTCCATAAGGACGGCAATGACACAGTTACAAACAAAATATGCAAGCAATCCAAGAATGACCTCAAGTTGTGAGTATGAGAAAGCTGCATTTTTTCTAAGAAGAAATTCATTAAAATTAAAGTAGACTGAGAGGGAGGGGGGAAGGGGGGACTTGCGCCTCACTCAAAATGGGTCTATGCCTTGCATTTAAAAGAACTGCCACAAGAAAAAGACAAACCCTTTTCACAACAAAGAGAAGGCCTGAATGAGTTGAAATTTTGCTTCCTCCACCTCCATGCAAAATTCTCCACTCTGTTTACAATCTGATTTTTTATTCACGACAGGATTTTTCCCAAGAAGAAGTAAAAAAGGAATAAGGATTTTTTTTAACAAATAAGTGAAATTATTGTGATCCAATTCGATGGTATTGACTATTACTGCTAATTAAACACAATCATTAAGTTACACTCAAACTAAAGAATTTACGGTGCACATGGCGAGTGTTAATCCACTAATTCAGTCATGGGAGAAATATTACTCTTGCAAACCAAACAAACACAGCTCAGAGCAACAGGATGTCGCCTCTCTTCTTTCCTTACTTGAGGGGTTTTCTGTTAGAGAGGGGAGGAGAGATGTTTGTGTTTGGATTCCTAATCCTAGCCAAAGTTTTTCTTATAATTCTCTATTTGGGCTGTTGGTGGACCCCGCTACCCCTAAGGAGTCGGTCTTTGACGTGATTTGGAGTACAAAGGTTCCGAAGGAAGTTAGGTTCTTTATCCGACAGGTCTTGCTGAGTCGGTTAATACTATTGATAGGCTTGTCAGGAGGAGGCCTTCGGTTGTTGGGCTTTTTGTTGTTTGTTGTGTCAAATGGTCGGAGGAAGATCTTGATCACCTTTATCGGGAGTCCCATTTTGCAAGGTCCGTGTGGTGCTCTTTCCTGTAGCAGTTTGGTATTAGCTTTGTCAGCTTTAGGAGCGTGCAATGATTGAGGAGTTCCTCCTCCATCCGCCTTTCAGTGAAAAGGGTGTTTTTTTATGGCGTGCTGGGGTTTGTGCCATTATTTGGGATATTTGGGACGAAAGGAATGATAAGAGTGTTTAGGGGTAGAGAGGGGGCATAGTGAGATTGGCTTGTTGGCTCAATATCACGTGTCTCTTCAAGCTTCGGTTTCAAAGATCTTTTGTAACTGTTCTATAGGCAACATTTTACTTAGTAGGGGAAGGGTGGTTTTGTTGGCTGGTTTCTGGTGCTCTTGTATTCTTTCATTCTTTCTCAATGATTGTAGTTGTTTTCATTAATTAAAAAAAAAAAAAAAAAAAACCACAGCTCAGAGCAACATCGATAGAATAAAATTTCTGAACTCGCCCCTAAATAGATACATAACAAAATTAACAGAGTCAGTTGCATTAAAACTGTGTTCATCCGGTAATCTGGTCAGATAGGCATATATTTTACAAAGCAGGTGGAGAGGGGGGTTAAAAATTTAAGGGTATTTGGGGTAAGGGTTTGGGATTTGTAAGTATGGTTTTTTCGATAGAATTTACTTAACACATGTTGCTAGCTCACGTGCTGAAATAATAAAATTACACAGCTTTTTGAAACTCGTCTTCTAAGCTCGCTCCCTAGTCCCTACAACTTTCATAAATCTCAAACTCACGGGTCAGAAATGAAAGACGAGCTACATAAAAATAACTCGTTCATTTCTTCAGCATAAGCTACGTAAACCAAATCCAAACTTTATAACGACAACAAAGTCCACAAAATCAAACTCGCTAAACCCGTCAAGCAACTGCCGCCTAGTCGGACTAATTACGATGTCTAATCCACTAATCAAAATTTAACCAATTCACCAATCCTAAATACCAACTGGAACCACCAATTAGTCTAGAATTCAAATTAAATTTAAAAACAAACTATTCCCACTATCCAAAACGGAAAGACCAACCCTCCCCCGATCCTACACAATTTTCCAACATCACTTAGGGCAAAATCATTCTCAAAAACCTACCTCAAAGAACAATAAATAAGACAAAGAAATGATAAAGAAATAACATCAAACCTTGATCAAGATCGTGTCGCCACGGAAGAGTTGAAGCTTCTCCATAGTATCAGGGTGAAGCGCAACCACCGAGTTATCATCATTAATGGCCTCATCGACAACAAGCCGGTTGGCAGCTTTCTTGCGTTCTAGAATCGCGGTACTAAAATCCCTCTTGGGACCCTTGCTGGGAGAAATAAAAATTAAAAATTAAAAAATGCATTGAAAACAGGATCAAGCAACAAACGAACAATCAGAAGTGAAAATATTCATCAGAAGAAAATGGAAATGGAAAAGGGGAAGGAAGAATTAAAAGAATGGGGATCTGGGAAATCGGAGAATAGGGCTTACGAGTCGGAGGATTCAGGTTGATTCGCCATGGCGATGGGTGAGGAGAGTGAGAGTGAAAGAGACAACAAAATCAATGGCGATAAAACTATATCTGTAGAGATCTGAGTATAGAGAAGTTGGGGATATGATATTTAAGCCATTGGTCGCTTCTTTTCTTGTTAAGAAAGAAAAGATTTTATTGTTCTTTTCTTTTTTTTTTTTCTTCATTACTTTATTTTTACTTCTTACTCAGTTCTAGAATATTTCATTTCCTAAAATACAAATTTATATTAATATCTATTTCCTTAAAAAATATATATATCATTCTCACGGTTTCTATGGCCTAATAAAATAAATCAAAATGTTACCATTCGTAAAATTATTTAGTTATATGTTTCAAATCACTGTTAAATTTATTTTTAATTTTTTTTAAATATCCGTAATTATAAAAGACACATCATATCATTTTCTCCTATTTTTTAAATTAATTTTACTTAAATTTAATAGAATTAAAGTTTGCACATGGTAAAAGAAGACGTTAATAGAGATTGCATTGGTCAATTATAGAATTTAAACACCCATGACCGATATAATCATAAACATAGTTCAAGCTTCCGAAGTATTGAAGGCATTAATATGATTTAAATTTGACACAAAATAAAATACAAAGAAGTATCATTCTTTTTCTTAGCACTTGAAACACTTAACATACATTTAGGCTACAATATATAATAACAAAAAACTTACAAATATTGTTTTATTTAAAAAGATAACTTTGGTTCCCAACGAGCGACACTATAAAGCTTAGTTGAAATTGGTCTCAATGGACATCAATAATCTTAACTTCTTTTGGTGTGAAGCCCATGGGATTCAATAATTTTGGCCAAACACTCACATTCTATGGTTTTAATTGCATTGCAACAGTTTAAACTTAATTTTCATTTGCGACTATTACAAAATAATGCTCGAATATCATTAATACATGTACCAATTTGAGATAGAGATCCCCAACATTCTTAAATGTCATGTCATTCAACTTAAGTTGTGTTGCTAGACTCACTTTCAAATTATCTTTAACTTACTTCCATTATAGTTGAGAAAGCTATAACTAAAAGAAAAATAAGAATAAAGAGCTTTATGTTATGAAAATGTTATAAGCAATAGAAATTTAAAAGATCTATTAAATATATATTTTTTTTATTTTAAATATACATTTAAAAGATCTATTAAATAAGTTATGTCATTCTCAATTTAACTTTTTCTTTCCAACGTATACCTATTTTATATATAATTTACAAAATCTATAATTTAAAATTACTATAGAAAGATCTCTAACATCATTTGAATAATCACACATATATAATAAGAAAAAGAAAATTAAAGCCAAATCAAGAATATTGTGTTTATTTAAATAAAAATTAACGTATAGATTATTAAATACAAAATTTACAGTCCACCTGAAATATGTAAAGGACCAATCCATTTTTAAAAGATAACAACTAAACTTATTGATTTGAATATAAAAGATAACTATAACACAAAACCATTACAAAAAGGTCAAATTTCACATTGTGACATTTAAAAAGTACAATTATATAAAGCTACAAAGAATGTATACAGGATAAGAAGGAATCATATAATATACATATTGGTTTTATTTTCTTTAATTTTTGTGTTTTTAATTGCATTTTATGCTCTATTTATTACCAAAAAATAAAACACACAGTGAGATTGTCCTTTAATTACATTATAAATAGCATTCGGTGGATATGCTTATGAATTTTTTATTATTCTAAACTATTATTAGTTTTGAAACCAAGTTGATATCTCTATTATCTATAAGTATATGTGAATAAAACTGATGTCTCTATTTATAAGTATATGTAAATTTTCATTTATTTCCTGGACTTTAAATTAGCTTTGTTATCATCTTTTCCACATTGCTTGCTTTGTGAATTTTTGGAATCATCCATTTGGACATCTATAAATAACGTCAAATTTTTAATAATAATAATAATAATAATAATAATAATAATGTTAATAATAACAGTATATTATTATATCTTATCTGAGCAGTGTTCAATAATGATGGCACGTCCTTTCATGCAAGGAGTTGGACTCCGTAGCTTTAACATAATTTTTGTTTTTGGTGCAACTATAATAATGTTTTTTCAAAAAATGATCCAACAATTTTCTTATATTTCAAATATTTAATACTTAAATTTTGCTATATTTAAATTTTTTAAAATACCACATATACTGATACTTTTAATCTAATTGCGTCCATAAACATTACATTTTTATTTTCAATTCTCACTTTAGAATATGATTTTTTAGAGGGAAATAACTAATTCGCGAGGGAAATAACTTGCTAAATTTCGTTGGATAAATTATTTGATTTTTAATTTTAAAAAATTGTGCATACCTTCTTATACTTTAATAACCAAAATTTTCATATCTAATAAGTAAATTTGTAATCCACAGTCAAATTAAAAAATTTAGAAATAAAAAAAAAAAAAAAAAATCAGAGGTTTCAGCTCAAACACTCTTAAAAAAGGATTGAAAATATAAAGAAACCAACAAAAACAAAATTTAGTAACTTAATTAAGACCCAGTCTAATAAACAGATATTTTATTTTAAAACATTAAACTTATAAACACTATAAAAGAAATTACCTACTATGATTGTCAAACAAGAGCTTTGCCCGTTTACTTTTGGAGTTTTTGAAACCAAACATTTTTTTCATCAAATCTTCGTGTCAAATTCTACCTTATCTAATTTTCGAAACTGGACTAGACCTTTTAAAAGGTTCCTAATAAGTTGGTAGATAACGAAACTAAGAAATTCATAGAAATAACAACTATGTATAAGCTTGATTTTTTATTTTAAAAAATTAAATAGTTATCTAACCATAAATATTTCCCAATCACAATTTTTCTTTTCCACAAAGAAAAGTTCTAAATACGCCACTTTTAAGTGAAACTTGCAAAGCTTCGTATCTTCAATTGTCATCAACAGGCATACACATATAAGTCATAGAAATATCAATGAAAATATCATAAAATCAATGTACATTTAACATTTCTCATTGATTTTTAAGACAAAAATCAATAACTACGATCGCCAGACAAGCTCAAATCAATAATTACGATCGCCAGACAAGCTCGAAAACTAAAATTAGCTCAAAGTCATCCGCCAGAAATCATAAGGATACAGAATCAGAATATTGCCTACTTGAAACCTGAAAAAAATGTGGCACATGGGTTTGCACACCAAGGCCAAACTTTACTTCCCCACATTCGGCTCGACATCATTCAGTAGGATTGACAAGCTTGACCGCAATGGCAGTGTAATGTTGTGTTGGTCCAAGGTTGAGAAACGTTTTATAAGCTCATTTTTGCCTCACGTTGTCTAGAAGTGTGTTTGCCCTACAGAAGATACAAATTCATTCCAGCAGGATAAAGGATCTCGATAACAAACCATAGCAACATGTAGGAAGAGAAATGTCAATTGTAAGAGCAGTGAAAAATTAAAATAAAACAAAAAAAAAAATGTAAAACATATTTCTTCCATTCATGAGGACCTTTCGAAACCTTTGTGTATCAAATGCTTTACTCATCCAATATTCAAATATTCAATCAATAAACTATTTCCAGACCACATTGTGATCAATGATAAAGTTAAAGACAACAATTATAATGATGGTCTCATGACTATATATGTATAATTTTGATAAGAATAAAAATGAAATATCAAAAGCTATACAAAAGAGAGCCTATCAAAGGAAATACGATAGATGCTTCCAATTTGCCAACACACAGAATTTAAGCCTTGCAGTAAGAAGAAAAATAGTAACATACATGCATATGTGAGATCTTACTGCGCTTCAACAGCCAAAGTTCATTTCGGCCCTTTTTTCTGGACAAATGTGGTAAAGATTTAGTTTCGACCAATTCCTTTATGCATTTATAAAGTAAATTCATTACATCATCTTTCTTTAACAATGCAGGTCTGAGGTAGTTTGTTTTCTTTCACCAGCTGCAGTTTAACGTTTTACTCTTAAAAGACAAACCAAACCATTCAAAAACATAGCAAAATAGAGATATGGAATATTTTCTTATCACATCTTTTCCATGAAAAAATTAAGGAAGAATTTGATCTTTAACTTCAAACAGGAAGTCAGACAGACAAGAAGATATGGCCAATTCAGAATTTGTGAAGAATGGAAACTTGCGAGTAAGTACCTTGCAAAAACAAACCCAGTGGAATTTTGGTTTCCTTAAGATTGACTTGACCAGACCATCTTCCTTTCTTCACCTATTTCAGGTTGCAAGTGCAAAGAAGGAATTTGGGTTTCACTAAAAAAGCATTCTAAGCATCTTCCGAAAGTTAGCCGAAGAATTCAATCCCTAAAGTTTTTGTCTCAGATATAAAGGTAATTATGGACACGTAGGTAGTAACAACTAATATGAGAGTTCATTCTTGTTTCACGTTATCATTGACCAACAGATCATTGTCCATATTCTGACCAACAGAATCACATCAGATCCTACAAATCAAAGGAACAATGAAGTTTAGCTCAGAGAGAGATTGAAACACACCTGGTTTGATCCGCAAGCCAGAGCCAGCATAAGGAGTGATCATCTACATATCCTGACCAAATTTAGTTCATAAAGCACAAATAACACAATAAAGCCAATTTATCCATTTGCATAAAATGATGTTGACTTCGTTTCTTGTCAACAGTATGACGACCGTATTTGAGTATCAAGAAAAGTGGCAGTATAAATGTCTAAATTGTTGAAAAACAAACAAAACAGAAGTATTGCTGGACCCGGACGGCAGTCTTAATTAGCACAGCAAGGAGGAATACCTCTTACATCTGCAATTAGAACTTGACACTCCCAGAAGGAAGTTCACAAACAAGAGGGCAAAAGAAGATTCAATATCACAACTGAACAACAGAACAAACAGTTCAAACACACTATGTGAGAGATGAAAAGAGACGTGAAACCTTCTCAATAAATTTTTCACAAGCATTTGCATCTCTGAAAAATTCCTGAGTGGAAATACAAGAAACTCAATGTAAAATACAAGAATGGCCGTACTACAAGGAAGATATGTTGTAAACTAAAGCAACAACTGCACCAGCTAATACCAAATACCTAGATTAAATTATGAACGCCAGTCAATATATTTATTCACAACTGATTGAGTTCTTGCGGATTCTCCACAGACTGTCTAAGAATGTATTCGGCTCTCCGTTTCTTATCATCCCTCTCATCGTCCCGACCAACCAAGTACACTGTTCTACCCATTCCCTTCTTTTGAATGTTCAAATCCAAAGAATCACCAAGAAGCTTCTTCCCAGTTTTGAACTTAAATTGAACAACAGGCCTAACAATGGGAAGAGCCTTCTTCTCACCCTCTTCATCGTCATAAAAACCACTTCCTTTAACCGCTTCTATGGCCGGAGCAAATGCCTCTAACACACGACTGCTTTCGTCAAAAACATTATCCGAATGTTTAAGAGAGGATTTGACCGCAGAAACAACATTCTCCCTCGGTTGCAACTCTATATCATGGGATGTGTTACTATCAAAACTAGGTAATTCTTCCTCTAGATTGCCAGTATTAACTATTAATCTCTGCTGCAGACTTAACAATGACTTCTCTGCCTTTCTCCTCTGCCTTGCTTGCTCAATCTTGTCAGTGCGAGGGTCTGTCGTCCTCTTATTCCACACCGGCGTATAAATGTAAGTGTGGGGATCAGGAAAAGCAGGTAGCCAATTGGGTATATGCTTGCTGGGAGGTGTTTCCTTCATTTGAATGAAACTCGGCAGTACCTTGCAGCTCTTAATAATAGGAAACAGTGGTACCGGCTGAGCAAATGGAATTTCTTGCACTGAATTCACATACTCAAAAATTTCTTGAATTGTACGTGAACCTGCAAGACAACGGCTTACCTCAGCATCTTGATGAGACGACCCTGGTGCTTCTAAATCTTTAAATCCTCTAACAATGTCAAACACATTACACTCGGTTCTACCAGCTAAGTTAGAATAGAAACTCGCCATCTTTCCCAAATCACTAAGGTATACTACTACAATTTCCGCAAGTGTGTCCATGGCAGACTCCTTCGATCCCTGAAATCCCAGACTCTGACATATCTGTGCTGCTGCAATCTTCGACACCTGTCGCCCGAAATCATCACCTCCACCTCTCCTAAAACGATCCACTTGGTTTTCATTCTCTCTCGTAATGTTCCCACCTCCATGGCTCATATTCAAATCCTCGTGTCATTTAGGTTTAACTGGGACTGCGAGATTCACCCCATTATTAACCGCCAAAACCACCCATCTACCAATCAAACCTCAACTTTGATAAAGAACAAAACTCTCATTCTAGCCTATCCATAATAAATTGAAACAGCAAGCCTGAGACACGTAATTGCAGAAACTTCTCCCTCGTTTTCGCGTCCAGGGACCGAAGGAAACAGGTCGGTCGGAAATCTTGAACAAAATTAACTCCAAACAGAACCTGTAAGCCACGAGAAGCTTCAAAATTGGCCACGAAATGCAGATACGTCCACTAGATTTCGAAAAAGTGAAATGAAATCTAAAATGAAACACGGAGAATTCAAAGGTGAGGAGACAGCAGGATGAGGAAAGGAGATTGAAACCCTAAGAAGAAGATTGTTAGGGTTTACAGAAAGGTGAAGGTCATGGAGGGAATCCAAGAATTCAAACACAAATGGGGAAAAGAAAATTGATGATGAAAATGGATAAACCTCGGTAAGACCCTTGAGATCGAAGAGGAAGGGAAATTTTGGAAGGAAAAAATTGGGAAAAAGAAAAACCCCCCAAATAAAAAGGCTTGAAAAAACGAGATCGATGAAATACGGAGATGTGATGATGCCTCAATTTATAGGGCGTCAAACCAAATTTCTTTTCTTTCCTTTTTTCTCTTTTTCTATTTTTCGGAGTTTGTCCGATTGCTTTTCATTTTGGGCCTTTCAAAAGAAAGGACCATTAAGCTTCTTTGAGTCCAAAGGCTTTTTGGGGTCTACTCTCAAATTACAAGTTTAACTTTCTAAATAATAATTATAATCGCAATTCATATCAATTTTTAAAATAATCATTATGTATGTAGCAATATTTTTAAAAAATTCTAAATATAACAAAGTCTATCTATAATAGACGAACAGACTCTTATAATTTATCAAATTATAGACCAAAAATGTACACGATCTATCAATAATAGACTCCTGATTTTGATAGATTTTGCTATATTTACAATTTTTTTTAAAATGTTGTTATATATTTAATTATTTTGAATATAATTTCTATATTTGCAACTATCCCTAAAAGAATCTTCTAGAGATATTAAAAATTTATAAGATATTTCTTAAAATCTCTTTTTTTTTTCCATCTCAATTTTCTTACAACGAAGAAGAAAAGGGCAATGCTGCCATCTTTAATTAATGTTTTTTTCAAGGTATATTAAGGCAAGATAAGAATGGTGTGTCGTCTTGATCATGTTTACAAACTTTAATCTTCTACGTAACAAATTCAAAACGAAAACATGATGTACGATTTTAACTTTTATAACCTGTTGTTTTAATCATCTTGAAATATAATTATTAAATAAACTTATTGTGTATGTACTATATCAACTCTACCCTCGTTCACCCTTTTCAACGTTGAATATTTGTTTAACATATTTTGAAGTTGTCTTTCCCAAACTTATTGAACACTAATCATCATGTGATAACAATTTTTTAAAAAATGAGAATAGGCATTAAACAATCACAACAGGAAGTAAAAAACCTAATAGCAAGCAATAACCGGCAAGAATGGACAGTGAGAGTCAAGTAAAAAGGCAAACTTGATTTTGTAATCTTCCACCAACCAATAAATATATAGGAAAGTATCGGAAATACTTTGAAGATGATCGTGTTAAGATAAGTACGACTAAGCGTAGGATCTTCTTGTTCTACTCCTTCACGCAAGTGCCGTTTGGCTAGGAGATATAATTTATTTGGTAAAGTTAAAACATCACATCTTTTATAAAAGAGAAAGGGAGTGACAACCCAAGTTTAAGAAGATGAAGCGAATGAATGAACTAATATCTCATACAAATGAAAGGGGTCACGAACACATGAAAATAAGAATAAAAAAAATTAAAAGAATTTAAAGTTACAGTTTATACCAACAACGTGTATTTTTTCCTTTTAGTGGCTCAATTTCTCAAGATGCATATGGGTTGTTAACAAACCAAGCGAAAGTTAGAAGACACATAATGTCCTACATCTACGTTTAAGAAAAGGACAAGAATTCAAATTTGAATGGCGTTAGAGTTCAATTCCACAACTAATAAGCCAATACAACCACTCAAATGGACAAATAAGAGATGTCAAAATTTTCTGAATGGAAGCCATCTCCATACACTTAACTTTCCATTTTAGATGTAGCGGGTAGAAGCCCACAATTTTTTCAATACAAACTGATATTAAACTTTAATCTTCTATATTTAGTTAGTTAACATGTCAATACCCCATAGTCAAATTTTCAACGGTTAGTGTAGATGTCTCGTTTTAATATATATATATATATAACCCGCGGTACAAAAAAGACGTTGCAAATTATTGCCTAAATCCCCTATCCATTAGATTATCCAGAATCATCTTCTCCCTCCACTCTCTCTTTCCGAAACACAAATTTCATCCGAAAACCAATGCCGCAAAGACAGCAACAACAATCTGGAGGAATTCAATAATGGCGTTCATGCATCTTCATCATCACCTCCCTTCTCCATCTCTCTCATTTTCCAGATCTTCACTGCCGCTTTGCAGATCATCATCTCGTTTCTCTCCGCCGTCATCTCCATTTCCCTCCCAAAAATACACTGATTTCGGCGACCGCCTTCTTCATCTCCCCCAAAAACCTCTGAGTTTCGTGCTCTCTGGGGCTCTAGCGCTCGGCATAACCCTCTCCGGTAGTCATTCTTGCCTATTATCATCACGTTGATGAGAAAACAATGCTCAATTCGGTTTATGCTGATTCGAGTTTGAATTTTTAGGTTGTTATAAATTTGGATGTTGATACTCGTACTCTACCTTACTATAAAATTTTCATAATTTAATGAAATGCTAACAGTAATTCAGTGAGTAGGAGTTGGATTTGCTGATGCTAAAGTTGGGGTTAACAAACCGGAATTGCTTCCCAAGGAGTTCACCTCTGTCATTGATGTTGCTGGGTTTTTATCTGATGGCCAGGTATGGTTGGTTTGGCTTCATTATCTGATATAATTTTGGGTGTTTGATTCATGATCAAGTGGCCACTGCTGATTCTGATTTTCTGTGAAACAGGAAATTAGACTCAAACAAGAAATTGCTGACATTGAGAAGGATACTGGATATAAATTGCGAGTTTTGGCCCAAAATTATCCTGCGACTCCAGGTTTGTTCCATGTTTTATTGTCTTTGTCTGTCAGCAATTTCTTGTATAAAGGAGGATTAGATCACATTTCTCTCGTCTTTAATTCAGAGTTAAATGCACTCATAATATTCTTTTTATCTATGCATTAGAATTCTCTTTTGCGTGGTCTTACTAGAACGTTGAACGTCTAAGATTAGTTTATTTGGATAGAAACCACTAATCTAATCATCAGAAACGATCAATTTCATGATTTTTTTTTCAGGGCTGGCAGTAAAAGATTTTTGGCAAGTGGATGATAGGACAATCGTGTTTGTTGCTGATCCTACATTTGGTATGAACAGTGTTAGTATACTTTTCTCCTCCTATGCCTATGATGACATTGATTGATATCTTCATTCAGGTAACATATTGAACTTCAATGTTGGAGCGACGGTCGATTTAGACATTCCAAGGAGCTTTTGGAGCCGTTTGGCTGGAAAGTATGGAAACATTTTTTATTGGAAAGAGAAGGTAACATCTCCAATTGATACTTCTGTATAACAGTTACTGTTGTGAGCTTTTGCTTTGGTCACTGGTCAGGAAAATATGGTCACGATCATCATCTCATATGATCGCTCTGGTGACTTAAACAGGGTGAAGATTCGTCTATTGAATCAGCTGTTATGGCAATATCTAGTTGCTTGAGAGAACCCGTCGGCCCAAATAACTGTTCCGAGATAAAGTAAGAGCTTACAGCATCAAAGAATTCTGTTGTGTATTTTTAAACTTGATTTGTATGTTTTGACAGTGATACATGATATATAGTCTTCTCTTGCTACAACCTGCATAACTTAATTGTTTGTTTTTCTGATTCAAGAACTTAGCGTATGTCTATTACTTGAAAAAAATGGCAGTAGTGATATAGGAAGGTAAAAAGGAATTTGATTAACTATGTGGACGTTTGTATCTCAACTGTGCAGCAACCAAGAAAAAAAAAAGTGAGGTACATTTTTTAGTTGCTTAAAAGCTAGTTATGATATGAACACTAGATGCAATCCACTCCCCACTTTTCTGTTTTCTTCTTTCTTCTACAATCTTCTGTAGTTCTTCAGGCCGACAAGGGACTGTCAGAGCTCCCTTTTGTTGGAATCCATATTCTTCCTTTGCCAGCTCCAATAGCCTTAAGAATTCAGGATTAGACAAGAACTCCAAATTAATGACGAACCTTTTTCTCTCATCACCATCCACTGCAAATACCACAAAATGGCCTTCTTCCACGTCTTTTGGCACCGTAGCTGCTGCTTCGAATTCTTCATAGAAACTTTCGGGTTTGGGTTCTTTGGATAGCAGTGGAGAGAGGCTCTTTTGGAGCAGAGCGATGACTAACCTAAGCTTCATTAGGACGAACTGCCGAAACCTGTATCAGTATTTCCCTTTGTTTCCACGATTTGGAGTGATAAACAAATGCTTATGTGAACTCAGAGGATTCGGATAGAGCCAAACGAGAGCTGGGAACAAATTTATATGAAGCTAGGGACATACATCAGAAATTGCACTGAAGCTTCTTCAAGGCCCATGTCTGAACCATTCCATGTGGGTAGCATCAACATACCATTTAATGCTGACTAGGTCAGATAACTTTTCTGTCTCAGAAAAATGATAGTCAGCCTTAGGTTACTAAACAGAAACTAGACAATTGGGAATGAGATTTGATCACTTAGACGTTGGTCTTTTATCTGTGGAAAAAAGAAGAGGAAAAAATCCAGTAACTTCAATAATTTCAACCCAAAAAACACTTGTAAATTATTGTCGCTGACAAATCTTTGGTTTTGTACGTTCTTTTAGGATCCAAACAATGAGTTTTGGATTACATTACACTACAATCTTATCCTATTACGATCAAACATTTCCAAAGTTCCATCGCACGATAAATTAAAAATGATAGAAGTAGATAGTTTATGTTATAAAAAGTACGACATTTATGGGAAGGTAGGATAAATGAGTTCGAAATGATAAGAATTGTGAAATGAACAGAATTGTTATCTTTTATCTGATCGTTGAATAGGAATTAGGTAGCTGCTAGTGCTTGGTTTTTCCATTGCCATCACTGCATTTAATGCAGTGTGGAGGAGGTTTTGAAGAGTCCAACATTCTGAACAACCGACACCCTTTTGTTGACCAAGTAATTTTCTTGCAATATCGGTGCCATGCTTTTGCTATCTTTTAAGTCTTAGATGTTCAATATTGGACTCTGCCGACGCCTAGTCGCGTAAGGAAGGTACAATTGCCAAGTACAGTTTTAGAAAGAAACTTCAGGACTTCCTTCAGTTTTCTTTTAAATTCGGAACTGCTAAAACATCAAACTATAGTGTCGTGTGGGTGTGTTTTTTCTTTACTTGAATTTGACTTCATCAAATTGTGCTTTATATTATTGTAATTTTTACCTTAAATTCAAACAAGTGTTAGCAATTTTTCTAGTTTCGATAACCACTCATTTGACAATTCGTCAAGGAAGATATTTTCTTGTACATTTAATGAATGTGAAAACATATGTGTGATGTTATCGAGGTTTTAAGCATCGACTTGATCTATGAGAGTTCTCCCTCTCAACTTTATACTTTATTTATTTATTTATATATATATATATATATATATATATATATATATATATATAATTGAAAGAATATCAATACCAGTAACTAATCAAGTGATAAAACTGTCTTTAGTATCCTATTTTTTATAGGTTCAAGTTTTACTCCTTATATTTTGTAAATGATTTTAGAGGTTTTCTTTGACTTTGTCTGCATCAACAAACCATTCGAAATGTGTAGACCTTTTTAGAATGGGCTCGAGTCAAATAGTAATGATTTGAAGCACTTCTTTTTACACATTTTAAAAACCCAAAGATTCGGGCTATGTAAAATATAGGATTTCTAATCCTAGTAGAAAAGGGAGGGAGTAAACAAAATTCCATACTCGATCTCATAAAACAGATACTCAATTTAAATGGAGTAAACAGAATTCCCTACTCGATCTCATAGATACGTATAGAATTGTGGAAAGCTGTATTGGATCGAATTATGTGGAAAGCTGTATTCGATCAAAGTATGTACAGCTTGGAGGGAGATCTTTTATATCTGTCGAGATTCACCCTACAATATGGGGTCAAAAAACCAAAATAAATTAGGAAACTTATTCTTGAACTCACGCTCATGTAACGTCGAGGTAGCTTTCATCCAAAATTTTTTGAATAGTAAATATTGCCGTTTGCTGTCATTTGATCAATGTTGTGAGTTTCAAAAACTTCTTTCCATGGTTGATTTTATGCATTATACCCGTTAGTCCTTTTGTCAGATTTGATTGCTGTGATTAAACCTTCTTTTTTATTGAATGATTGTTTACAATTGATACAACTATCAATTAATTTTGGGGGCTTTTTTCTTTTTTTTTTTCCATAAAAGCATCATTAGGGAATAAATTGCACAAATCACTACGAATTAAATCTATAACCATGTTAAAAAGTATTTTTTATATTGATATTTGAAGAACCCATTTGTGTTCTCTGTCAGTGCCAAAATGTAGTGTAAGCATCCATGAAGACAGATTGGGTATGAGGTTTGACGGACCTCGATGACTTTTTCTTCTTCTTTTTAAATGAATTATGCTTGCATAGCTACCTCTTAAATTAAGTTTCAATGATTTTATCATATCAATAAAATAAGAGATGAATATGTTGGGATGCGTAACTTTTACTTTATATGATTGATTGTTTGTATACTTATTTCGCCATTGATTTGTCGTATTAACATAAAAAGAAATAGGAGCATTTGAAAGTTGGTTCATTTTCCCTCCGTTTCTTAGCTACATCACTAATCTATTAAAGAAACCACACCACTAATTTTAAAGTTATCAACATAACATTATCAATTTGGGCTAAAATGAACAATTCTTGAAGGGGTAGAGGTAAAAGAAATGTTACCCAAGTTAAGAACTCAATGGTACTCCAAACAAAGAATTAAGAGAAATTGATTTCATTAGCCACCCATAAAATTAAACATTTTTTAATTGATACACCTCAAAGTTAAAATACTATAATAATATTGTCTTTATTTTATGCTAGATTGAACTTATAACCTTTTAATTAAGGTTATTATTATTTTTTATATGATCTTCATATGGTGAATCACGTTTGTTTTTATTATAAAAGAAACATGGATGCGTTGTACCCTAAAAGAGGGGTAATGATATGATAATGATAGCACTAACAATTTACAAGTGATTGCTACTTATGTTTCTTCTTTTTTTTTTGAAAAAAAGTTGCACTATTTTAATTTCCTTATTTTGTTTTCTTCAAACAAAAATAAGATAAAAGCAGCCCAAATGATTAGTAAGTCCATTCTCTCTTACACGAAGCCACTTCGGTCCGGTCGGTTCCACAATCACAATCAATCACGCGGTTCGTAAGCGCTCAAACCCGGGTCCTGGGTCATCGGAGCTAGGAAATACCTGAAATCCGGTCACCATCGCCGCCGGCGGACCACGACGACACCGTTGCTCCATTTCTGTCACCGATTCAGGGCGGCCCGAGAAAAGCGCCTCAACGGATCCATCCCTCCGATTCCGCACCCATCCTTTTAACCCTAACTCAGTAGCATTCTCCACCGTCCAATCCCGATAGAACACTCCCTGAACCCTACCCTTAATCACAACCCTAACCTGAAATTTCCAAAACCCTAATTAATCACTACGAAAATCCAACGCCGCATCCATCACCAAGCAAGAGAGATACAAAAGCAAAACTCACCGTTTTCGTGGGATTAGACTGAGGAGTCTCCGGACCAGCTTGATGAGGAACTGTGGAGGCCATTAATGGCAAAGGATATCGAAAAGAAGGTGAACGAGATCGGAGCAGAAGATGAAGAGGAGGATGAGGAAGAAGAAGACGATGGCGAATCGGAAGAGAAGGAAGAAGAGGAGAAGAGTTATAATAATTGAAAAGGGAGAGTCGAGAATGAGAACCAGCATCTTTGAAGCTCCATTTATGGTGAAGGTTTCGACATGGAAGGAATCTGGTAGAGCGATTGCGAATCAGAGGACCGACTGCAAAAGCCGCTGACGATGATGAAGATGCCGATGCCATTCATTTCTTTTCTTTTCTTTTTGTTGGATTTTCTGGTGGTTTTGAATAACGTTGAAAATTGGGGTTTTGTTGTAATTTCGAGAAGTGAAGGGACTTACTTCGATTTTCTGATTAAATGAAATTTGGGGAATGACGTGGTGACTTCTAGAAAAAAAAAAGGGAACAGATGTCATGAAGCTATTCGTAGACTATTTATCTTCGTGATGTGGATATATTTCGCTCTTTTTTATTTTTACCTAATTTTTTTAATATTTATGTTTTGTACGTTTTGTTGATGAATTAAAATTTAGAAATTTTTTTTCGTTAAACTATATTTTAATTGTATCTTTTTATAGTTTTCTTTTTTTTTTTTTTGAGAAAAAGGGTCAAGAATATAAAGATTAACAAAAGAAAATTTGTTAATTAAAGATAAGAGTCTAGATAGATCGTAAGAGTATATCAACAATAAAGTCCATCATGGATCAATTTTACTGTATTTGTAATTCTTTTAAAATATTGATATATATTCTATAATTATTTCTAAATAACAATAAAAGAAAAAGCGGGTTTCATAATCAGATGATGACTGGACCATGATAGTTATGGGTCGAATGGAGAACTGTACGCCCAATCGTCATGGGCCCAGACGTGATTGGGCTGCAGCTCCATTAAAGAAGCATATAATGATTGGCCTCATAATAAAGACGTCTCGAAAAAGTTGAACCAAACCTTATAAACTTCTCAATTATGTACATATTCAACTTTATGTCTCAAATTTTTTATGGTGAGTTAGTTATTTTAGTTAATAGAATACAATAAGTACGAATTATTTGGGTACCAAACTAAAAATTTAAGGTTTAAAATATCAATGTTGATGAAAATATTGAGATCTTAATTTTAAAAAATTATTGAAATATAGATTTTAATGGATATTTTTAAAATATATATATATAAAAACAAAATAACTGAAAAGTAAATTTATATCCAATCTATTATTTTCAAATGAGTAAACACACACACACACACACACACACACACACACACACACACACACACACACACACACACACACACACACACACACACACACACACACACACACACACACACACACACACACACACACACACACACACACACACACACACACACACACACACACACACACACACACACACACACACACACACACACACACACACACACACACACACACACACACACACACACACTCTCTTTATTATATTTGGATTAGTGATTGGGGGCATAAAGTGAATTATAGTAGTTTGTGTTTGACTTATGAATTATTTTAGTTTAAAAGGAAATAGTAAGTATTGTAACGAATAAAAAGAGAATTTCTACTATAGCAAATATCAAATGTTGTAGCAAATGGGATTTTAAAATAGTGTTCGAAATTTTAAACAATATTTGATGTAGTTATGTGGGTGGTTATTATAGTCTTGCATAATATTCCTCCAACTATACCCTAATATTTATTTTGTATTTCATAGATTTTTCTACGATATAATTGAAATATCGATTCACGAAATAGTCAATATATCCCTTTGACATAGAGTATGAATACGTTAAACGTAGCAATTGGAGGGCATCCTATATTTAAGTATTTTGGCCTTCTCAATATACCCCCTCAATCAAATTGGTGCAATTGTCGCATATCTCCTTGGACTATTGGATTTCATCTTCCATCCTTCACGTACATTACTAGAATTAGTGTGTTGATCAATTCAACGTGTATAACCATCTTGATCTCGAATAGATGCATATAATTGATTTCTATTACATTCTATCTCGAATAGTCCATTTCATCAATAGTATTGCGCCTATTGAACCTAACATTTTTATTTTTTAAACATATACATTTATTTTATAAATTAAAAAAAAAATTAGAAAAGTAACTTTCACTGTCTTTCAAGCAAGCACCAACACTCAAAAAAGTATAACCCCTCGACATAAAATAGTGTAAGAATTCATGAAAATTACAAGGATACATAAAAGGGGTATGAAAAGAATCTCCCTGCATAAAACCCTTATGTATACCATATAGATTTATTTTTAACTCTTGGTTTGCTTTCATTTGCTCCATTCAATATTGTCTGAGTACATTTTGGAGTGGTTTTGAAATAGGTGAACTAATTTTCATCACTTTCAAAGCAATTTAATGTTTGATTTTACAAAGAAATGAAAACTGCCTTCAATCACAATAATAATGATTAAAAATATAATGTAATGATACTTGTGTGTAATTGGAATTTGGAAGGGCTAATTTTCCTAAATGTCCTTCAGTACTACACTCATTATCAAAACTACCTCTTCTACTTCTATATCTGTGTCTATAAATAATAGATATGCACAAATTAATTTGGCGATCGATTTATTAAATTATTGAATATTAATTATGTTAACCCACTTCCAAAAATACAAAACTAGTAGGATAGTACGAACTATGTCTATAAATTGTTTGAGAAATCTGTAAATGATTTATTAAGTAGCTACTTAGGTGGTGAGCATTTAGGAGGAGTAGAAATTGTTGGAAGTGCACTTAAAATTTGTTTGTTTAGTTAGATTAGATTAGAATTAAAAGTAGAAAAGGGAGAAGCGAATGGAGTGTGGCACAAGCACACACAAACCTAAACACAAAGTCTATCAGAAGTTTAAAGGAAACAGACTTTAGTCTATGCTGCAGGTAGGGGTAGGGGTAGGGGTAGGGGTAGGGGTAGGGGTAGGGCTAACCCAAACCCTTTGGAGAATGTGGGTCCCAATTTCTTCTATTATTATTGTTGTTTCCTTTTTGAAAACTACAACAGAAAAAAAAAAAAAAAAAAAAAAAAAAAGGGTCCACTTTCATTAGTTTAGGGTTTTAGGGTTCATCTACTCAAATGGTAGGGTCTCTAATTAGGGAAGGAAATATCAAGGAATTGGTTCCAAAAGACTCTTTACAAAATGGCATTTTCAAGTACACATCAACGAAGCTTGGAGGAACTTTTTCTTTTTCTTTTTTTCTTCTATCTTTATTTCTCTTTGT
Organism: Cucumis melo; assembly: GCF_025177605.1. Taxonomy (NCBI): domain Eukaryota; kingdom Viridiplantae; phylum Streptophyta; class Magnoliopsida; order Cucurbitales; family Cucurbitaceae; genus Cucumis; species Cucumis melo. Next base: position 8,987,847 of record NC_066864.1, on the reverse strand, counting down.
ATATAGAAATTAGCAAACAATTTACAATTTATGAACCGTTTTTCTAACACAAATATCCATTGTATCAATTAAGCCTGTAAATTAATAATTGTATCAATTTAAACATCATACTAATAGTTGTATGGTACCAATTTAAATTCTTAACTTTCACAAATCTATCAAATTAAACCTCAAACTTACGGAAATATTTTAATTTAAACACTTATGACATGTTTGGGGGAAGGATATAAATGAGAGGATTGGGTTATGTAACCCAACCTTGTTTGGGGGAAGAGCTATCATAACCCTAGTTTACCCCCTCAGCCCTTCTTCAACCCTTTCTCAATTATTCTTCAACTCTTCTTCAACTCCCCTTCAACTCTTCCTCAATCCTTCCTCATAACCTTTCTTCCACACATTTTATCATAACACTATCATAACCCTGCCCACATAACCCTTCTCTCAAACATATCTCATCATAATACTATAATAACATTTCCTCTATAGCCATTCCCCCAAACACATCTTATCATAATCCTATGTTTATCATAACCCTAATCCCTCACAACTCAACTCTTTTCCCAAACGACCCATTAACTTTCATAAGTGTATCCAAATAAACATAACAGAGGATTTAAATTGGTATAATCATGTAAGTTTGAGATTTAAATTGATACATTTTTCAAAGTTTAGAGTTTGAATTAATACCATTATTAGTTCATGATCTAAATCGATACAACTTCTATAATTCGTAGTGTAAATTGATATTTAAAAAAAAAAATTAAAGATAACTATTGATGTATTTTATCATCTTATCGAGACGAGAAAAGTTATACAGGTGAACCCTCTCAATTTTATTATTATGGCTTTTATGAGAATAATAAATAAATATATACATATAGACACACACTTGGTGGGTGAAAACTACTAAATGACAAAAAAAGAAAAAAAAAACACTATACGCGATGTTGACATATAAATATTTTGTCAATTTTGTAATTTTTTCAATTCTCGTATAATTATCTCTATTTGTTGAAAAATGAAAAAAAATGTCTAACGCTCATTTTCTTAAATAAAAAAACAAGTCAAATATCAATTTATACCCTTAAATTTTGGGGGTTGTATCAACTTAAACCTTAAACGAATAACATTGTAAATTTGTACTTTGTACTTTAGAGGGTCTATCAATTTAAAGTTTAAATTAAATCCTAAATTAATAGTGGTATCAATTTAAACTTTAAATGCATCAATTTAAACCTTCAACTTTCATATATGTTTAAATTTAAACACTCAAATTATACAAGTGTGTTCAAGTAAAATTAATGTAGAGTTCAATTTGATACATTTATATAAGTTCAAGATGTAAATTAATAAGACTTAAAATGACCTAAAATGATATAATTATTAATTTAAAATTAAAATTGATACCATCGGTAAAATTTAAACTTTTAAATTGATATAATTATTTATTTGTGGTTGAAATGGATCCAAACTGACATATTGAAGCATATAAATGGAAATTTTCCTTAAAAATACTTAATAATTAATTATTAACGTATATTGATGGCATTTAGTATTTAGAAATTTCCCCTTTCTTTCCTTAAAAAGTGCTTTTTTCTTTTTTTTTTTTTTCTTTTTCTTTTTTGTATTTATAAAACTTTTTCTCTCCCACTGAGTTATTTATGGCTTGACAATGATGTATTTGAAACTCACTTTCTTCTCTTAAGTGTGATTTAAGAACAATAAAGGTTGAAATGAAAATTGTGCTAAACACTTTGTAGAAAGATGAGGATGGAATAAAATTAGGATGGACAGCGTGGCATAATTAGATCTCTTTTTCTTTCTTTCTTTCTTTTTTTTTTTTTTTTCTTTTTTTTATGAAAAGTAAATACTTGGTCAATTTCTTTATTTTAGTTTTTCTTTTCCTTTAAAAGAATAACAATAATAATGTTTGCACTTCTAAAAATTAAAATATATATCCACAGCACTTAATTATATAATTAAAGTTCCACAAAAGAAAAAAAAAAGTGAATAAAATTTTGTAAGTATGGGTTTAATTATAATAGATCTCCCTAAAAATAAAAGAAATAATAAATAAAGTCTTTTAAATTGACTAACAATTTTGATCATTGTTTTTTTTTCCAAATAGAGAAAATGAATGTGAATATATAGTTTAGAAAGGCAGGGGACTTGCATTACAAGTTTAGAGGTCCTTATGCTACAAGTTTGTGGAAATGATAGTGGTGAACTTTTGCTTGTCTTCTCAAGAAAAAGATAAATGAAAGATAAAGGGCTTCTATTTTTACAAAAAAAAAAAAAAAAAAAAAAAAAAAAAGTACTTTTATTTATAAGAAAAAAATACTATGCCAAAAAAACATCCCTCAAATAATTTTATAATTTTATTTTAAATAATTATTTGACATTATAAGTTAAAAAAATAGATTCCAAAAGTCATTATAACCTCTTTAAAACTTTTTTTTTTTAATTTTGTATATCATCGTTTAAAAAAAAAAACAAACAATAAATAAATACTTATTTATAAAAATTCAGAAATTAAGAATGTACCGAGCTATATACACAAATATGTTAGATCCAAAGTTTTTATAATTAAGATCCATATAATAACTATAACAAAATTTCATTCATTTTATGCTTCCACAAATTGTGACGTAGAGACTGTCGTTTTGTACATACCTTAGATGGACACCTCTCTGAAGTTGCAATAGAGGTCACCAACCTAGGTCATAAGTTTTCATGATCGCTCATTGACCTCGTCCAGGTAAGTATTAAATTTCATTTATTTTATGATCAATAAGAAGTCCCTCTTTCATATCTACTCTGATTGGTTTACTCTTTGATTCTTTTTCTCTAAAAAAAAAAAAGGAAAGATCGTTGCATCATGAATCATTCGAATTATATAGTCTGAAAGGTCAAATGTATATATCTAGATTGCTATATGGTCAAAAATAAATATATATATATATATATATATATATATATATATATAACTTTTGTATCACTTTTTTCTTCAACTATGGCCCTCCATATATAATGACCTACCCTACTTTCACATATAATTTAACAACCTCTCCTTTTTCAAAGGTTTAAATCTCTATTCAATCTAACTACAAAATAAGTTTTAAGTTGGTTGTATTTGATACTTGAATTTTCAAAATTCCATTTATCTTGAGTTTCTACACTTTTAGATAAATATTTCTTTTGATATCAACCATTATTAAGATTTACCTAACAATTTTGTTAAAGAACTACTATGGAAGTAATTAGTATTATTCATAATGTAAATTTTGAGGGTCAAAATGTGAGTTAAGCCAATACACAAGAAGGAAGAAAAAGAAGAGTAAAAGTTAAGGTTGGTTTGGTTTGTTTTATAAATGGGAACATATATTTGGTTTGACATTATTGTGACAATTCAAAGTAAATTAAAATGTTGTATTGAAGGAAATTAATTATTGCATGTAAGACTTATTGTCATTCATAATTTCTAAAAATGGAGTAATTGATCATGTTACTGTTTAACTTAATAAATACAATTTTAATTATATTTTACTAATTTAAGCCACGGGTAATCACTTACTTAAAAAAAATTATTGTAAACGTAAAACTGTTAAAAATATTTATAAAATACAGTAAAATTTTAAATTGTATCTATGACAATTTGTGTCCACTAATATTATTAATAATACATCTAAAATTTTACTATATCTTTTAAATATCTAGCTTCATTTTGTTCCGTTTAAAAATATTCTTTTATTTATTAGTATTTTCTTTTTAGTTTAAAAATATTGATTTTCTTTCTTTTTTTTTTTTTTTTTCTTTTGCCAAATCTGAAAATAGTTTTACGACAACTTCTCCTAATTCTATTGTTTTCTTAAATCTATTTTTATCTAATGTTTAAAATAATTAAGCGAAAAAAAAATAAGAACTAAAAAATGTTTAAATAAAAATGAGTGTTGTTTTAAAATATTTTCTTCTATTCGATCCATACGAATTTTTAGTATAAAATCCTTAAAAAATTAAAATTAACTTGACTATCAAATGAATTACACCCAGTTAAAAAAAAAATAGTGTTTTCAAAATAATAAAAAAAAACTATTTATACTTTCATAAAAAAATTGCTAAATTTGTTACTAATCCAAAATATTTTGTCCACTTTGATGTTAATTTTGACGATGTTTCTTAAAAAAAATTAATTAAATATAACTATTGTCTAAAAGTAGAAGTTGTTATAGATAAACATAACAACTAATTTAAAACTAGAAAATCATGCATAATAATAATAATAATAATAATTATTATTATTATTATTATCTTCATCGTAACACATGCATCACTAACTTTGTCTTTAATCTTAACAAAATTACAAAAAGGAAAATCTTTGCATTGACCAATTACTCTTAGTCTCATAATGGTGGCTGCTCTAAGCTTGAAGAAATAATACACACATAATTAATAATAATGTCCATATCTATAGCAAATGCCAAATGACTACATCTATATGGTAGCAATGGCTATGACTCTTTAGTGATATGTTATCATTCATTCATACCTAAAAGATCCAAATTTATATTTATATATATATGTATTGCATAAATTGGACGGACTATATAGTAATTTTAATTTATCGATGAAATGAGCTAATTTGGAATAAGTGAAAACATTATTATAAACTAGAGGATAACTAAAGCTAGCCTAATTAACTATATTTTAATGGTATATTTGTTTGAAAATTTATGTGCTGCTTTTATATGTACCGATGTTGTTTGGATTGTCAACAAAATGTCCATTTAAAATTAAAAGTATCGATTGGCTTGATATGAGGGTAAAAATCCCATTAGCTTATAAATGAATGTTCTAAAATATTTTATTTTAGTATGCATTAGGGTGTTGTCACTGTTTTAGGGGTAGTTTGATAACAATGTAGTTTTCTGTGCAAAAAGTATAATAATTGTTTGTTTCGATTGTCCCAAGTAGCTAGTTTGTTTATAATTATGTGTGACTTTCTCATCAATTGATTTCTAATTATTCAAAATGATTCATATGGTTGAAGTGTTACGTTTTTTTAGTACAGTAATTAGAGGTTGGGTGATTCGAGTCTCCCATCTCTACGATGGAATAATGGAATATCATGTCAATTATTGTTGAGTTAATAAATTTGTTTTGACTTGAATCATTACGTTAATATTTTAGTAATTCGTCAGATCCAAAGATGAATGCATTGTTTTCTCATATATGTATAATTAATTCTCAGAAAATATGAAATTATTTTCTTGAACAAGTTATTGTAAAATTAGTTTGATTTTATTCCTATAAAAAGAATACAGAACTAAAGTGATCAACACTAAACTAAATTCTACATTTATTTAGAATTGCATACATGTATCGACATATAATCAAATTAATTGTTGTATGGTTCATATTATATATATTTATTTATTTATATGAAATTAGACTAATGTGAATGTTTATTATCGATAAAATCCAAAATTTTTGTTACGTGTTATTAAATATTTTGATTCATTTGTTATATTTAAAAATATTCTTAAAATATTTATGTTATCACATCTACGTCGAGTTGTATCAATTTAGACAGAACTATAAACTTAAATAAACATCATCACATTTTTTAACATCGTATTGAATTTTCTATTTATTTACTGATTTTAGTAAATGAAACTTAGAAACTTAGGAAAAATATATTTGAAGTCCAAAGGTTTTGAGTCTAGTCTTTATTTAGTTAGTAGGTTTCAAAATATTACGTATGTAATCTTTAAAATTTTATTTTAGTTTCAATTTAGTCCCTTAGTATCAAAATGTTACAATTTTGATTTTAGTTTTTTTCTAATTTGGTCCCTAGATTTTAATTCAATATTTTACATTTTTATATCTTTAAAAATTTTCATTAAATATGTACCTACAAACACTGATGTGTCGGTGTCAAATTAATTTAAATTAATTATGAAATAAAAATTTTAATTTAATTTTAAAAGCTATGAAAACAGTAAAACATAATTAATTATAATTCATTTAATTATTTTAAATTTATCAACACATGAACATTGAGACAAAAAAAAAAAAAGTATTCAGTGAAATTATGAGATTTAAAGTGAAAATATTAAAATCTAGTGATTAAATTGAAGCAAAAGTCAAATGTCAATTGTCAATGATAAAATTGTAACATTTTAAAACTTATAAACTAAATCAAAATCAAACTCAAAATTTTAAAACTAAACCGATAACATATTGAAACTTACTATAAAAAAAAAATAGATCCAAAATAGAAGAATAAAAACATTTTTTAATACAAAGATATTTAAAAAAAATAGAAAAATTATAAAAAATAGATAAAATATTTAAAATCATACAAAATCAATTATAATAAATTTTTATTTTGAAAAGCTTTGAGTAAACGGTTTGGTCTATTATTATTACTATTATTTGGAAAAAAATATATAATAAGAAATATAATTTTATTTACTAAATGAAACTTAGTGCTTGAATATGAGATTTAAATTGAATTTTTTAAAATATAAAAAAGTTGGTAAATTATTTATAGTAAAAGATGAAATTTATTATACTTATTTAAATATTTTATCAAATATTCTGTTTTTTTTTTTACAAATTTTCACAATTTAAACGTTTCCAAATAATATTAATGTATATAAAAAAATGATATTTAAAAAAGATAAAAAATAAAATAAAATAAAGGTAAGTATAATTTATTGAAAAGGAAAATTGAAGTTGTTAAGCACGTGGGGTCAAGTCAAAGGACCAGTCTAATACCAACGGAGTCTAAATAGACGGCCACATAGCCATAGCCAATAACCAACCAACCTTCATTTACTTCCCAATAAACGCACCATCATTACATTACATTACATTACATGAACCAACATACATACATACATGAACGCCACATCATACATTCAAGCTTTTGTTATAAATACCCATTTCATTCCCTTTTCCCTCTCTCCAAGCAAACCGACTTCATAGATAGACTTAAACATAACAAATGGGTGAGGTTAGTTACAAACCCCAATTTCCATACGCTTTACGCTTCTTTTCCTTCTTCATCAATTCAATTCTACGTTTTCCTGTTTTCATTTTTGCTGTTCCTTTCGGTTTCAGAAAGTCCTTGAAGCTCCTAAGAATAATGACGGGGAGAAGAAGCCCGCCGATGCCGGTCAGAAGAAAGACGATGGTGCAGTCACTGCCGTTTTTAAGATCGATATGCATTGTGACGGTTGTGCTAAGAAAGTTAAACGAGTTGTGAAGCATTTGGATGGTGAAAATTCATTTGACTTTAACGATTATTGAAATTTTCTTTTCATCTATCTCTACTCTGGAAACGATTTTGAGAAACGTCTCGAGGAATATTCTGCGATTTTCGTATTTTGATTGTCGATTTACTCAAATATGATTTCGGATAGGGATTTGTGTTGATCGATTTGATATTTTATTTCTTTGGTTTCGTCTCTGGTTGGTTAATTGATGTAATTTACACTCTGATTTTGTAGGTGTGAGTGACGTGAAAGCGGATCCTTCATCCAATAAACTCACCGTTACCGGTAAAGTAGACCCTGCCGTAATCAAAACGAAACTGGAGCAGAAGACGAAAAAGAAAATCGAAATCGTCTCTCCTCAGCCTAAGAAAGAGGGTGGTGGCGATAAGAAACCGGACGAAAAAACCGAGAAGAAGACCGACGAAAAAGCAGAGAAAAAGACTGATGAAAAAGGAGAGAAGAAAGCCGACGGAAAGTCAGAAAAGAAATCTGACGAAAAAGCCGAGAAGAAGCCTGAAGAAAAAAAGTCCGAAGACAAAAAAGCAAAAGAGGTAAAATTACAAAAAAACATTCAACACGTTTTCATGGCGGCGCGTATTAACCACTCGCGAGGCTCTTCTTTTGACTCAGATCTTCGAATTAGCAACTAATTTTTCTCGTTTAATTTCAATTTGTTCGTGGAGCAGAGCACTGTGGTTTTAAAGATGCGATTACATTGCGAAGGTTGCATTCAAAAGATCAGGAAGGCACTCATCAAATTCAAAGGTGAAGAAATTCAACTCTCGTTGAAAAGTCAAAATCAATTGAAAAATCAATTACACAAATCGACAATCCAAAGTACTAATTATTCATCTCTGTTATCTTTACAGGAGTCAATGAGATTTCAGTAGACGCTCAGAAAGATTTGATTACAGTAAAAGGCACCATAGAAGGAAAAGACCTTCAAAGCTACCTCAAAGACAAGTTCAACAGATCCGTCGAAGTAATTCCTCCCAAGAAAGAAGAACCCGCCGCTGGAGGCGAGAAGAAAGAAAAGGAAGCCGGAGGCGGCGGTGGTGAGAAGAAAGATAACGACGGAAAACCCGCCGCCGCCTCCAGCGGTGGAGACGGCGGTGGCGCAAAAGTAGAGGTAGTGAACAAGTACGAGTATAGCGGTTTCTCATATCCGCCTTCGACATTTTATTACGACGCTCCATCTCATTCTCACACTCATCAGTATAGTTACGCCATGGAAGCTCAGCCGAGCTATCCAGTCTATGGCTTCGCAAATTCCAGCGGCTACTACGCAAATCCAAACTACGTTCAGCAAGGTTACTCCACGCCGATGAACGATCATACTCAAATGTTCAGCGACGAGAATCCAAATGCTGCTTGTTCCGTCATGTGAGTAAACCGATGTATCCATGAAGGTTCTTCCTAACGTAATACATACGCTGTAAATGAACTAAAGCTATAAAAAAAATATATAAGAAGAAGAAATAGAGAGTTTTTTTTTTTTTTTCTTTTTTTGTTAATTTTGTAAACTGTCGGCCGGTCGGTGCCGGCCGGTGAGCTGCCGGCTAGTTAGTCCAATTCAATTCATTGGGGGAGTTGGTCGTTCTTTTTCTTATTTTATTGTAGCTTTTGTTCGCTTCAAATATATGACGTCATAAATAGAGTTCTATTACGTGTAATTATGTCTTATGTTCTTTTTAATTTTCTTTCACATTTATTATGCAATTTATCATTGGCTATGAATTAACATTTCTAAAGGAACCAAGAAAAATATTTCAATAAATCAATACAAATAAAAATAATTAGGAGAAAAATATCAAACTTGAGCTCTCGGGTTGTCAAAGTTGTTAAAATTTTCACTTCAGACGTTTCTAAAAGTTTTATTGGTTCAATTTCTCGACTTCTTACTTTACTCATGATATCTTTACAAATAAAATATGTTTTTGAAACTACTTTATTATATGAATTGTAAAAAATGTACGATATGAAATTGATTAAATTCAAATGACATTAGAGTAATGTAATAGTTAATTTGTGCCTTTGTTAATCTTTATTTGTATGCATAACTTTATTTTGTTGGAATTATTGGATTTTTGGAGATTTGTACATTGACTCTTGTTAAAGTGGTAGGGGAATTAGTGAAATTTTAATCAAGAAGTTTTCTTCTTCTTCTTCTTCTTGTTTTTTTTTTTTTAATTGAAACAATTGCTTGTGTTTCAAATTCAATTCAATGAAATTTATATATATAACAAATGAAATACAATACCACTTAACAATTACAAACCATCCAATCCAATTCATAGCCTTCTTAATTGACAATATGTTGTAAGTTTGTAACAGTGTTTGTCAACGATTGCCCACTAATTTTTCTTTCATACATATTTAAAATTCTTTGACATTATCGAAAACGATGCTTATCTGGATAGTATATTTCTATTATATATTTATATCTGATTAATTAATTAGTTTGTCGGTATTTTTAATTAAACTAAATTACCAAAATTAATTTTCCATTAGAAAACACAGACAAAACAAAACATATATTAATTTTTTTAAATATGGTTGACGTTATATAATGCTTTGAGAGTACCAAACTAATAAAGTAGTACAAGTTGAGTGCAATTCGAAAAAACTTTCCATGATTTTTTATTAAAAAATTATGATTAAAAACTCGATTTAAATAAAATAAAAGCTTAATTAATATCTTTTTTTAAAATGGAAAATATAATTTACTTTTTTTTTTTTTATTTCAAAAAGCTCTTCTATCGAATTCTGGGTCTTCCAAACGCTTTAAATTAGATTAACTATAATATATATACAAATCCGATCAATGGGAAAAGAATATTGTGATTGATCAATTATAATAGGAGAATTGAAATTACTCTTCCACATAAACTTAATGTAATAAAATGTTGTCTTCTTAAAAACCTCGTTATAGTATGATAATAAAATTAAAGTTTTGTATGAAACTTACCAAGAAGTCATTACCGTTGAGATTTTGTAGAGGGAATTTCAAAACAATTAATAAATTTTTTTTGAAAGTCTATCATAGATTGGTTTGGTGGTAAAAAGAAAAACATGATTTTACTAATTAACGAATAGTTAATTATAATTAATTTTCGACAACTTTTTTTTTTTATATTCAAATTTTGTAGAATCAAGTGAATTGTTTAATTAGTCGATGGGTTTATAATCTATAATTTGAATACTCACACGAATTAAAAGATAAAATAATATTTATGGTGTACCATTCTTATAATTTAAACTTATAAAAATGTAAACTTGAATTTATTTAGTTAAGGTGAAAGCAATATTTGAAATGATTAAAACAGGGGAAAAGTTAAATGTAAAATCATCATCTACAATGAGGTGACAAAAAATTTCATTATATATATATATATAAAAAAAGGTATAGTGAAGATTGATCACCTCATCCTCCTCTATTATTATTGTTTTTTTTTTTAATTGTGTATTTTGGGTTTGTATATAACGACAAATATTCCCACGCCTGGCTTACCTTTTTTAAAACTATATAACAACTTATATATATATATATATATATATATATATATATATATATATATATTACATCATTTAAGATAGCGACTATCCATTTATTGAAAAAAAAAAATATATATATATATATATATAACAATTTTTATTGACAAATGAGATTCATTATAATATCATTCGACTACCTATGTTGAATACTAAATAAATATCACCTCTAAGTATAGATGTGTATATATACATACATATAAATACATCCATGCATGTGTACTAATTGTATACTTTATAATTTAGTAAAAATAATAGAAGACAGTATTACCATTATGTCAATTATTGTTGTTGGTATTGTTTTACTTTTTCTATATATATCATATAAATAACATAAAGTTAAGTTAAGGGGAGTTGAGTATGTAAATTTTGTTATATGTGTGTGTGTGTGTGTGTGTGTACGAAAACAAAGGAGTTGAGTCATATTGATGTGTCCTAGAGTGATATGAGTCAGCCTTGACAACCAAAGCAATTATTAATTAGAGAAAGAAAAAAAAAATGAAACAATAAAAAGTGGCTCTTCATTATTGTGATGTTTAATGCAGTCTCTTTCTTCTTGTTGTTGCATCTACTTGTCATCCCCATTTTTATTTTTGTATGGAATTTGTTGTGAATAAAGAAAAAAGAAAAAGAGAAAAATCTTCATAATTCATTAAAAAAGAAAAAAATAATAATAATAATAATAATAAATTATAAAGATTTAGAAGTAGACTAGCTAATTAATTGGAGTATTATATCAAAACCAGCCTTCACGTTAACTCCCAAGTTGAAAACTCAATTATTAAAAAATGAAAATCAAAACATGAATGATATTGTAAAGGACAAAGTTGCCACCTCCTACAAAATTGATATATATTAGTGGGAGCTGTTAATGTGATTTTTCATGTCTCAATCACCCCTATTAAAACTGGTTCAAACTTACAATTTTAAAGCTTTATAAAATCAAATTCAAGTTAATAAGTCATGGAATTGATAAAAAATTTAATTAAGAATTAATTGAGCTATATAATGAGTGAATCCCTACTTGTTGGACCAAATGTGTCTCAAGGAAAAATTTGAAAATTCATACATAAATTAATAATAAATTAAGATGGAGTTTAGTATCATATATTAGGGATTGTTATTGAACAATAAATGTATAATTAATGGACGTTTCAAGATATTTATAAATTTTGTATTTAAATTTTAACGCACATTCATTAGAAAATTAATTTGCATTAAATATTGATGTTGATTAAACTAACCTATTCTATTTAAAAGCATGCCTTGTTTTTAAAAAACTATATACAAACATGATCATAAGTTTTGTCTAGTGCAACCATTAGGAAGATAAAAATATCGAAGCATTAATATTTTAAAAGATATGTCATATCAATTATCGTCCAACTAAATTGTATTGTAAATTTATAATTGATGATAATTTTTTTTTAAGTGTGATTAGTTTAATATTTGTAGGGAGTGGTTTTATGTGAGAGTTTTAGTTTGAAAGTGGATTTGGATTTGGGAATATTCCAAGAAGCAAACAAAAAGTTCCACTCTAGAAACGACGCCGTTGACCGCCTTTTCCATATCATCTGCCACGTCATTTTTTTAAAAAAAAAAATAGCGATGGTTTATATTTATATAATACAAACCTTTATTTGTCTATTATCTTTAGTTGTTGATTTTCCAAATTTAATAATCCTATTTTTAATAAATATTAAATTTAATATTTATACAGAATTTAGTAAATAAAAACAACAAATCTTCTTCAAACCATAGTTCACAGACATTTGTAAAGAAAATAAAAGGACAAAGTAGATAAAGATATTTATAATAAAACCAGATCCACGAAATTTTGTCATTTAATAGTTTTTTTTAATGTAAATAGTTTGTTTTTCTATTAAAAAAAATGCTCTTCAAGATGTATAGGTAAAAAATTGAAAAATGAAACAGAATCTAAAGTCTTTAAAATAAATTAACAATTATTAAACAAAATAAATGTATCGCGAAGCTCATCCAACCATTACACATATAAAGTAAATAAAATTCAATAACGGTAAGTATATTCACATATAGTCCAAAGGAAAAGACGGATTTATTAGGTGGCCAGCAGGACACTTGTCTCCCTCATGTTATCGATTTTTATATTTTAATATTAATTTTAAAGTTTCAAATTACAATATATACTAAATAATTCTTTGTTTTTAATAAAAGTATGATTATAGTGTATGTAGTGGTTGTGTTTCCACATTTATAACAAATTACAATTTTTAACATTTGAATTTTTGTAACTATACTTTGGATGCACAATAATTTATTGATTCATAATTAAAAGTTTAAATAAAACTTGGATTTTCCTATTATAATAATGAATAATAAATAATAGCAATAATAATTGGATTATATGGATAGGCTGTTTTTCTTTTTTAAGTATCCAATATATGAATGTGGTTATGCATAATGTCAAAAAGAACTTTTCAAAATTTAGATTGAAGAGGTTGAAAATGACGTAAGCTAATGATTTTGAGAAGAGTAACAAAATACAACGGTGAAGTTAAGATTTAAAGTCATGCCCTAAGTTTCGTAAATATTGGCCGATCAATATATCAACTTTCAATTTTGACTCTTCTCCCTTAAAATGTTTAATAAATAAGCTTTTAATCTTTTGTACGTTCATGCTTCTCAATAAAATTATAGACACTGTCACTGTTTGAAAAATGTAGGTGTTAGGGTTAAATATTGATCAATTGACCTATTTTGATTAAGAATGTGTGCATCATTTGATTGATTGAGACATGCTAAAAGGACAACTTATCACGTTCACAAAGCATAACTTAAACTTAAACTTTGATATAGGCACCCTAGCTTTCTCCTACATCGTAAGAAGTAAGTTGTTTTCATCCAAAAACTATTGCTACAAATAGTTTTTTAAATGAAATTTAAAAAAATACATATATTTTTACGAATTATGCATTAATTTTAGTACAACAAAAGTGAAATAGAATAAGATATTGAACAATGGATCTCTAATGACAAAATCACATCAACATCACTTAATTAAACTCGATACAAACAAATGATCATCGATAATGAAAACTATTTTTTTTTGGTTTGGATTTTTTAATGGAAAAAAAACAAAAAACAAATAGTTAATGAAAATGATATATATAACTTCGGAGCGGTCGCGGATTCTTGTAGACTGTGGTTCTTCAAATTAGCGAACGGCCAAATTGGTCCAAAAGTCTTCACAGTTTGCTTCCTTATAAGAATGGTCTTTTCAATATTTGAACGGTCAATTCTCCAAATTTATTCAAAACTTCTACCCCTAGATTGGCCCAATTCAATTCCAAGCCATTTGTTCAACACAAATACTCCTTTTTATTTATAATATCTATTCAACCCAACATCCAAACACTTTCCTACTCCAATCATTTGGTTTTCATGATTTTTTATCTGTTTAATTTGACTGCAATTCTATTATTTTATTACAAAAAGATTGTAACCAATGTAAAGAAAATGCAAAAGTATTTACAATTCACATACACATGTATACAACGCTATTTAATTTAGTAGTCAAAATTAATGTCGTAGTGTTAAAATATGTAATTATTATTTTTAAGATTTCTATTACTTTTTTTATATAGGTTTAGGGAATTTAAATAGGGAGTATTTTGATTTTCAATACGTACCCGTGTTAGTCGAAGGAAGCTCTTATTGACTTTAGATGAATATAAATTCGATCTATCTTTCTATGAATTATGGTCAATATTTTGACAGTAAAATATATTTGAAGAATTGGATTTAAATTTGGAGGAATATTTTATTTGATAGAGTAGATTAAAAAGTTAATGAAAGGTTGCATGAAATTGTGTGGGTGTAGTTGGAATTCAAAAACCACGAGCCTTTGATTTTGAATTTTCTCTTCTTTTCTTTTCTTTTATTTTATTTTATTTCAATTGCATTCTGACCAATAAACGCAAATGGATAAGGATTCACGTTCTTCTTTTTTTTATTGATAAATTTTGTATTCAACTACCCCTCCAGTTTTCAAATACTATTCTTGTTTTTATCAATCATAATCAAATCAGCATATTAGTCTATCAAATTAATTAATTAAATCGCAAAGTTAGATTGATATATTATTTTGGATTTCTTAAAAACTAAAGTAATTCAAAAAAGTTAAATCATATATATGTATATCTATATATAATTAGAAACAAATCCCCTTCAATATAATATCGATTTTTAAAATTTTACTTTTTTAAAAAATCAAGTTTTTGATTAGTTTTAACCTTTTTTTAGAACAAATATTACATATAAAAAAACAAATAAACTATTTATTTAGATTAAAAATATAAGTATGGAAAGTACCGGTTAAAATAACCGTATAGTTTAAGAGTCACAATTAAATACAATACAATGATTTCTATAATGTTACAACGTATTTATCAAATTAGATAGGATAAGATTTTATATATAGAAAATTAAAATCTTAAAACTTTATAAAGGGATTAAGTTCATAATTTAAAAAAGATATTTTGAATTTAAATAAGAAGATGAACGGTAAAAACCAAGACAATACCGTTGTGAACGAATTCCTCTTAATTTTGAATTATATGGTTCATATTTAGAGTGGAGTGGGATTGATTGGGCTTTGACTCTAGGGTTTGACCATTGAATTAAAAAAAAAGGAAACTCTATCTTCTCTGTCTTCTCATGCTCACTCCTCCCATTGCCGCCCAGCCAGTCCGACTCCGTTGGCGTCAACCGACCCACCAGCCCTCCTTTCTCAACGCTAAGTCTCAATCGTTCTTTCCCATTCCCTCTCTCCATTTCTCTCACTCATGGCCACCCAACCGTAGCAAACGCCAGACTTTCGCCCAACTCCGCCGCCGTCCCTGTCTCCGCAGGCCACGACCACCGCACGCCGTCTTCGTATATCCGCCTTTGGTTGGTTATGATTCCCTTCCCTTCTCGTTTATCCTTCTCTCTCTATTTAACTCTCGATCTCTCTATCTCCATCTTCTTGTTCCAGCCCTATCCGCCACAGCCCAGAATCGCCGCTGACGTTCTTCAAGCTCGTCGCTGCCGCGGTAACTTCTCGTCGATCGCCGGCGCTGTTTGTTCTCGTACTAGTTAAGAGTTTCTGAGGGATTTTTGGGTTTCATTGGTAATTCTTGATCACCCACTAAGTTTGAACAAAAACTTAGGTCACTCATATTGTTTTGATGTTAAATTCTAGGGATTAGGCGCGTAGATTCGGCTGTTCAATGACTTTTTGTCATGTATTGCCCTCTAAAATCCTTTCATTGTTCTTGAAGTCACTTGTAATGGAACTCTTATTGTTTATGAATCGGTTTGAATCATTATGTGTAGTTTTGAAGTGGATTTGAATTAGCCCACAATTTGGATAAATTGTTTAAAGAAATGGATGAATTTACGTTTTGAAATATGAGCATAAAGGTCAAAGTTATTTTGGCTTGTGTTTTAGGTTTGGAGTAAGGTTTCTCTAAGTCAAAAGGACTCTATATTGGAATGCCTATGTGCTAATCCAGAATTATATAGATATTATTTTTGGCTGGGTAAAGCAAAGGGAAAGTTTTATTCAAAATGCCAGTTATCATTTACAACAGAGAGAAGCCTATCATTTAAAGACTTTCTAAACCAACCTACAACTTGCTGGACATGTTTAAAAACAAACTTAAAGGCCTAAGAGGCGGGCCCTAACAAAACAAGGGAAAAAACAAGTTGGGAAGGCATGAACCACATCATTGACCTTGCAAAAACAAGTTTAGAAAGCTTGTTTGTTTTGCTTTTACTGATTGATAAAAATTTATAAGCATGCTATGTAAATTTCATGTGTTATGATAATTGTTTTTGGGACCCTATTAATTATTGCATTTTGTATGCTAGATCATACTTACTAGTAGCTTTATACATACCAGTTTGTGTGCCTGAGCGTGCATCTTAGAATGTGTCATTTTCAGCTGATTTCATTTTTCAATTATCGTGCATGTAGTAATGACTTCAGTTAGAGGTCTTGGAAAGTTGGGTAGTTACTATGATTCTCTAATTGGAACGACGTGGAATGCATTTTATGGAAATCACTAGCTAGAAGCCTAGAAAAGGAAACATAATTCACTTCTTCACTACTCAAAATTTGGAAGCAGTAGTCGCCGTAGCCAAAAGGAGATGGAGGACAAGGAGAAGAAGGGGCTAGAAGGCACTGGTTCGTGTCTTCCAGTCAATCACCATGGCAACTTGAAGAGTGCTTCTAGCGATCAAGATTTCAAGGATGTTCTTCTTCAAATCAAGTCCTCCAAAACCACTGTAAGCTTCCTTATAATTCCCCATCAAATTTTGTTGCGCATTTCCCTAGTTTCAAGGTTTTCTTGGGTACTTTGTTGTTTGATTTTCATTATTCCATTACTCTGCAGGCAGTTATCAATTATGGGGCATCTTGGTAAGTCCAAACCTTTTTAGAGGATTGAACACAAAGTGTTTAAGGTTTTTCCTGTTTGACAAATATTAAAAGACTCGTAGAGAACAAAGAAAGGAAGTTAGAGACGACGTAATACTAGAATAAGAAATGCCTTTGCCTCTCTCCCAAGTCTCAACATAGTGACACGTCTTGCTTCAAATTTCATTTGACCATTCGACTTTGTTCTTAGCAACAGTTTCATCAATGGGGAATTGTAAAATTTTGTTCGATGTACACTGGTAGAAAGAGGACTTAAATTGTGGGATTAATGTTAAAACTTATTAACAAAGCTCTGTTTTCCATTTCAGGGAGCTTATTGCTTGAATCTGGTGCTAAAATTTGACAGTTTGGATTGGCTTGTTGATATATATATATATATATATATATATATATAGTAGAATCTAGGCTTATTAGGTTTCTTCTTGTTGGTTTCAGGTGTCGTGTGTGCAGTCAGATTCTTCCAGCATTTTGTCGATTGAGTAACAATTTTCCGAAAGTTTCTTTCATCTATGCAGACATTGATGAATGCCCAGAAACAACTCAACACATTCGTTACACTCCGACATTTCATTTTTACCGTGACGGTGAAAGAGTGGATGAGATGTTTGGTGCTGGGGAGGAACGACTGCACGACAGGTTGTGGTTGCACTCTTAAAGACAAGATAGGTTGAGCACCATATTATTATCCCTAATTATTAGGAAGGAATGCGCACTATATAGCTACATTGCTAATGGCTTTGTTTTGGTATTTGATCTTCAAAGATTGAGCTTGTTTGTTGAATCTCATTTTCCTTGATAAACATAATGGTTTGAGCTAGTTTTTCCCCTTTTGAAGGCATGTAGAACAGTTACGGTTGTCGATGTTAGGTTTGTTTTGATTTCGATTAAGTTGCTACATGCTCGTCATGTATCGACTCCTGATCAAAGTCAAGTTTTAAAAGAACTGATACCTATATAGTAAATTTATAATGGGTACGTAATTTCGTCTTACATTTGTTATTTTTTACAACTTCTTTTGTCGTCATACATTTGTTATTTCTTGTAACTTCTTTTGTTACTAATCTCATCACGTGGCGGCATGTTTGTTAATAGTACAAGCACCGTGTGTATGCTCATGCTCATTCTGGCATGGAGAATATTTGTTGTAGGTGAATTTTTTAAGCAAAAGAAACCAAAGAAATTGTAAATAGTAACAGGAAGAGAATAATATCGTATATAGATTTGGTAGATCTCAACTTGTCTATTCACTTTAGTTTACAAGAAAAAAAAGAACCTTATGAACGGAAAACATTGTACAGAAAAAATTGTATGCGAATTTTTTTTTTATTTTTATTTTCGTAATACACACTAATGATTGTAATGATTGTTACATGCTATATTACGTTGTTAGCTTAAACTTCTGGATTAATGATTAAATTGGTAATTTAAGATATTATCAAAGCATGCGGTTTAGAGTTCAAGCTCCTGCAACTAAAATTTTCTTCACTCATCAACTCAAGTTCCATGATCAATTAATGATTTAAGAATGATTATTTATAGATGCTATATAGAGTCAATTAGAGTTTGGCTAAAGAAGCTTTATAGTTTTCAAGTGAGCTTAGCATCAAATTTTTGTGGCCATTTGTGAGCAGGGAGGAGGTTAAAATTTAATCATTTTGATTAATAATTAGGCTAAATTATCTCTATACTAGAGGGATTCGGGAGAATCATTTTTTGCCTTTTTTATCCCTTCTACATATTGAAAATTCCAATCATACCCATAATCAAACTTTGTCTATGTAGGTTACATATTGAAAATGGAGGTTTCAATTGATATCGATCCACTTTATGACTTAATAATAAGCAATTGAAAAGGTTAACTTATGCATTCTCCTCCGTTAATCATTGAAGTTAATTAAAAAGACTTGTTATCGTTATATATTATAATTATGTCTATAAGTAATAAATGAAATATGTCCGCATTCTAAATTCATTAAATTTTCTCTTTAACTTTTCAAATTCTACACCAAATTGAATATGTCACATTTTTCTCTTCCATCCCTATAAATAGTTTCACATATTTTCAAGAGTTTTATTGCTAAGCAAAGAAGAATTGTATCAAATGGTTTGATTCGAGGTATATTTTAATCTTATATTCAATTTCTTTTTTTCTAAAATATATTTATGTATTAACTTGAAAGTCGGCTTAAGAAAATATCATTGTTTTTTTTTTTTTTAGTTTTATGATACGAATTTGTTGTATACAAAAAAAATTTGTAAATGAAACTATTACAAAACACGTGCATTTTTAGTATTACTTTTGTACCAATTTATCTTATATCTTACTACTTAATATGGAGAATCATTTTCAAACCATTTTGTCCAAATGATATTTCTCTATGGAGAATCATTTTTAAACCATTTTGTCTAAATGATATTTGTAACGACCCAACTCCTTATACTGAGTCGAAGTCATTACTAAATGTAGAACAAGTGGTTTAAGTCATAAAATTTAGTAAAACGCATAAGGTTTGAGAAATTTATTTATGAAAATCCAAACAAAGTAATATGCAAAAAAAAATGAAATTTCGTTCTAAAGTTCTACTCGGGCCCTATCTACTTTTAAAAATGGTAAATAGTGAAGAATATTCAAATTCAGGTACTAACGTCAAAAACAAGAATAAGCGGAAGCAGAAATCCCTATGGCTCACCACGGTCACTTCTGGTCGCTCGCCAGCTTGCCTTTGCCCTTACCTCGTCCTCTACCTGAAAACATGACATGAAAAGAGTGAGTATAAAATACTCAGTAAGGGACCCACTACTAGTCCCACTAGGTGCCTGTTAGCTTCCTGTCAGAGTCCTGTAACTGGTACCCAATCTCTGGCACGTTTCCGAACACGTGCAACATGCACTCCCGTAGGGACGTAACTCTGGTCTTCGGTGCCCCGGGGGACACCTAGGACAATCGGGATGCGAGGACCCCGTCGAGTCACTCGAGTCATATCTATATCCATGCTAGACTGGTGTCCCGTCGGACCGCACAGTCCTAAATAGGTGGTGATCCCGAAGGACACCCATGCAGGTACGACTCTAACAAGTTAAGCTAACAGGTACCCTAATCGCAGTATACATACACATGACATCATCATATAACATAACAGATAAATCATCATTACACTCTCCATCTCGACACCCGTCGTACAGCCATAACAGTTCTCGTCATCACAACATCATGCTATAATATAACCATATCATCAATCGCGTCATACTATCATTAATTTCATGCATCGTACAGTCTAGTCCTCAACATGCACAATTGAAGGTATACGTGACCTCATAATTCTAAACATGGAGCTAGTAGTAGAAATCTCTTACCTGGAGATTTACTTGGCGAGTTCTAACCGCGAGGCAAGTGTGCTTTCCAAGCAACAAGGTCTTAACTGTTTAATACGCCAAAATTCGTAATTAAGTCACCAACGACTAACGGTTCAAAACTCAGTGAAATGACTTACCCTAGAAAGAGGTTGCAATGCTGAGCCCCTACTGAAGAAATCCCACGCTGCAGCAGTTACTTGGTCCAAGACGTCCCTTAAGGAAAATAATTTAATTTAATTCCAAATTAAATTATTTAGTGTCCAAAAACATTGAGTCTTACTGGGTAATGCCAAAGTAATTAATTTAATTACCAAAAATTGGATGGAAGGAGCCAAATTAGGCTTGGCGGCTCGGTTGGAAAGAGAACAGGGACCGGCTCGGCTTGCAGTGCAGGCGGCGCGGCGTGGCTTGCACGTGGAGAGGGCTGGGCACGTGTGGGCACGGACGCGGGTTCGGGTTCGGGCGAGCGGGCGTGGAGTAGTTCCAGGTTCGGACGAGCGGGCGTGGAGCGGTTCCGGGTTCGGGTTCGACGGCTGGAGGTGCGCGGCTGACTACCGTCGACTGCTGCTGCTCGGCGACTCGATAGGACGCAGCTCACGCGACGGCTGGCGCACGATCCGGCTGGGCTGCTCGGCGACTCGGCAGGACGCGGCTGGCTGACGGATCGGCTGCGGCTCCTCAACACCTGATCGGAGCGACGCTACGCGACTCGGCTGCTCTGCCTCGGATCGAAGCGGCGCGACGAGTTTCGGCTGGCAGACACGGCGCGGCGTGCGTAGCTGTCCCTAGGCGTGCGATGGCTTGACTCGGTTTAAATTCTCCGGCGCGGCTGGGAGGGTGGTGTCGGCTCGGTGGCATGCGTTGGTCGATCGGCGGCGGCGGCTATGGTGAGAGCAATTTGGGGCTAGGTTTTCTTGGGAAGGTGATGAGTTTCACGCCTCCCAATGCCCCCTTTTTAAAAGAATCAAAAATAAAAAAAATAAAATAAAACCCACACAAAAATACTTTCTTTTCTTCTTTTATTACTATTTTCTTTTCTACTTTAATCCAATAGCAACCCTCCTCTCTCTCTCTTCATTAAAGCCACATTTGACCCTTTCCAAAGCATTAATTAATTTGTTACTTCACAATTAATTAATTTATTTCATCCTTAAACTTCAATAATTAAAAATAATCAACCAAGGAAAACTTTACCCTTAATTAAGTGTAAGGTCAAGATGGTCCTATTCCATAACAACTTTTGAATCTACTGGGACGTTACAATATTTCTCTAATTTCAATTATGTTTTTTACTTAATTCTTGTTTATGTTAATATTTTATATTTTTATTGATTAAGAAGTTTTAGAATTAATTAATAGTGTGTTTCTTAAAACATTTAGTCTTAAATATACGATAGTTGCATTTGTTTTTAAACATAAAAATTGTTGTTATTGAATATTTTAGAATAGGTTGATAATTTAAGAAAAATCACTCACGTACACAATGCAATGAGCCTGTCTTAATTTTTAAAACAAATAGAAAAATATTACTTATGACATATTAAGGTTAAAATGATCTCATTGTTATTAACTATTAAAAAAAATAAAAAAAATATTACTTATGACACGTGAAAGTTAAAATGATCTAAGTATTATTATTATTAAAATAAAATAAAAATATTAATTATTTATTATCTTTTAGTTACATTCTCACAACCCTACTTAATATAAATGTAAAGATTCTAAGAGATAGGGGAGGTTAAACATGACAAATCTATCTCTTTGTTTAAAAGATTAAATTTCTAGAATAATTCATATAAGTTTAGAAGGTCTTGTAATTTCTATTTTTGTACACAACATAAAGAATTCTCTTCGACCATTTTTCTTGCAAACATTTGAATATTTGCTTATATTTAGACTTTCTTTAATTTTCTTCTTATTACTCACTCTTAGCCTTAATTTTATTTTATGTTGTAGTATTGTTAATACTTTGTAATGTTAGGAAAGATTTAAAGATATGCATGGAGTGGAGCAAAACAAAAACAAAAAACAAAAATGATGCAATGTCAATTTTGTGAAATCAAGTTCGATAATACTTTTAATTTTCTCTTCTTTTAGTACATGATTACAACCACTGATTTTTGTACGTAAGAGAGTAAGAAAACGATATACAATATATTGTTAGTAGTGAAGTCAAGTAAGTCGAATAAAGTCTTGAATTTTGTAATTTTATTTTTTAGTTTGTTCGACTGGATTATATTTACCAATTTCTCAAAAAAAAAAAAAAAATCTATCTTCCCTTTCCACATGATGAATGAAACTTTCTTCTTCGTTTTTTAAAAATTAATTAAGTTTCAGGGTTCAAAATTTTATAGTACGGAAAAGGTAAGGATAAATGATACTAAATTTAGGGAAGAGAAATAGTCGATGTGATTTGAATTTAGGAGGAAAGAGAAAAATATAATGGATTTAAAAATAAGATGTAATTGGACCTCAAACTTCGTGCAAGTAGAAAAAGAAAGGAAAAACGGGGGTAGACGATGAGGAAGAAGACGTGGTTGGGCTGGGCAAGGGAAAACGGCTCGGATGGAAAGGGCGTGTGGCTCGAGCGAAAAGACTACGACTCACAGCTCAAGTGGAAAAGGAGCCCGACTTGGGGACGACTTACGTCAATTGAGCCCAGCTGATAGTTAGATGAAGCCAAGCCACTGCGCGAAGCTTTCCTCCTCATCCGTGTCGCTAGCCTCGCATGCCGCGCCCTCTGTTCAAGCTGTGGCATCGACGATCCGTTGAGCCGACCCCCTTTAGTCGTTGAGCCATAAGCCACCACCTTTCGTTTGAGCCATGACCAACGCCTCTTTCGATTTAGCTGTAAGCCGATCCTATTCTGTCTCCGAGCCGCAATCTCCTTTCGCCCAAGGCGTTTTCCCTTGCCCAGCCCAACCGCAACGTTTTTTTCCTCCCAACCATTTTTAGCAAGTTTTGCCGTTTGGATGTGTTTTTTCTTCTTAGTAAACAACGCGTGCGATGTATGTGAAAATCACACACACAAAAATTATAGTTTTAACTTAACTTTATAAAATTAGAACAGTCTTTCATATTTATATCATTTTTATATTTACATCGTAATGCATAGAAAATGAATCATAAATTTAGAAATATCATAATATACTATTTCAAAATTTATAATAGCATTAATAAAAAAATTAAATGAAGAAAAAAACATGAGTAAGATTCCAAAGGTTACGTTAAAAAAGATTCTCAATATTACATAATTTAAACATAAAGAGCATAAACATATCTATATGTCAAGCATGAAGTTGGTAGTTAAGTTTCCTCGACTTCTGTTGTGTACTAAAAAGAAACCTATAAATGAATGAATATATACAAACATACTTCTATGTAAAAAATATACCAACAAAAAAAAAAAAAAAATAGAAAAGTATAATTTGATTTGTTTTTATTTTTCACTTCTAATTTCGTTGTGACTTGTAAACATAAGTGAAAATAAAAACAAAAGAATGAGATATTTATACCCAAATATTTGAAAAGAAAATTTGAAAGATTAAAAGAGATAAGAAAAAGTTAATATGAGATAAGAGAATGTGAATAATTGGGAGACAGAAGACAAAAGGATAGAGAGGGATGTCAATGAATTTGGATAAATTTAAATGACATAATTAATTGGAGAGAAATTTTTAAAATTTTTGAGAAAAATTATAATAAGAAATGAAAAGTTAAGAAAATGTAATTTTTATCTTGTTGATGTGAAAATGGTCATAAATATTAAAACTATGTGAATGACAAAATTGACATTAAAACAAAACAAAAAAAACCTTATACCGAAAGGATAAAATGAGGCTAGAAAATTTATCGACTCCATCCTTTTATATATAGTATAAATAGATAACTAGTTTTAGAAAAAACCCTTAATTTTATATTTAATTCCAATATATTATCAAATTTTCGGTATAACCAAATTTTTGCGAACAATTTAAAAATTATATAAAAATACGCATGAAAGTTTGAAAAGTATAAGATGATGTGGGTTGGTATCCTAACCTCTCCCAAAGCCGATCGACCACTTTAGTTTGGTCGATTTTAGTAAGTCGAATTAGCTTTTCGATCTATCATGTTTACTTTAGAAAAATTCTTATTAATAGAATAAATTTGTATATATTTTTGAAACTATAAAGTATAAAGATCGTGTATTTATTTATTTATTTATTCATTAATCTTTAAGACAGAAGAGCCTCTACTTTAGGCGTTGTTGAAAATTTTCAAAATATCGATACTGAAAGATAGAATTTCCAACGGCGCGGGAAGCTAAGCTGACAAAAATTTTCTCACTTTCCACCGATCCGAAACGCCTTCCAGAAAGAAAACGCCATTATCGGCCGACCGCCATAGCTTCCGTTACAGAATTAGGGCTTCATATCTGAGAAGTCGGATAGGGCTTGAAGGAGCAAACAGATAAAACGCGATTTCTCTTCGTTGTCTTCACATTTCGAGTCTTCAATGCCGGACTCCGACATTCTGCATGTTCATTACGAAGTCGAAGATGTTGACGACGGGGGAGGAGAAGAAGAAGAGGAGGAGGAGGAGGATGACGACGACGACGAGGAGACTGACGAAAGTGAGGAAACAGTAGAAGGGCATGCGGAAGAAGGAGTTGATTATGTTCCTGAGGTGTTGCAATCGCCTAGGGCTTCACAAACGGGTACCACCGGATCTGCTCAAGCTAGGGTTTCGTTTTGGGTTGAGGAAGAGTTAGACAAGCGGAGAAGGACCGAGGGAGGTGAAGCGAGTTCTTCGCAGAATGAATGGAATCGGAATGAAAATGACGACATGATTTGCTCTATTTGCATGGATGCGTGGACCAATTACGGTGAACATCATATTTGGTGCGAACAATTGGTCTTTATTCTCTCTTGCACTTCATACCCATTTGTGTTTCTTTAACGAAAAGTTCAGTCAAAGACTAGAATTATTGGTTGATAATATGTCAGTTCTGTTTTTCCACTTCGTTGGTGACTGGTTTCAAGATAGTTACGATGGGGGTATAAAGTAAATAGCTCGTGCAAATTTGTAACTAGTTTAGATTTGAACTTCGGATCGAGTAGCCTCTACTTCAGGGAATTATCTGTTCAATTAAGTTGTCCTTATAGGCTATGATATCTATTGCTTCTTCATGATACACTACTCTTGACTTCACGGTTTAATGATTTACGGGATTGTACTATTTTCAGAAGATAGTATGTGTAGTCTCTTTTGATTAGGTCTTTTATTTTGGCAATTCATACTTTCTGTTGAAATTGGAATAGTCAGCGCTATTAACTTGTTAATGAACCGGACCATTACCCATGTTAATGTTCCTTAAAGTCGTCTAATTGTCTCGTGTGACTGCAGTTGTCTTCCTTGTGGGCACTTGTATGGCATGTCTTGTATCAATAGATGGTTGCAACAACGTAAAAATGCAGGGAAGGTATTTGTCCACACAATGATTAGGTTCTGCATTTTGATAAAACTATGATTAATTTACACAAAAATTAACCTTCCCTCCTTCCAAAAACAGTGTCCACAGTGTAATAGGAAGTGTTCCACGAAGGATGTCAGGAAACTTTTTGCACCACGAATTGTTGCTGCTGATGGAGAATCTCAAAAGGTTTTCCTAAATTCTAAGGGTTGATGTGCGTTTTTAAGTTTTAAGGAGGAGGCTAATCTTGATTAGGATTCTGCCTTTTTTTCCTTTTCAGAGAATCAAGTCACTTGAAGCTACTTGTGCCTCTCTTGAGAAGAAGGTCCGTGAAATTACCCCTTTAAAGTAATTCATAATATAAATCTTCTAAATTTGCTCTTAATACATTTCAAACTTTCGTTTCATTTTTTATCTTTCAACAATCTAAAAAGGCGTGGCCTCATCTTTCTTTCCTTGTCTAAAAAATGTTAACTTTTTTCATTAATCTCAAACAAAACCTCTAATTTTTAGAAGTTTTGATGTCTTATTATTCACAATATTACCTCTTTTCATATATGAGAAATTATTACGTTTTCCTATTCCCCGTCTCAGAGAGAGTAAGGGAGGGAGGGAAATCATTTTTTATAATTGTGCTTTAGTGCACATAAACACCAATATGTCAATGTGTTTGTTGTTATTACTTTCAAACCCTTATATATATACGCCTTCAATTTGATTTAGGATGCAAATTGGTGTAGAAAAGAAGTTGAATGGAAAAAGAGAGAAACAGATTTGCAATTGAAGCTTCAAGAACTTTCTGAGGTATATTTTTAATTGCAAAGTTCCATATAGTTTTCTCCTCTTCATTGCGTAATTGATCTTTTGAATAACTTAATTCTGATTTAGAGATGGCACCTGTCGTATCTCGAAGCATCTTCACCCTGTCCTCTAAATTTTTGTTTTGCTTAGTGTTATACATCCCATTCTTGGATTTTGACTATTTTCTTTTGTTATGTTCGTTTTCGATTGTTGGCCAGATATCCTATTTTATATGTCTTGTTTCAAATTGTTTTCATCTAGTAGTATTTTCAATATTCAATTTGTCGTGCCTTGCTTTTGCGTTGGTGACTAGGTTAGGTCTTTAAAGCTGGTGGAATTTACGCACTTACATGTCATGGAAAAACATGAGATGCATTGAACCATATAAAAAATGCACATAGTTTCCGTTTCCAAAGGCCATTATTGCATGGTTTGAAACTGGCTTATTCGTAGATATTTTATTTCCTATTGAGTTACTACTATTATTCTTGTCTCTCGCCACCGAATAGATGTATAATCTTCATGTATAGAAATGAAATTATGTAAACACAAGTATAAACAAATGCGAATATGAACAAATTACATTTTATTTCTTTGTTGTAATCAGAAGACAAGTGTTGAGGATTGTTCTAGGTGGACTTGTCCTGCTGGGATGGTCGCATGGCTGTCTGACAGAAGCCAACTGTTGAGAAAACATCTCTTTGACTAGAAATCCAATCATGTCCTGCATTCTGTGTCTAGGAAGGAGGAGGAGAAATGCACATAACCTCATCCTTTCTTTTCTAATACATTTGACAACATCCAGTTGCTAATTTTATCTCTTGATAATTGGAAAAAAGAAAAAGAAAAAGAGTTGTAAAAATTATCTCTTAATGAATTCTAAACCAAGGCGATACAATTATTGGTTTTAGACTATGTTTGTTTGATGTATGGTGTTTTTTTTCTTAAATAGTTAATATCTTATATTTTACAGAGGACAAATTATTTGGAGCATTTATTAGAAGATTCACAGAGAAAACCTGTGCTAGCCAATCTTGATTGCACCTTTCAGGGGAAATCTGTATCTGGTACTTGCAGAGTTTAGTTAGAGATATCATCTGCACTTTGGAATCTTTGTTGTTTTAATTGGATCTTGTTTATCTGGAATGCTTGAGCTCATGATTTTATCGTGGATGGTTATCCATTCCCATTTCTTTTGGAATTAATCTTTAATAATGATGAGGAATGAGTCTTATTAATCCACATCTTGTGCAGAGCATAATTTTGGCTTAAGGTTTAGCAGCCAGGTTTCTTCTTGCAGTTTCATATTAAAGGTACTCTATTGGTTATTTTTTATTGTTGCTTTTTTCTTCTTTGACATTCCGTTCTTAGCTTCATTCCTAGCGTTTATTTTGAAAAAAAACAGTAGAGTGGGGTTGGGTGTGTTGAGTATTTAGAAGGGCGAGCCCTTTTCTTTTTGGGTGACCTTGGGTATTTTTGTTTTAAGTTTGTACATGTTGTACCCAACAATCATACGAAACTGTTTTGTGTGATCATCATTCATCCATTGTCATTTTACTTTTTAAACTTAAACTTCTTTTAGTTAATGAAAATTGAAATGTGATTGCATGAGTGGGAAATTATTAAGCTATGAGAGGCAGTAACTATATACAAAGGCTACTGGCAATTAAAAAAATTAAAACAGTTAATTCCAAACCTTCATAAGGTAAGACAAGGGGGACCTGTCTCCACCCGAATACAAGGTATAACCCAAGAACTAACAGTGAAGACTAAAAAAGAAAGAGAATGGCCTAAACATGAGCATGTTCCAACATAACTAAGAAGGAATTATTAATCAGAAAGATACCAGTATATAATTGGAGTGGACATTGAGTTTGGTTTAATCCCAATGAGATCTCTAATATAAATTATGTTAGAATTAGTAGGGCTTTGCCTTAGAGTATTTTTGGAAAGAATAATATAGAAGATTTTATTTCCTAAATCTTTTCCTTTCTTACTCCTATTGTGCTCTATTTATTCTCTCCCTTTGTATCTATTGTATTCATTCATAAGAGAAATAATAAAAACTAAAGTATCATGGTTTTTCTTCCGGTTCTCGGGTTTCCACATAAGTCTCGGGTTGTTAATTGCTTTCAATATGGTAAAAGCAATAACGAAACCCGAGAAAATAACCTAGGAGAAACCCAGATCGAAACTGAACCCGTCACTGCCGCCGCCGCCGTCGCCGCTGTGGAGAAACTGCTCCAAAACCTACAGAAACCGCCAATCTACCCAACGGGAGTGGTGTCGCAGCCATATGCGCCGCCGTCTGACCAGAAGATGCCTCACGTGTTGCCGCCTTTTCATCTCACCGCCCAGTCCATTCCCTTTTACGCGCCTTCGGATGTCCAACCGTCAAACCCTTTCGGCCATCCGCATCCTCACGCGCCGCCTATGAGCTCTGGACAACAACCCTCAACTGTAAATTTGTTAAATCTGTACAGTAAGTATCCACTGTATGTTGACTCTTTATAGCAACCGTTGTTTTCTGGTAACGGGATTGATCAACCCCAGAACAGATCGGACATTGAAGCGGACGAGTTTTTGACGCATTCCAAACCAACCGAGTTGCCGATATATGCAAAGAACTCGGTAACTTCGTTCCCTAATTTACCGTCAAATTATATAACTGGCTCTTTGGGTTCGTATACAGGGAAATTTTCAGGTGAAAAATTAAATGGGCAAAATTATTTCTCTTGGTCCCTATCAATAAAGATGTTCCTCGAAGTTCCCCACCAGTTCGGCTTCTTAACTAGAGAGACTGTACGTCCTCCACCAGGGGACGCTTTGGAAAGGGGGAGGACTCACTTATTCGGTCCATGCTGATTAATAGTATGGAACCACATATCGACAAACCTCTACTATATGCAGCCACTGCAAAAGATCTGTGGGATACAACTCAGACTCTTTACTCGAAACGACAGAATGCCTATCGATTGTATACACTGTGAAAACAGGTCCATAATTGCAAACAAGGGCCCCTGGACGTGACTACCTATTTTAACAAGCTCTCTCTTCTGGCAAGAGATGGATTTGTGCAGAGAGACAATTTGGGACATACCAAATGACGGTACACAATATGCTGAACTTGAAGAGGCTGACCATGATTATGACTTCTTTGCAGGACTTAATCCCAAATTTGATACTGTTTGTGGTCGTATACTCGGACAAAGACCTCTTTCCTCCATAATAGAAGTTTGTTTTGAAGTCTGCCTGGAAGAGGATCGCACTAATGCTATGGGTGTACTGACTACCCCTACCATTGACATCGTTGCCTTTAGGGCTCGGTCCTCAAATCATGATAGTGACAAGAATAATGGGAAGTTAATCTCTGTGTGTGAGCATTGCAAGAAACAATGGCACACCAAGGATCGATGTTGGAAACTCCATGGTCGTCCCCCAGGAGGTAAGAAACAGTCCTCCAACGAAAAACAGAACTCAGGACGTGCGTACATTAGTGAGACTACCCTTGCCAGCACTTCTCAATCAACTGGTCCTATTGCGAGCCAGACCAAGACTCCGACTTTGGGTGCCATTGCTCAGTCAAGAGTGCCTCAGTCCCTTGGGCTTATTAGCGTTGATGGAAGAATCCCTGGATCTTAGACTTGGGGGCTATAGATCACTTGTTAGGTTCTTCGGAACATTTTATCTCGTATGGCCCGTGTGCCGGTAATGAAAAAATTCAAATAGCCGATGACTCTCTAGCTCCGATCATTGGCAAAGAACAAATAGTTCCCTTTGACGGTTTTGCTCTCCAGAATGTTTTGCATGTCCCTAAACTGTCTTACAATTTGTTATCTATAAGCAAGATCACTCGTGAGTTGCATTGTAAAGCTATCTTCTTACCTGAATCGGTTTATTTTCAGGACATGAGCTCGGGGAGGACGATTGGCACTGCTTGGCAAAGCAGGGGACTTTACATCCTTGATGATGATACCTTCTGTAGTAGTTTGTCTAGAGTTAGTTTACTGTCATTCTACTTTAGCACTTCTGAACAAGATTGTATGTTGTGGCATTTTCGACTGGGTCACCCAAACTTTACATATATGCAATATTTATTTTTCCACATTTTTTCTAAACTTGATGTCTCTTCTCTATCTTGTGATGTGTGTATCCGGGCTAAACAACATCGGGTCTCTTTTCCCTCACAACCACAGAAGCTTACACAACCGTTTACCCTCATCATAGTGACGTTTGGGGTCCTTCCAAGGTCACCACCTCATCGAGAAAGCGGTGGTTTGTAACTTTCATCGATGACATACCCGTCTTATTTGGGTCTACCTTATCACAGATAAATCCAAGGATTCATCCATTTTCCAAAACTTCTACCATACTATTGAAACTCAATTCTATACATAAATTGCAATTCTTCGAAGTGGTAATGGTCGGGAATTCCAAAACCATAACCTTAGTGAATTTCTAGCCTCCAAGGGGATTGTTCACCAAACCTCGTGTGCCTACACTCCTCAACAAAATGGAGTGGCCGAACGAAAAAACCGTCACCTTGTGGAAGTAGCCAATTCCCTTATGCTTACTACTTCCTTTCTATCATACCTGTGGGGAGATGCTATTCTTACAGCCGCTCACTTAATTAATAGAATGCCTTCTCGTATCCTCCA
Organism: Cucumis melo; assembly: GCF_025177605.1. Classification (NCBI taxonomy): domain Eukaryota; kingdom Viridiplantae; phylum Streptophyta; class Magnoliopsida; order Cucurbitales; family Cucurbitaceae; genus Cucumis; species Cucumis melo. The sequence continues at coordinate 8,956,284 of NC_066864.1, read as the reverse complement.
CCTTTAGACTCCCTTAGATTGTCTTAAGGAATCTTACCCCTCTACTTGCCTTGTCTCTAAGGTTCCTCCTCGTGTGTTTGGGTGTACCGCTTATGTCCATAATTTTGGTCCTAATAAGACCAAATTTACCCCATGAGTTCAGACTTGTGTGTTTGTTGGATATTCCCTTCACCCGCGCAGTTATAAATGTTTTCACCTGCCGTCTAGGAAATACTTTGTCACTATGGATGTTACTTTATGTGAGAACCGACCCTACTTTTCCGTTAGCCATCTTTAGGGGGAGAGTGTGAGTGAAGAGTCTAATAGCACATTTGAATTTATTGAACCTACTCCTAGTACCGTATCTGACGTTGATCCTCATCCCATAATCTTACCCATAAACCAAGTTCCCTGGAAAACATGCTATAGGAGGAATCTCAGAAAGGAAGTTGGGTCCCCTACTAGTCAACCGTCAGCTCCAGTCCAAGACCTCGAACCTCCTCGAGACCAAGGTATGGAAAACCCTACAGAATCTTGTACTAATAATACGATGAATGAGAATGACAGGTCTGATGTTGCTGTTCTTGAAAATATGGAAGAAAAGAATCGTGGTGATGAGACTGAGGTTAGAATAGAAACCAGCAACAATGAAGCTGAACAGGATCATACAAGGAAAACTTGATGAGTATGATCCCTCTCTTGACATTCCCATTGCTTTGAGAAAAGGTACTAGATCCTGCACTAAACATCCTATTTGAAACTATGTTTCCTATGATAATCTCTCTCCACAGTTTAGAGCGTTTACAGCAAGCCTTGACTCTACCATAATATCGAAAAATATCTACACTGCTCTGGAGTGTCCTGAATGAAAAAATGCTGTTATGGAAGAGATGAAGACTTTTGAAAAGAATAGAACTTGGGAGATCTGTGCTCTACCCAAGGGACATAAAACTGTAGGATGCAAATGAGTGTTTTCTCTCAAATACAAAACAGATGGTACGCTTGATAGACACAAGGCAAGGTTAGTTGCAAAGATTTACTCAGACATGGTATTGACTATTCGGAAATCTTTTCTATAGTTGCTAAGTTGAATACTGTTAGAGTCCTGCTATCTGTTGTTGTGAACAAAGATTGGCCTCTATACCAATTGGATGTTAAGAATGCTTTTTTGAATGGAGAGCTTGTGGAGGAAGTCTACATGAGTCCCCTGCCAGGATTTGAAGCCCAATTTGGTCAGTAGGTGTGTGAACTCCAAAAATCCCTATATGGTTTGAAACAGTTTCCGATAGCATGGTTCGACAGATTCACTACCTTTGTCAAGTCTCAAGGGTACAGTCAAGGGCACTCTGACCATACTTTATTTACAAAGGTTTCCAAGACAGGGAAAATTGCTATTCTAATAGTTTATGTGGATGACATTGTTTTGACTGGAGATGATCAAACAGAAATTAGTCAACTAAAGCAGAGAATGGGTGATGAATTTGAAATCAAGGATTTGGGAAATCTGAAATATTTCCTTGGAATGGAGGTGGCCAGATCAAAAGAAGGTATCTCCGTGTCTCAAAGAAAATACACCATTGATTTGCTAACCGAGACAGGTATATTGGGATGTCATCTTGCTGATACTCCTATTGAATTCAACTGTAAACTAGGAAACTTTGATGATCAAGTTCCAGTTGATAAATAACAATATCAGTGTCTTGTAAGTAAATTAATTTACTTATCCCATACTCGTTTTGATATTTCGTTTGCCATGAGTGTTGTCAGCCAGTTTATACAGGCTTCCTATGAGAAACATTTGGAAGCTGTTAACAGAATTCTAAGATACTTGAAAAATACACCTGGTAAAGGGTTGATGTTTAGAAAAACAAGTAGAAAGACCATTGAGGCATATACTGACTCGGATTGGGCAGGATCTGTTGTTGACAGAAAGTCTACCTTCGGTTATTGTACCTTTGTATGGGGCAATCTTGTAACTTGGAAGAGTAAGAAGCAATGTATTGTGGCCAGGAGCAGTGCTGAGGCTGAATACAGAGCTATGAGTTTGGGAATATGCGAAGAAATTTGGCTTCAGAAAGTCTTGTCAGATTTTTATCAGGAATGTGAGACACCATTGAAGCTTTTTTGTGATAATAAAGCCGCTATTAGTATTGCTAACAACCCAGTTCAACATGATAGAACTAAACATGTTGAGATTGATCGACATTTCATCAAAGAAAGACTTGACAGTGGAAGCATATGCATTCCGTACATTCCTTCGAGCCAACAGGTTGCTGATGTTCTCACTAAGGGGCTTCTCAGACCACACTTCGACCTTTGTGTTAGCAAGTTGGGACTCATTGATATTTACGTCCCAACTTGAGGGGAGTGTTAGAATTAGTAGGGCTTTTTCCTTATAGTATTTTTGGAAAGAATAATATAGAAGATTTTATTTCCTAAATCTTTTCCTTTCTTACTCCTATTGTACTCTATTTATTCTCTCCATTTGTACCTATTGTATTCATTCATAAGGGAAATAATAAAAACTAAAGCATCATGGTTTTTCGTAAGCCTTGGGTTGTTGTTAATTGCTTTCAATAAATTATAATATATGTTATATCTAGAAAGTTAATTGAATTGTGACAGTTCCCTTCTAAAAGTTATTCACTCATATAATCCTGACGTCACAGTTTGGTAATTTAGAAAGAGCTTATGGTGGATGGTGCACGATTGATCGATGTAGATGCCTCTAACCAAATTGTTTTGGTTGCAAGAAGGCAGTCTGGTTTTGGTGGGACACATGTACTTACGAAGGTATGGCTTCTGGTTTTTGTCATGAACTCAACCACTGTGGGCATTTAATATTGGAAACCAATAGTGTTTCTGTTTGTAAATATACCTTCTTCAGATAAGCTTAATGTCTCCATATGAAAGGGAAGATATAGGAATCCCCTTTTGTACTAATGCTGTAAGGGACTTGCATATTTCTCCGGCTGCTAGAAACCTTGTGCTTTTTTCTTCATTGGGGAAGAAATTAGCTATACTCAGGTAAATTAACTTCTTTACATTTTTGAAGTTGAATATATTGTTCTTCATATATATTTCTCCACTTGACTTACCTATTCTATGAAATCATTGCAGTATGGAAAGCAACCATATCATCCTCGACTATGATTTACCGGTAAAATTTCCATTCTTTACCTAGATTATTGTGTTAAATAAATACTCGTTAATTTTTCTTGTAAAGTAGTAATGTAGCAGTCTCTCAACTTTTACAGAACAAATTATTTCGGAAGGTCAAAATTGATAACTTATGAGATCTTATAAACTCATCAAGATGTAATTCTAAGATTAAATTTTAACTTTCTTGAAACCATTTTTTAAAATAATAATTTAACCAACATTTTTAGTAAATTTGAATTTGCAACAAGAAGACAAATTATAAAAATAGTAGGACTCAGGAGCAATGCTGTTCTTGGACTGGCATGGCATCGTTTAATGGACAACACTAGCTAGAGAAGGAAGCTAAATTGTCTTCTTCATTACTCAAATTTTGGAGTTCTAGTTCTGGTATCATGCTTAGACTATGCTGTCATTTCTATCATGTTCATGTTCATGAAATCTTTCGTAGATTTTGACAATGTTTCTGTTTGTTTCAAGTCTATGGTATAAAAGCTCATCAAGTCTTACTGCAATCTCTCTATTTGTAATTTTGGTTTCAGAGTATTTTTTCTGGTATCATGCTTCTTATTGAGTATCTATCATTTTTGATGATGTAAACTATATGGAATTTTTTTTGCATTTGATTTTAGAATTTCTAAATTAAACAACATGGCTACAAGGTTGTTGCTTGGTTGTGTTTATGGGGCATTTGTCTTTGGTTCTGTCTCCGTTTCTGTCTGGTTTTAACTTTTAAGTCCAAGTCTCACTGCGAGCTTTTAAGTCTAATATAGTTTATATCAAACAAATACTTTTTTTGTGTATCTATCAGGGGAATATACTAAACTAACTATAATATAACATCTATCAACCGTCAGTCTCAACGTGTTATGTATAAACTGCTTCTTGTGTCTTTAGGAAGCTGCTTGGTCGTGTTCATGGGATCAGAATAGTTCACACCATGTTTATGCTGGATTGAAGGTCAGTCCACCGTTCTTATTCAATTAAGAAGCTTCTGTTGCGCCTATGATCGGTAATTTAATAGTTTCTCCCGCTTTCAGAATGGTTTGCTGGTGATGTTCGATATGCGACAAACTGTGGGTCCCCTGAAAATATTACAAGGCTTGACAAACAATCCAATCCATACAATACATTCTCTTTCAAGTTACTCAACTGTTTCTAATGATAAATCTATTTTATCTGCTTCTGCATATGGCATATGTCAATGGAACTTTGATGCATTAGAAGAAGGGTAAGTTCTATGAATCTGTGCTTCAATTTTCACTGTGCTTTATAACCAAAACTTGTAGAGTAATCATATTCGATCCTTTATCACAAAGGCATTCTTGAGCCATCAATTCCTTTCTTGTTAATGTAATGCAACGTCACTCTATATTAACTTTGTTGTTACTATTCAACATAATGTATTGTGGATTTATTATGTCACACAAGATAGTTGTCTCCTTGTGGTATATTAGTTTCTATTTCTATCTACCTCAGTCAGTACCACCTTAGTTGCTAGAAAAAAGGCTCTGTACTAGTTTGTGCCACATGTTTCCTAAATATAGTTGTCTCCTTGTGGTATATTAGTCAAATACAGATGTGAGACATGAATAGGACACAGCAAGTCATTTTTGTTAAAATTAGGACACATACAACAATGTCACACATCAAGTATACATTTTAATAAATATGTATCATTTCTATACTTGGAGAAAATTCAAACTAAGTGGGCTGTTTGATGTATTTAAATGTATAATTTTTTTTATGTATTTCACAATCAAATTTATTATTGTTCATATACGTGTCTTTTTAATCTACTCAACAATTGTTCTATACATGTCTAATATATTTGTTGCACTAACAATTGTTCGATACTTGTCCAACACACATGTGTTGGACATAGATATACTAAATTATACTAAATGAACTAAAGTGTTTGTGCTTCTTAGCATGTTTCTGATATTATGTTTCTGATATCGTACAATTGGCATTCTTTGAAGGCCGTTTTTGATTCCAGAAACAAATCAAGGAGTTTGTACATCTCTTGCCTATTGCTCAAGTAGAGACGAACTTGTTGCTTCTTACCGTCCCAAAGTTGGAATGTCCAATGAGATAGTTTATTCTCAGCCTTCACCTTCCCCTTCTCATACTACTGGACATAGAGTTGATGGCTGTCACGTGGCATTCAAGAAAGAAGACCATCACCAATTTTCGAAGTTGGGTTCAGCATATGCCAATATAGATGCAATACGCTTGCCAAAGTCTACCATCATAGATCTCCAAGGCTGCAATAGCTTGTTTGTATCCGCAGATGCAGTAATGGGTGACTTGATCTTGCAAGAATTGCCTTCTTTTAGGTCTGTTCAGCATCTTAAAGTGCATAAGCATCCTGTTCGTGATGTGAAGTATTCATATGGCTTCGATCGAGGATTGCTTAGTTGTTTAAGTGATGATATCCTTCACCTTTTCTGCACCAAAGGCTCATGAACGAGTAGGTTGAATTTATGGATTATCTATGACTCTTATGTTTATCCTATACATGATTTATATGCTATAGTCATCTGCATTCTTGGTATGCCATGATAACCCTCTCTTTCGAGTCTTCGACATTCATTCGAATTCTTCCATCATGGAGCTATGACAAAACTCTAGTTTTTGCATCTCTAATGAAATGTTCGTACTAAGAAAATTTCGGCATTGTTCATTAAATATTAATATTATTTTTATGTATTTGAAAGTGGGAGAACACCACTTCTTGGTTTAATGCTTGTTGTGTGATGTCGGTTCCATTTTTAATCGTTTAATTGATCGGTTCTTTCCGATGTTCTTTCATTGTATCATAATTAGTTGATTGGTTCTTGTTTGATGTTCTGTCATTGTTTCAAGTTCAAGGCGGTAGGAAATTCACACCTTTGATCTTCAGAGATAGGTTATGTACTTTTTTTTTTTTTCTTTTTCAAATAAAGTATCAGTGGTTGGGATAAGTAGGTGCACCGGGAAAGAGTTGTGTATTGACCAATTGGGATATGTCTTCATTTTGCTTGCTTTCAAATTATCCGTTTCATTTGATTTGTCATTATAAGAAACACAACAGTGACTTTGTTCATAGGCTAACTACTAACTCGAAGATAATATAAGAGGCAAAGAATAGGCCTTGAAAGACCGCAATTTATCTTCAGTTGGATTTCCCATTTGGAAAACATTGATCTAACGCGATTGTAGTATTGACTAGACATTTAAATGGGTCGCTCTATTAAGGCAAATATTGATATTTTACAATACAATTATTTAGTATTTAGATTTAGACAATTTTATGATTTGGAATTCAATAGAGGTGATTAAAGAAAATAGTATTGAGCATTGTGATAATCAATTAAAACATCTAAAAGAATTTACAACTAAATAAATTTGGTCTCAGTGACTTCGATTAAAAAGAAAAAAAATATATAATTAACTATCATTTGATTGGGATAGAATAGCATATTTATGAGAGGTTCTATCCCCAAAATTTTAAAATAACAGGACAGGGATTAAACTTGAACTTTCACAAATCCAAATTTATAATTTTACCAACATTTCATTTTAATTCAAACACAAATTAGAAAATCATAAAAGTAGTAGGATTTTTAAAAGTTAGCTTGCCTCCTTAATTTCCCATCAAGTTTATGTTCTCAATTTCCTAATTTTGAGTTCTTTTCTAAGTACTTGATTGTTCGACTTTTTCATTTTTCAATTATGATGCAAAACTTTTCTTTAGGAGATTGAATGCAATGTCTTAGAGGTTTTGTCAACGTAGGCCATGGTATTTGATAATATGGCACATTGCTTGTGTGTGGTCATGATTTTGTCAATATGTGATGCATTAATAACGTGGATTTGACTATATTTATAATTTTTTAAAAATGTTTCTATACACTAAAATCGTTACTCATTACAATAATTTTCTATAGGAAGAGCATTTTGTCTGCTTAGTAATATTTCCAAAGGTTACTTATTTCACCTATACAAAGATTGATGAATGCCTTAGGAACAATCAACTCTTTCTTTACCCTTCATTATTTCATTTTTATAGTGAGTGAAATAGTAGATGGATATGTGGTTTCATTCCTAAAGGCAATACATGTATGATAACTCCAAAATGTCTTTCTTTTTTCTTTAGTACACAATAAGATCAGGTGAAAATCATGTCAATAGAAGTTATTCTTATCGCTTTGGTGAGTAACTGCAGTTGCTCATAGATTTAAAATGGATACTCAGTTTCAAATCATTTTCTGTTATTAATCATCATGTGACAGATTCCTTTATCCAAAAGGAACCAAGTGTATGTATGTATATATATACACGTACGTACATAGTTGGAAGTTGGAAGCAGCAAGCAACAAAAAAAATTAAAGGTAAAATTTTAATTGAAATTGCGTAATGAAAAGAATAAAGAACATAGAAGAGTTCAAAGTTGTACAAACTCAGGACAGGGCTGCCTCAGCTAATCAGAGAGCTGGCAAATCTCAACCACGCTTCTCACTTGAGTTTACAATAAACATCAAAAGAAAAGAAAAAAAAAAAAAAAAAAAAACAAACAAAAGCTTTTTTTTTTTCTTATTTTTCCTGCAAGCACACTGATCATCTGATGGTTGTGATGATCACTTGCAGATATTATAATTTGATTTGAGATCCAATTTAGGCATTTGGTTTGAGAAGCTTTACAGTTTCCCAAGTGAAATCTGTGTCGTCACGGCCGAAATGACCATAAGCAGCCGTCTTTTGGTATCTAAAGTTTCCTCCTCTCTTCAAGTCAAGATTGATTGCAATCATTCCAGGCCTAAAATCAAAATTCTCCTTAATTAGAGCAAGGATATCTTTATCTGGGATTTTTCCTGTTTTGTAGGTGTCTACAAACACCGACAATGGTTCTGCTACTCCTATTGCATAAGAAACTTGCACGATGCAGCGACGAGCAAGTCCCGAAGCAACGATACTTTTTGCTGCTTGCCTAACAATATAGGCACCACTTCTATCTACCTTTGTTGGATCCTTCCCTGAGAATGCACCACCACCATGAGCACCCCACCCTCCATAGGTATCAATGATAATCTTCCTTCCTGTCAATCCGGCATCACCATGAGGTCCTCCAATGACGAAACGACCGGATGGGTTGAGATGGAAGATTGTTTTGTCATCCAGATACTTTGCTGGTATGACAGGTTTTATGACATGCTCTTTCAGATCTGCTGCAATCTGTTCGTTTGTTACGGTTTCGTCATGTTGGGTTGAGATTAGAACCGTATGGACCCTGACAGGGACCATTGCTCCATTGTCATTCTTGTACTCGACGGTCACTTGCGTCTTACCGTCCGGTCGAAGCCACGGGCAGGTTTTGTTCTTCCTGACCTCAGTGAGCTTAGCACCAAGTTTTGTAGCAAGGACATGGGTGAGTGGCATGAGCTCTGGGGTTTCATCTGTGGCATAGCCAAACATATGGCCTTGATCACCAGCTCCAATCTCCTCAGGTTTCTTGGTCATGTGTCCATGGACTCCTTGGGCAATGTCAGGGCTTTGTTGTTCAATATTCACAAGGACCTTGCAGTTGTCGGCATCAAGACCCACATCGGCGGACACAAATCCAATTCCTCTGCAAGTATCTCTAACTATTTTTTCATAGTTGACATTAGCCTTGGTTGTGATCTCACCAAACACCATAACCATATTGGTTTTGGAGCAGGTCTCACAAGCAACCTTGCTCTCCGGATCTTGTTCAAGACAGGCGTCGAGGATAGCATCGGAAACTTGGTCGCAAAGCTTGTCGGGATGGCCCTCATTGACAGATTCAGAAGTGAAGAGGAAGGTATCCATTATTATAAACAGCTGATACAACAAATAAAATCAAACGAACGTTCTAGTAATTGAAAGAACACAAAACAAACACAAAATGCAACAATTAGAAGATCATCTACATGACAACGACAAGATGAGGTAAGAGAAAAACTGACCTGAGAATTGAAGATAAGGCCTCTAAGGAATTATTTTAAGCGATAGAATGAGAGGAGGAAGTTGAGAGAAGAAAGTGAAAAAGAGGATTTTTATAGGTTAGATTTAGAGGAAATGAATGAATTAAAAGACTCCAAAGAATCGTTCTTCATTCCCATTTTTAGGAAACCTTTCAACTAACTCCATCACTTCTCTTCCACTCTTCCTTCTCATTCTTTCTTTTCAACCAAACCATTTAAATTTTAAACTTTATATATATATATATATATATATATATATATATTTATATTTATATTTATATTTATATTTATATTTATATTTTAAATTTTCATTTTCCAATCTATTACTTTACATCCATCATTTTTTAATTAAAAAAGAAAATCAATTTTAAAAGTTGAAGATGGATCTCAAATTTAAGATTTAGATTTATATAGCTAAAATAATTTATTGATAAGAAAGAAAAAAAAAAATCCAACCGTTAAACCCACCAAACTTTTAATACAAAATAGTGTAATATCAACCTGAACATAACACCATTGAATTTTGTGTAGGTCGAGAGAATTGAATTTCTTTAACTTTATGCTCGACATATATATGGTTTTTATCTCTTTTTTGGAAATGGATGATTATGATAAAAAATGATATGAAATATAGTAAATAATGGTATTATTTTTAATTGGTTTTTGAATAGATACTATTGTTATAAATAACAAATACTACCCGAGATTTATTATTGTATTGGAACATAGAAAATAGAAATTAGGAAGTAAGGCTCTAAATGGGGAATGAAGTATATAATTTTAAAAGACATGAGATAAGAAGAAGACTCCTAAAAATCTCAGTGACTTTGTGTTGTGTGTTAGTGATAAAATGGTTATACTTTTGTTAATGGAATTAGTTGTATAATTCAATCTATTATAAACCAACCAACCTCACCTCATTTCTTATAACCATGGTATTAAATTTTTGGTCGTCATATATGTTTTCGTGAATTAAAAGACATAAGAGTGAATCAATGTTTTCATTGTATGTAAAAAATCCGTAAAAATAATAATAAAAAGAAAACAAAATGTCACTAATACAAATATAACATAAATAACATAAATAATAGGTATTTTAATTAGTAAAAATCATAAAAATTTAGAAAATTGTTATGAATGGCAAAAGAAAAATGAAACTATCTGTAAAGTATAGAAAAAAATTATTCAAATTGACGAGAGAGATGAATTTGAGAGATGAATTTTAGCTTTGCTAGTTTTGAAAATGCTCCCAATTTATCTACTAATTTAAATTAACTTTTTTTACTTTTTTGATTCTTTCAAAAATATCCATCGAAATAGATATTTTATTAATCTCCATAAAATTTTAAGGCCTCGATAATTCCGACGATATCAACCTTTAAAACCTTACTTATAACCTTATAACCTCAGTTAAATTTTTTTTGAAAAACGGTTGAGTAAGAAATTACCGAAGTATGGAAATAAGCATGATAGGTTGGAGTGATGTTGGACAATAATATTGCATAATACTTTAAATTTGGTGGGGTTGGTGAGTGAGTTGAAATATATAATATTGATGGTAAGTCATTTCATATAAGTTCAACCATCAAATTTGTCCACTCCATCTAAAACATTACAAGTTTAGACCAAATCTTTATGCAAGGTTGTTGAAAAGCTTGATGCAACCTTTGATTTTATATATTTTAAGGTTAAATGATAAATTTAGCATAAAATTTTCAAACTTTAAAAATTATTTAATAACTCTATGAACTTCTAATTTAACGTTGTGTTGTGTTTTGTTTAATATGTTTGTGATATGATCACATATATCCATTTTTTAATATTAGAAATAGAATTTATGCTCGTTAAACATCCCAATTAGTATTCAATAAATTAGTGATTTAAGAAAAAATTGATTTGAATTTCTCAATGACAAGTTATTAAATCTATATCACAAAGGAAATCTATTTGACACAAACCTAAATGTTGCCGTTCATTGATTTATTTTTAAAAATTGTATTGTTCACAATTTATTACTAGTTTTCATATTTCCTAAGGTAAAAGTTTAACCAGGAATCTTTAACCAAAATTCAACAAGAAAAAAAATAAAAAAGCCACTTTTATTAGTTTTCACATTTTAATATTGATATTGAAAAAATTGTACAATCTCAACAACACCGAATTTAAAGTTCATACACTTAATTATCAAAAATAAGAAAAGAAAAAGAAAAAGGAAAACAAGCCACAATATAAACTTTGATTTGTAATTAAACCAATTTTTGAACTCTTAAACTTTTTTTTAGCTATTTTTCTTTTATGCAACTTTGCATGAAGAAGAGGAGAAAAAAAAATAAATTTATGGATATTTTTAAATGCAGTAAAATAAACTAAAATATTTATAACATATAATAAAATTGTAAATTCTATCAATAATAAACATCGATAGACTTCTCTTATTGTCTATCACTATGACATATTAGTGTCTATTAATATCTATTATTGACAAAATCTAATATTTTGCTATATATTGTAAATATATTATTAAAGTTGTCATTTTGGATGATTTCCCTCAAACTTAAGCAAATATATTTTCTTGTTTTCTGTTGACACAAAGCCAAAACAACTTCATTAATTAATGAGAAGAATGAGCCGGAGGCAACTACATTAAGATCTTCATCGACACACTTCGCATATAAAATTGACTGTATCAATGTACAAATGCAATTAAAGAAACAACAAGATTAACACCTACCATCGACAACATCAAGAAAAAGAGCAGGTTGCAAATAAGAGGGCCTTGCGTAAATTTGTAAAAGAAAAAAAAGGAAAAGAGAAGGGGGGGAACAATGAATAAATAGTGAACAAGAAATATAATATGATACCTGAGGAAAAGGCAATAAAATGAAAATTTCCTCTTCGGGAAGAATAGTGCCGAGGGATCTTCGTAAGGATTGCAGAAAGATTGTTATTCTATACTAGCAGTTAAGATTTAGTAGCTGAGGCCAAGTTGAAGTCCAAATGCAGCATGGATGAGAAACAGTGTCATGATTCCACTACCCAAAATACCATGAACATTTCTCAGCCCAGGATTATCCTGCACATGAGGATAAGAATGAGAGGACAAGTATTAGGAAAAGGAATGATAAGCATTGATCGATAGATTGATAGTTGTTACCTCAAAGAGTGAAGGCAGAAGAGTTTGTACAGTCAATAGTGCGAGACCGATGAACCCCGTTACAGCATGCGGACTAGAGATAAGATGGAACCAAAAATTAAGATAGTATCAACAGTTGCCTTTTGGTAGGTCATTATTAAAATAGTTAAAAAGCCTTCATGAAGGTGCCTCATACGAAAATCTCTTCTTTTTTTTTTTCATTTGAAACCTAATTTTTTATCGAAAAAAAATACGAGCACAAAAAATAAGCTAAAAAACTGGAGTCCAACACTAACTATAGAAGGTATTCCCATCCAAAACAAAAAACCTAAAAGTCATACTATTACACTCGGATGAAATACCCTCAAAATAGCAAGGATTGCTTGCTACTTTACACTAAGGGAGGTGCAAAACCACCTCCAAAATTGTTCATAGAAATAACCAACTTGGGGAAGGCGTTGAAGTTGATCAAGTAGTTCTGAATATGGACACAGTGATGACAATTGAAATTAAACGAATGTCCTTTGATAAGGAGGAAGAAAGGGTAAAGAAATTGGTTTATCATTGTACCTCTCAAATATAGGTTTGTCTGATGTAAGTAGAGAAATGATTCCACCTGTTGCTCCAAGAGCAAAAAAGAAAAACATCCCGCCTAGAAGCTTTGGATGCAAGTCCTTGGCATAAGCCTTCTCCTCCTGCATCAGTTCAAATACACAACGTAACTAAATAGCGAATGGGGACTTCTTTTGCAAGAGTAGAAAATGTCTGAAGCTAATATGCGTACCACATCGTCAGAGTAACGGATACGAAAACCTAAATATGTTCCATAGCCACCCATGGCAAAGAGCACAACAGCCTAATCAGAACACGATTCAAAATAGGAAGTTATTGCAACAGTAATTTGAAATTGGATCTATATTATTACTACATTAGAAGCAAACCAAAAGAGAACTTACCATGTTTCCTGGATGGCCCCAATGTACCAGCCATTCAGGAAGATTCAACGATTTAACAAGCTCAACGAAAGGACCAAAGAGTGACCTCACAGTTCCCCCTGTCATTTAGGTATTCAATTCAAGTTCATGACAAGTGAACAAAGATTGCATCTCACCACAATTAAAAGAAAAGAAATGAAAAGAATTTTTTTATCTATTTGTGATTTATGTGCATATGTCTAAGATAGAAACATTTTATTACACTTGTATTTCATGAACATAATAACATATATACAAAAGGAAAAACAAATCGTTCTGTGAAGAGATGCAAAGGGAGATGTAGACTTCCTATAGATAACTCCTCATTCTTCAATGAGCGAAAACAAAAAAAAGGGCTAACTCAAGATGCTTTGGCTACTAGTAATCTAAATCCAATGATTCAAAATGTTTCTTTTATATTTTCACATGCTTTTATATTTGGTTCCATCAACGTCTCAATCAGAATGAAACTAATCCACCAAATGGATTTCAATCTGGCCTTCTTTACTTTGAAACCGCCAGCTGAAAAACCTAGTCTACCAATTATCAAAGGGGCCAACAAATGAAGATAAACAGTTTTGAGAAAAGAGTAGAATCGGTTCAAAATTAATTTTACACCAAAACTGAACACCATGCTTCCTTCCTTGTGGAAGTGCACACAGAGTTCTTCGTCACAGACACAAGATTCAAACAGTGTAAACAAGATTAAGTCTAAACTGCATATCAATGTACCTCAATGGCAAATAGAATCAACATCTTTAAATACAGAAATTAAATGGATTAGCACTAGTGTCACAAATCTATTCAGAACAGCCATAATGTAACTTGAAGAACACATAATTCACAAATAAGTTCAAATTCACTTCTCACTCGCATGATTCATACTTAGTGTGATCACCGATACAAGTTTCTTCACATCAATCTCGCAAGTTCAGAGACACAACAAACTCTCTTACCGTAATATCACTAACACATCGAAAACACATTAAGATCAAGAAGATACAATGAAGCGTTGGCTACAGAACAAAACCTTACAAAAAGAACCAATCACTCAAATTCAACATAAAAAAATTCAATAGCGAGAGAAGTGAGTGTGTACCTCCAGGAAGAGCAGCAATGAAGAGTAAAGGAAAAGGCGAAAGAGAATACAAACGCATCTCGCTCGTCTCCTCCTTCATTTCCACAAAATCACCGAAGTGGTCGTTCCGAGCAAAACACGGATTGAACCGAAGGCTTGTCCTTGAAGGAAGAGGGGAAGCAAAAGAGAAAGAAGAAGAATTGCGAGGGGTTTTCGGGAGAGTTGGGAACGGAATTGGGAATGAAGTGGAAGGCAATGGGGGAGATACCTTGGTTAAGCACATGTAAGAGGATGAAGAAGAAGAAAAAGAAGCTGCAGTTAGAGTAGCCATGGAGATGGAGATTGAGATAAGGATGATGATTGGAGTGTGGATTGCAGAGAATTCAATGGATTTTGAATGGGAAGAGACAGTGATGAGTGAAAGAAGAAAATGGAGGGAAAGGTCTAGAAACCGACACGCTCATACTTTCTTTACATTCTATCAACCTTTTTTTTTTTTTTCTTTTTTCTTTTTTCTTTTTTCTTTTTATTATTTTCATCTTTCATTTGCAAATTTATGACAAAACTTCTTTTCCTTTTTCTTTTTCTGATTATCTATATAATGTATATATGAATGTAGATATGAGTCCAAAATGAATATACCGGATTTCAATACACAATCTTCTATCTCTATAATTCTTTCAACACATTTGGACCTTGGTTTTGTTATTATAATTAGGTTATAGTAGTAAATATTATAACCGATCAAAAATTTTGAAATAGTGTTTAGGGTAGTTAAGTGTAGATTTTTAAATAGTAGTTAATATAGCAATAGAGGATTATTATAGTTTTTGTCTTAAACACTTGTTTTAAATTGATACCAACATGAGCTCAACTCAATTGACATCAACTTGAATCTAACTACTTTAATTATTGTACTAAAAAACTCATTCAAGTTAATTTATACAAATATCTCATTTATTTTATAATATGTGGACAAAGTAAATCAACTATAGATAACCTTTTTCTCAATTGGGTTAATTTCAATTTTGACAAAATATTTTTAAATTTTTATTGTGTTTCAATTAACACTAAATTTTGAATAAGGAGAAAGAGGGTGTGTGGTTTATATCTACGTTTCAACTCAAAAGATATCCTTAATGTCATTTACAACGAAATCAACGAAACGAGGTTAATGTTTTAGCATATAATGTATCTTCCAATTCTTATAAATCAATTTTCACTTAATCGTTTCAATTCCTTTTTTTTTTCTGAAAAAATTTCATCAAAGGTATACATACTGTGCAGTTTTGGAACCATTTAGAAGTTAATTGGTTAAAATAAAATTTGGCAACATAATTAAAACCTTACACTAAAGCCAAGAGGTACTTTATTATTTAACCAAATTTTTGTTCTCACTAAACTTAGAAAAATGCTATATTTATTAATTAAATTAAACTCTTGTAAAATTAAAAAAAAAAAAAAAAAAAAAAAGGCCATACTTCGACCTTGACCTAAATTGATTCAAATATATTTCCAAACAATTTTTACAATGAAACAAGTGATAGAAATTGACTTGATACTTCAAATGTTATTATCATAGAATTTCTAAACACATACATACATACATATATAAATCCGTTTCAGTTGTTGTCAACAGTTACAAACTTTGCTACAACGAACTCTAAACGTCCCAAAAGCAGGCTGCTGATCTTGTAAACAATTAACATATTTTTCAATAATAATTTCATTTAGTTCAATTCAACCCAAAAAAATTAAAAAAAAAAAAAACCAATAAAGAGTTAAGTGGACAATTTGCAATCCATAAAACAAAATCCTAGTTGAGTAATCATTTCATTTATCATTTTTGTTTTTATTTTTAAAAATTAAGTCTATTCCTCCATATTTTTTTACAAGGTAGAATCATTCTTCAATATCGTGGTTGAATTCTTTGAAAAATTCTAAAATAAAAAACAAATTTCTAAAATCTATTATTTTTTTTTAGTTTTCAAAAATTGAAATCAAATTATTGGTAAAACATAATGACAAGAAGAAGAAGAAGAAAGTTGGAGGAAGAAGTAAAATATATAGCCTATAGGCTTAATTTTAAAAAACGAAAACAAAAGAAAAAAATGATTGCTGTATGAGACCGTAATTTACAATAACTTCTACTTCGACCATCTGTGAAATCAGATTGATATTGTATCTAACAAAGTAACTGAAACTAGTTTAATATCGGACTCTAATTCTGAAGTACAGGCCAAAAAATCTTCTTTTAATTACTAGAAAAGGAAGCTAAGCTTAAAACTGGGAATCAGAGAATCTAGGTGTCTGGCAGTTGTATCAACATTGCTGCAGATGTATGTTCCTATGCCCATGTTATTGATGGCATTGGCAACATTCATGAATTCCACCCTATTTTGCTTAACAAATCATGCACCGTATTGGAAAGTGTAGCTGCTATATACAAGCACATACATGATTTTATTAACAAACTGAATCCTACGGAAAGTCATCCGATTCATCCGACAGTTATAAATGTATCCTCCAGAAGAAACAAGGTTCATGTCCCCCTCATGTGAGTGCCGGTGAGATACTGAGCTAATTCCAGTTGGACCGTGCACGACTTCGTGGTAGTTTGTTCTTGGGTACGAAACTGAGGTTAAAATAATGAAAATGTCACTACATATCAGACGGATTCCTACATTATTCAATACTATCACCATTCATTATGACCATGCTTAAAGAGGTCTATTTCATTACATTGTACACCTGTATCTACGACGAGTTCGAAACAGTATGCTGACACGTCCATCTAGTCACAAATGATATGTTGAACCGCCCAAAGGGATATTGGTAGGAAGATTAATGCCAAGAAATTTTCTTTTTGGAACCTTTTTAAATAAGAAGCAATTGTTTAACTGATGTGAATTAAATACAGAAAAGCTTTGAATGGATCACAAAGAACTTTGGGCAGAAGGAAGTAATTGGGGATAGAGCAAATTACAAATGACTTCAGAAAAGAAAAGGTCTATTGGACTTCACCCTCGATAAACTTAAATATTTTTCCGAAAAAAAATCTACAACATAAGGCTCTGACTGGCACTAAACCCATAAGACTTTTGCTTCTTAATTAGAATGGAACCACAAAAAAGCAGCTAGCAAGGGTGAGGTTGAGATATTTCCGAGATGAAATGTCTTTAAACTAGTAAAGGTACGTTTTAAAATTTTCAGTAGTTGGTTAGATTTTGAGAATGGTGTGTGCTTCTTTGTTACGCACCCAACCTAACAAGAAAATACTCAAGAATACAGAGTATAAACAAGAAAAATAGAAGATAGAATTATATGAAAATATATTGATATATATGCTATAATATCACACAAACAGTAACAATGTAACCCCAATCCTTTCGAAAGAGCTAGACTCTTCCAAATTCCCTCCCAAGGAAATCCCACTGCAAAATTCTTCCTCCCTTACTCCAATCCCTTCTCTTCTATTTAGAACTAAAATTCCTAACTGATGTAAGAAGACTAAGGGTTAATTGGATAATTAGGTAATATTCTAGGTTAATTTCCTTTTTACGCCAATTGTAATAGAACTTTATAAATAGGAGTCTTTTCCTCTTGTATGGAGCATATTATTCATTCTAATAAAAAATCCACAATCTTGGAGGATTTTTCCTTGAGGTTACTTAGACTACATCACTAACAAACTTAACATCTAATTACCCATATGCCCTTTCTAAACACCCTACAAATATTCTCCTAATCCTCCTATTAATTCTATAGCTAGGGGCCTTACAGTCTTCCAAGACTGTTTAATATGAAATACGAACGTAATGGAAAGACTGCTAAATGAAAGAGAAGGATTTTTTTTTATTCGCAAGTAAATAATCCAGATCTTGAAGGAAAAAAAATAGAAGGAAGCTCCATAAAAGGGATTTCTCTCCAGTTATCGAGTAGATTAATGACAGATTGGGAGGTGATTCTAAAGTAGTTAAAATCACTTGTCATTTTCAAAATTAATCCAAAAATGTTTTTCATCATTCAAAACCAATTCAAATAGCATGCAAACAGCGTTTAACTGAGTAAAATTGAACATTAAATTGATTAAAGGTATGTTTTGGGATGATTTTGAACATAATAAAAATGGTCTTTAACCATTTCAGAAATACTTCCAAACATGCCCTAACGTCAACTTAATGAAGATACATATAATGATATAAAGGAGGAAAAGAAGAGAAT
Organism: Cucumis melo; assembly: GCF_025177605.1. Classification (NCBI taxonomy): domain Eukaryota; kingdom Viridiplantae; phylum Streptophyta; class Magnoliopsida; order Cucurbitales; family Cucurbitaceae; genus Cucumis; species Cucumis melo. The sequence goes on along the minus strand of NC_066864.1, from coordinate 8,937,750 downwards.
GAAGGGATTCTAGGGGAAGATTTTAAAAATCCTGTGATCTCATCAAAATGACTTCTTTGAAACAAAGAATATAAAAAATTCCCAAAATGACTTCTTTGAAACAAAGAATATAAAAAATTCCCTTCTTCGAAGAAATGAACTTTCACTACAAGATTTATGACTTTTATGCCGAGTGTAAGAAAAAGATGCCATTATAACGCAATTGAATTGATGAGGAACCGAAGGAAAAGGTAGATAATCAAATACCTAAGGCGCCAATTACTTGATGTCATTTTTTATCATCGTATCATCTTCCAACCCGGAGAATGTTGTTAGTTATTGCTCCCTTGGTCGAAGACTCTCTGTGAGGGTCAATCTTCCAGTGTCCATCGACGATAAATTTTATCTATAACAAGTTGTAAAGAGAAAATTAGTAGGATTATCAATCAAATACTGGTCCCTAAAAAGGTTTTCAACTCATAACCGGTTACTGAGTTGAATTACTCTCAATTAATACACATAAATGATATAAGAATATAGAAAGCAAAAGATCATATTATGAGAAATTATTATAAAAGGAAAAATAAGACCTTTAAGTTGCAAAACATATTATAGAAGATATTTCTATCATGAATAGAATGAAATAAAAAATATGTAAAAATCTAAAAGATCAGACATTCTTGAACCACCAGAAGGAAAATTTTGAACGCCCCACAACAAATACAGGTATAGCAAAATGGTCAAAACAGAGAGAATATGCTGAGTTTCACTGTGTTCATTTCGACAATAAAAATAATGTAGGAAGCTGCTGTACATATAAGGGACTTTCCAACTCTAACAAACAACACTTATGTTACCAAATAATAAGTTTGGAACAATATATAATTAACAGGCAATTAACAAATAAGGAGAAGATTAACTAAGAAAATCAAAAAGAATCAGACTAGAAGCATAACAATAGGTAAAATAGTAATAAGCACAAAAATTGGTCATTCAAGAAACACAATGCAGAATGGACATAAAAGTACGAACGATATCATACACAACATTTAAAGCACAATACTTATCCTGTGTGGTTGTCCAGAAAATAAATGTGCCTATTAGACACAATTGAAAATTTAGGAACCAAGTCAGAAACATTTTAAAGTCAAGAGGCCATATTAGGCACGATACTAAGGTTGAAAGTCCAAGATTTATTATACATTTATTAAAGTTCAAAAAAACCTATTAGACAAAGCTAGAATATGGACCAAATACGTAATTTAATTAGTTAAAAACAACAAATAGAAAATAAAAATGTCACCAAGGGCAGGAACCCTTCTGCAATGAGTAAATAAATATTACAACGGATGTTTCATGAAGGATGTTCTCACCTCATAAACTCCAGGATAAAGCCACAACACAGTTGACCAATGCATGTGTTTCCTGGAACATTACCATTGTCAGCTTATATGTACAAGGGGACATAAAAGATGAAAATATTTGACAGGCAAAGGAATACTTTATCCCTAAAAGTAAAATCCAAGTCCACCAGTTGAATTTTGTTCCTGGTTGTATAGATAAATTACGGAAGGGGGTCAGCCAAATTATCCCTAGTGGAACAAAGCCAAACGAAATCAAGTATTTGAGGCAGACTGAAATATCACCCGCACCTGAATAATCCTTTGGTGTTGAACCAAGCTACCCCAACCCACCTACCTAGATCCCAACAACCAAGCAGGAGGAAGTAGGGGCAAGTTTAGCATTTGATGGCACCCTAAGCATTTGAAATTAGGGGCAACAGAATATGACAGTCGAGAAAGCTAGTTAAGAAAATCATGACCTTATGTTTTGTAAACAAGATAAGACTAAGGAAAATTAATTGGTAAGACTTCAGGGAAATTGACACGGGACATCAACTTCTAGAATCCTTGCCTTGTTTGACTCCCTTTATGCTTAGTTATGAATTTTCATTTTGATGTCTACAAAAAATTAGAGTTAATAAATTGAAGTAATAAAGAATTTAGAACCAGTCTTAAGGACGATAATCCTTTCCAATCACACATGGACTATATTACAATGTCATCCACTTGCATTGACACATTTGCAGGAACGCCTTAGAAAATCAGATAAATGAGAAAACACTGAACTTTGAATTAACCGAATCCAGATTATCGGATGACGGCTGTGGGTCCATCTTAATCTTATGGTGCCAACCATTGAAGCCACCAGCTACCTCAACAATTTCTCCTTCCCCGCTGTAATGGATTTGAACCTGATAAATCAGATATCAAGCTTCAGTCAGCGGGCATTAGGGTCATATAAAGGAAAGCCTAAACCATATTTATATCTTATGTTCACCTGACAATGCCTTTTGTTTACAGAAGGAGCTGATATTTCTAATAATAATTCTCACTCTCACTCTCTCTCAACAACGTATCAACAATCAAATGAAAAAGTATTTTGCTATGATACATGCTAATTAATATTTAATCATTTTTTTTTCTTTTTGATTAGAAACAAGAGAGGTATTAAAAGACACTAGGAAAGGAAACAGCTAGGCTAGGCCCCCAAGAAGCTAATAGAGCACCAAATTTCTTTTACCGACTACAACAAAGAGAAGGAATTTATCATTTAAAACTTTGCAGATTTCAGTGTCCTGAATTTAAACTTAAGAAGAAACTTTGCAGCACAACAGGCAGTCTGTGATTGTTTACGAAAAAGAAAAAAAAAAAAAAGAAAAGACAGAAGAAAAAAAGTATTATGCATGGATTAAAAGCATCCTACAAAGTACAAAGACCTGTGTGCGATCTTTAACATTACAGAAAATAAACCAGATATGTACCTCCTCCAATCCGTAAAGACACTCCTCAGCAATAACTAACTCCGAATCTCTTTCTAAAATGAGTTTTTGGGCATGGCTGAGCTCTGCTTCAGCCTTGCTTTGAGAAACAGACAAAGCAAGCTGACAGTGGAATAAACATATAAACAGAAAAATTAAAATGTAATTAGTGAAGAATCAAGAGTGGGTGCAAAAAAATCAGCATGAGATAAAATCACAAGAACTGCTAGGTGAAACAATCTCTTCCAATCTTGAATACTTGGGATACCTAACAGATTGACAAACAAACTTAAAAGCAAATCAAATAAATTAAATATTAAGAAACCCTGAGACCATAAGTTAAAAAATTCATGAAAGTTGACCACTCAATTATATAGAAGATGCAACAAAAACGCATCTTACCTAACAGAGTGTTAGACACAGAAATGATAAACACAGTTTAGGGAGACTGGTGAAAGAAAGTAAATGTAAGACCCCCAATCATTCACACTTACAGAAGAAGGGGTAAAAAGGGAAAAGCACCAAGGATACTGTAGTAGAGGAACAACAAATTTCAGTTGCAAATGTGGGGATCAGGAAGAAGGTTTATGATGAGGGGTTTTGAACGAAAGAGGAGGGTGTGGATTTTCTGAGCTGTGAAGCTTTGGCAGAGGAGGGGAAGGTACACCCAAATATATCTTCGCTACAGAGTTCCTTTTCAACATTGTCAATATATTTTCATGTGTGGGACATTGCTTGATTTGAGGGGAAGGCACACTCAAATCAAGCAATGTCTCTACAGGAAGAATTATCCCTGTTTATTGCCTGTTGGGTCTATATGAGTTCAGGAAATGCATTTTAACAGTTATCAGTTAGGAGGAGAGCAATTATAGAAAATTTATCTAGCATGGGTATTGTTACGATAGGCTTTTCAATTTTCTAACCCTACAAACTCCTTAACTAACAACTACGGAAATTGTTTACAATGTTTTTTGATGCACAAATAGAACGGTAAGTCGAAGTGAAACCTTTACAACAGAAATTGTTTAGACGGTAAGTCAAGTATCCAAAGTGAATTGCCTCCATCTATTGGTGTGCATAAATTGTTTAGACGAACTTAATTTGAATGAATCACATTATGAATACTTTACACTAAACTAACCATGAAGAAGAAGTCATATGTGATATACCTTGTCCCTCTCAATCTGTTCCTTCAACTGAGACAGTTCCAGCTCCTTCTGATGCTATAAACAGAGAAGAGATGGCGTGAAAATATGGAAGTGAAACCATACCAAATGGGCAGAACTTCAGACATCCTTGAACTCAGTAACAAGATATTTGAAGCAGATGGAATATAAAATCAATACCAACATAAATTTGAGACGATCAATCTCAACTTGATTCTCAGACATTTTTATCTGTACCATAGAGAGACAAAAATCCTTCTTTATAAAAATGTCAAGAAACTTACATGATTGAATCTAGCAATATCTTAATAAAACACTTAATAATGTTAATGTACCTCAGCACCCGACACCTTTTCAATTTGACCATTTAAAGCCTCAGTTGACGGTTGATCATCCCTACAAATAGTCTCGAATGATATGGACTTAGAAAGGTGATGAAATTCCAAAGATGACATGGTAATTCTGATGAGACTTGGAAATTATTTGGTATGAAAACCAATCATTTGGGCAACCACGAAGACAGCAGGAAATCATATAAAAGACTTTGAATACAGCAGTCTTACTGTTTGAATTACTAACCTAATTAATTGACCAACAGCTGTGGTAGACACATTATCATCAAATTCAGATGCACTCCCATTTGATGCCATCAAAGAACCCCTACTTGCGGTGGTATCTTCTGAGAATGCCTCAACATGGAAGTTTATTTCAGATTCTTCTGCATTTGTTGCTGTAACGAATCCATTGCCTTCTCCAGCACCACTCTCGCTTAATGTGGCATCAAAATTATCTGAGCATCAATGCATTGTCACGTGCTCAACTTCAAGTTTTCAGAAGCACCGGATTATATAAGGCAAAACAGGATAAAACTTAATGACAAAACATGTTCTTATCAATGCAGAGAGGTGGAAACTAGTTGTTTGAACTGCAATGGTACTTGAAAAAAAAAAGTGCACAACAACATAATATTCAAATAGGATATGAAATGATCTCTAACATCAAATTCCTGGAAATACAGATCATAAATTTTACAAAGACGTACATACAAGCATCATCTATCACTACAACAAAAGAATACAAAGCCATTGTCAATCACAGTGAAACTGATCGACTGTGGAAGGTGAGATGTACAGAAAATTTTCCTCAGTCATAAAACTTTGCAATAGTTTGAGTAATTATATAAACCTCTATTAAACAAACAAAAATCTTATATGAAATAACTGAAACTGAAGAAAATTAAAACATTACAGTTTACAAAAGAATTTGTAGCTAAAGTGAAAAATGAAATAAAGACTTCACACTTCAGTACTATCAATATGCATCTAAATGACAACAAGAGTAGAAATAACAAACTAAAAATTAAAAAAAAAAAAAAAAAAAAAAAAAAAAAAAAAAAGTAAAAAAAATTTATTGATTTGCATCAAGTGATATCGACAAGTTTGATTGATTCCAAACATAAACATTAAGGCACTGCTTGAGTTGTAACCACAACACCATAGATGTTCAGTTAAAATCTCAATCGTTCAAAATAAAACTTTAATCGTTCTAAATGTAATACTATCCAGCCTAATATAGTTGGACCATATGGTTCTACACATATACAGAATGCTGACTAACTTTTAAAAGGCGTTGAAAAAATATCTACATCATCCATATAGAATTTTATGTTGGCACTCAAAAAAATAATAGTTAATGCAATTTACCATCTACTATATCCAGATCTCCATTTTGTATAAATCTAGCCACCTTCTCTGCTAGGGATAACTGCTCTGAATATTTTACCAACTCGCCACTAGACTCTCCACGTGCAAGAGCCCTATCAATATTTAAACCACTAGATTGGTCATCTATGATAGTCATTTCTGCTGATAAGGAGACGTCATCCACACAGTTATCTTCTTTCTCGACCTGTTCATTTGAATAATGCAAGGCCTCTTCCTTTAAGGAGGAACTAGGAGTCAAAAGTAGAGGTCTTTCATCATGGTCATGCATGTCAAGATATTCATCAGCTGTGGAATTTATCATATAATTCTCTCCAGAAGGAACTTCAAGTGACCAGTGAGATTCATCGACCTTATCATTTGTTACCTCACTTTGACATTCCAATGAATTTTCAGCATTCTCTAGTGATAAATTTTTTGAAAATTCAATTAGCTCCCCAGTGTGGTCACTGCACGTAACACCTAAACCAATATTTGAACTAGTAAAGCAATCTTCTGATGCAGCAACTTCAGTTTTCCTGGATTTATCAGCTTCAACTATCTCAATGTTCTCATCATTTTCCCGATATGATGCATTGTATTCATCATGGCATATTAGATCATTTGACAACTCTTCCTCCGCTGATGAATTGGCTGTTGCCGTAGGATCCGAAAAGCAGTCATCAAAACTAAAAACATGGTTGGTATTTGAATTATTAGAGGGGTTTTCTAACACCGAGTCTTCAACTACATCTTTTGCCTCGCCATCCTGGCCTTCTAAGAAATAAAAGGTAATCAATTATTCAAATGAGAACCCCAGATTTATTAACGCAGATTGAAGAATCATGTATTAACCTGTCAGAGTAATGTTCCCCAAGTCACAATCACCTTCAACCGTAGTGGTTGAATTAGTAAGAAGAAGCTCTCGCATAAGTTTGTGACCCCTTCGTCTTACAATATTTGCCAGGTCAGTCCTGAATGCATTCCAAATGAAGCATTTAATCATCAACCAAGAACAGTATTCCAAACGAGAACACAAACACTACATGTCTACCCTACAATTCCACCTTCCAAATGCAAAACAGTTACACAGGAATTAAGAAACCTTATAAACCCAGTTTCAAAACATGCAATTCCATTTAACACTAAAAAGACGAAAAAAATAACCTTCCGTGCTGCGAAAGCTCCTTTGTAGAAGGTACATGATCCTTCGGAAGTCCAACCGATCTAATGAACTCGCGAATGTCGTTGCAGAGCTCCTCATTACTCTTCTTCCTTCTACTAGCCCTGAAACACAAAATTCCACCACAACATCAAATAAAATACGAAAAACACAATATACACATCAAGATAAAAGAAATGACGAAGAAATCAACCTGGAACTCCTGATTGAACAATTACAGACGTAAGACTGTCTCCTTGGATGATGGTGGTGATGGTGGCCAAAACAGTGAAACTTGGGGTGATGATTGAGCGTATGCAGTTGGTCTAGGAAAGAGAAATTCCGAGAAGAGAGAGAGAGTAAGGAGGGAAAATGAGAGAGCGTAGCCATGGAGAAACGAGACACTCACTGCGCGCGAATTCTCATTGTGAGCTCTAAGCTTAGCTTTTGGTGGAGAGGCGATTCTCGTTTATGGCGATGACGAACTGAAATGAATGAAAGTTCTTCGCGAAATCACCACCATCACTATTTTTATGAATTTTAGGTATTAAGAAAAGGAAAAAAAAAAAAAAAAAGGAAATTTAAATTTTATTTTAGACGATATTAAGTTCAAAAATAAAAATATAAGGACACGTGTCACATCACATTGATTTGTTTAATTTTGTAATAAAATGTCGTATGAAGTATGAACCCCACCATAGAATATCTAAACACAAAGTTAGCTAATCACAACATTTTTATTAAACTAAAAATACAAGAAAGGAACTAACAATTGATGTAATATTAAGCTAAATAATAAGATATTTATTAACATGAACCTTAACCAATCTACGTGAGCTATATGTCCTTCGATTCAACTTTAAATTGTTTTTATGTATTTATAATATTTAGAAAAATCATCAAAAATGACAAATTTGACATTGATAGACATTTTTATATTTTTATCGATAAAATTCTATCGATGTATATAAGTTATAGAATCCAAAATTTTATTGTATATTGTAAATGTTTTTGTTTATTTTACTGTATTTAAAATGTTCATAATATGTATACTTTTGTTGTGTTTTTAAAACTTGTACAAATCCCAATAATAAATATTATAACTTTTGAAATAAAACCCACCTTCAAGACAAGGGGTAAAATTTAGCTTTCTTTTTTTTAATGTTATGATCATATGTTTTGAAAATGGAAATTGCAAATATATCAATCGAGCGTAATGTTATTCAATGAAAGCTAATATGTAATATTGCACAGTACATCATAAATTGATATAGTTTTTGTAATATAGGATGTGATATTGGTGGAGGCTGTCCAATCCATCGTTCTCCTTGGTTCTTTCTCTGTGGAAGAAGCTGGAGAGATTATGGTTGTTCTTATGGGTTTGAAGCTCGTCGTTGAAATGGATTGCATGAACTTCTAAGTTCGAATGTGATGCCGAGGTTGTTGCGAAGAAGATTCAATTGTTGGACTTTTCTTTCTCCCATTACAGGATTATCAACGTTGAAGTTTGTCTGTGCTCTATTGCCTAATTAGGTGTTGAGGATTTAATTGTATGTGTTCTTCAATTGACTTGTTCATTTTCTGATTGAATTTCCCAAATAGGATTTTATAATTGATTGAAGATCAATTAACAGGAAGTTGAAAACATGGTATGGTAGTCCTTTTCATCATACTCAAGTTGAAGTTAATTAAACTTAATTGTCAAAGAGAAGCCTCTCTTTATGAGAAAGCTATGTGCATCTTTCATTATGGATTCTATATTTATAAAATCCTATATGCCTTGGAGACGTGTAATTACGCATGTGTTAACATTTTAGTACAGACTTGTAAGGTAAGCATCAACATTGCTACCGTTTGCCTTACTATTGGGTTGAAAATTGTGTGTTTGTAGTGAAATATGATTATGTATGTTTATGCCATTATGTAAATAAGCAGGTTGGATTTCAGCATCTCAAAACTTTAGGTACATACCTTTTTCTTATATATATTCAAAAATTGAATATAAAAAATTTAATAGTAGATGGGGGACATGTTTGAGACCAAGTGAAGTAAGTTATAATAATCAACCCCTTGTTTTTATTGCAAGGATTGGAATATTCGTCGACCAACTTGTCAATCAACAACCATCGCTGGCAATATCTAGTGACCATTAGCAACCAATTTTTATGAATTTATAATTAAAATTATTATTGATTCCAAATTAATTAATTTTTATCACTATAACATTTAATTAGTTAATCTATTAAATTTATATAGGACTTTTCTGCTTAATTTTATAAACTAAATTAAGACATATTTTGTCCATAAAATTCAGATAGCATATCTATAAATCCTTATAAACCAAAGGACTCAACTGAAAGTGTTCAATTTAAAACCTTAAAGGGACCAACTAAATAACAACACAAACCTTGAAGATAAAAAAAGCATATCTAACCCAAAAATAAACAGGATAGTAATTACCCTCCTTTATGTAACTATGTCTAATCAGGTATAGTCTCTGCTTTTGCAACACACTTCCACCCAAATTGTATTTATGGCTTAGAGTTTGGATAGAATATAACTGTCTATTAATTCGGCATAGTAGTAAGGTTTTTCTATGTTTCATTACCATATAATCAAAAAGTTTTCATAAAAGAACTGACTTCTCTGCTAAAATCCAAAAACAAGAGCAAAGTTAAAAAAAACTGCACTAATTTTCAAAATAAACTTTAGATTTTGAAAATATTGGTAGAAAATAGATAACAGAATAAGAAATTTCAATTATAAAGTGATGATGGCTTTAGTTCCCAGAAAACGAAAAACAAAAAACCATATGGATACCAATGAGAGCCTAACTTTTATGTTTCTAGAAAATGACCTAGAAAAAATCAAGCAAATGAAACAATCTAGGGCAAAGATGGGACAAAAATAAGGTAAGAATCATTCATTAATTTATATTACCCATGATTAAAACTCATAAGACGCTAGGATATATATTATTCAAAATGAGCACCTAGATATAAGTACAACCTTTCCTTTTTTCCCTTCATGGCTTAAAGAGCATGGTGGAGAATGATCATCTAAACCAGCTAAGCTCAAATTAACCTACTTTTCATTCAATTGATTAAAAGAACTCTTCAAATAAAATACATTGCCAGTAAATAGTATTTTACAAAATCGATCTTGTTAGTTAAACGAGAAACAAACCTCACTATAAGCTCTTTACAGTACCAAAAATGTTTAAGTTGTATGATACGTAATAAGCTCACATTGCCATAAGCTTTGGACCATTATCAGGCATGCCCATACCAGCAGCAAGCTCGGCGTCCAGCTGCGTGTGAGGTGCAGGACCTGACATTAGTTTTACCCTGCAACATCGTTGTGGTACAGGAACATAGTTAACAATTGCAATTCAAATATTCTTCTTTAGTACGATCTTACTAGCTTCATACCTAACAATCAAACGAATCAAATATTATAGTGAACAGTTGCATTTCCTATATTCTTCTTCAAATACAGTCATACTAACTTATGAAATCAAATACTATAGAGAAACTAAGGTGAATGGCTGTAAATGGATATAATTAAAGAAGAAAAAGAAGATTATCAATTCAAATTCCACTGGAGTTCCAAATTTGTTTTCACCTATGCCGTATTTATAACAAATTAAGACTGAGACCAGGTGAAGGAACTTAAGAAATTTAAACTCAGTCAGCATTACGACAGACTCCAGTACCAAGTTTAATATTCCAATTCCAAGTTCATAATTTCACACAACAACCTAATCAAAACACCAACCAAATTAGGCAAACTAAAAACGTAATATAAGAAACAAAGGCTGATAGGGTTAGTAAAAGTGAGCGTTCTCAACATTTAATCATGCCTCCAAGGAGAATACGAGATGGATTTCTTTTAAATATATGAACTTCAATGCGCAAAGAATGACCAGAAAATGATGGGAGGTAAAAATTGGCTAAGCTCACCTCTTCCTGTGACGCTTGGTCTTGAAATGCTCATCCCTCACAGACACATTCGCAAAGTATCGGCTGAAACCATACCATTAATCGATTGTAAATTGTAAACTTTAAAATCGTACATAATACTTCATAAAACATCTCAGCCTCAGATAACACATCAAAAAAATATTCAGCCCTAAAGATGAGTAAACCACAGCATTAATTGATCGATTATAAACTCTAAACTTCAAATCTGTACTTGCAAATTTCAATCAAGATAACCAAATCATAATACTTCATAAAATATTCAGCCCTAAGCATTAAAATTGATGAATTCTCTACAATGAGAGAAACGATTTTCTACAGAAATTTCGAGTAAAGAAATAATAATAATAATAATAAAAAAAAAAAAAGAGTAGCAAATGAAAAAACTTACTCGCAGTGCAGGCAGTAGTACTGCCCCATTCCAGGCAAATCTTCATCGACAGGAAGAGAAGGCCTCTCTACCTCAGGTTTCGCTAATTCATTGTAAACCATATCATCCCGTGATTCATCGATTCATCAAATTAAGGAAAATCCACAAACATAACGAAAACGAAAAACGAAATAGAACAATGAAGTGTAAGAAAAGGATATCTTTGACAAGAAATTTCGTTCGCCGAGCGGTCTTGTGTGAGTATCTCCGCTTTTTTACGCTTCTGTGAGGACACTTTCCTCCCATGTTCTTCAATCTAGAGCTCAAGTATTGCAAAATCGGAGTAAAATTAGGGTTTGTTTATTGGTGGTTGTACCACCAGAGAACCTTAAGGAAAGGGAAGCGGGAGAATGCTGTATATATAGGGGGGTGGAACGACGTCGTTTAATTTGACTCAGTCAACGAAAATGTCAACGTTGAGCTGTCCGTCTCTCTGATTTGGATGCAATTATTTTGAAGAATTATTAATCTCTTTTATAAACAATGTCAATTTCTATCGACCGGTCTTTTCAAAACAAAATATTTACACCCACAAAAAAAAAAGTCACAGGTCTACCATCCTTTCGTTTATTTAGTCGATTAGATTTAGAGATTTGGCTAAACAATTTTTTTAAAAAAGAAATACTATACAAAAAAATCGCAGCAAAAAGAAAGAAGACAGTGAATAGGAGAAATGACTAAGTTTATGAATTTTGTTAGACGAATTGTATAGTTTGTTATATTTACGAAATTTTAACTAATCACTATATAATATCAATTACATTGTAAACAATTATTTAAATTAGAAATCAAGTAATAAATATGTTAGCAACGCAAATTCTCGATCAAAATCATAAATTCCACCACTCGACCAAATTCATGAGTTCTTCATAATTCAAAGTTTAAGGACTTCTTCATAATTCAAAGGTTAAGGATTGGACTAAAATAGGGCTACTTGTGACCTTTCATCTACTAAAGAGTCCCAAAAAGCACAAACAACAATTACATATATACAATACAAGAAAAAGAAAATTAAATAACTTTTTTTAATCGCTTTCCTTTATATTTACCTTTTAATATTGCCAGGTGATATCAATTCTTATAATTGTTTCCTCCACAAATTAAAAAGAAAAAGAAAAATTAAATAATGAAAGATAAAAGTTTATGAGCTTGTTAAAAACCTTCTTCTAAAATTTAAAAATCTAATAATACAAAATTGGGAGTTCAAGAACCTATCATAAACCCTTTTAAAGTAAGACAGACCGATTAAACACAAATATCAAATTTCAAAAACTAAACTTGTAATTGAACATAACATTGATGTATCCCCCATTAGTAACCGTTTCAATACACAATAATCTAAGATTGGAAAATGTAAAATTGAAGTTTGAAACTATTCCCTAAACAAATAAATCTACAGAAGAAGAAGAAAAGAATGATGTTTAAATTAGTTGAGTTCATCAAGTTTGACCTCACATTGTTCGCCCGAGGAAAGATCTTTAACTCCGACCATGCCTCGTTCCCATTCTGAACTTCCAACTAGTATCAACCGGCGAGCGTTTATCCGCGTCGCTCGTTTGAACACCCTACAAATAATTAAGCAAAGCAGTGTGGATAAGAAAATGTGATAATTTTGACGGAGTCAATCGAGTTTTGTGAATGATACCATTTGAGAGGTTTGTTCTCCAAGACCAAATCAACAGTTTGGCCTTTCTCCCTGAGAATGGTAGCAACTTTGGAAGCTGCACCTTGGAGATCAGGATCCAAAGCACAAACTATGTTCTCTACTTCAGCATTCAGTTCTGGCAGCAACTTCTTTTCCTTGAGCAACTACAACCAAATCCCACGCCCAACAGCAAAACCAAATTTATCAAATCGTAACTATGGAGGAGTACGGACAGAAGGTGTATACATTTGTTAGAAAACATGATTAAATAAAATCCTTTTGTCTAAATCAATTTATGCACACATCGACTAATCTCACAGGAAAACCCGTCTAACTCTACAATATTTGAGTGCTAAGAAAACTCATAAGATGTTAATTCTTTGGTAGGTCGTCACCATAGATTGAACTCATGACTGCTTAGCCTTTTTTTAGACAATATTTTCTTTTTTACCATTAGGTCAACCCCTGATGGCTTTTGTGCAGAGTTTAAACGATTTAGTTCTTTTCTCGAACGATTTAAATAACTTGAACCAACAAACAGATACAGTCGGCAGTGGGTGGAACCAACTCAGTTCCATTGCTTTCAACCTAATTAGAAGTTAATTATGAGTGTTCTTGTGGTGGGACATGGCATTTTAGTTAAAAATGGTTGTTTTTATCATTCCCCAAACAAAAGAATATAATATTATCAGCGAATTGGAACATTGGAGATGGGAGAGAGTCAGTTTATCCTTACCCACTTCAAATCCCTTCAACGCATTTGAAAACCATTCTGCTTAAAACATCCACTAAGACCAAGAAAAGAAAGGAGAGGTTCCCCTAGCTTAAGACCTCTTGGAGCAAGAATCTTATTTTTAGGACTTCCATAGGTAAGAAAAGTTAATCATCCTAGCACAACTAAGACCTCAAGAATTTTGCCCAAGAAATTTCAATCCACGTGATCATCAACCTGTTCAATGTTCTAAATTTCGAGAATGTATTGATTTCACCCCTTGTTTAAAACTCAAAGAGACAAAATTGGAAGTTTATTGTTGAATAAATTTAACCTCCCTGAGTAAAAGAGAGAATAAAATTTTCCTACTTTTCGAAAGCATGTTATATGAGTTGACCATTAACGTATGCACGCAACTAAATCTACCAAAAAACCAATTACTACTGAAAGATTTGATATCAAGAAGTTAGTATTCTACCTACCTAGAATACATAAGATAAACGGCCTACATGATTTGAACCATAAGATTCATAAGGGTCAAGTCAAGGTGGTCTGGTTATCAAATAAATAGGCAAACACAGCTGATCAAAAAGCATAACATCAATAATTGAATTAAGAAAACTGCAGCACAGGAATAATTTGCCGTAGAATTTTATGATTGTGTAAAGGTGCAAAGATCAGCTTAAAACTTACCTCTACAATAACAGCATCACCAAACCCAAAGCCACAAGCAGGAATATCATCGCCACCAAACGTAGAAAGCAAACGATCATACCGACCCCCACCACATATGGCTCGCAGCTTACCACCTCTGTCAAAACCCTGAAACAGCATCTTCATTATTAAAATGAACCAAAAAGAGCAATTTCATGGCATTTAGCTTTTCTTCAATTTAACTGATACAGGGACAAAAGAGGGACGAGAGAGAGAGAGAGAGAGAGAGAGAGAGAGAGAGAGAGAGAGAGAGAGAGAGAGAGAGAGAGAGAGAGAGAGAGAGAGAGAGAGAGAGAGAGAGAGAGAGAGAGAGAGCTTTCATCACTTTACCAATTATTTCCCCTAAACAATAAGCAATAAATAAATGTAACTGAACTTTTAACTAAATGAAGAGAGTTTAAGAAGAAATATTCACCAAAGAAACAAGGAAAAGAAATAGAAGTGAACAATGGATGGTTTGGAAACGAGGAATTTGATGAAAGATATAACTTTATTCTCTGTTTATGTGCGAATGCAACAATTCTGCTTGATGATATACTACAAAAATCATCAAAACATATACTGTTACAAATCCATTCCTTAGCCACATATCAGTTTTCAGTAGCAATTACATCAACATATTACAAAATATTTGATATAAAAATTTTCATATACTTTATAGTATTAGACTACCAATTGGGGATTGTGGCAATTTAATTGGATGATTTACCTTTATTTATTCCGTTTACATGCTGGTATAAAATTAACTCAGGAAACAGTTACTGATATAACAACCGTAGTTTTTTTTCCTTCTTTAATTTATTTTAATGAGAATATATAGCTCACTGTAGTTCAAAGTGTGGGACGTGGCATTATTTCAGTTAGACATATAACATATGTTAAACCTAAGCCATGAAGACAAGTCAAATCAACAAGACAAACAAGTTCGTGGGAAAAGTGAACATCGAATACTAACAACAAAACTAACCTCAAAAACAATACCAGTGTAATAAGCAAGGCCACGAACAATGGAAGCGTCAAATTGGATCCAATCAGAATAACCAAACTTTTCAGCAAGGGAAAATAGCTGCTTCAAATCAGACAACGCTTCACCACCACCTCCAAGTACCTCTATGCAAGAATAACAATCACACTTCCAATTTCAATCCCTTTCAACTAATTGGTCAAAGACTTAACCATTTGCAGAAAATAACCTTCTAACTTTGTCAAAGACTTTACTGAAAGAACTTGCAAGAGCTCCTCAATAGCATCCTCTGATACGCCCACAACCTTCAGTTCCTTCTTCATCTCATCCAATGGAATTTTCTCTATCTGTTAATAAGATTAACAGCCAGAGGGAAACAGAGACAGAAGAAATAATTACATCCTGACACACTGCAAAAGCAAATAAAAGTTTATGGAACTTGAAGCGACAGATAACCAACCTTATCTATGATGATGCAAACCTTGCCAAACATATTTTGAGGTATTCCATAGCATTTAAGGACATCTTGCAAAACCTACCATCAAACTAAAAACATTAGGCATTTACAGCGACTGAAACTACAAAAATCTTTGTTTGTTATTGAACATTTAATAACCACTAAATCAATAACTACATTTATTGGAATGATCACACAAGATGCATGGAGAAAATACCTTTCGACTGGAAACCTTAAATCCCACATCAGATGCTGTAATTCCAACTCTCTTGAAAAACGTAACAATTGAAGATAACAGCTCTGCTTCAGCCTATAAAAAGATTAGATCGAAAATAAACGAACGAACATAATGAGCACAACCCTGTTCAAACAAGTTTTAACATTCAATTCAAGCCAGGTATCAAAGAGTAAACTTTATTATAAACAGACCATGTCAAGATGGCTAGATGACTTCAAACAAGTTATGTATTTGTTTGGTTAAACTAAATTGCAAGCACTTGAGAAGAGTGATAGACTGACTACCAAAAATATCCACAGAAAAAATGACTAAAAATCCCACTTGACAAGTACTTGCTATCATCTCCCTGTTGGTGCCCGGAAAAACAAAAAAAAAAAATACCTTCTTGTATCATGTGTCTATAGAGAACTCATCGAACACGATATTTTTACAAGAAACTGTTTTTTATGTGAAACCATCATAAGCTATATTCACTTCACTAAAATCTGGAAGCCAAAACTGCTGCCTAAGAATGCAAAAACTCCTTTCAGCTATAAAACACACACGCGCACACACATATCTATTAAAAGGAAAAAAAAAACTAATGCCATATACTAAAATTCCCATACCGTAACCTCAGGTACACCAAGGATATCCATATTCCATTGATAATGCTCACGACGCCGACCTCTAGTCATTCTCTCATACCGCCAGCATTGACCTATGGCAAACCATTTTATTGGAAGGGACAAAGATTTTCTGGACAGAAAAAAAGATGGAGATCAAATTCTGGCATCTGTACCTGGATGCAAAGATAATTTAAACAAATAAATAGACAAATATTAAATTTACACACACGTGATTTCAATTTTTTCTTCTAAAAAAGACAAAAAAAAATGTGGTAGAATATAGCAACACGTTCGAAGATAAATGGAAACATATTGCTTCTAAAGCAAAATACCCTTTCTGGATCACCAATCTCGCCAAGGAAGGGGTAAGCTCAGGCCTCAAAGCAACTCGACGATTTCCCCGATCTTCAAAACAATAGAGCTACAAAAAGAAAGAGCAAAAACTAAAAGCAATTTGAAAAACATGTATAAAGTGTAATGTAAAAAATGTTCCTATATGAAGAGGCAAAATATGAAAGGATGGAGGTAGGAAGAAGATGTTTGCACAGAATACAAGCCCAAATAATTTGCAACATGTATAAAATGAACTCCAAAATGCTGTATAATCTAGATTTCATGTAATTGTATGCTCTAAGTCAGAGATTGATAGAGTAAGATAACATGTTAGTAATGTTTGTTAATAACTAAAAATAGTAATCCAAAAATTTTCGTTGCTAGAAAACACGTGTTAGTATATCTCATACTATTTCAGAGTATGGGGTTCCATCTCAGCAGTCCATCTATTGTATAAAGAGTATGAGTCCCCTTGGTTTTTCATTTTCCAAGGTGGAATTCTAACACATACTGCCGGCTACCCTATCAAACTTGCACCAAACGTAAATAACTTCAATAGTTTAGTTAAAAGCTGCACTGGCTTGCTTCACAAATCGTTAAACAGAAATGGGAAAGAATATTATTTCTTTCATTTAGTTGTTTTGATCTAATAATGTAAGAATCAGATGTTGGGATTTCATTTGGTTCTTTATACATTAAGTGCCCCCTTCTTTGTATAGTTTTCATAAGGAATTTTCCTTTTTCAAGCAGGAAATTACAGCCGATTACTCATACTCAATAAGTTCAAGAATAAATTACAGGCGCCGTTCTTCTCATTCCTTTTTTTTTTTTTTTTTTTGTCTGCAGCATCAAGATTTTGGCTAAATTCAATAAATTAGTTTAAGAAATTAGTACAGGGATTGATACCTGGTCTCTTATTTCTTCACCTGCTTTCCTTATAAACAGCGCCTCCGACTCGAGCACCGGATAATCAACCTCCTCAAATCCATACAATCGCGAAACCTAATCACAAAAACTAAAAACGAATGAAAAAAGACACAAAAATCACTAATCAAACTACAATGCGAAGCAATAGTATATGCAACCTCTCTGAAATTATTGAACAGCCAGTTACGGAGTCGCATATCTTCAGGTGGAAAATCCCTGGTTCCCTTGGGAGGGTTAACATCGATTCTCTGCAATTCTTCAGTGGTCGGCGCCGGAGAAAGCGCCCCCGACCTGCCGCGAGTGGTTCCGCCGTCGCTAATAGACTGAGCGGAAGAGACGGCGGTGAGAGAAGAGTAAAAGTGGCGGTTGACGAAGAATGAGGGTTTGGGAAAGGGGAATCTGAGAATGATACTGAAAGCGAGTGATGAAGATGAGAAAATGAAAGGTTTCAAACGAAGATTGAGGCGAGGTTGGAAGATAAGGAGTGATGAAGGCTTCGCAGCCATGGTGGTCGACGATGGAGCGAAGCAGCAAAGTGGCGCCTAGTTGTGTTGTACTCACAAAAATGAATTTATGGCCTTTTTTTCTTTTTTTAAGATTTACCCGTTACCGAACGTAGCAAGATTTAAAATTTATTAACCACAATACGTTCTTAGAAGTTAATAAAAATTTGAAATTTTATTATATTTTTTATAATATTCTCCACTGTTTTATCATCTACTCCTAATTTTTCTTAAAATACATCACATTCATATTTTATATTTTCTGATTTCTATTTTATAAAATAAAAATACTTAAATTTAATTAAACTTTGATATCCAACTTAAACCTAGAGAAATTCGAATCTCCTATCTTTCAATATAAAATTTTTTGTCGACTATAGTTAAGTTAAAATTGTTTTATGATTTTTTTTATTGTTGTAAAATTACGAAAGACTATAGAATCGTAAAAATGTCCAAATATTTGATAAATATTTGATATATTATTTTTTCTAGAGTTGCGGCGGATAAAATTTGGATTTTAAAGTAATAAAAAAGATAAACCATGTATTGAAAAAATAACTAAAAGTAAAAATTATTACACTTGGAGTATAAATATTTTTCTCATTTTTGTTGTTTTTGGCAATCTTCCTTTTTATTTTATTAACCCCAAAATTTGTGAATCTTTTTTATTATTTTGAGGTTTTTTTTTTTTGGGAGAAACGTTAGTTTAGTTAAAAATAAATCATCAAATTTTGAATTTATGGGTAAAACAGTATGTCCGATATTATTTAAAATTCTAGTTTTTTTTTTTAAATATTTTGAAAGGAAAATTTTCCTTTCCAAATTTTGAAAGAAATTGTAAATGATTTATCAAATATTGCACGTGAGGCATAATAAATATTTGTTTCCCTTAATAAAAAACTACTAACATTAAGATCTATTTATTTAATCTTAAAATATATGGTTTAAAAGATATCAATTAACCAATATTGTTTGTAGGTGGTGGTTTATTGTCCCACCTTTCAAATCGTTAGCCGATTTATTTGAGGCTTAGGAAAGCATAATGACAAAATTGTTACTTCCTAGGTTAGAGAATAAAGGTTAAGTTAAAGGACTAAAGCTACTATGATAGACATTGATATTTTTACCAACATGTTCGTAAACATATTTATAAATTAGAATTCTAACCTTGTTTAAATTATGATGTTCTAGACGAAATATATGTGATCAAAGTCCAATCACTAAAACTAAAAAAAATATTGTTTAACTCATAAAAAAACGAGAGAGACAACAAATAAAATTTCATATACTACGTAGTATGGGCACTATCTCATTAATGAATTATCACACTGACATCCTTTTGAAACCGAGGTGAGGTCACCACCATAAAAAAAAGCATCCATGAGGCCAAAATTACATTATGAACAAAAAGAGTACTGTATCTCCATAGTATAAGAAATTTTTCTCATATATAGCGAAAAAGGTGATATCTAAACGATCAAGGTCTGGTTCTTTGAGTTGGCCGATAGAGACCGATTTCCCGACTATTTAGTGGCTGCAACGGCCTTGCATTGAA
Source organism: Cucumis melo (assembly GCF_025177605.1). Taxonomy (NCBI): domain Eukaryota; kingdom Viridiplantae; phylum Streptophyta; class Magnoliopsida; order Cucurbitales; family Cucurbitaceae; genus Cucumis; species Cucumis melo. The sequence continues at coordinate 8,917,856 of NC_066864.1, read as the reverse complement.
CTCTGCATACTGCAAAAAAAGAAAAAAGTTTCAATTTCTAGAGAGAAATATTTGTTGCAACAAATTCATCAAAACTTTGTAATAAAAGCAAGAAGTGAGCTTCTTACATCATGAACAGCCTCTCTTAGAAGTCTCACTTGCTCCCTTGACACTGTCCTTATCTGTTGCATTACCGTTCAAAAAATCCAGTAAGATTCAATGCTATCTGAGTTTTACTCAAGTGGAAAAGTTTTTAACAAACTCGACGGGACGAAAACTTATTTCAAGGTTTTCAATTTGAGGAATCAAACTCATTTTCATTATTTGTTAGCACAACTAGGATAATTCTACTCTAACCATCTAAGCAGACAATCATTTATTTGTTTGATATGAATATGTTTGACCAGTGCATCTTGACATAGTTAATAAGAAAATCTCTACCGAAATTTACTATCCGATCTACTTTTGGTGTCCATTGTATCAAATTGCTTGGAGTAGATAAATTCTTAGTTACCTTCTTGTTCATGGTCCATATTACACCTTCGGTACAAGGAGGAACCGTGAGGGAACCAAGGTATCTGTAGTACTTTCTTCCACCAAACTTGATATCTGCGGGATTCATCACTCCCACCTTCTTTTCATGCTTCCGGTCAACCATGCCAAGAATTTCCCTACTCAACTAAACATCAACAAAAGTTGAGTTCGTACTTTTGATAAAGAAGAGAAATGAGCTTTTTATGCAATGAATATTTGTTATTAAGATTAATAAATTTGTGTGAACCAAATGTTCAAATCTAATCCCACGATATTTGAATTGGGATTGTTTGAGTACTTCATTTAAAATTAAATCGTTTGAAGAAATAAAATAATAGTTGTCATAATCATTGAATTTATTGACAAATTTTCAAAGATGTCATTCAACATTATACTTAATGAGACAAAACATATTTGTTTGAAGAAAATAATGTTTGGCAAGCTAAAATGAACCGAAAAGAATCGTACATTAAAATCAATTTTCAAGCGACACATGGATAATTAACTAATCTAATCGTGATGATGGATCCTTCTGATTAATAATTTGTGCTAGTTCAAATGTAACAAAAATTAATTTATGGAGAATCTATAACTAAACAAAAAAAAAAACAGGAGTTGAAATCACTAAAACTTGTACGAGTTTATATTCAAACCATTTGAATTGGATTGGATTAATAAACCACAGAAAACATGAGTTGAAATCACTAAAACCGTTTATAATCAAAGCATTTGAATTGGATTGGATTAAGAATATGGTATTATATGTTTAGAGGTGGTTTACCTGTGTGATAAAAGGGTCTGGTTGGCCAATTGTATAGAGTTGACCAACAACAGCAATCTTGTTCTTCACGGTGGGATCAGAACTTTGATGAACCATGTGGAGTTCCAAATCATACCTGATGGATTGACGATGTTAATCATCAACAATTTAGATCATTTGATAGTTTTGTTTTGTAATATCCTTTTTACTAATTTCAGGGTCTAAAAAAGATGGTTTTGTTTTGTAATATCATTTTTATTCAAAAGAAATACCTTCTTCCATTGATGGAATGCTCTGAAGGTGAGTGCCAATGGGATTGTTGAAGATCATAAACAACGCCGTTTATCTCAATTGATCCTGGCTTACCATACCAATATACCTGCATCCACATTCCACAGCCACATTAAACAAAACAGAGGCTTAGACAAATTAGGCGATATAAAACATAGATGAACAAAGAAGGGATCTGTCAAATTTCTTACAGAAATATCATGGCCCCTATTTTTGACGGTTGCATTGCAAGGATAATAGTTTCTCTTTAGCTCTCCCAACTGAGGAACAATCTTCACTCTCTCGCTTGATAAATCTATGGGAGATTGCAAATCCCCATTGTTACAAGCTTCCCACTCTTTCTTTATCTCCCCCCAATGTCCTGGCCCTTTCTGACTCCATTCTACATAATCGAAGTCTCTCTCGTCCTCTGCAACCCAACGATTTTGAAATACAGATGTCAACATTTAAGCCCAACTCTAGCTTCCATCTCAAGATTTTACAACTAATTTTACAAATCTTAAAAATTCAGATGAAAACAATACGTGGATGAAAAGATTAATCAAAAGAATCCGAAATGACAAAATAGAAACCTAAACATAAACATAAGGTCTAAACACAAGGAGCAGAATTCAAAACAATGTTGCTGCCATGAAGAGTTTACTAAAACGATGTAAATAATCAAACCAAACAAACTATATCTTTCATCTCAGAAAACCTAACGCCGATTCTTACACAGTTAAATGAAAAACATACACCAAAAGATTCAGAAGACAACCGTCGTTGTCGATTCAAAAAACAGATAGAATCAGAAATTACAAAATCCAGCAATGTAGACAGATATAGGGGTAGGGGTGAAGAGCTTACCAACTTCTTGAGCTGAGATTGAAGATGAGTGAAGGAAAAACAGTAAAATGAAGAAGAAAAGGATGGGTTTAGTACAAAATTTCATGGTTTTAACTGAAGCGAGAGGAGATGATTAGGAAGGTGAAGGAGTGTGGAATCAGAGTTGAAATTTGGTTTGTAGTATCAGATAATGAGAAATAAATAAAGATGGAGAGAGAGAAGGGTGGGGAAATTTCTGGGGCGGTTCTGATGAGATGGAGAATGAAAGCTTAAAGTTGGTAATATAAAAAGAGAGAGAGAGAGAAAAAAAAATGAAGAAAGCGGGAAGCGCTGATTCTGTTGGGACTTTGGTAGTCATTTTCAGGTGCTTTTTTGACTCCTTTTGTTTTCTTTTCTTTTTTTTTTATCTTTTTTTTTCCCTATTAAATAAAATTGGTTTTTAACTCTTATCCATTAAAACAAAAAAAAAAAAATCACTTCTTTTAGAAGAACACAAACTTTATTTCAACTTTGAAATTGATCCTTTCAATCAAACTTTTAAATTGTTACGAACATAGAACTTAAATTATTTGGAGATTATTTTTGTGTTGAGAGAGTAAGTAGTTGAATTGATTAGGATTTTTCTTTATTTTAATTATTAAATATTTACATGTTTTTTATTTTAAAAATTAAATAAAACTAATATTTATATTTATATTAATTGTTTCATTTTTCTTTACAAAAATTTTTTACATTGTTTTTTAATTATCTTGTGAGAAAAATTATGACAGGAACTAATCTCTTATCTTTAAAAATAAAATAATAACAATACTAAATAATAATAAGAAGAAGAAAAAGAAAAATATTAAAATACGAACTACGAAGAAAAGATAGATTACCTAAACTTTCACGTTTGCCGGTAATTTTCTTTTTATAAAAAAAATTTATAAAAAAAATTGATGTTGGTCAAAATTTCCCTCGTGCAATAAAAAATAAAAATTTAGAAATATTTTTTTAAAATATAGTAAAATAACTCCTATATTTTGTATTTATTTATTTATTATTATTATTATATGTAATTTTTTATATCCATAACTGCATATTATTAAATACTAAAGTAAAAATCGATAAATTAATGGAAATAACATTTTTAAATATAATAAAATAAATTAAAATGTTTACGACATATAGCAAGATTTTAGATTATATTAATAATAGACACTTCTATTACTGTCTATCAACTATTGATATATGATTAATGGAAGTCTATAGATGTCTAATCATTTATATAATTTAAAATTTTACTATATTTTGTAAATATTTTGTCAGATTCGTCAATTTTTACAATTGTCTTTAATGAGATATTAACATAAATTGAAATTACTTTTAAGGAATAACAATGAACAAAACATTGAATTTAAAATGAAAGATCAAAATTATTAAACGATCAAAATAATAACATACCATAAGATTGATGGATTTGGCATCAAAATTAATGATGGCTCCAAATCAAGATTAAAATATTCATCTAATTAAAAAATTGATGCACGAATCATATATTTAAAGTATCGTTTGTATTAACAATTCGTATGGTTGAAAATTCAATCACTCTGATCCAAAATTTTGATTTTGGAGTAGATGAAAAATTCGTAATCACAATTATATAAAGAAAACTTTAACAAGTTAAAATATTTATTATAATTATATTATATATACTTCTATTTCTATCTCATATTAATGTCGAGTATAGGAAAATGTAAATTACGAAAATAGATTATTTCCATAAGTGTGAAATTATGATTAATTTGCATTGATTACACATTATTTTAAAAGATTGGCGTGAGAAATTAAAAAACCAAAATTTATTTATTGTTATGAATGTATTATATTACAACGTGCTCTCGAGTTTCTAGAAGCTTAATACAATGTGGAATTGATACAAACAAATAGCATAAAATAAATAGAAAGGAGTTTTTATATGGAAGTTAGGTGATCCAACGCGTCAACATTTGCAAGCTAAGACAAGACGGTGGCGTTTTGATCCCTTGAAAAAACAAATTATTAACTATCTGGCTTCTTGCAATAATTTGGGAATAAATTAAATTTTCCCATTTATATATTCAATCCAACAATATTGGACTTCTCTTTTTCCATAAAATAATAATATTGGAACTTAGCTTCTAGAATATATTAGATCCTCTTTCTTTCTTCTTTCCTATTTTGGAATTAGTTGTGAGAAAAAAAGGCCAGAAAGTATGCAATATAATATTAAAGTAGCAATCAATCTCAAAAGTAAGCTGTAAGGTGATCAAGGTTGTGCAAAAGACAGCTAACATATAGTAATTTAATAATGTTTCTATGGCATTTTTAGATTTCTAAGTCAAAATAATGTTTATTACGTTTTTTTTTTTTTTTGTGAAATTTTAAATTTATTTAGATTCTAAAATTAAAAAATATATTTTAGTAAAGTTTGATACGCGATCGATTGTTTTTCTTTTTCTTTTTTATTCATATGTGTTGTTTGGAGTTAAAAAGAGATAGTTTCAATTGAATGATCTTTAAAGTTTATAGTTTATTGTTGGGATCTTTTAATGAAAGTATATACAAGAATAAGCTTATTTAATACGAATTTTGATACTTTGTGTAAAACATAATATTGGATTAACTCCAATAATTTAAAACTAGTTTCTTAGTTATATCAAACATGATTAAAGTGATTTTGATGAGTTTAAAATCACTTTTAAGCGTTGAAAAATTATTTGAATCATCACTAGAGGAGAGAAATCTCGAGTTTAGTCTTTTATTAGTTTGCAAGGGCATGAGAGTGAACTCCTTAATATCCATGAGATACGATGGTTGATCAGGAGAAACACGAAAGATAGAGGATGAGAACAAATATAACCCGATATATAAGAAACAAATCGAATAATTTCATATTTTTAAAAAATGTCATCTCAATCACAAACCACATATTATTGATCAACTACATGTCAATTTAAGGGTCAATTTTGATCGAAAAGTGTTGATTTTAAAATAGTTAAACTCGCATTGTGATACATTTTAATTGTTAAAACTTTATTTTATATTTTCCTAATACAAATTGTTGAATAAGAAATTTTGGAACAAATCACAAATTGCAACATCATTTACTAAAATAATTGGATTTGAGATTAACTAAAATTTGGCATGTGTCCCAAATTAAATTTAAAGACAAATTGGACAATTCTAACGATGTCACGTTTACAATTGGATGAAATTAATTATTTTGGTTCAATTAAATATTATTTACTTGCGCTAAAATTCAATTGAGCCAAAAAAAAAAGCTTAATTTAACCCAAATTAAATATGATGCAAATCTGATTGAGTCCATGGGACCAGACCATCCCAAGTCCATAAAGGTCCACCAAGGAACTCTATAAATACAAATACAAGAATTCTCTTCATTTGCAAAGGTCGTAAGTTTTTGACTCCAGAAGGTCTAGAAATAATTATACCAAGAGATAGAAGCCTGAACTCCGACCACCCTCGAAGATTGAAGCTTTATTTCAAGACTCCAACTCCAAGAACATCACTTGCTTCGCTTCTTGGAATCAAGCGTAAGCATTCAACCGAGAGAGAATCAGATGATCAAATTATAGAAATCAAACCACATCGCATCAAATCAACGTAAATACAATATCAATACAAGTTCAACTCCACCAATCAAATTTCGTTGGAAATCTCGTGTGAACACAAATTAATATACATTTAATTAATTTTAGGTAAAATGAAAATAATTAATTTTATATATTAATTTCACCCTCTTAAACATGATTTTTCATCAAATAATATATTATTATTATATATATACACACACAAGTTTCAAAACACCAAAATTAAATTAAATTTTTATTTATTGCAAAATTAAAATTATAAGTGTTAAATTACTATAAATTATTAGGAAATTAAAAGTATAATGAATTGATTTGTATTTACCAAAATTGAAAAAGTAAATTTATATTTTAAATATTATTTATCTGTACTGTTAAAGTCAAAGGGCCTTTGGATGTAGTTAAAACTTCAGAAGTAGGAACCCCTCCTAGTCGTTGAGAGAATTTTCTATAAGCTTAACCCCTCCAAACGAAGGAAAGTTATTTATTAAGTTTTTCGATGGGGCTTTGTAGGCTTGGACTTAATTGGTTCACATGGCCCTTTGACCCCAACTAACTGGACTTGGACCTTTACTTTGTGTTTGGGCCAAATGTAGCCTATTTATGGGCCTAATAAACTTCAGCCCATATCTTGTTATTTTAATCGAAAAATTAATTTTAACTTTCGACTTTTTAACTTATCCCAAATTTAATTATCCGTAATAATAACAATGTGTATATCTAAAAATATAAATGCTGATTCCACCTAATAAATGTCAATTACATCGTTGATAATTGATTTTTAAGTTTTAAATAGTAACAATCAACCATTACATCATTTCTATAAATTTCGATCGTTTGCCCATTTACCTTTTATTTTCAATCCTAATGATATGAAATATTGTTATTTTTATTATTATCTTATGGTATAGTAAGTAAATAAACTTGTAGAGACTAAAATGTGATTTTGTCCTACAAATAATTATGGTAAAGTATTGATTTTTGTAGTCACAATTCAAATAGTCCCTCCCAATTCCAATAATAATTTCTGCTCTCCTTAAATTAATTATGTTTATTATCAATTCATTAATACACTTAGCCAAAAGAATGGATCTTTTAAAGAATTCCAATGTTTGTATTAAGCAAAGATATTTTGTTGACAATCTCAATTCAAACATTTTTCTTTAAAACAATTATACAAACACTTCATGTCTCACTATCAAATGAAATTAAAATAGTATAAATAGTTTAGGGTTGAACAATAACTTAACTCAACCATGTTAATTAGAAAAAAAAATAAACAATTGCTACAAATAAATGTTAGTTGAGTAACAAGAAATGGTTTTCGATTCAAATTTGGCTCAAAGTCAGGGAAAGAAATACAAACCCCGCAAACTAACTCAGTAACAAGAATGTTAGTTGAGACTTAATATCACTGTTTTAGTAACATTTTTTTCTGTGTCACTAAAAATTGATTTTATTGTAGTGTGAAATATGTGTTGAGATGCGTGAGGAATGGGTATTTGAATAAAAACCATTTATTTCAACCCTTCCAGTCTAAACACACACAACAAATAAAGTAGTGATCAACATACAATTTGGAAATTACCTTTGATAGGAGAGCAATAGTGCAAATGTCTAAAGATATATTTTGTTGTTTGATTACAAGATATTCGTGAGAGGGGTTGCTAAGGTTACTAGTTTTGGTTACACCAATTTCAAACCTAACTTTAAAAAAATTAATTAGATGAATAAAGCAAAGGGTATTGTAGCAGTGATTTGTGTAAAGCCAAGAATTAAGGCTGTCTTGTTTTAGCATATTCCCAATTCCCCACCCTTTCTGTCTCTCTTATCAAGGAAGACACAACGCTATCATCATCATCATCATCATCATCATCTCATTTTTTTTAAATAACAATAATCACTCTCTTTACTCTTTATCTACTGATTAAACATTGCCTTTAAACCAGCTTTCCTCTTCCCATATTGGTATTTAATAATAATAATTTAACATGATATATTGATAAAGTTATTATAAGTGCTCAAACGGTTGAGAATATTTACGATCGTTGTAAAATTCATAAATATACTAACATTTCTATATACTAATAGTTTATCCGTGTCTATTTGAATGATTGTATTTTGATACATTTTTATATATTTAAAAACTTTTCAAATAATAATAATAATAAATATATCAAGTTTACATAATATATTAATTAATTAAAATTAACAACAATGATTAGTCTACATTAATTTATTATTTAATTATTAGTATTAAGTTTTGTTTTTGGTTTTTGGGGGTTAAGTAATATTAAAAAATTAATGTTAAATGAAATTTAAAAAGTGGAATTTTCTAAAACGAAGTAAGAATAATATTAAATGATTATTGGAAAACCCCAAAATCTCAATAATTCAAAAAAAGTGAACAATTAAAGAAGGACATTATGGAGGAGAAAATGTCAATTACAACATAATTTAATTTATTTTTAGTATGTATGTTTTGACAGAAGAGAGTGGAGAGAGTGCCATTAATAATAAAAAAAAAGGGGTTGAAAATTAAAATGGGACCATGAAAATTGAAAATGTTAGCTATTGGCAAATAAATAAAAAGATAATAATAATTAAATATGGATAGGAATAAAGAGTTGAGGGATGTCGGTGTCGGGATTAGAGAGAAGTGGAGTAGGCTATCTTAACCCACTTCTTGTTTGGCCATATTATTATCAACACTAAGATTAGAATTTTTTTTAACCCAGTATTATGATAATACTTGTTCTCACTCTTCTTTCTCCTCTCCCTACAGCCTCTCTCTCACCAAACTCCAAATATTTACAAAGTAAAAGTAGAAGATTAAGCCAGAACAAAAATCTCCGTAGCAACTACCACAAAAAAAAAAAAATAATAACGTTGTTAAAAACTGAGATAATAGTCTGCACCCAAACACAGATTATTATAATCTCCAGATTATTATAATCTTCGTACTGTTATAAAGTTACCCCAAACGCCTCTAAGTATATTGCAATTTGAGTCCAAAAGAGTTAGTTGTAAATCATTTTTTACAAAAGTTATATTTATAATATAAATTTGCACGTAATTCAAAATAATTTGAACACTATCGATTAAATGTATGGTTGACTTTAGCAATTTACATGTACAATACAAAAAAAAAAAGTAACTTTCTTTTTAAAACTAGTCCAGTTGAAATAGGAAGATAGTTAGAGAATTAAATCCAAGACGTTAAAGTAGGAGTCATTTTGCATGATTCACATGCTAGTAAAGTGCCAACCTTCTAACTTATTATTGTAAATGTCACAATTACAAAAGTTTTTCTTTCTTCTTTTTTGTTTTTCGAGTATAACGCAATTGCAATGTGGAAATTAAACGTCTAACTTTTAGGAGGAAAAAAAGTATATGTCAATAAAAGCTTATAAAAATTAATACTATCCCAATCTACCTATAACAAGAATTTAATCGACAAAAATTAATAAATATACCTAAGAGTTGGATTAATTGATCTCCCATTCTTTTCAAAACTTTGTTGGTAAAAAAAGACACATCGTTGTGAAGTCTTTGACAATGAAATATTTTGCAGATGAAATAGTGGAGGGAAGGAATCTCATCTTTGGTTTCTTTACAAACACTTTAACATTGAAAAAAAGTAAAAGGGAGAGAAGAAAAAGGAAAGAAAAAAAAGTGTAGTTTTTTTTTTTTATATTAGATTTTGTATAAACCACTTTGGATACTGCATTTTTTGTTCATAACTGAAAGTGAACAAAATAAAAGAACAATCTTTTTTTAAAGTCAGATGTAAAAATTTGTAGTGGCACTTAAGCAGTGTAAAGTGTTGGAAAGAAGTAAAAGTCAAATTGATATATTTGAGCCTTCCTTCATTTATATATATATATATATATATATATATATATATATATATATATATTTGAAATAAATTCTATAAATGTCATTAAAAATAAACATAATTCAAGCATAATTTGTTGTGTACATGTGAAATCATATTTTTGTATAGAAATGATGTGAATGTAGAGTTTTTGTTAAATAAAATTTGAAAAATAGAAGAAAGATATATACCTATTGAAAAAGGTCGTGTGCTCGAACATTTGTGTGAACTTGTTAAAAATTAGAAAAACCCCACTATCTCAACCGTTCGACCTTTTTTTTATGCAAAATTATTGGAAACGAATTTAAACCTAATTGAAGCCATTACTAAGATATTGAGAAATAGTTTAGTATCATTTTTGTTAGGAACTTAGTTTTAGGGTTTAGGGCAACTTTGACTTGGAACCCTATTTTTCTTTATCCCAATATTCTTCTCTATCTAATTCTCACACTTAAATTTGAGCATTTAGGTCTGTCTAATAGTAATTAGGCTTTTCACTCTTTATTTTTTTAAAATTGTGCTTCTTTTCTTACTATTTTTCTTCTACATGTTTTCCATGTAAACAACTAAAAATAGAAAACAAATTGACTTTATTATAGAAAAATAAAACCAAGGGAGATAACAATTTCTTTTTTAAAAAATTAAGTTAATTTTCTATCTACTATTTTGTATGTTTTGTTGTCTACATCATCGTAGTGTTTTCAAAAAAAAAAAAAATCGAAAATTTATTATTGGACAAAATGCACTTTTGGACCATGAGGTTTGAAGTTGATGTTTATTTAATCTATAAAGTTTCAAAACAAATATTTTAGTTTTCGAGATTTGAGAAATAGTTTTAAATGGTCCTTGAAGCTACTGAATTAGACCGTTAGTTGACTCACGATTAAGTTGTTAAATGAGTTGAACCACCAGTAATCTAATGGTCTAATTAAGTAGTTTTACATTTAAAACTATTTATCAAATTTCGAGGACTAAAGTTTTTGTTTTGAAACTTCAATGACTAAATAGATATTAACCTCAAACCTCAGTTACCACAAATATAATGCCATTTCTATTTCCCACTGAAATTTAGTTATGAGTTCATAGTATATATAAAGACCATGATATATATATATATATACACACACAATTTTCATAAGCCTAACACATGTCTTTCAAGAATAAAATATCTTTAAGTTAAATACCGAACTTAACTAAAGTAGTTGCGTTGAGATCCCAGTAAATGTTTCCAAAGACATATTAGTTAATAAATAAAATATAAATTAAAAAAGCTCAATATTTTAATTTATAATTTTGTTTCCTAAAAAGAAAATGAAATATTTTAAAGAGAATTTTTTAAAAAAAAATAGAAAAACATCGAAATTATTTAGAACAAAATTTAGTACATCAAAAATTTTGCTTTATACTACATGTATTTTCATTTTTTGTGTTATTCATGACAATTTTCCATTTATTTTAGTGATTTTCACCTATAATAAAAATGAATCAAAACATAACAAAATAAAAGTTGTCATATAAAATAAAATTTTATATTCCAATTTCATAATTTTGTTTACCTTGTCGACTAAAATAAGTTATTTTTAAATACAATAAAATGAATCAAAGTATAGACTATCTACAATCGACACTAATAGATCAAGATAGACTATTATACATGTCCAACTTTAACATTCCATTAAAAAGTTAATAGAATTCTAATGATAAGAATCGAAACAAGTCTTATTTAAAAAATGCAAAAACAAAAACAAATGTTATTAAAAGTTGGATAAGATAGACCAAAATAAATTTAGAAAAATTGTTAATAACAGAATATATATATAAATGTAATTTTCAAAAATTTTCTATTTAGAAAAGAAAAGCAATAATCCAATTATATTTTACTGATTGTTGTTGATTAAAAAGAAAAAAGAAAAAGAAAAAGAAATAGAAAAACTCACATTTGTGGGGCCCGATGTCGTTAAAAGAAGAGAAGGAGCGTTCCATTTAGACTGCTCGTGCCTTGTAATACGCCGGAAACCTTGTTTTTACTTTTTTGCTCCCCATTAACTTACCAATATATCATCATAACAATTATTATTATTTTTTATTTATTACCCTATTTTGTCTATAAAGAAACACTAATCTAATTATCTTTTATCTTTTATCTTTTATCTTTTTTATTTTATTGGATAATTTTCTTACAAAAATTACAGATAAATAATAAAGTACTCCAATTGGATACTGCTGTTCTATGACATGGATTCTTCTAAATGTTTTTACTCATTTTTTTAACACACTAAATTTTGATTTTTTTTTTTTTTTTTTTTTTTTTTAACTTTAGCATGTGCCACAACTATAACCAAATTTATCAACTATACAATTTATTGATAATTTTTTTCTTCTAAATGATAGCAATATTTTGCTATGTAAACAATTTTATACACTTAATTAGTTACTTAGCTTGAAGTGTTAATTATTGTAATTATCTAATATAGTCACTAGTTTCTTAAATAAAAAAAAAAATCACCGCATATAACATGTCAAACCTATATTAAAATAAACATCAAAGTTTACAACAACAATAGCTGTACCCAAAAAAAAAAAAAAACTTTTATGAAGAAGATTCTTTCCATTTTGATTTACCGTTTCACCAAGTGATCAGAGGATTAATATATATATATATATATAGGTGATGTATATATAAATAATACCCACAAATAAACAAATAAAGGGGAAAAGGAAGGCCTTAAAAATAATTTAATTAAAGGATGAAAAGATTTTGGGTGGCCACGTTGATAATGATTACGTCTAACTTTGAAGTTACTCATCACTCATGTCAAAACTTCGTCGTTTCTATTCAATTTATTATCAAAATCTATTTATCCTAATTTTATTACTTTGTAATTAAAATCATTCCCAACTAAAATTTGTGGAAGAATGATAAAAAAATAAAATGAAATTACTATAAATAGTAAAAAGAAATTATTTACAAAATATAGAAAAAAGACTTAAAATTAGTAATAGATAAATTTTGTTATATTTTATAAATAGTTTGAATATTTTTTTAGTTTTTAAAATGTCATACGACAAAATACCAAGGAAAAAAAAAAGGTTTTAAAAAATGTATTTTTATTTCTTAATTGACATCAGCTTATATTAGCATTGTATTTCACTTGTATTTACTTTTACGGTTTATTTTAATACATAAAGGGTCATTTATGTTAAAGAAAAATCTATTTTTTAATTTTACATTTCTTAAATGCAGACTTAAGTGAATAACTAATTTTTTAAAAAATAAAAGTAAGTTTTTGAAAAATTATTATTTTTTAGTGTAGAAAATTTAATTTAGATTATTTAGTTGCTTTTAGAAAGTAGATAACAAAAAAGAAATAATAATAATAATAAAAAAACACACACGTAAAAGATTGAAAATCGTGTTTTGTAAGTTTAGACCATCATCGATAACTATTTCATTTTTTGTTTTATGTTTTTCAAAATTATCAATGCAAACGTTATAATTATCATAACCAAATTCCAAGGAAAAAAAAGTAAAAATTTAAAAATGATTATTTTTTTACTTTAAAAATTTGACTTGATTTAAAAAAAGACCTAAAATGTAGAAAATAAAATAACCCCAAATTACGGTGACGCTTTTAAGCTTAATTCTAAAAACCAAAATGAAAGTGAAACGAGGCTGAAAAATGAGAATCATTATCAGAATATAAATGTTGGATACTTAGCATTGATTTCAAGGTACAAAAAAATAATATAAAAAGAGGAAATACTGAAGGAAAGCGTAGAGAATATCCCTTTCCCACCACAGGAAATGAGATTAAAAAAAGAAAGGGAAAAAGGAAAAAGAAATATTGCAAAACTTGGATGGAAACAGAAGAGAGAAAAACAGGAAGAGGCGAAGAATCTTCAAAGAGTCAGTCCCATAGTCAAAAAGTAACCCTCTTTTCTCTTCACATTCATTTCTTTACGTTCCCCCATTATCCAATTCCTAATCAAATATGTTCAATTATTTATACCGCCCAATCATCTTCTGCCACCTCATCACTCTACAAATCTCTCTCTCTCTCTCTTTTTTTTTTTTTTAAAAAAATTCAGTTTAAAGTTTTGAGTTTAGGAGTTTTATATCGTTTAAATACTATTTTTGTTATTTATACTTTTTAACTTTGGTTCTTGTTGGTTCCACCATTCTTTGTTCTATTTTTGAAATTTTAAAAACAATGAACATCTTAATCCTTTTCTAAGGAACAAATTAGTATATAGTTTGAGTTTAGAAGGTTCATTTTTCTATTGATTCTCCACAAAAACTCTTATTTGTACCAACTTAACATCAACAAAACTCAATAAATTAAGGTATGTTTACACTACAAGAGGCCAAGGATGGGATCTCTCCCTCCCCTTTGTGGAACTAAAAGAAAACCCAAATGAAATTAACCCGTTTCCCTTCAAAAGTAAATTGGATACAACTTTCCTCCTCGAGAACCAAAGATTCTCTCTCCACCCCATTCTCTCACTAACTGAATCCCAAAAGTCTCTGACAATGATTATATTAGACAGAATGAGAGCTGAGAATGCTTTTGAGGGTAACATGGAAGGAAGAAAAATGAAGAAAAACAGTTGAAAAAACACTTCTCCACTCAAAAACAACAAACATAAACACCACTGCAGAGCAATTTCTAAAGCCTGTAGAGAGACTGAGTGAGAGAGCTTACCATTTTTGCTCTCCGAAATGCTGGCCACAACCTGCATTGTGCTGCTAGCTTTGCTGCTACCCTCCCGCTTGCCGCTCCGTGCCGGTGCCACCACCGCCACCGCCGCCGCTCTCAACCTCACTCTCCCTGGCCAGCATCCTAGCCCTGAATTGGTTGCTCAAGAAGTTCACAGGTCCTTCAATGTTCCATTTTTTTCACAAATGTTGTTTAAGAATCACTATGTTCTTAGCTTGGCTCTTACTCTAACTGTCTGCATTTTGAAACTTTTAGCTACATTGTGCATTTTCTCTACTTTATTGTCCGTTTCAAGTTTTTTATGCTTATTTTTTTAGGATTTCATGTATTAGATGTACAAAATCCAAGCTTAGAATCAGGGTTTTTTTGTTACTATGTTCTTGGGTTTGTTCCTCTTTTTCCTTGACTTGTTTATTTTAGCTCTTTGTGTAGCTACAGTCTTCAGCTTTAGGTTTTTCTTGACCACATTATTAGGCCTTAAAATCTTAGACTTATGCTTAAATCTTACTCTTCGACTCTTGTTCTGTTTAGTAACTATTATGTCTATGACCTATTCTATGAACTTTTAACTACATTGTTGGATTTCTTTCATAAATGTACTCATTTTTGAAATCTTGAACTACTTTTAACAGATTTTGCAATCATGAGAAAGAGAAATTGACACTCAAATCTAATGTTCATTTTGATTAATCCCATTTCCACCCTCAGTTTTCTATTTCATTTCCAATCTTAATCACTGTTCTTTGTTAGGTTTAAGCATGTTTAAACGAAAAACACTACATGAGTCCTTCTCTTGCGCTACATTTATGGTTACTCTGTTTTTCGGTGAAAATCATTGAAAATCACCAAGTTTTTCTTCATCTATCCTCCTGTCAGATCATTTATTTTGAAGGTATATCTAGTCAGATTCAACCATTTATGGAGCTGAAATTTTGGATTATACCATCTATGCTTAACGCTAAGTTCCTCTAATCTCTAAAGTAATGGTGTTACCTGTTGCAGGAAAGTGAATGCTTCCTTAACGAGAAGGCAATTGCTCCAAATCTCTGAGAAAGATGAATCTTCTTCTTGCTACACCGGGAACCCCATCGACGACTGCTGGAAATGCGATCCAAATTGGCCAAACAACCGCCAGCGCCTCGCCGATTGCGCCATAGGATTCGGCCAGTACGCTCTCGGCGGCAAGAACGGCGAGTTCTACATAGTCACGGACGATTCCGATGACGATGCAGTAAATCCAAAGCTCGGAACATTACGATACGCCGTGATACAGCCGCAACCTCTCTGGATCGTCTTCCCTGCCAACATGCTCATCAAACTCTCACAGGAACTCATCTTTAACAGCTACAAGACCCTAGACGGCCGCGGCGCCAATGTCCACATCGTCGGTGGTGGCTGCATTACGTTGCAATACATAAGTAATGTCATCATCCACAACATCCATATCCATCATTGTTATCCATCAGGTAACAAATCGAAAACCCTAATTTACCTTCCTGCACATCAAATGTTCGACAAAATGCGTCGATCTAAAGCTCGGCTGTGCAGGTAACACCATGGTCCGATCAAGTCCGACGCATTACGGGTACCGGACGAAATCGGACGGCGACGGGATATCTATCTTCGGATCGAAGGACATATGGATTGATCATTGTTCATTGTCGCATTGCAAAGATGGATTGATCGATGCGGTGATGGGATCCACCGGAATCACGATTTCAAACAATTATTTCTCACATCACGATGAAGTTATGTTGTTGGGTCACAGCGACAACTACTGGCCGGATTCCGGTATGCAGGTCAGTGAATTCTCCATCCATTTTCCTTGTTTCTACCCTCATATTCTTAGTTAATTCATTCAATTAAAAATGAATTAATCACGAAGTTTGGTTTATAATAGATTGAACAATGAGAAATAGGAGTGTTTGGTGAGTTAAACAAGCACCTTCAAATATGCATGGATTCAACTATTAAACTTAACCAACTTCATTTATACTCCAAATTTAAAAGTAAGAATGATTTTAAAATGAAGGTAACAATAGCATTCAACCACTTCGGAGAAAAGCTAGTGCAAAGGATGCCACGCTGCCGATTAGGTTACATTCACGTCGTCAACAACGACTTCACCCAATGGGAAATGTACGCAATCGGCGGCAGTGGCAACCCCACCATAAACAGCCAAGGCAACCGTTACACCGCCCCATACGACCGCAACGCCAAGGAGGTCACCAAGCGAGTCGAAACATCCGAGTCCGAGTGGCGCGGCTGGAACTGGCGCTCCGAGGGAGACATCCTTGTGAACGGCGCCTTCTTCGTCACTTCCGGTCAAGGGCTTGAAGTCAAGTACGAGAAGGCTTACAGCGTCGAGCCGAAGTCCGCGGCGCTGATTGATCAGCTCACTTGGCACGCCGGCCCGCTCGGCGTCGGCGGTAGGGATAATAATTTGGGGATGTGGACGACCGGCCCCAATGGTAATGGCGGTGGGTTTGGGCTTGGGTCAGGTATGGACTATACTGACGACATGTCGGAGAGTTGTTTTGTTAGGGCTTTTTCTGTTTTGTTGTCTTTTTGTTGGGGATTGGTGGTGGTGATTGCGTTTGTGCTATGACGACATGTCGTTGAGAGGATAGAATCGAGAGGTGGAGTGGGTTTTTGCATTTTAATTTAAATGGCATAAAGAAAGGCCTAAAAATGTAAATCCATTTGTTTACCTATTGTATGCCAAAACTGACTTTAGTTTATCTAATTTACTTTTTGTTAAATTAAATTGGATATGGAGTTGTTGTTCTTACTTGTAAACTCCTAAAAAAAATGTGAAAAGAATATATATTTTAGCATGCGTTGTACTACTCAAGTGTTAGCTTGTAAAAATATTAAAATATATTTAGAAGACTGAAATATAATCAAGATCATGATTTGATATCGATATAGAAATGGGATCGTGAAGTACATGAAAATTATGGAAAAGAGCGCTAAATTGAAGATAGGAGGGAAGGAAAAAAGTTGACATGAAATTACATACCAATATAAACTCATTACGTTTTAGCCTCCTGAAGAGACCGTTATAACTATATATTCATTCATAATTTGATAGTCATATGAAAAGATATATATTTTAATTTATGGAATCTATCCTATTATTTTAAAATGCAGAAAATCATCTAATAATCTACCATCCCACAATTCACAAGCGACTGGTAGGAAGAAAGGCAAAGCATCATGACCGAAAAACGATCAATCGTGAAAACTCTATTGGAACTCACTAAAAAATGCCAAAATAAACATAGCTCAGCCAATATTAAATACGTACTAACGACTTCAAAATGATTTTTGACCTAACCAATAAAATAATTAACTAACTGGAAAATCATAAGAAAGTGAAGTTCTAAAAAGGGTTTAGGATAATTCAAGTGAGAAGGGCAAAAAAATATATATATTTATATATATTTATAAAGCACATAATACTTCACAAATCATTCTTAAATCTGCAGCAAAAACTACTAACAAATTCCGTACATTTTAAATTACATTTACTGCTGCTGGATACTGATGCTGATGTTGGTTTCTTTATCTTCTGATACCTTCACCTTCATCTTCCCAGGGGTTTGGATTCCCAAAAAGAAAAAAAAAAAAGAAGAAAAAAAAAGAAGATAAAGAAAGAAAGAAAGAAAGATGATGGAGTGAGAAAAAAAATAAAAAAGAATACCAAAAAATTTGGAGAGGGTCAAATCTAGACCATCTATATCAGTCATTTTATGCTGAACCTTTTCATTAAATGAACAACCTTGTTTTCTTTTTTTCTTTTTTGTTTGTGTTTTAAACTGTTACCATGTAGTCTCCTCCTCTTTGTGCTGCAACATCTGCCAATCTTTTCCAAGCTAACTCTCTCTGCTCTTCCACTTCTTTTGCTTTCATTTCTCTCTCTGTGTACTGCCTCTGACATTCTTCAAACAACTCCACGTCCATTTCCATGAACATCTTTCGGACGTTCACAGTCAGCCCATGAACCGCCTGGTTCCAATGACTTTGGATATTCTTCTCCAATGCTTGAAAAATTATTGGCAATATCACAGCCCTGTTTTGAGCTATCAAGCTAACAATGTGTTCATTATTCCACAGAAACAGAGCTCTTTCAGCAACCTGCATTGCATATTCACAAGTCGCCTCATAAAAAACAAGGGGAAAACACAACCCTTTGCTCAATTGCCGAACAAACTTGCAGGTAAACAGACAATGCAATCGAAACACAATACACAAAGAGACTTCAGAATGTAACAGCTTGTCATTAATGGAAGGATGGATAACTGAATTACATACATAGAACAAAGTTTTCAATTTTTTGTCAGTTTTACATTGTTGACCATTCTAAATGCTCATGCATACTTACTTGAGACATGATAAGAGAAAAGTCTATACTTCTTCTAAAAAGTTATTTCCAGAGAGAGTGATATCCTCGTTCAAGTTTTTGTCAGCAAAACAATAAGGACACACGTTATTTTTGTTCGCCAAAGAAAGTCCTAGGAGATATCCAAACAATCCTGGCTTTTGTTAATATCAATGTATGAAAGACCCCAACAGCACTATCTTAGATTAATCCTTCCAAATTACACACTGCTCAAATCAATATCCCCCACCCAACAACAGATTATTCCGGGATGGCTCAATCTCAAGTATCCCTTTAACTAAAAAGCTACATATAACATTCTTAAGCTTTTCTAGTGGTGGATGTCTACCCAAAAAAGAAACATTCTTGTACCGTTCAACTTTTAAAAGTCCTGATGTTCATCTAACCCACAAACCAATTGGCAAAGTTAACAGCCGTCTGAATCAAAAGGATACACCTTAGGCTGTCACCAGTTTTACACATTAAGACGTGTTTAGGACGTTGAGTTGGTTAATATAGTTTATGGGTTATGATAGTTTGCTTGGGGTACAGACTAAAATAGTCTGGATTGGAAATACTAAATGCCATAGTAAAGAGGGTGAGAGAGGATGAGTAGGAAAGGAAGTGGTAAAATATTGTAACAAAAAGGGATTTGAAATAGTATTGCAATAATTAGTTGTAACACCAACTGTTATACTTGGAGCTCAAAACATGGAGTGGGTTATTATAGCCCACTCCACCCACTTGAAGTTTGGGTCCACAACAAACCCTAAAAAGTTTAATAATGTACATTTTAAAACCTTGTGAACAAACTTAAGTGACGGGAAATCTGAAGATGATTTCTCATGGATATAAATTAATTAATGCAAATTAAAATTAACATGATGACCTCATTATTAACATTTAAATAAATTTATTTTTTGAGACTAATAAATTAAATGGCCTATAAATGTTTTTACACAATTAAAATAACTGCATATAATTATTTATGTATAATCTTCGAAGGATTTGCAATAAAAGAAAACATCTTGGGCATCCATCCTATAATTTAATGATAGCTGCAAATGAAATGGATCCTAATGGTCTTTCATGGGTGTCCCTTCCTAGAAGGTCTGAGACTCGTGAGATGCTTCAAGATCAAATTTAGAATGAATTTGAGCCTATACTCACCTTTTATGGGTGTCCCTTCTAAGGTTTGAGACTCGTGAGATGCCTCAAGTTAAAATTTAGATACCTAAATTTGAACCTATCCTCGGCTTTAATGTGTCTCTTCTAAGGAGATATGAGACTAAATTTGAACCTGCCCTCAGCTCATGCATATTGTGCAGAACAAGGGAGGAAAAAACTACCTATTCCTTTTGTTACCCTTTTGCTACTATCCTCTAGAGCACTAGGCTTCCCAGATTGGTTGAGGAATAGTTTGCGCTAGAGGAACTTTACAGATTCAGAGCTTCTTTACTCAGCCATCTATTTCAGGAAAGAATGTATAACCTTGGGTTCAATACTTCAAGGGATACTTTATCACGAAACTGAGTTAAAAGATGAATAAAAAATCAAGCAGAGGGTTGGGCCAAATTTGAAATCATATTATGGTTTTTGTTTGTTCTTGGTGCTCTCACAGCAAAGGATTCTATAACCGTATGTTAGGGAAGCCCAAAGGCTGTTCCCAGCCCTGCAGGGGAGATGCTAACCATCTCTCCTTAAATCAAACACAGGATTTTATAATTACGTTCTTCTTTTACTGAGGTGATTGAAGATAGATTTTGAAACATCTTTGGCCTTTTAGCTTCACTGTCATATATTCCACCGAAATATTTCTTTCCAATCAGCAGACCAAAATATTGGTCATCACCCCTCCAGCCAGTATATTGTGTCACACAATAGCAACTAACCTACAATAACAACACCTGGAGTTCCTATATTAAAAACACCTCAAAATAGGGGATAACAATTGAAAAGCCCCAAAATAATGAGTAGTGAAACCTACAAAATGGTAATCAAACTGGGAGAAAAGGAATCCCCGTAAATCTAAAGTAAATCCCCAGATAAAATAGATCGAGATTTTTCAATTAGGAAGAAGAATTACACAACTAGAAGAATTTTAATTAATAATCATCACCAAAAGGAATTCATGAAATTGATTGAAGTGTTATTGTAAGAAAAGGAGAAGTGTGTGTCAAATGCACAATAGTCCCAAATATCTTACAAATATAACACAAAAATCAAATTCATTAAATCCAGACCTGGGGAAGAGCACCGGTTTTTTCATGAAGCAGAAGAAAAGAGAACTGATATGCGATCAAAGGCACAATATTCCAACCATTACAAAAAATATAACACCACAACAAAATTCATTAAATCCAGATCTGGGGTAGAACTCCAGGTTTTTTTATGAAGCAGAAGAAAATAACACTAATGCACATAGGTTGATATGTGCCAAAAAGGAACAAGGCCAACTCAAAACATCCCAAAATAAAACACTAAAAAAGTAACTAGTGAACAACCACATTGTAAACTAAGGAAAACACAATGCCCGTGTTACGAGATTTCCTACACTTTTTTTAGATCCTCGAATAAACCAACCAATAAACATAGAACAGGTGAACATCTACAGTTATCAACAAAAACAGCCTTCAAAAATAAAGAAATATATGCACATAATAAGAAAACACATCTTAAAAGAATAGGTATGGTAGAACTAGAGGGCATTGTTGTTTGTTTAACCATCTTTGGCCTTTTCTATCAGGAAATAGGAAGGATGAAGCGACCACAAGTCCAGAGGTTGTTTGCCTCTACTTCAGTCATCCAATTCGTCCCACACCAAAGTCAATAGAAAAAACTAATAATATTTTTGAGTAAAATTTCCAACGTAAAAATGATAGCAAGAAGAAAAGGAAAGCTTCAAGGATAATAACTATTGGAGTTATGTTTATAATTTAAAAAGCAGGACAAAGAAAAAGAAAAAAAGAAAACAGACAAGAAACTCTAATATGTAAAATCGAACAACAAAGGCAAAATAAAACATCAAATCTTGCGAGACACAAACCAAAGAACTTTTCTTTATAAGAAACAAAGAAAGTATGGTCTTATAAATGGCGTGGATGGTAACTATTGCATCGGTCTTATTGAGAGGTTAAAGAACAACTATAGCTCCCCCCCTCCCCTCTCTTTCCCTCTCCGTCCCTAAGGAAGACGAGAGAATGTATATTTATGATTTAAATAAAAGGAATAGAGATCCGACAGAAATTCTAGTATGGGAAAATCAAACTACAGAAGCAAAATAAAACATCTAATATTGCAAGAAACAAAACAAAGAAAATTCTAAATAAGTAATTTTACTCTAATATCAACAATTAGAATTGGTCTTACTAAGAGCGTGGGTAAACAGTTTAAATAAGATCTATGACTATCAGCAAGACAAATTAATAGTATATGCATATATATGTTGAGACAAAATTTTAAGGGAATATTTTCTATTATTAGGCACAAAAATCATGCTTATGAATAGAACGTTGAAATATTTAATTTCAAACCTGAAAATGCGAGCTATTGAGGCAACGTGCTATCTGTCTAAAAAGAGGAACCATACAGCGCTGAAACTCTGCTGATTGTGTAGCCTCAAGTACTTCTTCAAGTTCTCCTAAGAAAAGAACTTCTTTCTGACAGTTGGTCATGGGCCAATATTTCAACAAACCCCTTATAACAGTATCTGCTAGCTTGTAATCTTTTTCAACAAACTGTGTTATGCAGTAGGATAGCTGTTGGTGGTAGATTGCAATTGATTTAGGCTTGTGCAAAGGAACAAGAGCCCGAACAAGAAACAATTTATGCTCCTCTTTCATGGGTAATGCAAACCCATTGATGATACTCCCAAGGATTTCCAAAAGCTCGCCAATACCACTGTGTCTCTCTGTCTCGTAAATGAATCGATAAAAAATGTTATTGATAGCCTTCCGAATAAATGGCCGATGGACCATGAACTTCCCATATATACGATGCAAGATTGTCTTCAAATACTCCCGCTCACGAGGATCCTCAGAGTCGAACAAATCCAAAAGTTTCAACACAAATGAGTGGTCAATGTACCTCTTGGCAATTTTGGTATCGGTATCAGATGACACAACATATCTCAGTAACAGTTCATATACAAGCTGCAAATGAGGCCATGACGGTTCCAAATAAGGTTCTTCTTCTTCAGGATCAGCATTTTCTTGGCCGGTATTTTCATGTGAAGCTGGAGGCAAGCACCGAAAAATATTAACTGAAATCATTCTAATCATTTCTTCTTGACAAGTTTCTGTGATTTTCCCCGACCCCGATTGTATCACATCAACCAATTCCAGAAGCGTCTGCCGCTTAATTTCCTTCTCTCTGGCAGACTTCAAAGTGTCGGAAAAATCAAACTGATAGCAACATATCTGCAATTTTCTAATAAATAAATTCTGCCTTTCTGAAACCGGTACATCACGGAACAACGGAAGAGGTTCAACAGTGCCGGTAGGAGGCGCCAACGCCACCACCCCCGGAGCCCAGTTTGAATTGGGGCCCGATGCGGCAGGTCCAGGCCGAGAAGCATGATTCACCACCACGTTTGTCGTTGAAACAGACCCTGAATTCCGATTCCCGGGCGGTCCAAACCCATAGAGTGAAGGATCATTAGCGTCGGACTTGGAGGGCTTACGATGCCCTCCCTTCATAATTTTCTTAAACATATCTCCTCAAAACAACAAACCCTAATCCAAAAAATTCGGTAGGTTCAAGGAGCGGGAATTAAAAGCGAAACATGAACCAGTTTTTGATAGGGTATCGATTCCAATAAATGATGGATCAACATGCACGAATTAATTGCCCTAGGTCATGATTAAACAAGAGGTATGAAATCCTTCTCCCACCAATTATTTTAAAGTGTCAGAAATCTATAAAAGCAAGCATGGATCTGGTATTAGGGATTGATAGATGGGGAAACGGAATCAAACAAGAAAAAACAAAACAATAAAACGTTACCCCCTGTCGTAATACAATCTCTCTCAAACTTGGTCTTCAATGGATCCAAGTATTGAGTCATCCGAGTCGAATCGCCGGAATGCCGGCGAGTTGATCGAGCGATAGGATTCCGGCGATCAATCCGATCAGAGAAACAGAGCCCCAGAGAGCCAGGAAAAGAGAGAGAGAGATTTCGAACGGCGGAAGTGGAAGATAATTAAAGAAAAGAATGAAAAGCTAAAAACAGAAAAAAATAATAATTTATATATATATATATATATAAATTTATTTAATTAATTATTAAAAAAAAATGATTGCATATAAAAGCCTTTGTAAGACACTCGACAGTTGTTTCTTTCTTTCTTTCTTTCTTTCTTTCTTTCTTTCTTTCACAATACAAAATAAGTTTAATTACTATTCCCTTCTTCTTTTCCTTTCAAATTAAACTTTATTTTATTTCATTTCATTTCATTCAAACTTAGGATAATGCTTTTTAATCTTTATATTTATATTTTTTTTTTCTTTCCTGACCATTTCTTCTTTCTTCTTTTTATTGTTTTATTTCAATATGAAAAAAATAAATCAACAACAAAAATCGTGAGTGGCTGTGGCTTATGATCATACACGTGGACAACAAGGTAGGAAGTTCCACGCGGCATATAGACACTGATGATGTGTGAGTGTATTAGTTTTTAGTTTTCTTTTTCCCAAAATTCAAATTATGCAATTTTTTCATTGAAAAAATATATTATGTAGGTTTGTTTATCCTATTCAATTTCATAATTATTTTGTTTTAGTTTTGTATTATAATATTTTGTTTTTTTTTATATATAATTTTTCTTAAAAAGATATAGAAAACTTTACTTCAATTGTACAAAATCAATCTTTAAATTAAATCATCGATGTTGCAAAATTTTATCTCAACTTCAAATCATAATATTCATTTAAAAAGGTTTAATTTTCAGTCAATTTTTTATAAGTATAAACAAGTTTTCAAAAACATGTTTAATTAAAAAAAAAAACTAAATCACAAATTCATAATTCATAATTCTTTTATAATATAGAATTTAAAATTATATGTAATATATTAAGAATAGAAAAAATTAAAACTAAATTTTCTTCACAAACTTATATTCATATTAGACAGATTTTTAAAATTTCAAAACTAAGCACATCAACCTCAAAAATTTCGAGGCTTAATTTATTATTTATTTTCACTATGTTTTTTTTTTCTTTCTGGGTGATATTATATTCTGAAAAATGTATAAAATAATTTTTTGAGTACATAAATTTGGGGACGAAATTCAAACAATTTTCAAATTGATAAATAAGATTTTTTTTTTCTTTTTATTTTGTACGGTAAACTCCTGAGGGGCAGTAATGTCAATTTACATAAACATTGTGGAGAGAAATGATTGCATAAAGCTCTGTCACCACTTTTCTTTTTTTCTTTTTTCTTTTTTTTTTCCAAAATTTATTTTATCTCTTTTTATTACTAATTATTTTCTATTGGTTATTTCAAACTATCCAATTATTTTTGGATTTTATAAAGTTTGGTTCCATTTTTCTAATTACAATTTTAAAATAAAATTTGAAACGATAAATACGACCATTTCCAAATTTTAAAATAATTGATAATGATATTTATCCAAATTGCTTTAATTGATTCCGTACCTTTCACGGATTTTACTTTTTTGCCCCCACCAATTTTTTGAAATTGGTCGCCAAAAATATTCAAATTGTTTAGATACAATATAAATTAAATTAAATTAAATTCCTACGAATATTGCACTATAATACCAATGTAACACCCTTTTCAAAACAAGAGGCTAACGAAGAATTAAAATATGTCAAATTTTTGTATAGACCGTAATTTTTGTTTATATAACTCATGATACAGCTAGAAAATTTATTGACCTAATCATATATTCCATATAAAAACATATTTCACTAATCGTACATGGAAGGTTTTAGCTACTTTTTAAGAATAGAAAAAATAAAAATACATATTCTACCCATTTCATATTATGATCAGATAAGAATATATGTTGTTTGAATTTGTATAAAATATGTTTTTAAACAGTTGAAAACCCAAAAGCAATTTTCTATTAAAAGTCATAAGAAATGAGAAATTTGAAAGACCAAAAGGAAGATAATGTTAGAATGAGTCAACCAAATATACTTCAACAACTTGGAATATATATATTTACTATCACCAATAATGGAATCTTATAATAGATCATCACAAACCATTGAAGGGTGTTTTAGTTTTAAAAAGTATATACATTTTGAAGTTGAGGGTGAAAAGGTCTTTTACAACCCAAATATTAAATGAGCTTATTAAATACTAAAGAGTTAATTCAGTTGGTCAAAGCTATAACTCAGAGTGACAAATAAGGTAAACTTAATTGGTCACACATTTATTCTTGCTATGGTTGTTTGATAAATTTAAATTATAAAGTTCTTTATTTCTTTGGGTAATGCAAAGAAAAATAAAACTAACAATACATTAGTAGTGATCTTGAACTCAAACACTAGAGATTTTGGTTGTGGTACATTGGAGAAGAAAAAAGAAAGGCCTAAAATAATGCAGTGTTGATAAAAAGCTCTAATGTCCTCTGATAGAGTTTAGACTTCATCGTTGTAACAGAAAGTTTCAACTTTAAATTTGAAAATGTAGCTGATGTACTATTTGACAAATTGATTTACGTTTTAGAAATACCTTTGACTTTTAAACAGAGAAAAATAATGTTTTTTAAAATCTTTCTCAAAATTATAAAGGTTAGTAACTCTTCTTTAGTGATAACTACTTTTTGTCATGAGAAGACGAACGGTCTCATTTTTTTTCACATCTATCATCAATAATTTTACATTAATAGACAATAACTACAAATAAAGTCACAAAATTTAAATTTGACGAGTCTTAAATATCATGGTAGCTCATTTTTCTTGCAACGATTAAACACACACATTAAATTTGTAATTTAACAAGGACTAATTAAATTTAGAAATCCTTTACCATTATGACCCCTGGCAGGTATATTCTTGGCTGCATATTCATTAAATAAGTCACAAGAACTAGCAAAAGGAAAAGATTGCTTAGTCAAATGAGACAAAGCCTTTTAAAGATGCAAAGAAAAAAGAGTCTCCATAACTTTGCTTGACAAGAACAGCTCATTCACACATATCTTTCCAGAAGCAGATAAGAAAACCAGCCAATATAAATGTGATGTTACAATTAATCAACTTCATTAGATAAATGTTGTGGTTGTGTACAGATAATTTACAAAGGTACATGTACTTACAAAAAGGAACTTCAAAGCCTATTCGTAAGTCAATCCAAGCTCGATAAAGCCAATAATTACCATCTTAAAAATTGATGGTTAGATCTCCATCCTCACAATTGTTGAAACTCGAAAAAGACAAGTATCATCTTTTAGCCTTTTTCTTTTTAACTGACTGATAAGCAAAAGAAGAAAGCTTTGATAGAAAGGTGAACGATCTTCGTATTGAACAAAAGTAAGCACTAAGCAGTTGTTTCTGTAGGTTGTGGCTTCCGAGCAAAATGGCAATTCACCACTCCAGATCCTCCGTGCACATTAAAAGGCAAGTTCGGTTTTGTCCATGACAAGTTCGGTTTTGTGTTTGGATCATACCAAGAGTGTAAATACCGGTAAGAAAAAGACACTAAATGAAGATCTTAACCTCCATCTTTGCTACAATAAAAGGCAACATTCTACCTTTCTGTCAGATGTCGGAACAGAAGTAAGATAACAAGATTGCGGCGTGTGTTGAACAAACAGTGTAATACTAAGTTGATTACTTTGATTCCTTTCTTTCATCTCTAAACTTCTTGTAGATATCACCCTTGTAGAATTTCCAAGTTCGGAGCACCAAAATGAATGAAACAAAACAACCGAACATGGTTGAAGCAGAGATAATGAGAAAAGCTAATCTGTAACAATGGACGCCCTTGCAGGCTAAGTCTCTACCAGCTACATTTCTAAGACCGATCGCTCCTATTTGCTTTCTAGCCTCTTGGTCGTATAAATAGCCAGCTACTTTCACATTGAAAATGTATGAACCAATTGGGCTAGCAATTCCACTAATGCTATATAAAGTTGCATAGTATTTCAAGCCAAATAATTCAGAAACAATGGCGAAAATCAATGGCCACTGTGCTCCAAAGCAAAATCCAATGATCACAGAAGCAAAATAAATGGAGGTTGGGACTCCAGAGGAAATTAGAAGATGGCCAAAGCAAGAGAGAAGAAGGACAAAAGTGAGGAACAAAGGGCGAGAGAAGTTATACTTCGTCCATAAGAATTCAGAAGCATAACCCGAAAATGCTCGACCGAGAAAGCCCCATATACTCACTAGAGAAGTGAAAGTAGAAATGGTATGAGTTGAGTAGCCAAGGGAGCTGCCTATCTGACCCAGGTTGTCGATTGCAGTCAAAGTCCCACCAGCCCCACAAATTGTGGTAAAAAACAGAATCAACATATCTACACTGAAGATTGCTTGTAAAATGGTGTAGTCCTCTCCTCTTTCCGGCGGTCTGAACACGTTTTCGAAGCAAGAACTTGGGTTGGTTAAAGCTATGTCAGTCGTTCGCAAACTTGAAGGTCTAGGCAACGGTAATTCAGCTGGAGATTGGTCTGATGGAACCGGAAGCCAAGAAGTAACATCCACACCTTGCAATTTCCTTTTCCTAATGCTGAATTCTTCTCTTATAACAACAACAAGGGGAAGAAAAAGAAACGCTAGAAGAACAAACACACAAACCAAATACTGAATTCTAGTAAACATGAGCTCGTTTTGGATAATAATCAAAATCATGAGGAAGCCAGCCAGACCAAGGGAAATGTAGAGCATAGAATAGAAATTTTTCAGATCATTGGATTTGAATATTGGGTTCACTTCCACTACTCTAACAATCCGAAGAAGCAGTAAAGAAACAGCAGTAGGCAGCCAAGCAATAAGCAAGATAAAATCCTTCGAATCATCCCCATAAAAAGCATGATAAATCTGAGTCAAGATTGCCCCACTTAACCCAACAAACCCTTTCAATAAACCCAATACATTACCTCGATTCTGAGGGAAATTCTTCACAGAAGGTATCAAAGCCCCAGTATTGGCAAATGTCTGAGAATTTGCACCTAGGAATATAAACAAACACATCGCGGGCAATTTGGGTTTGGAGATACGGTGAGTGACAGACAGCCAAATCATGAAATAGCCAAAGAAATTCATTACCCCACCGATGAAGAGAACAACCCAAGGCGGGGTAATTTCATTAATAAGACCGGAAAAGACTCCAACGTTGGAACCCAGATCCTTAAAGAAGCCGACGAGGTTGAGAGTGGTCTGATCGTAATTCAAGGAGGATTTGATGTCGGAGGAGTAAAGTGCGAACATGTAGGAGGCACCGGAAACGGACATGATGAGTAAAGAAGCGAAGGCGGTGAACCATCGGCCCAATAGAACTTGGACGGCGAAATTCGACATCTGCG
This sequence comes from Cucumis melo, assembly GCF_025177605.1. NCBI lineage: Eukaryota > Viridiplantae > Streptophyta > Magnoliopsida > Cucurbitales > Cucurbitaceae > Cucumis > Cucumis melo. Next base: position 8,888,363 of record NC_066864.1, on the reverse strand, counting down.
ATCGTCTTCTTTGCCCAGTTCCGATGCTGAATCTTGGGAACTGAATTGAAGATTTTATAATGGTGGCCATGGACGATTGATGAAGACACTTTGAATTTTAGTTAAGTTCCAATTGGACAGAAGTGGAAATTGTGTTCACATGGTTGAGGTGCGAAAGCGAACAGAGGAGCAAAAAAACTTCCTTTGTTGTTTCCGTTAATCAAAGTATCTATAAATTACTTAAAAAACGTTATCCATTCGGATGACATGATGGTGGACTGAACACTCTATTTATCAATCAATAAGATTCATCGTTTCATTATAGGTTTGGATGTGGGTTTGATGTATTAGTACATATACAAAATACAATAAAACTACACCAAAATCAATCAAACGAGGCCTACCCTTTATTTCTATTGATCTATTATGTTTTCATTGAGTAAATTAAATGTGCCCCAGCAGTTAATATGTTTGAGTCTCAACCAATTCAGGAAAAGATGGAGTTGGTGGAGTTCATCGTTGACATTGAAATATGAATGTATTTGTTAGTATTTTTTCTAGGTCTCGTTTGTTAATTATTTTATTTTTGGTTTTTGGAAATCAAGTTTATTTCTTTATATTTTCATACTAATGTTTTACAAATTTTTTTTAGTATGAAAGTGGAATCCTTAGTCAAATTTAAAAAACATAAACTACTTTTTTAAGTTTTAAAATTTGATTTGATTTTTTAAAATATTGATAAAAAGTAAATAATGAAACCAGAAATTTAATAGTTGAAGGATGTTTGTAGACTTAATTTTTAAAAACAAAAAACAAAAGATAAACAGAATACTAGATGAGACGTAAGTTTTTTATTTTCTTTTTTCTTTTTGTAAATTAAGCCTAAAAACATTCATTTTAACTTAAAATTTCTTATTTTGTTATCTACCTTTTATCGATGTTCTGAAAGAAAAAATTCTTGGAAGTTGCAATTAAGGCGAGGGAAGGGAAGGAAGTAGGTTTAATCTTAAAAACCAAAAATACAAAATGAAAACAACGATTGTTAACCATGTTTTTGAATTTGAAAACTACACCCCATTCAATTTTCCTTTTACCAAAAATTAATAATTAAGTCTGGAATTGTATAGAAGTAGAGGAGTTCATCGATTGCATTTGAATTAATTTTAATTATAAACTCTTTTCAAGCTCTACCATAAATCTAGGACTATATCTGTATTTGGTATTACAACCAAATTTGAAATTTAAAGTAGTAAAAATTGAAGAATCTTGAGTTTCGAAATCATATATTAGGAGAATCTGTGATTTGAAAATAATTTCAATTTCATTGCATAGATTTTGCAAAAATTTAAAAATTTCAAAAAGCAAGATCATTAAGTATGAAATTGAAACCATCATCAGAGATTAAAATCGCATTCATCGTCTAACTAATTTTTGTTCCATTGAATTTGTATCATCTCTAGTTACAAAAAAATCTAATGAATTAACAATAAGAAAGAAATTGAATCAAGAAGTGAGAAAGTTCGTCGTTGATCGATGAAAAAGATGAACAATGCAAGACTAGAAAGCAAATCATAGCCGTAACTATTATTCAAGCGGAAGAATTAAACAGCAACAATCCTTGTTATTAGATGATTCTGTTGTTCTAATATAATCAGAGGATCGACGAAATTACCAGACGATTGATCTTGATCATTATTTCCGTTTTCGGTTCCTTTTGCCGTTTCTGGATGCTCGATTCTAACATCATCGTCATGTTCTTCGATCTTTAATTCCATCAGTTTACTTGAATTCTCCGATACAATTTCCGGTAAATCACCGGAGGATTTATCGTCGGTTGCCGGAATTTCTTCTTCTTCTTCTTCTTCTTCTCCGTCATATGAAATTTCCGCTGCTCGCTGTAGTTTCTTGAAAAGAAACCTATCATCTTCCTCAAGAAACCTATCTTCTCCTTCTTCTTCCTCAAAAACTAATCGGACAACATAGTAACGTTCTCCAGGAAAATATAAATTACAAACGCGATAACCGGTAAGTTCTGGATCGTCACTCTGTTCATCTTCGAAAATTTCTTCATCAGAATCGTTCTCGTAATCTTCATAAGTTTCTTCTCCATCATCACAGTAGAAATCACTTTCTAATTCTCTTTCTTCTTGCTGCGAATCTTCATCAGATAATTCAAGCATTGGACCAAAAACTAATTTCACCAGATAATCACGATTATCTTGCGAAAAGTATATATCGAAAACACATTGGCCTTGTTCGTTCTCTTGGCCACCGAGGATTACTCCATTGGCTTCAAACGAACAATAAAGATCTTGCTTCCCGAAAGCGGCGTCGTCGGAAGGCTGATTTTCAGCCAGGATATGTCCATAAAGCAAACACATTGGCGGTGATTTGGAATTTTCTCTTCCCCTTCTGTTCGGACCAGAAAGAAAGTCCTCGCGGTCGTCAACATTGGCCGGATGTACGGTATCGGAGGGATCCATGGACAGGGCGAGATGGGAGATGGGAACTATATATAATGTGGAGTATGGCAACGTAGAACTTGAGACTAAAATGATTATGGCGTCTGAGGCCAATGGGAACACATATATTTATAGCGAGGGTTTATATGCCCTCGACTTCTTCAAATACTTTTTTTTTTTCAAACTATATATATTTAATGTTTGAGTTTTATAAATTCTATTAAATTATCAAATTATCATAGACAAATTTTAGTATATTAAATTAATAAAAGAGTATGAAAATCATAAACAAAAAAATAAATAAATAGAATATTTGATAAAATCTTTATACTTCCTAAGGTTTTGGTTTGTCAATTTTCTCTATTTTTGAAGAAAACCAAACAATAAGTAGACAATTTGGATTGAATTGGATTAATTGATTTATCAGTGTGAGAATTGTTTTTATTTGACTAACAATTGATTTAATTTTGGAATTTTGTGAAGTTTTATGAGATTTTGTAGAATTTTATATTTTAACAAAAGTCTAAATATAGGTTTCCATAAAATATTTCTGGAAAAATTATAAAAAAACCAAGAAGTATATTTAAATTAATAAATAAATACTTTATTGTTTTCAAATAGATAAATTATCTATATTAGTGTCATTTGAGTATTTATTTATTTTTTATTTGTGTGTTTTTCTAAGATGTAATAAAATTTGTTTATTTAATTGTGTCAATGTGAAAATATAGATAAGTTTATATTATGGTTTTAGCTTAAAATTAATGAGAGTATTTTTAATATTTTTTAGTTTATAAGTATTTATGAAATTTTCTGATAATTATTATTTTATTAAACAAACCTTTTAATCGTTTGGATTAAAAAGATAATGATATTTTTGAACTCCTCACGAAAATTTAAAGCTATTTTTTGAACTTTTGAAAATATTGAAATACTTTGAATGCAAAACACAAAGCATTTTTTTAAATAATTTGACCTTTAAATTAAGAAATGAGATATTTTGAGAGCAATGAACTGTTTCTTAGAAGTATAAATATATATATACATATATGTAATCTTCACATAGTAATTAATCTAATCCATTGAAGGATTACAAAGTCAAATTCCGGCCGTGAGTTCATTTTGAGCTTCACATACCATCCATCAAAGGACTTTCAATCCGATTGATCAGCAGCAAAAGATCATTCAATCTCCATTCGTCGGCCAGAGAAAGACGAAGAAGAAGGAATCAATACCAATATGTCTCGAAACATTTCATACATAACTGGCACTCAGCTTCTCTCCTTCAAACGCCGGCCAAATGTCGCCATCATCGACGTTAGGTATAACCTCACGCCAAAATTCCTTTTCTGATTGACGTAGTTTGTGTTCATATATGTAAAATCTTGTTTTGTGATCTTATAGGGACGACGAGAGGAGTTACGATGGCCATATTGCTGGATCTCTGCACTTCGCTAGTGACAGTTTCTCTGATAAGATCTCTAAGCTTGTCCAAGAAGTGAAAGGGAAGGATACGCTTGTTTTCCACTGCGCTCTTAGCCAGGTTTCTGCTGAACGAAATTAATGCTTTTACATAGTCAATTATCTATGAATTACCTTCAATTTTGTGATTTTGACTTGTTCTATTTAGGGTTTTTGTTTTAATCATCTCAAATTTCATTTCCCGTCAACTTCTTCGGTTGTTTAAAGGTTGAGTAGTATTGAATTCACATTTGGATTAATCGGATTTATAAGTACTTCAGTTATCTTTCTCTCTGTAATGCCATATTGAATTAGAGTTTAGATACATGACCTGCCTTTTGCTTATGTGGTTGCTGATGTACTGCATCTGTTGTTGATCTTTAGAGCTGAATTTGGGCTCAAACATGTATGAGCGCTGTCATTTATTCGAATTTTCTAGCATGCTTTGTATATCTAATAGAATAATAGTCATTATTCATGATCAGACAAGTTAGTGATTTATAAGCTATAATTTCTAATAGAATAATTTTCATTGTTCATGGGTGAATGGTAAAAGAAAGGTATAGAGGAGATCCTTGGGAATGGTTAAAAAATTTGAGGAAATAGGGAAACATAGAAGTCCATGGCTAAGAATCTAAGAAGACACCCCTTCCTGAGTATCTGGTAAAGATGGGAGAATTCAGACCCTCGTTAGAGCTGTTAATTAGTTTAACCCAATGGAAGATCAATAAAGCGTCTTGGGACTTGAACCTGTACTACCAGTGTAATAAATTTGAAGTACTGCCACTGTTTGGATACTCCTTCCATTTATTTCTTGCAATGTGAGTATCTTTATAAAATTCATGAGAGATCCCACCAACATTAAATCCAAAGGATCCCCTCCGTTTCTTTTCCTTTTATTCAATGCCCCGGAATATAGCCATTGGTCAATGCCAGTGCTTTAACTGCATTCATTCAAAGGGTTTTAGCTTTCCTTTAAATCTATATTTTTCTTCTTCTCTCCTCTATTGTTTTCCCCCTCTTTTTGGTGTGTGTGTGTATGTCTCTCACTCTCTCTCTTCTTTTAGCTTTCCTTTTTGCTCTTATCATTGTCCTAGTTCTTTTTGTAACCACACCCCTTTTGTATTAAATCTAATTGAGGTAATTGGCTGATTCCTATTGAAAGAACCCCAATATATCGAGATCATACATTGTGCTGTTATGTATTCTTCCTATACTTCTCTAATGATCACCAACAGATAGTATTACCACTATGTAGGACAAGTTGAATGTTTGATTAAGTGGATGCTTATTTTGAAAATGAAATTTCGAGAGTGGGATTAGAATAGCTGTTATAGCATATATCTGAGTTTATAATTTTTATATTCTCATTCTTGCAAATCATGGTTTATGGTAGTGCGATCATTCGTTGAACAAAAAACATATTATGGCCTTGTTGCTTTATTTAGACTAGTACAAAGGCGCAAGCCAAGATCTGGCCAAGTTCTCTCCAGAAAATTAATCGACACTGTCAAAAGTTCAAGTAATCCTATTATGTTAGAACTTGAAAGTCAACTCTCCAATATCATATGGTATTCCTATTCCCGCATAATTCATGGTTCTTGGATCCTTTCCCACCACTCCCATGATATTTGAACTTGTTTTCAGTTTTACATAAATCCTTTGGCTAAGGGCAAAATTTGTACTTTTGTTACAGGCATTTTCAAGAAACATTTTGAAGGAATACTCCTTTCGATTGCATTTTCCAATCTGGGTTTAGAGCCTTGATTACTATTCATGCTTTTACTAACATTTCATTCATTTATATAACGTCTTGTCAAGTCCATGAAGAGCTCCACATTGTCCTTGAAAATATGGAACCTTTAGTTTTCCCTTCTCTAACTCCACCTAATTAGTTCTTCTTCTACTGTCTTTCTCTCATTTATTATTACCTCTGCATTACCTGGCCATTTGTTGCCATGCTAATTCTGACAATTGTTCTTGAATGAAGTTTATCTGTAGAAAAAATTGGCTAATACTTTATGTTTCCATGCAAACATTAACTTTCATGTATGTTTAATGGAGATGAGGAGAATTATAAGATAATTAGTATATTTCAGTTTTATATTTGTTTAATTGTTGATTTATATTAATCAGTGTTTAGTTAGTATTTCATAATCAATTAGTTACTTGTCTTATTTTCTTGTAAGGCTATAAATAGCCTGTTAGTATAGTAATGGAAAGCTTTTGAATATAAAACTTTGCATTCATTTATTCAAAAACTTTGTATTCATTTAGAGAGTGTTTTTAAGGGATGAATTTTCCTACCATGAATTTGGCCTATTATCTTTTCCGTGGCATCTTCATCATTTTTGCAAAATAATAAGGAAAAAGCTTATCATCTCATTTCTCGGAGACCCCTTCTGTTTATGCTCAGCTTTTACTTTTAGAAACTAAGTTTTGTCAACAAATCTTATTATAACCAAATGGTTTTTCTCTTCTTGTAGGTTCGTGGCCCGAGTTGCGCAAGGAAGCTTGCCAACTATCTGGAGGGGATTAAGGAGGATGGTGGAATAAAAAACATATGTGTTCTTGAACGCGGCTTCAACGGCTGGGAAGCATCTGGCCAACCCGTTTGTCGCTGCAACAACGTGCCTTGCAAGGAGGGGATGTAGGATTCAGAAAATTCATCAAACATCACCATAGTTTTGAAGAAGATTAAGGAGGGGATATGGTATGATATTGTTAAAAGAATTTTATTTCATAAATATGTGGAATGCTAAAGTTGCATTGTATATGTATCCACTTCTGATCAACATGGCTATTATTGTTATTAAGTTGGTGAACCCAGGGATTCGTTTCTGCCAAGTCAGATAAGATATTCCCAGGATCCTTTTGCTACCATGTTAGGATACTTCCTAACAAGAATTGATATATGAATTAATGAAAGAACTATCCTAACAAGAATCGATATATGAATTAATGAAGAACTACAATATTATCCAAGTTTATGGTACTTGGGACCCCTCTCATGAGAATAATACTCGATCTAACTACTCAACCACTCTGCCTTCTTCACTCACCAACTTCTTATTTACAACTACTCTCGGTAACTGCCTAATTATCTAATTACCCTTATACTGTTGACCCTATATTGATCTGGATCTAACACATATGTTGCATTTATAAATGGTCAAATTGGTGTGTGATATCATTTCACAACCAGGCCATTGTGATGTTCATGTCTTCTACTTTTTAAAATTGTTTTAAAAAACAAACTTATATATATGTATATGTATATGTACACACACATATATTTGAATTTTGTTTATTACAGGAAAAAGAGTTTGCGCTACAAATTTTGCAACCAAAATCTAAGTAGTTCAGTTTTGATTATCACATTAACTTCGTCAATTTATCGGTTTGCTTTCAATTTTCTATAAAAATCGAGTTAAACCGAACAATTCACACCCTACCAAAACATAGAAAGCTTGGGGAAAAGCAATGGTATTATTCAAACTTTCTAACCTCAGGTTTGTCATATTTTCCCTTCATTTCCATTAGATATTTTTATCATGATATTTAAGAATTCAAAACTTTTCCTTGCTAGTTAGTGGAAGTGCCTTTATCACCCATAGGTAATTTCAACTCTATTCTCTATTTTCCATTTTCAACTTTAAAGCAGCCCAGCCAAATGATTAAGAGAAATGATACAAACTCTATAAACTAAGGACCCTTAGGCTTTAAATTGCAATTGACTAAACATAATACATCAATTATTTTCCAATACAACACATAATTCCACAATAATTGGTGGTTACAAAGAAAGAAACCACCAGCTAAGAGTTGAATGAATGCCTTATAATAATAAGCTAGCAGCTAGAAATAATGCTAGAGAACGATCCTCTAAAATAAATCTTATGTCTAGAAATCAGTCATATTATCTCACAATTTGAGCAATCCTTGGTGAACATGAAGAAGGCCCTCCTTGTGTCAGCCTTGTATTATAAGACTTGCATTTGAGGCACTTGTGTGCCACAATGTGATAATTAACCTCTGATATCTCACTGCAGTCGTTGCAAAGAATCCAAACCTGATCATAATACAAGTAAAGAAGAAAAATTTTCAGTTCATAAAAAAAATCAGCAGTCACACATTGTTTTACGGTTTACACCCAGTACTTACCATTTTATGTTGGTACATTTGTGGCATCGGTGTTGATGCAACCTGAGATTTTAAGTGAAAATATGTTAGGATCATGTGAACGTTGTCTATTGTTATTACTTTTGTAGGTTTATAAGGGTTCGAACCTCGTGATCGAGTTTCTCCCACACGCTCGACATATCGCAATAGGATTTTGAGCAAACAGGGCATGTGTATCTGCAGATACAAAGCAACGGTTTTGGTAATTCATTTAAATGATCGTAAAGAACAAAATGGATTTTGTGTAGCAAAGAAGAGATGGACTAACTGTAAACGTTGCTCCATCTCCTTCACACATTCTAAATGAATAGTGTGTCCACATGGCAAAACGGAAATGTCGCTCATTGTATCAAAAAGAAACTGCAGGAACGGATGGTTGATTATGTTATTGACTTAGAACATTTTATATTGATAAATGCCATATCTAACTTCCATGTTTTGAAATTTCACCTCAAAGCAAACAGGACAGTTGTGGTGCATTGCCTTTTCCACACAATTGTGGGAGTTCTCCATCAGTTTTGAATAGCAACAACCTGAAAAGATGAAGAAACTTCCGGTTGAGTGGTTGGAAATGTAGAGAGCTCTAAGAAGTTGAATCATAAAAACTGTTCCGAAGTTCTTACCACACTTTTTGCAGTGGAAAAAGTTGTCCTCACCTCCAACTCTGCGAAGCGAGAAAGAAAGAAATCTTTAGGGACTAAAACTGCATCTAATAAATTGCAAAAGCTATGGAGAAGGAAGATAAATGCATAAATATACAGAGAAGTTCAAGGAAATGGTTTAGACCTGCAAATACCACATTCATTACAATGGTACTGCTTCTTTGAAACCTAGCAAAACAGTTTCAAGTCATCAAAAAATTTAAGATCACAACTAATAATATCGATCAAAGATAATTAGATGATGTTGATAGAAGCCTACATCGTCATCGAAGAACTTGCACTTTGCGCAAAAGTACTTCCCCATACAAACTTCACATTGAATACAATATTGTCGCACCTAAAAGAAGTAACGAAAGATAGTTAGTTGTCTTCCCCATATTTTTAGGTGAAGGAGGCTTTGAAAGGAAAGAACTTACATCTTGTTCTGTGCCACACAAAGAACAGATAACCTATAGAGAGATACAAAACAAGAACTCATGAATTAGAATTTATATTTATAGAAAATTTAAAGGTCTTTCTAAATACTCTCTCTATTTCTTTGTTATGTAATCTCCTCCTAAATGTTTTAAAGATCCTAGCAAAAATTAAACTTGAAGCTGATCTGAATGAGAAAACCAAGGATAGAACATGAGTTCAGAAGCTATATTCGTGAACAAGTGGAACATGAAGCTTAATTGATACTTGAAAGGAAACTTACTTTTTCCATATCGTGGCGAGGAATGTCGTGGCGTAAGAGAGGATCCACACCTAACGAATTCTGCATAAAGAGCATCAATGGGAAGCTTCATGAATCCAATTTCTCAATATATATACATATATATGAAAATAACAATCAATCAGAAGCCAACCTTAGCTTCATTGTGACAATGTCTACAATCAAATATTTCATTGCAACAAGGAGCTCTAATCTTACACCTCCTTCTATAATGAGAACACCTTCAAATTATAAAACCAAAGAAATAAGAAATCTCCCACGCAAAAGTCATATCGAAATCAATTTAGACACTGTTTAAGAATGATGAACTACCCGAAGCTGCCATATCCGAGATCGATCGATGACATGTCGCCATTTGGGGAAATCCAAGCCTCCATTTCGCACTCCATCATCATCAGAAAAATTCTCCTGAAAATCGAAAACACTAGCTAGCATGAGCGAGAAATTCAATAACTCAACGAAAAATGAGGTGAAAAGTGATTGAAAAAAGGAGAAAGAAAAGGGACGGACCCCTGTAAGAACAACAAAAGGAACAAAGTTTCCAACAGAGGAAAATTTCAAACGGTAATCGAATTAAAATTCCTTAAGGTATCATTCTTCAATTCCTTTTCTGAAGTATTGCTTAAACCTCATATGCGCTTCGACTTCAGAGAGGAATCTCGCCGGAGGAGGAGGAGGGGGAAGAGCAGATTTTCAGTACATAGAAAATATCAGAGAAGATGGGTACAAAATTCCAAAAGTACCCTCCGATTCTTTGGAAAGATCAGCCCGCCGCCGTGTTTTTCTTTGTACGTAAATCAATGACGAGGCGACACGCCAACGTGATTCCGTTTTACCGTTTTGTTCGAAAAATTACCAAAACGGCGCCGTTTGAAATTTTAGTTTTCTTTATGTTTGCAAGATGAATTATCATAATGTTTTTTCTTCTCACAAATTTGATACTTTGGAAATTTTGGGAGAAGAATAATTTAAATTAAGATGATTTGGGTTGATTTTAAATGAAACTAGGGGAAAATAATCATAAATTTTGATGTTTAAATTAATATAATTCTTAAAGTTTTACAAGTATTAATCGAGTATTTTCTAACTTTTTATTACGATATATATACACTTTATATTTAAGACGTGTATCGAGGTTCTTATACTTTCCATTACTCTTAAATTTGAATGTTGTTATCTTTGTATTTTGGAATGTCGTTAAAGTAATAGTTGTAAATATTACAATCTTTCTATTCTCCTATCTATGTATATAAATATTTTTTTTCGAAAAACAAATGATCTGCACGACTCCAAATACACTCCCAAGTTTTTTCCATACTAAAATAAACAAACAAACAAACAAGAGAACACAAATGATTGTAGGGACAAAAGTTGTATTTAAACCAAAATCTTCAATCCTTTGAATTAAAAAAAATGGTAAATTACAGATTTAGCCTCAAATACAAATTTAGTTTAACTTTAAGAGAAAAAAAAAAGGAACAAAAAATCACAATTTAAAAAATTTGATAGCTTGAATTATATTTCTAATTTATTAATAAACTTAAAAATTTTGTAACATTTGAAAATTCCAAATCCATCAATAAAATACTAAATCTTGTAGATGAAGAGAAGAATAGAATGAATAGAAAGATGGATATATTGGTCATTTAACACCTTGGGTCACACTCTCACTTACCAGAAAAGTTGAAATTATTGCCAAAAGAGAGAATATCGCTAAAATAGCAGCGTTTCAATGGAGGAAGCTCCGATCAGGAAATGAAAAGAGAGAAAGATAAAGAAGTAATGTAGTAAGTAAGAGTGGATTTGAATATATATAGCGATGAATGTGGATAAGTGGATAAGTACAGAACAACAAGAGATTTTGATTTCAAGGGACATCCCAATCGAATCGGGTCCGATATATTCCATTTTAGTGTGCATTTTTCAATTTTAATGGCTTTTGATTGAGATGTTTCTTTTAAAAGTTTTAAAGTGAATGGATGATCAATATTCATTTTCTGTCTTTTCTTTAAGTTGCCATATAGGGTTGGTGGGTTGAAATATTACATATATAACAAAACAGTACGACTTATTATCAGCGATATGGATTGCGATAAACTATTATATCTATATTTATCTGTGTATGATAGAATCGAATCGGGTTCGATATATATATGTATGCCTTACTAAATCTTAGGTTAATTAAAAGTACTTTAATTTTTTTTTTAATTTTAGTTTTTATATTTTAGTAAATTTTAAATTTAATCATTTGAAAATTAGATTAAACAAATCTAATAATTTAATTTTTATGCAAAGAAACACAATATATGTAAAAATATTCTAAAATTTAATTTACGGTAAAAATGGTCATAAAAATAAATAGTTTTAAAATAAAAATCTATAATAAATTAGTTTAGGCATTCAATTAAAGATTTATTGAAAGTTTAGAAACTAAAATTGGACATTTAAAAGTATAAGAGCTAAAATTGAACAGATTCTAAAATATAGGGACTAAAATGATATTTTAAGCTAAATCTTAAATTTAGTCCCTCCAAATTAAATTTTATAAGATTCATGCAAGAAAATATAATATTAATAAATAAATAAAAACTCTTGAAAAAATCAATCAAAAAGTGGTATGAACTAATTCAATATTTATTAAAAGTATAGACACTAAAATCGAATATTTGAAAGTACTTAGATTAAAATTTAGCAAATTCCAAAGTACAATAAGGATGAAAAAAAATGATATGTTAAGGTTACAGTAACCTATAAACTAAATTGAAACAAAATTTAAAACTATGAACCAAAATTTTTCTTTCATAATTTCAATTCTCGAGTAAGGCTGAAGGAAGATGTTATGTTAACTTTGAGGAGCAACAACATCAATGACTCGTAATACAGTCGTGTCAAAATTACTTTCAAAGCAGTATTCATGGCATAATATATTTTCATCACGAATCTGTCACCCGAGGTAAATTAAACTCAAAATTGGGAGGAATTCGACAAACTCAAAATTATTAAATGATAATTAATGAAAAGAAAATGGTTAGGTTTTTTCTTTTCTTTTCTTTTCTTTAAAAAATATTTTGGCCTAAAGAATTATTGTGTTTGAAAAGGTGTGTGTAGTGATGTATAGAATATTTTTCAACCTAGTTTGGTACATCCAACAAACAAACGTCTTTTGCTTTTTTCTCTTATTCTTTTGGTATGTGTTTGTGGAGACCGACTATAAAATAAATAATAAAACTCCTAAATATTCTCTTTCTTTTTCTTTTCTGAATAACCCTTCAATATATACTTCTTTCCTTTTCTTTTTTTAATTCATGACAATTTGATGACGTGGTTTTTTCTAATTTTCCTTTTCTCTTTCTTTGTTTTATTTTGCTCTATTTGAAAACAACTATTTTGTTTGTAATTTTCGTTTGAAAATATGAATAATGAATTTTAAATTTTATAATATTAAAAAAATCATTTTTCAAAATATGAGCTCAGATCATATTGCTAGAATCTTATTATATTGAGGTAATTACGATGAATGATTATTTTAGGACTAATGATTCATTTTTTAAGAATTATAAGTATATAACAAAATTTGTCAGTAATAAAATATTTCATTGCTGATATATTTTATCATTTATAGACTCTTATCAACAATACAGTTTATCATCTTTAGTATCGAAGAATTAGATTTAAATTTATTACTTTAAAAAATAATATGTGTAATCATAGTGGAAAAAAAACCTAGAAGGAAAAGGATCCCAAGAAACTTTTCATAGCATGTGCATGGTCCAAATTATGCAACTTCCTACAACTTTACTTTTGTTGAATTGGTTCTTTCATCAAACATTATTTATATATACTTTTTTTTTTTTGGCTATATACTTATTTATACTTTCATCAAACACATCTCATCTCCATCCCCTCTGTGTCTTCTTCGTTCAGATCTGAAAGAGAAGTTTCTTTGTTCTTCTAGACAAAAGGGAGAGTTACTTCTTTTAGACAGGATCTGAACAAAGTATGTGGTTTTCTTCAACTTACTCAAAGATTTTAAATTCATGACTAAGAATAAAAAGAAGAGTTGGAGAAAAAAAAGTTATGCCTTCAATTCAATTCAGATTAGTACAAACACACACCAGAAATTTGTATTATAAAGTTTTCTCTCCTTGACTCATTCTTTGTTGGACAACAAGCAGTAGAAATTACCTCGTTCCTTTGAACATGGATTAACATATCTCTTGTGAGTTGAATTGTTTAATTTTTAAAACCATCGATTTCGTGCCCCGATATCTTAAAGTAACTCTTCATTCATCAAAAAAAAAAAATAAAACTAAAGAAATAAAATGAAGGAGCTTTTCTTTTGAACGACAAAGGATAGAGAATGAGAACGGAAACTAAAATGATGGTTACCAAATAAACGACTATTTAGAGCTATTTCTCGAACCTTAGATATTAAAGTATTCAGGAACCAAATAAACATCAATTTTTAGACTTTAGATCAAATGTAGATTTCGTCATTCTTTTTTATCAAATCCTTGGAGTGGATCTCACATGCTTCAACTTCATGAAAGTTAAATAAAATTATTCCATATCTTTACAAGTCTATATTCAGCCAACTTATAAGATATTGTATAATTTTTTTTTTTTTTTGGATAAGATGATGATACGATATTGATTTAATCAATACATCATATAAAATATATATATATATATATATATATATAAGATAAATTTACTTTTTGAGATACATATAAATACTAAAATTTTAATATATTAAAATGATTTTTGTAAAAAAAAATCTTGAACGCAACATTATTAATCTCTTCAAAATCACAAGAAAGTTTGTCAATAGTGATTTTAATGTTCAAAATAAACATTACTTCTTATTCATCATTAAATTAAAGAGTTATGAAAGAAAAACAGAAGAATTTTTTTTTTGTAAGAAAAAATCACCATCTAACCAACAAAAAATTGGATTCTTCTTTTTTTTTTTTTTTTTTTGTTGAATAGTAAAATATATATTGTAAGATTTTAGGATAGGTATAGATACCTATAATGTAATTGGAAAATTCCAACCACGAAAAAGGGACTGCAAAAATAGAAATTAGTGTTATCTAAAGTTAAAGAGAAAAAAAAGGGTAGAAAAAGAGAAAGATATTCTACTTTTACAAAGTGGAGGAGTTATTCATCTTAATCTAAATCAATTATGATAGTATATCGTTGAATCAATTAGAAAGAAAAGATCGTTCAACCATACATAAGTAAAAGATCAAGCAGTTATTCCTTAAAATGCTATTCATGTCTGATATAATTTTCTTTGTTTTGATCATTGGTTTCACAATCTTAGCTTTTGGAGAATAAGACGATATGAAATCTAGTGAATTGTGAATCTATGGCGATGCACAGTGTAATGAATTGATTATGAGATGTATAAAATTGATATTTTCTTATAGTAGGATAGACAAGTAGTAGAATTTTACAACTTCTTGAATTGAACACACACTCTTAATTGTCCATTTGAACAACGAATAAAATCGAAAAAGAAGATAACGATGAAAGAAAAGAGAGTGAAAAGGTTGGGGAGAATTGGTCCAATACTTTCCCTTCTGTCTATATCTATCCTATTGAGTTGCATGCTCACATGTGTTGATCCCTTTTTGCCTTTACACGATTTTCAAAAGGGATGGGAAGAAAAATCTTGTCCAAAAAATATCATCCTTCTCTATTAGAAATTACATAATTTTATCATTGGAATTTAATTCAAATCATAATTAAATCTAAGATCACTCCTTTAAAATAATTTCTTTAACTTTACTCCATCTAAACAAAGGGTTAATCTAGTAAGTAAAAAAAAAAAAAAAAAAAAGTTTGTAATGATTCAAAAGAAAATATATGTATTTTCTTTATTACATTGAGATTTAATTCCTCTTACCATTAAAAAGATTGATACAAAGGAAGAATTTACTCCTTTCTTTATAGAGTGTGCATAAAATGGAAAAGTTATAAATTTTTATTACTAGTACCTAAATACCTTACCCTAATTCTTTTAGACCTATCTTTATAGAGTGGAAAATGAAATTTTAACTTAGGTTATAGAATCAATGTTACGATAAAAAGAGTGTCTAGACATTCATATCACATTAAATTTTTACAAAAATAGAGAACTTACGTAAATTTTAAAAGTGAAAAAACACCAGAGTTATTTTTTGGAAATTATCAATAAAATTTCTTGAATAATAATTATTTTAAAATCAAGAATCAGCCAATTAAGAGGTAACGACCATGCTCGTAATCCACCAAGTTCATTGAAAATTCCACACCGAAAAAAAGATAAGTTTGAAAACCAAGATATATATTCAAACTTAGCTATATATATATATATATATATATATAAAGATATAGAGTATAGAAGATTCCATTTTGATAGTATTTTCTGGAATATAAAATCCACACGTGAAGGAGGTACGATTTGTCATAATTCTTCACATTTTAGTTTCTTTTGACAATTTTTAAAATGGAACTCAGAAATCTGTTCAATTTCCAACATAATCATTTTGGTGATAGTGTTGCTAAAAGAGTTTAGGTCCAATTGCATCTTTGATATTTGGGCTTCACCCTTTTCCCTCTTGGACTATCACTCTGTTTGTAATTGTAAAATCCATTTCTGAGTTTGACCTATGTAAACCTTTCTACTTGTTTTTCTTTACCTAAATGATCAAACCTACTATTTTTTAAACTACTTTACATTAATGTCAAGTCAAAATTAAGGACCACAGTACTATATTAGCTGTATTGAGAAAAATTCTATCATATTAAAATTTTTCATATAAATTACTAAATTATTATTTTTTTTTAAAAAAAAAAAAAGTATATTTATTAAAATTTGTTGATATTATTATACACATATATTTATTTATTTATTTTCCATAAAAGAGAATTATAGTATAATGTGAGTATAAATAATAAACGTAACAATTAGGCAAGCACATGGATAATTGAGAAGGAAATGATATTAATGAAAGCCACATGAGAAAAGACCAAACTCGTTAATTTCTTGTCAACAAAGAAATCTCTATATGGGTCTACTACTCACTTATGTGTGTGGTGAATCGGAAGCCTCCCTTAACTTTAAGGTACAATCTTCATTGCTATTTTTTCCTAAATAAAGAAGGACGTTCTATTTTCAAAGAAAATGATCTCATGTTATAAGTCTTAAATTTAAGAAAGTTAAGAGACAATGTACCCTCACTTTTAAAAATAAATAATAAAAAATATTTACTAAAGCATGACTTATTACTATTTAAAATATATACTAATTTAATGTTTACGATGTATAGCATATGAAATTTTGTTATGTTTTGTAAATATTTGTTTCATTTTGATATATTTAAAAAATAAACACATATTTTTATGGGAAATCCATGAAAATGGCACACATAAGAATGAAAATTATCAAAATAGCAAACTGTTATTTTTTTTTATTTATTTATGGCAAAACTAACTGTCTGGAATAATTTTCAACTTTTTTCGACCGAAAATGCCCCTCAACGGATGAGAACTGTCCATAATCAAATACAATATATTTAAGGAACCCGAGAAATCAAACAAAACATCACATAACTGATTACAGTGTATCTGTAAACAAACCCACTTATGATAATTATTAACCAAATCAAATAATTATTATATTATTTCAAAGATCCCTAACCATATTCAATTGATTTTAATATCCCGTAATTATTCCTATTTTTCCCTTCAATAATTATATATTCAAACTTTAGCTACCGATTTTTTCTTTCAATAGCTATTAACGCAATGAATAGGTTCTAAAATTTTAATGCAATGAATTCTTCCTTCCTAAAATAATGATAAACATGCAATAATTAACCATATACAAGAACATTAAAAAAACCTAACGAAAAAGCATTTAAAACATTCAAAATTCAAGTCTCTAAAATTCAAATTTAAATTCCAACCATTCCCTAAAATTATGGCAAATATAATGGGAATACATAGTTTAGATTCAAATCCCAACTATCCCTAAAATCATGCCAAAACACAAACCGTAATTATCCCTAAAATTGGGAATATCCCTAAAATTGCGATCTATCTTTAATGTTGCCAACAAACCGGAATTAATCGAAACCAAAACACAAGATTCACCGAAAGACAATCTTTTTGAAATTTCACCGGAACGATCATGGTCATTAAAACATAAATTTCAACGAAAAATGGAACAAAGCATATTATTTTTGAAATTTTAACATTTTTATATTCTAAACTACTTTAGAAAAATAACTAATATTGCCTTCCCAACGTTATATTCATAAGATTATGCTATATACATTTTATTTCTTTGCCCTTGTCTACCATATTTTCGTAATATCCGACCATTACATCAAATTAAGACGTGATCCCTACAAATGAAACAGGTATCTGTATAATATATGAAACAATAATTTAATTTAATATTCATCCCTCCTATATACAATCTAGCAGTGAATACTTTATTCGATAAATGCGTTCCTTTTGAATTTTTTCCATGGCTTTACAACGAGTGAAGACCGTATTCGATGGTAGATGGATTGAGTCCTGCCGATATATTGACTATCACCTCCTTGATGTATATGTTCCAGTTTCATCCTCGTTTCAAGAATTTGCAAATTGTATCCAACGTAGACTTTTTCCAAATTCAGAAGTTTCTGTCTCTAAGTTGACCATTTACTGGAAAGATTGCAACAATTCGAAACTCATTCGGATTGTTGATGATAAGGATGTGTCTTGGATTATGTTACTTATATCGAAATTTCCCGATAATGATCAAATAAAACTCAAAGGATGAGAACTGTCCAGATTCAAATACAATATATTTAAGGAGATAGAAAAATCAAATAAAATATCACATATTCGGTTACAGTGTATTTGTGAACACCCACCTATGATAATTATTAACTAAATCAAAAAATTATTATATTCTTTCAAAGATGATGCATTAATTAACTATTAACAAAAATATTAAAAAAGTAACAAAAAATCATTTAAAAGATTCAAATTTCAAATCTTAAGTAATATTCAAATTCAAATTTCAACCATTCCCTAAAATTATGGCAAATATAATGGAAATACTTAAGTTTAGAATAAAATCTCAACCCTCCCTAAAATCATGCCAAATAAAATGTGATTTAATTATGACAAATATAATGGAAATATTGAAGTTTAGAATCAAATCCCGACCCTCCCTAAAATCATGTCAAATAAAATAAAATCTATCTTTAATTTTGCCAACCAACCAGAATTAAGGGAAACAAAAATAGAAGATTCACTGGAAGACAATCAACCGAAATTAAGAGAAACGAAAATTTGTACTAAAAGAAGAAAGTGGAAAGCAACGGTGTGGGTGGAAAACAAATGCGGGTGGAAAGCCATTTAAAAATTTGAAGAATGTTAGAACCGGAAAAAATTTGAAGAAATTTTTTAGAACTCGGTATTTTTACCGATACATGCAGAAAACAGAGGAAAAATCCAAAGGTTGAAGAAGGAACAGAAGCGTGAAACGAAACAACTCACCGATACTTTGGGTGGTGCAAACCGATTAAAAAAGGAAGGGCATGCAAACGATGGAAAAGCGACGGAAGAGAAATCGATGGTGGAAAAGCGACGGTGGAAAAACGGAAGAGAAGCTATGGTGGAAAAGCGACGGTGGAAATACACCGGAAAGCCTTTAAAAAACGGAAGAACAAATAAGCCGGAAAGCTTTACAGAAGATGGTTTATTTTTTTGGAGGAAAAATTAGAAAATTGAAGGGAGTGCATATGTATTAATTACAGGGTATTTGTGGTTTTTCTTACTATTGTATTTAGGAGTCTATATTGTAAAGTAGGTAGGGGCATTTAAGGCATAGTTATCTCATTTATTATGTGGAAATTAACTGTTTTGCTATTTTGACAATTTAAAAATAAATTTACCATTTATCCAAAGTAAACCTTAGATTTTGCTATTCTTCTTATCGCCCCTATTTTTATACTGTATTAAAATGCTACGATCCTTAGCAAAAAATTTGGTCAATTTTGTCCTCTTTTAATTTTAAGTGAATTCCAAGTGCACCATTGATCTCTTAATCCTATTGACTTCATAAACCCAGAATTTATAACCAAACGTGTTGGGTTAAATGAAATAAATGGTTACCAATATACTATTTTGGTAGTTAATATATTATATGAAAACACTTATGCATATTCAAATTGTATATGGACTCTATAAATACAAAATATTGTAATCACAAACTCTTTAAATACTCTAACTCTAGTAAAAGTGGTTGTAGAGGAGAGAGATAGACGGCGAAGAGATTTTGAACAATACATTATACCATTAGAAACGTGTATAACACATTGACAATGATAGCGAATAAATGAATTGACAATCACAGAGCAATTGCAATACACGAGAACCATGATATGACTTATCAATTTTAGTTGAATCTTCGTTTTCCCTTTTGTGTCGATACGTTAGATCAAATGAAGTGTGGAAGAGTGTAGAAGTTTTGTAATTCACACCAAATGGTAAAGCAAATGAAGAAAATTGTTGTATTCGTTCTCTTGATTCCTTCAACAATTGTTGGTTGTTTTCTTTAATTCTTCGAATATTTCAGTTTTTTTTTTCTCTCTCTCTCTCTTTTTTTTTTTCCTTCTAGTTTTCTTCTTTTCATTAGTTTAGATTAGAAATCTGCATGCATAATTATGCTAAATATATATTTTAGTTAGATAGCATTTGGACCTTTTTAATTAACAACATTTTAATTTAGTACTAGAAACCATTAATTATTTATTCATGTCAGATTTTTGTATTATGTGTGTTATATCATCTATATTATACAGTCTATTAAAAGTAAGCAATATTGAAAAAGAAATTATTTTGCAATGCCACTAATAATTATTGCTAATTACGTTATTTCTTAGGCTATTTTATATGTTTGTATTTCATTTAAAAAAAAAAAAAACATGAAAGTTTATTGAACCATAAAATTTCAATTAAAAGAAGAATTATAAGAAAGAAAAAAAAAACCACCTCCCAATATATCGACGAATATCAATTATTGAAGAAATAGATGATATAATTAACAAATGTTAATCATAAAATAAATACAGTAATTAAAAGGAAAGAAACGATTAAACTCACATTATTAATGTTAATGGTTTTTACACATTGATCCCAATTAAATTGGAAATGAAAAGCCAAGAAGAAAAATTGTAACAAAATTTTAATTATTGTTTGATTAAATTATAATTTGTGATGAATTAACATTATTTAATTTAATTTTCTCTCTCCATAGATATATATATATATATATATATACAAGGAGAAGATATTAACTATTAGAGAGTAAAATTGAAATAAGTCAAAAAAAAAATATGTTAATAAATTTTTTCTTTAAAATATTCAAAATTTTGAAGAAGAAAAAAAAGCACGTGCATGGCAAGTGGTAAAAACCACATTTAATAACAAAAAGCATAAAGATAGGTTGTGTTTGGAAAATGAAAAAGGCTACGTAATTGTTGCCAATAATAGATGCTGGGTATTGCCTATCCAATTAATAACCTTCATTTAATAGGTTTAAACTACACCTTTTGACTCTCCCTCTTTTTTACCAAACCCAAAACAAAAAAGACCAATTATATTTATTTTAACAAAATTTTAGATTATAATAAAATATATTAATAAACTTCTATTAATATTTATCACTAATAAAAGATTATTAATATTTATAAATAATAGAATTTAAAATATAACATAATTTCAGCGATTTTAGTTACCATTTACAACCATTTTCATCTTATGAAGTATAAACTTTACTGATTTTTACAATTCCTTAATTTAATATAATGAATTTCATAATTCTGTTGTGCTTTTATTCATTCAATTTTATAGTTATGTTGCAATTGTACTTTTATAATTATAATTCATTCAATGAATTATAATTTTATAATTCCTTGTAGTTTAATTGAGACTACTTAATATTAATGTTTTTCTTTATATGAGAATACTTAGTATTGATGATTTTCTGAATAGAAACTTACATTTGTCAAGTTATAGTTTAATGGAAAAGAGATCAAATCTTGGAGATAAAAATTACTTATCTTTTAATAGAATGACTTTTATCATGTATATAATAAATTTATTTGGAAATAAAATATTCAAATTTTTATAGAAAAATGTTGAGGTGTGTGAAATGCATTTTTAAATGTTTAATTTAAAAAATAAATTACTTTAGAAAAAATTGGAGTGTTTGTGTAGTAATCACTCAAAATACATTTTAAAGAAAAGTTTTTCAACAGTCAATTCAAGCCAGTTTTAGACGAAAAAGTTAAATTAACATTTCTTTTTTCAATTTTATCAAAGGCTAATCTAACAACGAAAGAGGACAAAAGTTAACCTACGTAAACCTCGAAGGGAAAACTTTTTAATTATGTTTTTATTAATAGAAATATAATAAAAATGACAGATGCTCAAATAATCTGATAACTCAAACAATCTAAACTATACAATTCAAACTTTCTCTCTATATATATATAAGATTAACTTGATCTAATCCAACTCGAATAAGTTTCATAGGTTTAACTTGAGGTTGAATTTTTAATTTTTCTCTTTTAGTATCGTTGTTTTTATCTAAAGTTTGTAATAGATAACCACAACTTTTATGAAAATTTGATTATTAGTAATGTATTATGTCGTAGATAAATTCAAACCATTAGAAAATAACGAAAATTCAATACCCTAATAAAATCCAAAATTTAAGAGTTAGATGGAGATTCAATTTTAGATATTTACGATATATAGCCAATTGTAGGTCGTATGTGTGTGGTTGAACAAGTGCTGCAATGTCACCATTGGATTCCATCCTAAGAGAGGGGCAGAGAGGAGCCGGGAGACAAAATTATTCAAATCTTACATTATTGTAATCATTAACTTAAAAGTTTCACAAATACTTTTCTTTTCTTTTTTTTTTTTTTTTGAGGAAATTAATAGTCATTAATTTTTCTACATAGAAAAAACAAAAATCAAAATGTATGCTGTACCCACTATAACCTATAAGGTAGGTGGTAGTACTACTACTCACTATTAATTCACATGCTTCTTATTCCTTTTTTTGGACTATTCATCATTTTATAGTTTTTTCTCTTTTTTCCTTATATTATGTTTTAAAATCAAACATCAGTAGAGACAGTCTCTATATAGTTGACTGCTTTTTCTACCGCAAATACTATATAAAAGTCTTAAATTAGTTGTAGCAAATACTATTTCAAAACTCCTCAACCGCTACGATGTTTACTATTTAGTATAGTTTTTACTATTTTAAATTTATCATCTTTTTACTTTCCAATGTAGTGTTTATTATTATAGTATAAATTTACTTATGGCTGTAATAACCTAGGGTCCGTTTGGATTATCTATGAAAAAAATTGTTCTTTTAATAATATTTTTTTTAAAAAATATTTTTTTTGTAAAATGAGTTTAAAATCTAAATTTGGTTTGACTTGTGTTTACTTTAGTTTATATTTATGAACAAATTTCATAAAAAATTACACACATTTTGAATCTTTTTTCATAAATATATTTTAAAATTAAATATACGTTATCTTGAAATTATTAATTTTTTAGTTACTTGAAACTAGACATTAATTTCATATTTTGTATTAATTTTTCAAAACAAAATTCAATTTTAAAAGTACAAATATCTTGAAAGGTAAATATATTATCATAAAAAAAAATTGATTTCCATCAACAAAATATAAATAAGATAAAAAATTTTTTTAAGACAATATAATATCAATTAGATAAAAAGATGTGCAATTCAATCACGTTCTTCATTCATCTTTATTTCACGAACCGAACGATCATGTTCTTCATTGACGTCCTCATGATTTCTTTCATAGATGTTAAGTCGAAATAGATTTGACTGAGAGAGAAACATTTGTTAATTTCTATATTTAAATGTGTGTTCATATACATTGAAAAAAAATATTCAAAGTATTTAAAAATAGAAAAAAAAAACAAAAAGAACAACGGAGTAAAAAATAGATAGTAAAAAAGAATAGAAAAAATAAAGAAAGAAAAGTAGATATTTGGAAGGGACTTCTCATTAAACACAAAATAAAAATTTATTCTAAAATTTGGTTGGATGTGTTTTCTCTAAAATGATTTATTTCATAATCTCATTTTTTTAAAAATTATTTCAAATGAATGTCAAACAACTCAATTTATCTTAAAATGAATTATTTTAAAAATTAAACACTTCAAAAACCAATCCAAACACACCTTTACTCTTCGCCTCAAACTTTCTTTAATCTCTAATTCTGTATCAACGTGTCAAGATTGAAAGTTCAAAAACTTATTAAAAAGACAATAAAATTAGAAGTTGTTAAGTAATTTTTAGATGTTCTGAAACGTTTATGAGTAGATACGAACTTTAAAATTTTAAGAAATGCATTCTCCACTTTTGAGGTTACATTTATTGATTGTATTTCTTTTAATTATGCATCCTTTTTCTCTACCTCCATTTTAAAATAGGAATTAGGTTAGTCTCACTTTCATACAATTTTCAAGTTGTGTAACTTAAGTCAAACTACTTTTTTTTTTTTTTCCTTTTCCAAACTTAGCCTATTGTGCTATAGATTCCATTAGTGACAGTGTGAATGTGAACCAATTCTTGTTTGTATTAGACCAAAAAAGTGTTTTTAATTTATTGGATAAAAATATTCTTTCCAATACTCAACCAATTTTTACCATAGGTTATAGGAGTGTTATTTACTAAAAAGTTCTAGATTTGAATATCCAACCCATGTATTATAATAATCGAGATGAGTTATCAACTTTTAAAAGGATAATTATTGGTATCTTTATCTCTTGATTTTTGTTTGGAATATTGACAATAACGTTAGGGATTTCTTAGTAACAATGTTGTTAGGGAAACTAGACCTATTGAAATTTGCTAAAAGTTAAAAGAAGAGATTGGATTTGGTTTCAAATTATATGACCAACGAACTATTGAACAAATCGGATCTAATATTAACGCGTGTAGAATAAGGAAAAAAAACCATCTCATTCTAGTTACAAGAAATAGATAAGTTGAATTTTTTATTTTTTATCTCTAAAACATGAAAGTCATTTGTTTTTTTCTCTCTAAATAACAAATTTACTGTAGTTCACTCATATATAAATGTCAAATGTTATGTACATTGTGTTTTACAAAGATTAATCAAACAATGTGTAAGTTAATTTCGATCAGCAATCACTTCTGGCAACAACGAAATTCTTTTCTTTTTTGTTTTAAGTAACAATGGACAAGAACTATATTGGAATTTATATAGAGTGATGGAGATGAATATGTGGCAATTGACTTCATTTAAATATATACAATTTATAAAATTCTTTTTATTATTTTATATATTCAATTTCAAACTTGGTTTGGTTTTAAACAGCACTTAAAAATTTCCTCACCTCACAAAAAAAATTAATAATCAATACTCTTTAATTTACAGAAGAAAAAAAATACATTTTTTCATTATAAAAATCACAAATAATTACCTTTCCACCAAAAAACACTATTGGTTGTTGACATTGAAACTCAAACACCCAATTTCTTTTACAAGATTTTGAAACATACAATTGGTGAAGCATTGGGAATTTATATTAAAAATCAGTCGATTGAATCTCACATTGGCATTATTGAAACAAAAAATATATAAAAATTTGTGAAAAATAGGGAAAAAAAAAAAAAAAGAAAGAAAGAGTTGGGATTGTGATAAAGTTATTCCGAATGAGGGAAAAGGGTCCTACTGCATTATTTTGGAAAATAGAAAGTTGTAAAAAGAAAATCTTAAATTTAAAAACTTATCGAAATGGACAAAGAAAGGGAGAAAAAGATAAAAGGCTTTGAAAATAAATCACGTACAGACAGGAGCAGAATAACATAAATTACAACCTGGCCCTGATTTCTTTTTCATCTTCAATCAAATCATCGCAGGGTCCAGACACGGCACTCAACGACGACCACAAAGATGATGATGATGATGATGATGATTAAATCATGTAAAGATCCAACGGTCACAAATGAGACACGACCAAACCCATCCGATAAAAGAAATTAACTTAACAAAACCAAATACACCAGATTAAAAAAGAAAAGAAAAGAAGTGGCCGCCGTCGCCGCCGCATCCGCCGTGGGTGGTGGTGGTGGTGGTGGTGGTGGTTGACTTAGTAGTCGGTGGTTGGGAGTTGCTCGTGGGAGTTGGAAATGAAGATGAATTCGTAGATGAGACCAGCAAGGCCACCACCGATCAAAGGTCCGGCCCAGTAGACCCAGTGGCTTTCCCATGACCAGCTGACGACTGATGGGCCGAATGCCACGGCGGGGTTCATGGAGGCTCCGGTGAATGCTCCGCCGGCCAAAATGTTGGCTCCGACGATGAAACCGATTGCGATGGGTGCAATTGTTCCCAAACTGCCCTTCTTGGGATCCACTGCGGTTGCGTACACCGTGTACACCAAGCCGAATGTCATCACGATCTCGAAAACGAAGGCGTTTAGTTCACCAACTCCTGCTGATAGACCGAAGCTCCCGGTGGGCTGTCATGCACATGAACATCACCCCCAATTAAATTAATAAAAGTGATTTTCTCCCCAAGTAACGGAAATAACGACATCTTACCCTAATATTTAGACTCTATCTAATCCCATAAAATTCCAAAAGAAAAAAAAAATAGCATTTGATGAGATTGCTGTGGCTCTTTCGTAATAATTTTTTAGTTTAGATTTAAAAATATAAATGTGTCTATTAAATACAAATTCGAGATAAATTCTAGTAAAGTCTTTAATAATTACTTGCATCTTTGAAAACTTTTGATTTTAATGTCTAGAAGTCTCACATTGTGTCAATATCATTCAATAATATTTAATTTGTATTTTGTGGTGAATTTAATAAAAATTTAACGATTTATTTTATTTTCTTGGGTGTGCTTTAATTTTTCTTCCCAAATAAAAAAATTTACATAATATCTTTTTCAAATCAACATTGTGTGATAGTAGAGAATCAACCCTATTAATTTTCTTTAGAAAACATTATATGTTAAGCTGAATTCTTTTTTTAGGTAAAACTCACCAAGCCGGTGACGAATTTAAGGAGCAAGCAAGCGACAACGGATCCGAGGAGTTGAGCAATCCAGTAGATGATACCACGTAGGAGGGTGATGTTACCGCCAACGAAGGCACCAAAGGTAACGGCGGGGTTAACATGGCCACCAGAGATGTTAGCGCCAACGGAGACGGCAACGAAAAGAGCAAAGGCATGGGCGATGGAGGCGGAGATGAGACCGGCTGGAGTGGCAGCGCCGTCATTGGTGAGCTTACTAAAGGCTATGCCGGAACCTTGGCCAGCAAAAACAAAAATCAAGGTGGAAATAAACTCGGCCAATCCAGCCTTCAAAGCATCTGGATGAGTAGCCTCTTCGGGCCTTCCAATTGCAATGTTACGGATCGGCATGGCTAATAGTAATTAGAGAACTTTAAAATTAAAATTCTTTAAAATTAATTGTAGTTTGTAGTACTCCATTTTCACGTCCATTTTCTAGGCCTTATAATGGAACGTTGGAGGGTAGGGTTAACCGGCTACAACAGGTTGCCGGTACTAATTGAGGGGAATTAAAAAAAAAAAAAAAGGAAATGAAAAATGAATTAATAGTTGAACGTGATTGGTGGACATGGCCAGGCTGTGAAATATAAGGGGAAATATTAATTGGTTGCCGCTGTTATCCGATGACCGTCCAGATCCAGCGAAGCAATTCGGCGTAGGGTGTTGAGATGTTGACACGTGTCTACGGTTGATAGGGACACGTAACGTGCAAATTATGTGGATTTCGTCTCCTTTCGCTTGTTCTCTGGAGACATCGAATCCACTTCCCACGTTCAATTATTTCTTCACTTTTCTTTTCTTCATTTTCAATTTTCTTTTTGGGATTTAATTTCACCCTTATTAATCCTTCTTTTATTAATTATTGATCCTCAAAATCTCAATTTTTAAATTTTAAGATATCTTTTTTTCTTCTTTTGGAAGGTTTTCCATTTATTTATTATTAACATATGAAACATGTTTTGAAAATTAAGAAAACTATTTTAAACGATTAACTTATTAAGTATTTATAAATATAATAAATATATAATGTTTATTGTCATATTTATAACTTATTTAGTTATTTTGTAATATTTAAAAAAGATTAAAATTTTATTTACTTATATTTATCGGACATGTTTTCAATTATAAGCTATGTATAATTTGATATTTATGAACGTTAATAAAATAAATCTTTGACACATTATCTCGTCAATTTTTTTGATGACTATACGTTTAATAAAGAGATATAAAAAATTGATTTAGAAATTTTATTATAAAGATGCTAAATAGTACCGAGCATATATATATATATATACAAACTTCTTGTAGAGTAAACAATTTTTTTTTTTATGTTATTTAGATATAAGGGGGAATGATTTAACTTATTTTTATATATATATGTTTTTTAAAGTAATTAGTTTGATTAAGTATGAATTAAAATAATACTAATAAGAGTTTAAAATAAAATTTTAAACCACCACTATGGTTGTGGTTGTGATAAGATCATTTTCTAATGAAGCACAAAGTCTAATATTAATGAATTTGTTTAAATAATTTAAGTTGTTCCTTTTGTTGATTATAGTAGTGATCTGTAGATGGTTATCTAAATTATCTTAAAGGAATCTTTGGATAATTTAAGACCAATGTGATAGAGATTTAATAATACCGATCTGATCAAATGATATATTGCAATATATTTTCGAAAATTATTACGAAAAATTTCCCCATAGATATATCAAAATCAAATAAATAAAAAAAATAAAATAAATGAGTTTTAAAAATTGTCCCATATGGATAATCCAGAAATTAAAATTCTTTCTATTTGCATATTTAAGTTATTTTATTTTATTTTTTTATTTTTTAATATTTGAAGAAATGGATCCATCTGCATTTTCCGAATGGGAACTCACTTTTTTCTTTCATTTGTTTATTTAGTTAAATTATATATATATATATATATATATATATATATATATATATATATATATATATAATTTAACTAAATAAATTTGTAATATATATAACTAGATCAGAATGCATCAACTTGCCCGTGACAGTTCAATTTTTTGGATAAGAATCTCTCTCTCTATGTGTATTTTTGTATATTATTTATGTTTATTTGTATTTATATATATATATATATATATGTATGTATGTATGTATATATAATGTTTTGGTTGATCAATAAGATAATGTGTGGTTTGGTTTTATCTTGAATTAGGTAAAGTATTTAAGAATGTTAAAGATTTTTTAGCAAATTCAGAGAGTTGTTTGAGGTAACAACAAATATTTCAAACAATTTTTTAAAAGAGCCTTATTCGTTTTAATACTCTTTAAATTTTAATATATTAAGAAAATACAAAACAAACAAACAAATATAATTTGAAAAATATATTCTTTATCACTCTAGATGTTTATAGTTTATATTACTTCATAAAAGAACTTTAGATCTAATTGTCTTGAAACTTTGTCTTATACCATTTATAACTTTTCATGAATGGTCTTACTAAAAAGTTGGGGATTTTATGTAAACAAAGGCAAATGAAAATTTGAAATTTTTTTCACTTAGGAGATTCAAGATGATCATATATAGTAGACGAGGTTTTGTTTTAGGAGTTTTTGTTATTTGATCGGCCTATGCTTCGATCAAAAAAATCCCTTTGATTTTTCAGTTGTGTATGTTCGTGGATGCTTCTTTTAATTCAATTTCTTGTTAAGTTGATCCGTTATTTTATTTTAGGAGAATTGTAGTAAAAAATACAATAAAAAATTTGGAAATAAAAAAAAAATAATTTTACTTATGGGATAGCAATAAGACAAAGTACCATCCAAATATTAATATATATTAACTAAAAAATGGTATTATATGGTAGAATATTCCATTGGATGTTCTTTCCATTTTCTCTCTCTGACTTATTAACGAATCATTGTAAACGATGATCCCACCAATCAACATTCGATAAATATCAACTTCATTAAACTTCCTTTATATTTATACATCATTTTCTATTTTTTAAAATAAATAACAACAATAATAATAATAAATCATATTCCGACTTCTCATATCCTAATTTTAATTCAAATGTCATATTGGTGTGACAAGTCTCTTTTAACATAATATTTGTTCTCTCTAAAGGAAAATCCTGAACTTTCCATTTAAAATATTCTTTAAATTTTGTAACTATTTATAACTTTTGCTACTTCAATACAATACAGTGTTTGGTTCATAATTGATTAAGTTTGTATAATATGATACAAGTCTAGAAGTTGCATGATTTGTTTGTAAATTTAGTTCATATATAAAAGTATGAAAATATTTTCAAATGATGAACAAAAGAAAATAAAATGGTTGTTCCTTTTTACCTTTGGACATCCGTAACAAATTTGATTTGGTTTAGGTTTAATTTACGCATGGTAATCTTTTGATAATTTTTAAAATGATTTATTTTTTAAATTAAGCAATTAAAATGTATACCAAATTCACTAAATTATTTATCTTAATTTTAGTCGCTAAAAAGTTAACTAAATAATTCTTATATAAACAAAATTAGACATTTAAAGGTACGTTAGATTAAAAACACAATAATCAAAATGATATTTTAATCTATAATGTATAATAAACCGTATAATATTAAACATCTTAAAGTTGATGTATTAAGATTAAATTTTCTAAATAGTCTGTTTTATTTAAGTTCAAATATACGTACATTACGAAGAAATTTATATTCTTGGGCGAAAAAGCAAAATTTTTATTTAATAAAATGGATACGAAATTTGGAACCTAAGTTGAATTATGTAGTGCATAATTAATGTGTAAAAATAATGAAGAGTGTAAAATTGGAAGATAAAATTTAGCAATAAAAATGAAAAAGAGAAAAGGGTGAAAAAGTGAAAATGAGGAGTTGGAGGTGAGGTGGGGTTGTGGTGTGGTTTATTTTGAGCCACAAAAGGAAAGTACACATTTTAGTATTATTTAAATGAGAGGGAGAGGGAGAGAGTTATGGTGAACCTCTCAAAAGCAGAAAGAGATAAGATTATCCCACAAATGGGTGCGGCATCTAATGATTTTTATTTTAAGCTTGAAAATGACTATTTTCTTTTCTTTTCTTTTATAATTCTATTCATATATTAAAGATCAAACTTTGCTTTTTGGGTGTGGGGAAAAGACGTAGAGAATTCTAGAATATGCCATCATTGAATTTTAAATTTAGCGCCAAACCTTGTAATTTTCATCCCTCCTTTAAAACAAATTACCTTTTAATTATTCTTTTTTAGCTTCTTTGGTCTTTAAATCCTACCAAAATTATTTGTTTTCCATCCCCAATAAATTTAATTCCTTTGCTACATGTTTCACAATAATCATTTTGAAATATTTAAAATCCTTTTTAAATATAATTTTAATCACTAAAAAATCTAATTATTTTAAATGATAAAAGTATATTTAAGATCTATTTGAATCATTTAAATAGTATTTAAATAAGCCTATAAATATGCGGCATGTAAGTATGGATGAACTAAAATGTATATTAGTAAATGTAAAAGTTGAAAAATTCTTTTCTTAAACAATATATGGAGTTAAATAATTTAAATGATCCCAATATAGATGCATAGTATAAGTAGTTGGTGATAAACAATTCATAATTTTTAAACATTTGATCATACATGGGTATCGATATAGTGGGAAATGAAAATGGAAAGAAGAAAAGGTTTTAAATGCATAAATTTGAAAGGGCAAAATGAATAGATAAGGTCAATATGAAGGTGGGGAACATAAAGAATCACATACATGTTAAAGCCAGGCTGGCATTTGGTCATTGGCCCTCTCTTTCTTTTGTTGTCTTACGAAAATTGAAACTTGAAGGGATCTTTCACTCTATCACTCCCTGATTCTGTGGAAAATCTTTGTCATTTTACTCTTTTGATTATCACTCTTTCATTCTTTTTTTGTTTACTTCAATTACCTTATGGTTATGGGAGTAACTAAATAACAACAATTTGACCCATTATTTCATTCATCACGCACTCTTGGACCTGTACATTAGAGACGTAGTTGAGAAAACATTGATATGTCACTTTTTAGTCACGTTAGGGACTAACATATATCTAAATATCTTCACAACGGTATGACATTATGTCCTCATGATTTTGCTTTAACTCAACCATGTAGTAGTCATCCATTTGAATTACAAACACACCGCCTCTTTGAAGGCTTGACCACAAATAGATACTTTAAACGTAACAATTTTTTAGTGACGAGACATCACTCTGATATCAATTTATTAGCGACAACATACCTTCAAATATCTTCACAATGATATGATATTGTCAACTTTGGACAAAACTCTCATGACTGTTTTTTTTTTATCCGCCCAAAAAGGTGTTGTGCTATCGGAGATAGTTGTGCTTATTATAAACCACGATATCACCTTATTTAATCGATGTAGGACTTTATTGACATCCCCACTTAAAAAATTGTGTTAGATTTGTCGATTTCTTGAAAATTACTTGATGGTTTGAATCATATTTGTAAAACGCTGCGAAGGTAGAACAAACCAATCAAATTTATATATAAGACTATTTTTGAGAAAATAAATGATGATTGTTTTATTTAAAAAAAAAAACTTCTAATGAAAATACATTTTTCAAAAAAGAAAACTCAAACCATCTAAACATAATTCCAACTTACTCAACTGATTCAATTGCGACCTCATAATATAATCGCATTATCGCTCTCAATCTAAACCCTAATAATATCTTTAAGATGTTTACGTCGTTGGGCCTATTTTTAGTCGAAGGTATCCTAACCAATAAGCGTTAGGGAATGATAGTAAAAATGAGTGGTTGGTGGTAATGAAAACGAGAGGAAACAATGGTCGGCTATAACACTTTTTCCTTTTCCCATTTTACCCTTTATTATAATTCATACAATTTATTTTGGGTTGAGTTCTCTCATCTCATTCAATACTTTTAATTACAAATAGACCGACAGATATTTATTATACTTTTGACTTAGTTTGTGCAGTATTATTAAATTACGTCAAAAATAAGAGGGAGGGGGGTATTAATGAAAATTCGCTTAAAATTTGATTTGTCGTGCCGAAATTGGAGAGTTACTCTCTACGCCAGCCAGGGCCTAAGCTTGTGGGTGCGACGCATGGTCGGCGCTTGGACGGCCCAGTGGGCCATTGAAAACGACTCTACAATTTTGGAAAATCTTTATATTTTGTTTTCAAATTTCAAATTTTAATTAAATATCAAAATGGGGCGGTGTCCCACCCTTTTAGATATTCAAACCGATAACAACAACAAATATCTTATCTTTTTTTTTTTTTTTTTTTTTTTATACACCCACTTCTCAAATAAACAGTCTCGGTCTTTAACACAAATTTTTAAAAATCACTTTTAAAAATACGATGATAATTGGAAGTATGTGGTATGAGACTATAATAATTATATATATACATATATTTACGGTTTAAGGGTTCAATCTTTAGTATTAATTAATTTTATTTTGGTGGTTTGGTTGGGTTTAGCGGAGGTGGGACAAGGGGAATTGTAGAGTAATATTTGACACATTGGAAGTGCAAATATTTGGCCTCACTGTCGGCTGTCATTTTGTTGGGTCGTCACCGCCCACTCTCACTCCTACTCCGACCATACCAAATTTTTCTCACCCATTGCCAAAATGAAACACAAAGCATTTAAAAATCAAGTAATAATGCACACTTTCATTTTGTTAATTTGTATATACTTTTTAATGGGGTGGGTAACAATTAATTTATAAATATATCTTAATATCTAAATATTATAACATATGATATATCATCGTTTCAAGATGTTTGATATACAAATTTCAATCGACTTTAGTCTAGAACAATCCACCAAATATATTGAGACAATAAAAACGGTAAACATTATTGTCTACTTTCTCCAATATAATTAAAAGTGTCGATGATAGGGATGTTTTTTTTTTTTTCTATATATATTATATCATATGGTATTTCAAATGGCACTTTTGTAATATTATATTGTTGTGAGATAACGATGACTTAAATATGGAGTTTTTGCGTTAGCTAGTGTTAAAAACCCATACTTTCTTTTTTATTATATATACGAAGTACCTATGTTCACAAACTCCATAGTTTGGATGGCAAAATGAACACAATTTACATCAAGTATGTACTATCAATCTCGAGATTAAAGGTTTGATCTCTCGCTTCACATATTGTAAAAAAAAATCGCAATTGGGGTTTTCAACTTTTTTATTTTTCATTTTCATTTTCTTTTTCAAAATCTAAACTTTGTATAAAATTTTAATTAACATGTTTTGTTACGGTAGATTTTATGCACTTCGAATCAATTTTTGAATGAGCGATTATGTTTTTTTTTTTTCTGTGGTTTATTATTATTGCCAAATTTTTAGAGCCTATTTTGGTTGGAAATTTAAAAACATAATTTTGAAATACATATGTTTTTAAATATGTATAAACTTGTTAATTTAAAAACAAATTAAGAAACCAATTAACTTATAAACTTGTTTTATGTTAAATACGTATGGTAAACTTTAGAACAAACAAATGAATTATGTGATCAAAAAGTGCATATCTCAAGTTACAATATAAATATGTTTATGATAAAAAGAAATTGATGGTTTGAATCTTCCGCTCCTTAACAACACGTGTTATGCACATCAAATGCAAGGTTTTATTATAAAATTAAAATATATATATTTAAAAAAAAATTATATATATATATATATATATATATATATTATTTATAACATACTTTTAGTTTTATAAATTTGTTTAGAGTTAAAAAAAATATCATAGAAATTGTGTTAACAAATTATTTGTTTAATAGACATATTAAGTATTGTAATATGCACCATAAATCAAACATTTTTAATGATATTTTTAAATATGTATTTTATATTTTTCATTATGTTCTTGTTAAAGTATATTTTTCAATAAAATATTTTATACATAGTACAAATACAATATTTTCTACGTAATACAAATACAAAGTAAATTAAATTATTAGAACAATAAATTTTTAAATGGGAAAAAAGTTTGTTAGAAGTATTTGTGTGTTTTTTTCACATACTGCTAATAATCTTTTTTATAAAAGTTTGTTATGAAATACAATAAAAATAAATCATAGAATCACCCATTCATCTTCACGTGATAAAACAAGTGCAAAGACAATTTCCAAATCATATCGCTACATGTAGTAAAAATGTAATTACCATGAGTAGTAATTAATTGGCATCATCATGACAAAAATCTTGTGCTTACTATTTGTCAAATAGGAAATTTTAAATAAGTTATTCTTAATATTACTCTAATGATTGTTGTGTATACCTATCTTAATCAACAATACTCCAATACAAAAATAAATCTCTATTAATTTTGCTAGCTAGTGACTTTTGGTGCCTCATTCCTCTACTTTGATTTTTGTCTCAATGAATTGATTTCCACGTGACTTGATGTTTCAGTGGTCTCAAACATTCTCATATTTTTTTATCGTTGTCCGTTATCGAAAGTTTGAGAGAATGATATTTTTCATTTAGCATAATCAACTTTATATAGTGAATTAAATTTGTAGAATGAGAAGAGACTTTAGATACAAAAATTTATTTATTTATTATTGGTGTGAATTGCTTAATTAATGTAGTTAGTGAATGGTTTTATAACGATAAAAAATTAATGAAAATCATTTTCTAAAAAAAATGAATGAAAATTTGAAAAGCAAAAAGGTTTTTGGAATTAAAAAAAAATAAAGCATAGCATCTAATTAATGTATTTAGTGACCATTTATTTTAAATGTAATTAATATTTATATATCAATGGTTAATTAATTTAATAAGTTACATGACTTTATAATTTTGTTTTGAATTTTTATTTAACAAATTTTAAAATTGACAGAATTACCACTAATGTTATATTAAAATTACTGAAATGAAAGAGACCAAATTGGAAGAAAAAACTTCACCTATAAGTCATTTTATATATATAAGAAAACAACGAGTGCAATGCACGTGCAAATCACACACGAAAAAAATTATAATTTCAACTCAATTTTATAAAATTAGAACAGTCATTTCAATATTTTCATATTTATATCAGTTTTATATTCACATCGTGATGCATAGAAAATGAATAATAAATTTAGAAATATCATAATATACTATCTCAAAATTTATAATAGCTTTAATAAAAAAATTAAATAAAGAAAAAAATATGAGCAAGATTCCTAAAGTTACATTAAAATGTATTCTCAATATTCCATAATTTAAACATAAAGAGTATAGACATATCTACATGTCAAGTACGAAATTGGTAGTTCAAGTTTTCCCAATTTCTGTTGTGTACTAAAAAGAAACCTATAAATGAAAGAATATATACAAGCATAATTCTATATAAAAAATAGACAAAAAAAAAAAAGAATAAAAAAAGCATAATTTGATTTGCTTTTCTTCTTCACTCTTAGCATTTTGTTGTGACTTGTGAACATGAGCGAACATAAAAACAAAAAATGAGATATTTATACCAAAAAAATTTGAAAATGAAGAATTTGAAAGATTGAAAGAGATAATAAATAGTTAATATGAGATAAGAGAATGTGAATAGTTGGGAGATAGATGATAGAGAGAAATGTAAATGAATTTTGATAAATTTAAATGACATAATTAATTGGAAAGAAAATTTTAAACTTTTGAGAAAAGTTATAATAAGAAGATGAAAAACTAAGAAAATATAACTTCTATCTTGTTGATGTAAAAATGACAACAAATACTAAAACTATGTAAATGACAAAATTGTCACTAAAACAAAACAAAAAGGAAGTTATAATGAAAGGGTAAAATGATGTTAGAAAATTTATCCACTCTCATCCTTTTATATATAGTATAGATATAGATTAAAAAAAAAAGATCGATCCTAACATATATTTTGTAAATCAAATAGTTATTAAAAATATAATAATAATAAAAAAAACAAATACAATAGCAGTTACAATTATATCTTAAACAAGAGAATGGTCGTTGTTTTTTATTTTTTATTTTTTGTTCGTTTTCTTTTGTTTTTTTGGGTTGCAATATTTCCAAAATGTAATGACAAGCTGGTCCAACATATAGCCCAATTCAAAAGCAGTATACTAAAAATGGGCCTAGTCGGCCCACACTTGCATTGACCTCAAACTGTTTAGCCCTTCAAACATGGAAATGTGATGGCGACGTAGGATAATTGTTGCCCCTTCGTTTCTATTTGGTCGATATATTTTTAAATATATCTTTTAGTATACTATACTTTAGTATATATATTATGCATCAAAATGTTACGATTTTATTTTTGAAGTTAAGTTTTGTTGTTTGTTTAAAGATTTTAAGATTTATATTTTAATCTTGATTTTCCGCTAAATGTTCGTTTTCTTTTTATTTTTAAGTTTTGTTCTAAATTTTAAAATTTTAATCTTGTAATTTTATTAAACACTCGTTTTTTTTTACTTTAATGTTAGAGCGTGTTAGTTAATCTTTACTACTTTTCATTACCGTCAAAAGATAATTTAAAAGTTCACTTGATAGTTATTTTGAATTAATCAATGAACGTTGAGATTAATGATTGAAAGTCCGCATTTGATGAAAAATTGAAGTTAATAGTAAACTTTTAAAATAAATATAGACCAAATGAAACAACATTAAAATATTGAAGACAAATTATAATACTTTAAACAATCATACCCAAATTTAGGAATTGATACATTTTAAATTTTAGGAACCGAGAAATGATATCTTATCCCCGTTAGGATATGTGAGTTAGTATTAGTTTAGTTGTAAATTTTAGATTCATCTAATGCATTTTTAACTTAATATAAATAAACACTCCTATGTTTAGATGTTACAAATATTCTAAAAATGCTTGAATGTGTCGCTTCAGTCACTTTTTATTACTACAACCAAAATGCCCCTTAATTTCTTGTATGTTTTAATTTATTCACATGAACCTAAATGCTACTTTTTAGTAGACTCTCTCTCTCGAATGAATACTTCTCATCCAACATATTTAACTCTAAATCATGGCTTGAGATGTGATTCTCTCTAATTCGCCTAACCACTTCCATGTATATATACGATGCAATTGATTATACGAGTCTTATGAATAGTCAATTAAATATCACATCGATGGCCATTTGATGAAGAATTAATATTGTAATGATGTAGTTACAATCAATCTACATTTTTTTTTTTTAAAATAATGAGTCCGTTCACAATCACACCAATTAACACTTTAGAATTGAGAAGCCTAGCTACTCGTGGTCACAAAATATGTGTTCGAACATTAAATAATCCAAAGTAAAACTAAAAGGAAATGAATACCAAACGATTTTTCTCTCCTCGGTGGACAATGAATAATGAGCCATTCAATCCAAATTTAAAAGAGAATTTCGTATCAACATTGGCTTCAGTTAATGTTATCAAATCATGTAATGTTGTGCGGAATTAAAATTCACATCGTCATGGTTTCATTTTAAGTTATTGCGATTTTAACGTCTTTTAACAAGGAAAAATTAAAATGCTATTCCTATCGGATTGACTTATTTTTTTACCTTTAAATGTGAAATTAGCCTAAAATATCACATGCAGACATAATTAAACCATTTCCACATCATCCAACTTGAAATTTTGCCTATTTACATCAGTTATTGAAAATCATTAACCAAGTGCATCAAATTTAATCATATTTATTTAATGATAATAATTCTAAATCGAGAACACAGATAAATTATTTTCGAGTGTTTTTATCATCTCTCTTGCACTTAAAAAAAATAAACTAAATAATGTTCTAAGTATCGTAAATATAATGATATATTATAAATATAGATATCCATAACTTATATAAGCTACAATTTCCATATAACTCTCATTCAATTCCATATTGTAACATTCATCCTATTGAATTCCACAATATAACCTATACCATGATATATCCTACAAATAGAAGTGTGTGGTGCCTTTGTAATAGACACCACAATTGAGTTCAATTGTCCTCTAATTCCTATCTTCTCTATTCTTCTTTTGTATTGTTGCATTGTTCTTATTTAGTTTCTTGGTTATTTATTTTATAACACGTTATTAGCACGAGTCTCTACAGTTTTATCATTTGCAAAAGGTAAGTTATAATATTAGTTTGGTTTTTTGTGTTTTGGTATTTGTGAATATTGAATGCAATGATCCATATATATATCATGCATAGTTCAAATATTTGAGAATGTAATCTTTTATAACTATTGCATGTTGTAATTTTACATATTATATTTACATAATTATTGTTTGTTAAAAATATTATTAATTCATAATAAGATGATGGTTTAATTCATCTTAATTTCTTTATGATTTATGTGATTGTTTACGTTTGGTTCTTTATGATTTGTGTCTATAGTTTAGTTGTCTACTTTTTATTAGTATAAGTTTTGTAATTGTTTTTATGATTTAAATGCTTTTATCAATTTACCTAAGTTATTTTAACATATTATATTTAAGTATGTTGTAAAATGAACATTTTTTTGTATGTATTGTTGTTAATTTTTCATAATATGTATATGTAATTTTTACTAGTAATTTTAATTATTGTACATTAACATGCATGTTTTGAATTATTATATATGGGTTCCATTGATTTTTGTATCATGTGTATAGTATGATATTTATCTAAGTTGTCTTAAAATGCATGTTTGACATGTTTATTAAATTTTTAATATAAGTTAGTTTCTTTGTTCTTTGTTATAATTTTATCATGTCAAGTCTTACCAAATTAAATTTTCTAGCTCTTGATATCAATGGTGATAATTATTTTTCATGGGTGCTTGATGCTGAAATTCATTTGGATGTCATAAATCTTGAAGAAATGATTAAAGGAGGAAACACGACTTCAAGTCAAGAAAAGGCAAAAGCCATGATTTTCCTTCGACATCATCTTTACGAGGGATTAAAGATTGAATATCTTACGGTAAAAGGTCAGTAAGTGATTATAATTCCGCATTATTTAAAATTTGTTCAAAATTATTGTTATGCGGAGAAAAAATTATTGATGAAGATATGTTAGAGAAAATCTTTTCAACATTTCACGTTTCAAATATGCTCCTGCAGCAGCAATATCGAGGAAGAGGGTTTTAAAAAGTATTCTGAACTCATATCATATCTTCTTGTAGTTGAACAAAATAATGAGTTATTAATGAAAAACCATGAATCTCGACAACTGGAGCAACAACATTCCCTGAAGCAAATGTTGTATTTTCAAATAATATTAATGGTCGAGGTCGAGGTCGTGGTCGTAGTAGTGACCGAGGTTGTGATCG
Organism: Cucumis melo; assembly: GCF_025177605.1. Classification (NCBI taxonomy): domain Eukaryota; kingdom Viridiplantae; phylum Streptophyta; class Magnoliopsida; order Cucurbitales; family Cucurbitaceae; genus Cucumis; species Cucumis melo. The sequence goes on along the minus strand of NC_066864.1, from coordinate 8,848,406 downwards.
TGGTAGAGGAAGAAGTAATTATACTTTACGTGGTAATAATCATTTAGATTTTAAGAAAACCACAAACGATGATTATAAAATGAAGACTCCACAAAATAAGAAAATTAAAAGTGGTAAAAATCAATGCTTCCATTCTGGTATGAATGGTCACTGGACTCGTACTTGTCGTACATCCAAGCACTTAGTCGACCTCTATCAAACCTCATTAAAGGAAAAAAGGGGATAATGTGGAAATAAATTTTGCCTATCAAGATGTATTTGACACTTCCAACATGATCCATTTGAATATGGCGGACTTCTTTGAGTCTCTGAAGAGAAAAATGATGTTAATAAAGGAGTAACAAATACTTCATTTAATTATGATAATGTCCAAAACTAATATTTGCATTATGTTTTAGTGTTTTCTCTATTTAACATTTACCAGTTTATTTACATTATTTACATTTCAATGTTAGTTTTTTTCTTTTTACCAAAAGACTTATTGTAATCGTTTTTTTAAAATGAAGGGTTATGGACTTTCTCATATTTTGGCCGACTCAAAGATGAATAACGATGACTTATGCTTGGCAGATAGTGCAACTACGCACACAATACTTAAAAGTAAAAAAAATTCCTACATTGACAGTGCTTGAAGTAAAGGTCAATACAATATCAGGTTCTACAATCTTGATTGAAAGTTTTGGTATAACAAACATTATTTTGCCTAGAGGAACAAAATTCACAATTAGTAATGCTTTGTTTTCTAGTCAGTAAAAAAGAAACTTATTGAGTTTCAAATATATACGTCAAAATGATTATCATGTTGAAACTAACAATAAAAATAATATAGAATATCTTTATATTACATTTACTGTTTCACATGAGAAGCGTATATTGGAAACACTGTCGACCTTTTCTTTTGGATTATATTATACTTAAGTAATTGAAACATATGCAACCATGAACCCGAAGTTCATGAATTTAAATATGTTTACTGTTTGATATGATCGATTGGGTCATCCTGGGTCAATAATGATGAGAATAATTGTTGAAAATTCTCATGAACATCCATTAAAGAACCAAAAGATTCTTTAATGCAATGAATTGTCATGTATTGCTTGCTCTCAAGGAAAATTAATTATAGCCATCACCAGCCAAAGTGGGAGTTGAGTCACCTACATTTTTGGAACGGATTCATGGTGACATAGGTAGACCCATCAATCCACCAAGTGGACCATTTAGATACTTTATAGTTTTAATTGATGCATCAAGTAGATGGTCACACGTATATTTATTATCAAGTCGAAACCTTGCATTTGCAAGATTACTTGCTCAAATAATCAAATTAAGAGCACAGTTTCCTAATATTATACAATAAAAAACATTCGACTTTACAATGCTGGTGAATTTACATCCCAAGCATTTAATAGTTATTGCATGTCAATTAGGATAAATATTGAACATCTTGTAGCTCATGTTTATATATAAAATGGTTTGACAGAATCATTTATCAAGTGTTTACAATTAATTGCCATACCATTACTTATGAGAGCAAAACTTCCATTATCTATATATGGTCATGCTATTTTGCATGCAACGTCACTTATACGCATAAGATCGATATCTTATCATAAGTATTTCCCAATACAATTAGCTTATGGTCAGGAGCCAAATATTTCTCATTTGCGAATTTTTGGTTGTGTAGTATATGTTTCAATTTCTCCACCACAACGTACTAAAATTAGATCTCAAAGAAGGTTAGAAATATATGTCAGATTTGAATCCTCATCAATTATTAGATATCTTGAACCCTTGATGGAAGATGTATTTACTGCACGATTTGCTGATTGTCATTTTAATGAGACAAATTTTCCAACATAAAGGGAAGGAATTAAGAAGTTGGAAAATGAAATTGTCTGGAATGTATCGTTATTGTCTCATTTAGATACTCATACAAAGCAATGTGAACTAGAAGTTCAAAAGATAATTCATTTACAAAATGTAGAAAACCAAATGCTAGATGCATTTACAGATAGTAAGAAAGTGACCAAGTCATATATTTTAGCTGCAAATGTTCCATCTAGAATTGAAATCCCAACGATTAGCAAGTTGATACAATTAATGAATCAGTGCTGCGCCAAAAGCGTGGTAGACCGATAGGTTCAAAGGATAAAAATCCTCGAAAAAGAAAAATGACCAATGGTCGAAATGACTTAATTGACAATAAAAACATTCAAAAAAAGGTTTTAGACACGACTAATGGTAAAAATGTTGAAGAGACTCAAGTATATGAAGACAACATTGAAATTTCAATAAATTGTACCATGACGAAAAAAGATGAAATAGATCTAATATAGTCGTGGACAACATTTTTGCGTATAATTTTGCTCATAATATCATTCATGAAAATGAGGATTATGAACCTAAATCTGTTGACGAATGTCGTAATAGAAAGGATTGACCCAAATGTAAAGAAGTCATTCAAGCAAAATTAAACTCACTTACGAAACATGACATTTTTGGACTTGTAGTTCATATATACCTAAAGGTGTAAAACCTGTGGGATTTAAATGGGTATTTGTGCATAAACGAAATGAAAATAATGAGGTCACTAGATATAAAGCACGACTTGTTGCAGAAGGATTTTCTCAAAGACCAGGCATTAATTATGGGGAAACAAATTCTCCTATGGTGGATGCTATTACATTAAGATATTTAATTAGTCTGACTGTATGTGAAAATATTTATATGCATCTTGTGGATGTAGTTACAACATACTTGTATGAATCTTTGGAAAATGAAATCTATATGAAAATCTCTAAGGGGCCAAACGGTTTTGGAATCAAGTGGGCTTGGCGCATTAAATGCCAAGCCCATGTTTGGCCCACGGTCTAAAACAATGGGATTAAGAAATGGGGTAAATGAGCAGTTTAATCTTTTTACAAAATAAAAAAAAGGGAAAATTCGTGGAAATGGCAAATACAGTGTATTTATACACTCACTTATGATAATTATTAACTAAATCAAAAAATTATTATATTCCTTCAAAGATCTCTAAACATATTTAATTGGTTTCAATATCCCCTAATTATTTCGATTTTTATCTTCAATAATTATATATTCAAACTTTAGGGTGCGTTTGGAGGAAGGGTTGATTTAGGGAAGGGTTAGTGTTATGATAAAACTAGGTTTATGTTAAACCTAGTTTTATCATAACCCTTGTTTGGTAGAAGAGTTTAGAAATGTAGTTTTATGATAAAATGTGTTTAGGGGAAGGGTTAGGTGGGAAGGATTAATGAGGATTTTATGATAAAATGTGTTTGGGGGAAGAGTTATGTGGGTAGTTTTATGGGGATTTTATGATAAGATATGTTTGAGGGAAGGGTTAGGTGGGTAGGTTTATGTGGAATTTATGATAAAATTTATTTGGGGAAAATATTATATGAGTTGGGTTAATAATTTTTTTTATATAGTATAATATTTTTTAAATTAGATTGTAAATATGATAAAAAAAATTTATTGCATACTTTTTTACGAAAGCGTCGAACCCGTCTTAGTGCAAATAATTTATTGTATGTGTAATGTAATGTTATTAAATTAGTACAGACAGTTGTCCAATTTCAAATTAATTTCTGAACATATTGTGAAAAATTTATTAAAATTCATTTTTTATAAAGACAAATTAATTATTTCGTATTTGTAATCGACGATAGCGATGTCCCCCCTATTTTGAACATATATAGTTAGCCGTTATAACGCTTTGGTGAAATTGTGACTATTTTCCTTAATTTTAAATAAACATTATGAAGAAAAAAACTAGTTGTTTACAATAGCAAATGCATAAACAGTCAACATCATACAGAAAAAAAAGGTAAGCAAATAAGAAGCAACCTAGGTCAGTACAAACATAAACTATCTCGTGATGTCTCGTAGGATAACTCTACAAAATCCCTCCCTCTCATCCTTACGCATGAGTACGAAACCTCGAAGGTCGTCCATACGAGACAGAAGATGTCTTTGCAATAGCGCCCTATCCAAACTCGTTAGTTCTGGCATCTCACGCAATATGCAGAAAAATTCCGTGCGCACATGGTTGTCATTTGCAAGGGTGCGTGCAGGCCACTCCGCAAATGGTACCACTGGCCTCTGTACGGGGCGAGAAACCCCTCCGCATTTGGATAACCCGCATCGAAGAGATAATAATATCATATTATTAAATCATTCGTTTAAGCACTATACGTAAGTAGGAAGCGACGTTGTTTTGAAAAAAAAAAAGATATATCATTTGGCACTTGTAGTCCATTTTCTCGTGAAAGGGCATCACGTAAAATCCGCGAGTCTGCTGCGGATCCTTCCCAACCGGCGAGGACATAAACAAAATCCCCTTTCGTGTCGCACACCCCCAGAACGTTTGTGGCAATTTCCCCCTTACGCGTTCTGAATGTAGGTCGATCTCCTGCAGAGACGTTGACCTTTATGTACATCCCGTCTAACGCGCCAAGGCAATTCTGCAGGTTGAAATAAACACGCTGAAATAAGTGCGACGTACGTAAAGGTCAAATACGGTAAATTTCTATCATTGCCACCTCGAAACACTTCCAATGTTAATCATTGCAGTTGTTTGTTACCGGAGCAGGTCTCTTTATCAACTCCTCGTATAGTCGAACCACAGCGAACAATACGATGTTAAAATGTCGAGATACTGTCTCACCGGACCGTACAAATTCCCGTTTGATGACGCGGTTCTTCACGTTATGAGCAAGGACGTGCAGGAACATTGCAACCATTTCCTCCACATCGATAATCTCTGTTGATGAAAGACCAGGTACAGTCCTAAGCAAGTGGCATAGAATTGCGAATGTTCGCCTGTCCATTCGCGTGCTTTCGCGACACACAAGATCAGACTCGTGTATCATCCGAAAGTATGCAAGCTGCCTAATTCTATGCCTTCTATCGTACGGTGTCTGTGGGAGACGCTTATTGTCGTTCATTAGTGCTTCAAACGTTAGGAGCATCTGACGTTAGACCATTGTGAACGCAGTTAGGACTCCAAGAAGGGTTTGTTGATCCATTTGAAATTACCTAAAATGTCTTAAAAATAATTTAATAATGTGGTTATTAGAATGACCATATACTTAATAAAAAAATCAATATTAAGCATAAAGTTACTATAGGAAAACTACGTATAACTATTTTTAAAAAAAAAAGAAGTTTAAAACGATGCCCACTTGTTTTACATGTCAAGTTTGAAAAAAAAATTATTTTTCTTCTAAAAAATGTTTATTTTTCGTGAAAAATTAGGGAAATTAATACTTTAAAAAATGAAATAAATATTTTATATTTTCTTTTAACATAAGACAAAAAGTTGTAAAATTATGTGTCATAATTAATGAAATATAATAAAATGTGCTACAATTACAACTTTACTATCTCTTTAATGGTCCAAGTTAGATTTTTTTCACAACTACAACTACAACTACAACTTAGGACAATTGCAACGTATGACAATTACTTACACACTTTTTAGAATGAGGTGAAATTTGAAGTATATTACGTCTTAAATGTTGTTAATTTAATAACTTTGACAACTTGGGGCCATTTTTTAAAAACAAACATTTCTAATATTTTGAACTTTTGTACAAAAATGTGAAGTTCTCATTTGTAGTCCGTTTGAATTAACAAAAGATGTTTGACGACTATGATTATTATCTAACAACATTAGGGAATTTTTTTTCGACGACTGTGGTGAAATATTTTGTTACTCTAATGTTAGTGCTAGTACTTAAATTATGTATCGGGATGGTATATTTTAAAATATAATTTAATGGTCGTGCATGTAAAAAAAATAAGACGAAGTTAAAACTTTCTAAGCTTATAATAAAAACAAAATAATACCAAATTTATTAAATAGTAAAATGTCCATAGAAAACATAAATGACAAAATAACAAAATCAAATGTGTGTCCCATAGAAATGAAATTAAATTACACAATTTTAATTGTAATGAATACAAAGAACTACAAATACAACCTTGAATCTACAAACGAATAATCCGTATACCTCTTAGAAGAATGAGATGACCGCGGACGTTCTGAGAAAAAAATAAAGAAGTTAGGACACGCCAAACGTCAAAAAGACGTAAAATATTTCAAAACCAGCATAAATGAAGAAATAAAAAACAAAAAAATAAACGATTACATACCTTTTAAGTAGAAGAAAGGACCCGATATGAATATTCGAAAATGTAAGCCATTAAAAAAACAACATTCATACGTAAAAATGATTGGTCTAAAATTATGTTAAGGAGCCTCAAAGTATAGAAATCGGTTCAATAAGTTGAACCAGATTTTATCGTACTTGAAACATCAATTACGAGAGAAACAAAATAAACAACAAACCATATGAATAGACAAAGTAGAAGGGACAGACGACACGTAGGAGAAGAAATAACATGAATAAGAGTAAGTAAATTTATCTAAGAACATTAACAACAAATTCATAGTGGTTGAAACATGAATGAAAATATTTGAATAAATACCATAAGACAGAACAAAATAGGAAAGGTGCACTATATGGAAAGAAACATACATTAGAATAGAAGTAATCTATAAAAAAAATACCATAAGACACAACAAGGCAGAAGAAGGGTACATGGATGGAAAGAAAAAAATTACATACCAATATAAAGAAGCAAAAGACAGAAGAAGGCAGCCATAGAAATCCCAAGATTAGTGGTAAAAGAAAGGAGGAAAATATTTGAAAATATGTAATGTACACTAATCTTGAAATAAACATACATTATAAGAGAAGGAAACAAAAAATAGTTGTTTACAGAAGACAAAATAAAATACGAAAGGTGCAGTAATATGGAAAGAAACATACATTAGAAGATAAGGAAACTAAAAAAGATACCATAACAGATAACAAAGCAGAAGAAGGGTAACACGAATGGAGAATGATACGAATATGGAAAGAAGAAAAATTACATACCAAATAGAAAGAAGCAAAAGACAGAAGAAGATAGGAATAGAAATCCCCATATGCGTGGTAAAACAAAAGAGCAAAGGTCAATATATAGGGGTGGATGAGAGAAGTTAATATGGATGGCTATACCCAAAAAAAAGAACCAGAGAATCTCTGCAAATGACAGTGTAAAAGCAATGAAAAGTGATAAATTTGGTCAAACCCTAACATTGGCAGTACCCTATTTACTACACAAAGGGTACATTGTCATATAGATTGAAGGGACACAACACTTTGCAAAGGGTAGGTTTGGGCGGTCAATATTTGTCCACATAACATCAAGACAAGAACAAAATAAAGAAGAAAGTACACAACGACAGTAAATGGAAATCACAATGAAAGACAGCAATGAATTCACAATTCACACATGAATGGGCAAAAAACGAAATCATCCTCACAGAGGCAAAACAAAGAAGAAATGAAGGAAATTTTTTTTAGAAACAACCCTTGCAAACAATTGAAGACAGTGCTACCGAAATACATGACTACAAACACACATATCAAATTTTTTCTAATTCAACCGAAAGGAAGAAGTATGACACACAAAATTATACAAAACGAAATAAATAAAGCAAATTCGTTCAAGTATTAGCAAACAAAGAAAAATCCAGTCAGTAACGTCAGTACTCATCATCGGCTATCGAAAATGAATAAACAAAATACAACAACAATAGTGTTACCTTCCTACCATGCTCCACCCGCATCGATGGCCAGAAAACGGTGTGGCGTGTAGCATTCATCCCAAATCAGGAGAGGGAAACGAATCGACAAGGGCAACACCAAGCAGCAAATCGGCAAGTGGAGTGGCAAGGAGACTTCGATTCGGCTAAACCCGAACATGGATCACCACGGAGAAGTCTGATCCAAGATGTAGGTGGGGATTCTGAAGGCAAGGAATGGTCCCCGCCAGTCAACGAAACCCCTAAACCCTAAATCGAAAAGTTTTGGAGGCAAGACCTTTCGGCCAAGCCTTCAACAAAGCCTTCGATTTTCGGATAGTGAGAGAGAGAGAGACGGTGAGAAGAGATGTAGAGATCAAAACGATAAAGTCGAAAGAGGGTTTTTCGGTAAGTCAAATCAGAATCCAACGGAAATAGGGAGAAGAAGGAGGAGGAGGAAGAAGAAGAAATCGGGTATGACACAGTTTTAGATAATCAGAATGTAAGGGAATATGGAAAAGAAGAAGAACAAAAGCGAAGCAAGAAGAATGAACAAGAAATCGGTGATGGAAAGGAAAAGACGAATGGACATGCAAGAGGAATTGAAGAGATTCGTGAAGACGGGTTGAAGAACACGGGTTGATGGAAACAAATCGGCAGAGCACCAAACGAGAGAGTGGAAGTGGTAGAGGGGCAAATCGGGGTTTATGGAAACCCTAAAACTAGGGTTTCCATAACCCCAGTACCAAATAGGGGTTAGGGTTTAACCCTAACCCCACAGTCTTAATCCGCCGCCCAAACTGCCCCTTAGCTATTAATGCAATGAATACGTCCTAAAATTTTAATGCAATGAATACTTCCTAAAATAACGATAAAGATGATGGAATAATAAACTATTAACAAAAATATTAAAAAAGTAATGAAAAATCATTTAAAAGATTCAAATTTCAAATCTCAAGTAAAATTCAAGTTCAAATTCCAATCATTTCCTAAAATTACGACAAATATAATGGAAATACTTAAGTTTAGAATCAAATCCCAACCCTCCCTAAAATCATGCCAAATAAAATGTGATCTATCTTTAATTTTGCCAACGAACTGGAATTAAGGGAAACGAAAATAGAATATTCACCGGAAGACAATCAACCGGAATTAAGGGAAATGAAAATTTGTACTAAAAGAAGAAGGTGGAAAGCGACGGTACGGGTGGAAAGCCATTTGAAAATTTGAAAAATGTTAGAACCGGAGAAAATTTGAAGAAAATTTTGAGAACTTGATATTTTTTACCAATACATGCAGAAAATAGAGGAAAAATCCAAAGGTTGAAGAAGGAACAGAAGCGTGAAACGAAACAACTCACCCATACTTTTGGTGGTGTAAACTGATTAAAAAAGGAAGGGCGTGCAGACGGTGGAAAAGCGATGAAAGAGAAACCGATGGTGGCGTGTAGACGGAAGAGAAAGCGACGGTGGAAAAACGGAAAAGAAAGCTACGGTGGAAAAGCGACGGTGGAAATGCGCCAGAAAGCCTTTAAAAAACGGAAGAACAAATGCACCGGAAAGCCTTTACAGAAGATGGTTTACTTTTGTGGAAGGGAAAATTAGAAAATTGAAGGGAGTGCATAATATGTATTAATTACAGGGTATTTGTGGTTTTTCTTACTATTGTATTTAGGAGTCTATATTATAAAGTAGGTAGGGGCATTTAAGACATTGTTATCCCATTTATTATGTAGAAATTAACTGTTTTGCTATTTTGACAATCTAAAAATAAATTTACCATTTATCCAAAGTAAATCTTAGATTTTGTTATTCTTCTTGTCGCAAAAAAAAAAAAATAATAATAATAAAAAGAAGAAAAACCTCTCTCCTCTTAATTTCTTCTCAATCTTTCATTGTCTCTCTCCCATCTCTTCTTCTTCGTGCATTAAAACCTAGCCGCTCTTCATCTCCTTTAATTTCTCTTCTGTCTCTTTTTCTTTTTCTCATACAAAGAAACAAGGTAAGAGGAAATCAACTTTTTTTTTTTTGTAATTTTTTAATACTTTATTTGTTATATTTTTTTGCTTCTTTGTTCTTTTTTTTTTTTTTTGTTGAATCTTTCTGTTCTTTTTTTTTTCAATCCTTTATTCCATTTTTTTGTTGAATCATTTGTTCCATTTTTTTGTTGAATCTTTGTTGTTTTTTTTTTCAATCCTTTGTTTAATTTTTTTTGTTGAATCTTTGTTGTTTTTTTTTGTTCAATTCTTTGTTCCATTTTTTTTGTTGAATCTTTGTTGTTCCATTTTTTTTTGTTCAATCCTTTGTTCCATTTTTTTGGTTGAATCTTTTATGTTCTTTTTTTCTGTTCAATCCTTTGTTCCTATTTTTTTTGTTGAATCTTTTCTTTTCTTTTTTTGTGTACTTTTTTCATGCATCTTTATCTTTGTTATAAGGTTTTATTGGCGGATCTGTGTGTTTTTTTTTTGTAATTTTTTAATCCTTTGTTTGTTCTAATTATTTTTTGTTCTTTCCATTTGTTTTGTTTGTCTGGTTCTTTTGTGTTTTTTTTTTTTTTTTGTGTTCTGTATCTTTATCTTTGTTGTAAATTTTTTTTCATGTGTTTTCATGCATTTCTAAGTTCTCTGCCTTTTTTCCCTTTTTGTTGTTTTGTAAATTCAATTTTTGTTTTTTTAATTTTACTGAATAGATAAAATCAGAATTGGAGATAACATTATGTTTAATTCATTTTTTTCCTATTACCAGATCTGAAAAAGTTTTGGATGGAAATAATACTGCAAATCATGCAGTGGCTTGCCTTATTTTGCAGAAATATCATGTCAAGAACAAGGATATATGGAAGTTCCTTGATGGTATCTACTTCAAGAAAGAGAAGTTGGAGCTTGGAGGTGATCAATACAAGTGTAAGTTATACCTGCACTTAGTTTCTCTTTTGGAATTTTTTTTCATGATGACTAACTTAATTTTGTGATGTTTCTTTTGTGTCTGCTCTTTGAAAATACATCACAGTTTTAGTTAAGGCACAAAAACAATGTTCCTCAGTAACCCATTTTTCACTTACGAATCTAATAATAATGATCTTAGGTTCTTCATGTGTACATTGCATTAACATTATATTTCATGTGTGCATTGCATTAACATTATATCGATCATGAATTTTTTGTTATGTGAAGCTTAGATGCTCCTTAACCATTTATTTTAAAACATCAAACTTTAATTTTTTATTCATTTGCAATTGTGGAACATTTTGGTTATTTGTTTGTTTTAAAACATCAAGTTTTGATATTTTGATTACTTTTCTAAATCAAAGTTTGTAAATAAGTTTGTCTAGTCTTAGTGTTTGAGTTTTAAAATATTTTGATACCTTGATTTGTTTATTTGGCAGTTGAGAAATTTAAATTTGACAAAACTGATTTGATAGTGGATAATAGTTGAGAGAGATTTAAATTTAGAAATCTTATTTTTATTTATATATGGAGTAGTTGTATTTCTATTAAAAAAAATTTAATGTTTACTTTTGGTAGTTGAGGCATTTAATTTTTGGAAATCTTAATTTTATTTTATTTGTATATAATACATAGTAATTATTATTTTTTTCATTTATCAATGGTGGTTGAGTGATTTGAAAGGAAAAATTTATTAGTTCACACACCTATTTGTTTTAAATAGAGCACTTCTTCTTCATTTCTAAACACACAACCTCCTTGGTTTGTTTCTAAAATTTACTTTCAAGTTGAGGTCATAACATGCTCCCATATCTTTGAGTGCTAACTATTTTACATTTATTTTATATAGACTTTGTTTTATATATATTATTATCTTTTTTCTTTCTTATACTATTATTTTCCTTCTTTTTCCATTGTTCTTTGATATTTTGTTTGGGTATGTATATTTTACTTTGTTAATGTGGATTTTTCTATGTTTTCCAACTATCAAGAAGTAAGCTCAATTATATTAGTTCCACTTATCTCATCTCATTGACTGTTCTATTTTGCTTTTTTTTGTAGGTTTGTCTTAGCCTTGCCTTGCATAGTCACACCATTACGTAATGTGCTCTTTTCTTTCCTAAATTTGTATATGGACTTTTGTGTTTTTAATTTCTTTGTTAGTACATTCATGTTTTGTATATTATGATTGTGTTATATTTGTTAAATTATTTAGTTTAACTTTTGAAAATACTGTGAAATTTAATTTGTAATATTATTTTTTTCTTTTTAAGTTAATTTATATTGTTCATTTGTTGCGATAAAACATGAGGGTTACACATATTTTTTTATAAACAAAAAAGTCACTTGAAACCTCTTTTGTAAATAACAATAATTATGATTTCTTTATAGAAACAAATGACATGGGTATTACTTTTTCTTAACCTAAACAAATGGTTGATGCAATATTGACTTGTTATATAAAGATTTGTACAAAATTGTATTTTAAAAATGATTGGCTTTAACCTATTTTAAAAAAGCAAAATTAAATTATAAAATTTAAATTTCATATAAAATTAAATATTTAATTTTAGAAAACTGATATGTCATAAAAAAGATTGAAGAAGAAAGCAAATTTCTTACTATGATTTTTGTTATTTTGGATTTTAAAACGAAAGATAAATTAACAATTTATTATTAACTTCTAAAACGTTGGTAAATTTGTAACAAAGCAATATGTTAAAACTTTTGTTTGTAAAATATTAAAAAAGATAATCTACAAAGCAAGTTTTTTTTTTTTTTTTTTAAAGATATCATTATCTTTTCTAAAATCAAAACTAAATAAAAAAAGACTTGTTTTACTTCATAACTAAATTGAGTTACATAAATTGAGAAAACGAAAACAATTTCTTAAAACTTTTTTTTTAAGAAAATAATCGTAAAGTAAGATAATCTAGTATCTTTTAAAGCAATTCTAAACTAAAATTAAGTAAATCTCACAATTTTTTTTTAAAAGATAGCATTGTCTTTTTTTTTTTTTTTTTAAATCAAAACTAAATCAAGAAAATTTTCAAACTTCATAGCTAAATTATATAGATAATGAGTTACATAATTAAAAAAGAAAAATAATTTTTAAAAATTTTTGTTTTTAAGAAAAAAAATTGTAAAGATAATGTTAAAAGTAATGCTAAATTAAAACACCATTGTCTTTTCTAAAATTAAAACTAAATCAAGAAAAATTTTAAACTTTGTAACGAAATTACAAAGAACAAAGAGTTACAGGGATTGGAAGGCACTCAATATTTGGATGTTGAAGAGATGGTTACGATTTTTTTGCATATTGTAGCACACGATGTTAAGAATAGGGTAGCTCGACGACATTTTGCAAAGTCTGGTGAAACAGTGTCAAGACACTTCAATGTTGTTCTTAACGCAGTTCTTAGACTCCATGAAATCCTTCTTAAGCAACCTAATCCAGTGACCCATTCATGTTCGCACGAGAAGTGGCAATGGTTTCATGTATATAATCGGTCTGCCACTACTTTACAGTGGATATGTGCTTCTGTGAATTGACGAATAAAATGTCTTTTGCCCCTCGACAAAATTTTCTAGGTGCATTAGATGGTACACACATCAAACTGAATGTAAGTATGAGTGATCGCCCAAGGTATAGGTCTAGAAAGGGTGACATTACCACAAATGTACTTGGTGGTCGCAAAATGGTGAGTTCATATTTGTCATGCCTAGATGGGAAGGGTATGCATTCGATTCGAGAGTACTTAGAGATGCAGTGTCACGACCTACTGGTCTAAAAGTCCCAAAGGGTAAGATGATACATTCTCTTCTCCCCACACAGTGGTGTTAAACCATATGCTCATTTAATATAGTGTACCCTAATAATTCATTATGGGTGCAACATGGGCAGGTTACTACTACTTGTGTGATGCTGGTTATCCAAACGCTGAAGGATTTCTCGCTCCATAGCGAGGTCAACGTTACCATCTAACTGAATGGCGTGGAGGAAACCCACCAAATTGCCCGAAAGAGCTATTTAACATGAGGCATTCCTCTGCTAGAAACGTTATTGAAAGGGCATTTTGATCATTGAAGGGTCGGTGGGCCATTCTACGAGGGAGATCCTATTACCCCGTTGACATACAATGTAAAATAATAACAACATGATGCCTCTTACATAACTTGATACATAGAGAAATGGGTTCAGAGGCAACATTTGAAGAGCCACATCTTGGTGAAAGTGATTCAAGCGAGATGAACATTGAGAATATAAACTTCGTGGAAACGATTAATGTCTGGACTGAATGGAGGGATAATCTTGCAAACCAAATGTTTGAGGATTGGAATAATGTATGACTAATATATGTAGTTTAGTTTCTTATATAATTTTGTTGTTTTATCACATGATCTGTACTTGAACTTTTTTTTTTTTTAATGTAATTGGAGTCAAAAATACATAGGGTTTCCTCTAAATTATGAGAATTAAGTTTTCTATATGTCAATCTATAGATTTTGTATCCATTGACTTTTATAATATTCATGTGCTAATTTAGATGGCATCGACAAATTCAAAAGCCACTAAGCATCAGTGGACAACCATTGAGGACGAGGCGTTAGTTGAGTGCTTACTACAACTAGTGGAGGAAGGTGGTTGGAGGGCTGATAATGAAACATTCAAACCGGGATATTTGGTATAAGTACAAAAACTAATGAAAGAAAAAATTCTTGGAAGCAACATACAAGTGACTCCAAATCTAGAGTCGAGAGTAAAAATTTTAAAGAAGTAGTACACTGTCATAGCAAAGATGATGAGGCTAGCTTATAGTAGGTTTGGCTGGAATGAGGAACGTAAGTGCATTGAGGCAGAGAAATCCGTGTTCGATGACTGGGTTAAGGTAAGAAGATGAATATAATTCATACTTTCTATAAAAGTAAAATAATATACTTACATATGTTAACTCCATGTAGGGACACCCCAATGCTCGAGGCCTACTAAATAAAGCATTTCCTTACTTCTATGACTTGGAAGTTGTGTTTGGTAGAGATAGAGCTACTATTGGTAGATGTAAGACACCTGTTCAAATGGGCTCACAGATTGCAAAAGATACTGAGGAAGATGACATGGACATTAATCTTGAAGACTTTGATATTCCAAATCCACATGGACTCGAGCCACCTTCGGGGGAGGACATGACATCCACTCCAACAAGTATGGCACATGATGCGGGATCATCTAGGCCAAGTAAGAAAAGACGGTCATATTCAGGGGACCTCGTGAACACATTTCATGCAAGTATGCGAGAAACTTCCAAGGAAATTGGAAAGATTGCTGCATGGCAGAGAGAAAAGAGAAATAGAATCATCCCTACACAAACAATTATATGCTGAATTACATACTATTCCTGGAATGGATGTGGATGATTGTTTAATTGTAGTCGAGTCTTTATTACCTGATCCCACGATGTTGCACGCATTTCTTGACTACCCAGCAGAATGGAAGTATAGAAAATGCATGCGTATCTTAGGAAGGCAACCATAACCATAACTAAAGTAACTTTACTTGACTTTCACTTTTGTTTGAGCCTTTGGTTGCTTACTTTTGAAACGAACTAGACCCTTGCTTAACTATAACTTTTGTAAACCCCGTCAAATTAAATGATTTGTTATATTTTGTGGATGGATTGTAATATTCCTAACTAGAGCAACAATGTTAATGCAATTTAGATTAAAATTATTATTATTGAATGTTAAAATTTCTCGTTTTTATATTATTGTCATGAAAAATCAATAAAGTAAAGAAATTGAATTAGAGATACATAATTTGAAAAAAAAACATTTCAATTTAATAATTGATACATGATAAATTTTAGGATGTACAATTCGCAAAAAAAAAAAAAAAAATAAAAATAAGCAAGTTAAACCCAAGAATGTAAAACCAACATCTAAACACATGCATCAGAAAACCAGATTTAATTTACAAATCCTGCACAAACCCAGATTTCCAAATTCTGCACTCCAAACACAGCCATTTCTAATTCCCATGCATCAAAACCCCATCAGATAAGCCCACAGGCATTTAATTCCCAGACATTTGATTCCGAACCTGCGCACCAAACAGCCCCTGAAGGATTTAAGATACTTGAATCATATAATTCAAACTTTAGAGAATTATGTTCAATCAAATTACAAAGATCATTATATAGATTGAAATAATCAGGACGAATGTGGTACAATCGCTTAAGTGAATATTTATTGAAAGAAGGTTATCAAAATAATCCAATTTGTCCATGTGTTTTTATTAAGAAATCACTGTCATGATTTGCGATTATAGTTGTAATATGTTGATGATTTAAATATAATTGGAACTCATAAAGAGCTTTCAAAGGCAATATAATATCCCAAAAAGGAATTTGAAAGGAAAGATGTTGGCAAAAAAAAATTTTTCCGTGTGGCTTGCAAATCGAACATTTAGTCAATGAAATTTTTATTCATCAATCGACATACATAGAAACGATTTAAAAAAGATTCTACATGGACAAAGCACACTTATTGAACATTCTAATGGTGATTCGATCATTAGATGTAAAAAAGGATATCTTTCGACCTCGAGAAGATAATGAAGAATTAGTTGGTCCTGAAGTACCATACCTTAGTGTAATAGGTGCACTAATGTATCTTGCTAATAACACGAGACCAGATATAACATTTTCAATAAATTTATTAGCAAGATATAGTTCTTCTCCAACAAAATTAAAGACATTGTAATGAAGTTAAGCATGTACTCTGTTATCTTCGAGGGACAATTGTGAGTTTGTTTTATTCAAATAAATCAAACTTTGATCTAGTTGGTTATGCGGATGCTGGATATTTATTTGACCCACACAAAGCAAGATCTTAAACTGGTTATCTGTTTACATGTGGAGGAACTGTTATATCTTGGCGGTCTGTAAAGCAAACCATTACGGCCACTTCATCGAATTATGCAGAAATTATTGCAATTCATGAAGCTAGTAGAAAATGTGTATGGTTGAGGTCAATGACTCATCATATTCGAGAAACATGTGGTTTGTCTTTCAATAAAAATCTACCAATAATATTATTTGAAGATAATATCGCATGTATAACACAAATGAAATGAGAGTATATTAAAGAAGATAAAACAAAGCATATCTCACCAAAACTCTTCTACACACATGACCTTGAAGAAAATAGTGACATCAGTGTTCAACAAAATTCTTCAAAAGACAACTTGGCAGACTTATTCATAAAGGCATTACCCATATCAACATTTGAAAAGTCGGTGCACAACATTGGAATGCGACGACTCAGAGAACTCAAGTGATGTATTCATAAGGGGAGTATAAATATTGCCCTTAAGGAATAGGAATACTGAAATCTTTTTCCCTTGCTATGATTTTTTCCATTAAGTTTTTCCAGCAAGGTTTTTGATAAGGCAGTTATTAATGTATAAAAATAAGCCCCCAAGGTTAACACAACTTTCCAGTACGAACGTGCACTCGTGAGTATGTGTGTTTTGAGGGTTCTCTCCAATTTATAGAGGGGTGAGGGAGTCGGGAAGAAGAGTTGAGGGTTCTCTCCAATTTATAGAGGGGTGAGGGAGATATTAAGCTTAGGCTCGGAGATTTGACTCACGATTATGGACTCACGATGGGCTATGGACCATCAAGTCATGAATCTCCGAAGGAGATTGGTTATACTATCACCACTTACTTGGTTTGTAGTACCCTTCAATGATAGAAGTTTATATTTCCTCATCCCACTTCAAGTTTTATCCATGTGGGACAAAGTTTAATAGCTTTGCTATTGGGCTTATAAGTCATTTCCAATAACTTATACCATGATATGCTCTATAAATAGAGATATATGGTGTCTTTGAAATAGATACCCTAATTGAGTTCAATTATTCTCTAATTACTATCTTCTATTCTTCTTTTGTATTGTTGCATTGTTCTTATTTAGTTTCTTGGTTATTTATTTTATAACACTGAGCATATATTTATTTGGTGAAAAACATTTTCAAGTGAACATGTATTTATGCTTTATATAACATAAAATAAAAAATGTGCCCTCCAAAAAAACAATAATAAAATTATTAAGTTTTACTTATAAACCATAAATACACATCAAATCTTAAGCATAGACTTAAACTTCTTGATTTATCGATGTTCTATTCTAAATAGATTAAGACATATTGTTATATTTAAAAATAATATCTATTGTTAACTTTTTACTTAAATCACATATTTTTCCAAACTTTAAATCGGAATGATTTATTATATTTTATAAATAGTTGTTTTGTTACTTTTAAAAATGTTCGAACTCAAAAATTGAGAAGGAAAGAACTTAGAATATAGTTTTTACTCTCAACTTTTTAAAATTAAAATTAAAATTATTATTCTTATTATTTAAAAGCGAAATTAATAAACGACTAAACCCTCCGGTTGTTGTTCCTTTTCCAAAACCTCCACGCTTTTCTTTCTTCTTCCTCCCGCCGTCGCCACAGCCTACCCTCCTATCTCCCTGCTGCAGTCGAACGCCGGCCCGCCATTCTCGCAGCCCTAACACCGACCCACGTTCTTCTACGGCTGCTAGTCGTCAGTTCCACACTTAGCCTTCCACGGCCTCTCCATGGTGAAGGCCTACCTTCGATACGAGCCTGCGGCGGCTTTCGGAGTGATCGTCTCTCTTGATTCCAATATTACCTACGATAGTTCCGGAAAGCATCTCATAGCTCCAGCTCTTGAAAAGGTTGGAGTCTGGAATGTTCGTCAAGGTGTCTGCACCAAGAATTTAACACCTACTCAGAGCTCTCGTGGCCCTTCTCTTACTGTTACGGCCGTCACATCTGCTCCTTCTCTTCTGGTAAGTCGTTTTCTTATGGCATTCCGAAAATAATTTTGAAGTTCCAAAGTTTGAGATTCCTTCTACAGAATATGGAATCTGTCTGTACTCTGAATTGTTAAAGACTTTCTATACAATGGGGAAGTTGGATTTCCATTCATTTTTATTTTTTATTGTTACAGATCGCCAGTGGATATGCTGATGGTAGTATAAGAATTTGGGACGCTGACAAAGGAACCTGTGAGACTACTTTACATGGACATAAAGGGGCTGTTACCGTCCTTAGGTACAACAAGCTTGGTTCCATGCTTGCATCTGGAAGCAAAGATAACGATATTATATTATGGGATGCTGTTGGTGAGACAGGCCTTTTTCGCCTCCGTGGCCATCGTGATCAGGTTCACAACTATTACAATTTGATTGGAGCTATTTTCTTTCCTTCCTTTCTTTCTTTCTTTTTTTTTTTCCCATTTGATTCTCTGATAAAAAGGTAAACTTCCTTTATCAATCTGAACTTGGTACACCGAAAGTAGAGGTCAAGTCTTCCACTTCTTTGCTTTTTCTGTCCAGTGGAGCTTCTCCTTCAAAATGGCAGATGTTGTGAACCTCTTGTTTGAATTATTGTGCCCACATTGCTCAGAAATTTGATGTGCCATACACTTTTCCAGCAACAATTTTTGTTAAGATTTCTAAACTACTCAGTTTAGATTCTTGGCCTCTTCCCTTCATTCAACTTAATTCTGATTTAGTTGGTTTAGGTTCTTGTCTCTGTAGAACTCAAGGACACGGTTGTTCAACCTATAGAACATATCCCGTTCAAGTTAGATTCTAAGCCTAATTTTGTTGATTAGTATATTTTATATATAGTTGCCCGATGGATTTTCCCCCCTCCCCATCTTTTTAGGCAGGCCTGCTTCAGTTGATTACTATCTTCTGGCACGTGTAGATTATGTATGAGGTCTATCACTCTCATAGCTATTTTCTTGTTCTTTAATGCCTTCTCCTTATTCTTGATGCAGGTAACTGATCTGGTATTTCTAGATTCAAGTAAAAAACTCGTCAGTTCTTCCAAAGACAAATTTTTAAGGGTGTGGAATCTTGAAACACAGCATTGTATGCAAATAGTTGGTGGACATCATAGTGAAATTTGGTCGATGGACATTGATCCAGATGAGCGGTTTTTAGTTACTGGATCTGCTGATCAAGAACTTCGATTTTTCACAACTAAACATGATTTGGTGGCTGGTAAGTCTGTTGATGAATCAAACAAAAATGGAACCAAGGACAGAGATCAATCCACTCAAAGTAAATGGGAAGTTCTAAAACAGTTTGGCGAAATTATGCGACAAAGTAAGGATAGAGTTGCCACTGTGAGGTTTAACAAGTCTGGAAATTTGTTAGCTTGTCAAGTGGCAGGAAAGACTGTTGAGTTATTCAATGTTTTAGACGAAACTGAAGCTAAGCGTAAAGCAAAACGTCGTATTAATCGAAAGAAAGGAAAGAAAGCTGGAAAGGGAGAACAAGATGCAACAGAAAATGGAGAGTCAAACCATACTACTGGAGAAGAAGGAAGCGGCTCCA
Organism: Cucumis melo; assembly: GCF_025177605.1. Taxonomy (NCBI): domain Eukaryota; kingdom Viridiplantae; phylum Streptophyta; class Magnoliopsida; order Cucurbitales; family Cucurbitaceae; genus Cucumis; species Cucumis melo. The sequence goes on along the minus strand of NC_066864.1, from coordinate 8,828,364 downwards.
TGATTACAGTTCCAGATGTCTTTAAGCTGCTCCACACAATTCGGGCTAGCAAGAAAATTTGTTCCATTTCTTTCTGTCCATTGATTCCAAAAAATTCGCTCTCCACATTAGCATTATCTTTGAATAATAATTTATTGGAATTTTACTCAGTGGGAAGCAGTGCAGTTACGAAATTACATTGTATTGAACTCCAGGGTCACCGTTCTGATATCAGAAGTGTAACACTTAGTTCTGATAATTCACTTTTGATGTCCACTAGTCACAATGCTGTAAAAATTTGGAATCCAAGTACTGGATCTTGTCTTCGTACTATTGATTCTGGCTATGGGCTTTGTGGTTTAATTATTCCTCAAAACAAGTATGCACTTGTTGGAAATAAAAGTGGGGCTATAGAAATTTTGGACATTGCAAGTGGCAGTTGTGTCGAAGTCTTAGAAGCTCATGGTGGCTCTATACGATCAATTTTGGCTTTACCGAATGAAAATGGATTTATCACCGCTAGTGCTGACCATGACATTAAGTTTTGGGAGTATCATATTGAGAAAAAATCGGAACAAGTATGTTCTCTTACTTCTTTCATCTTCATATTTTTCTATTTTGACTTAAAGAAAATTCTTATATTTAGTTGTATTGTTTTATTTCTTTTGTGATAAAATGAAACTTGATTTGCTTAAGTAAGACGGCTCTTGTCCCTGAAGTAGTTTGGTGCACAATGACTACTCTAAGATGTCTTCTTCTTGGCCACTTGTAATTTGATCAAAAATCAATTTTGTTTGTGCATGGTTTCAAATTTTAGATTGATATTCTTTTCACTTTGGAGCAATTTTTCTACTTGAATTGTTAGATTATGACTTCCTCGAGTTACAAAAGAATTTGGAATGTAACTTTTTACAAGATTATAAAAGCCAAAGGAGTTAAGCAGAAGAGACTGATCTTTAAAAGTTCTATTGTTTCGTTCAGGCCATAAGTGCCAGACAAGCATTCTAGTGACACAGCTACCCAAAATTCTAGCTCTTAGCAAATTCAAACCATTAAGACCTTCAAGGAGCCAGTCATCAAGTCTTTGTGGGAGACTCAACATCAAACCCAACTTCTTTTAATAGAATTTTCATGAGATAAACTTGTCTCAGATATTTTAATTTTCTGTAAGAATACATTTTAGCTTTGTGCTTAAATTGATCTTTGCCAATGATTCTGACTTCTTTATATTTAGGTTTAGATGTGGATGAACTGTTTGAAGAATTGAAGATGTTTCATATTTGGATTTATCAATGTGATGTCTTTTTTCAGTTTCCTTGAAATTTATTTCCACTCTAGGTATATATTCAGTGTTATATGTGGCTTTTGGGCATCATTAGAATCTATGCCTTTTTAGGTTTGTGATGTTCCAATGATGTTTTCTGATTTACAGGACCCTAAAACCCTTTCTGTAACATTTGTGAGGAGTATGAAGATGAATGATGATGTTCTTGTGGCTGCTATTAGTCCCGATGGTAAATATCTTGCTGCAGCGCTGTTGGATTCCACAGTGAAGGTGAACTTTTCCTTGTCACATTAAATTTTTACATTTTTATTATTGTTATTTTGTGATTGTGAGCACATAAAACTCTCTATTATTGTGTGTTTGTATCAGCTTCTTGAGTATTGCTTTTGATACAACTTAAGTTCAATTGGGTGGAGGTGACGTTTACATTCTTTGCTTTGGGCTTTGTTCACTTTTTATTTACATAAGTCAAGTCATCCCTTGTCATGTGGCATTGCTAATGACTTTGTATCACTTATTTTGAAGTAATCTGGACAGCCCCAGTAAGGCTGTATTTGGCCTTTCAGCTGGGGTATTTTGGTACGGTTACCTAAGAAGCACACTATTAGATGTTGATTAAATATCTTACTTTTCAAGAATTGTGTTAAATCATCAACCAACCCAAAACCCAAAGTTGATGGCCATGGTAAATTTAATTATATAAATACTTAAAACACTCCCTCCCACTTTTAGGCTTTGAAATTTGTAGAATTTATAACAAGTGAAATTCAATACTAGTCAGGGAGAATGTGACTTTACAGGAGTTTGAACTGTAGCTGTACCTTCTGCTCTGATATTATATTAAATCACCAATCAACCCAAAAATTTAAGGTGGTGGATTACAATAAATTTAATTATGTAAATACCGTAACATGTTGTGTATTTGAGTTTGTATTAGGAGATAACACACCGTTCTTATACCTTTACTTTCAAACTGTTCTTTTTATTTTTATTTTTTTTATAAGTATGTATGTTTCACGCTTATAAAATAGAACCTAAGGTATTTCTACTTTATTGCTTCAAGTTGATATATTTTCTGACTGCCTGTGTTCTCTCCATTCTAGGTCTTCTTCATGGATACCTTCAAAGTTTTCCGTACTTTATATGGTCACAAGCTACCTGTGCTATGTATGGATATCTCATCAGATGGAGACTTGTTAGTGACTGGCTCTGCAGACAAAAATTTAAAGATTTGGGGTTTGGACTTTGGTGACTGTCACAAGTCTATTTTTGCTCATTCAGATAGGTGATGCATTCAACATATATGTATTTTCATTTGAAAATGTTTGGAACGATTATTGATTGTAGTTTTCTGGTTACAGTGTCATGGCTGTTCAATTTGTGAAGAAAACTCACTATGTATTCAGTGTTGGAAAGGACCGCCTTGTAAAGTATTGGGATGCTGACAAATTTGAGTTACTTTTAACGCTTGAGGGACATCATGCTGATGTTTGGTGTCTTGCTATCAGCAACCGTGGTGATTTCTTAGTCACAGGATCTCATGATCGATCCATACGTCGCTGGGATCGAACTGAAGAGCCGTTTTTCATAGAGGTGCAGTCACTTGTTTCTTCAAGAGTATTAAATGATATTCTATCAAAGGGCGATATTCTATTATTGCTGTTATTTAATGTTTAGTAGGCTCCTATGATAATTAGAATATACAATTCTCAAGTTGTTGAATTCTTTAAATTTCAGGAAGAGAAAGAAAAACGACTGGAAGAAATGTTTGAGGCTGACCTTGACAATGCATTTGAGAACAAGCATATGCCCGGGGAAGAAGTTCCAGAGGAGGGGGTGGTTGCTTTGGCTGGGAAGAAGACTCAAGAGACTATTTCGGCTACAGATTTGATAATTGATGCTCTAGACATGGCAGAGGCAGAAGCCAAGCGTATAGCGGAACATGAGGTCTGGAAACTTTTAACAAGTTTCATCATTTTTACTTTGTTCAAGTATTACGATTTAATGTTTTGTACCTTACAGAAGACTGTTATAATGTTTTGTATTTAGGAGGAGAAAAGAAATGGGAAAGCTTCTCATTTTGAGCCAAATGCTCTGATGCTTGGGCTCTCACCATCTGATTACGTTCTCCGTGCCCTTTCAAATGTTCACACAAATGACTTGGAGCAAACATTACTGGTATGTTGTGATTTGTGAATCAAGGATTCTCAGTTTCATTCATGCATATCTTAAGGCTTGGTATATCGATGCTGGTTCTTGTGATAGAAGTGCATTGCCATTTTTCTTAAGATATCATTATTATCTCATATTAAAAATACAGTGGTTATTTATATTCATACACAAACCTGTTACGTATGCAAAACTTTTATCCTTATGCTCTCGCTAAGCTTGACTGTGTATGTGTAGTTACGCATTTTTTGATTATTTCTTCTGGTTTCTTTGGCATGTTAAATGTTTTTCTAAAATCGACTAGAGACTGGTGTTCCTTAGCGGGCTTGTCTGAATATTGTTCGTCTTCAAGTGGTTGCAATTTCTAGTTTCAACCTTGAGTTTGGTGTTCATTACTGAAAGCCTCTTTGCCATTTTGTTTCTCTACAGGCTTTACCGTTCTCAGATTCTCTGAAGCTTCTATCTTACTTGAAAGATTGGACTTCCAAACCTGACAAGGTAGTGCTAGACTCCTAATTAATTTCTAGCTACACATGTTATTATTATCTGGTTTCTTACAAACAATAGCTTCAGACCTTCTAGCACATTCTTCTTGTACTTAATGGTACTATTCTACAAGTGACCTTGATATTAATGAATGCGTGTTTATGTGATATCTGCAGGTTGAGCTCATTTGCAGGATATCTACGGTTTTACTGCAGACGCACCATAATCAGCTTGTTACTACCCCTGCTGCAAGACCTGCATTAACTATTTTACGAGACATTCTTTACGCTAGAATCAAGGTACTCCTGCGATTATTTTAAGTTTTTATATGCTTTCCCCCTCCTATTTCTCATTTTTATGGTCTCATCTAGCATTTTCAAGTAATGATGTTACGTAAATATTCTAGCATGGATGTACCTAGTCTGGAAAGATCACTTTTGTTTCTTGATGTGAGCGCTTCTTGGTGACAACTATGGTGTAGACAGGGAGAAGGATCAATTAAATAGGGACGGATAAATTAACAACTTTAACCCTAGTAGTTACAAGGTTTAAATCTGAACTCAATTAATCAGCCACTTAGTTGAGGCCGTAAAAATGACAGTATCTGGGCTAATAAATAAAGCTTGAAACCGACAAAGATTTAGATGATAGATTGGTTTGAACTTTAAACAATAACTTAAATCAAGAAAAGTAAGTGAAAAGAACTATCCAAGAATGACACAAGATGTCCTACATCAACGTTCCTCACTTTGGTTAATGACTTCTAACATTCCACTTCTGCGAGGATAAACTCACTTTCCGTAATACATATGAAAGTACAGAAAGCCGTACAAATTACTAAATTGAGCCAATTGTGAGAAGACAATAATAGTTAAATAAAACTTCGAAGAGTGAACTGTAGAAGAGGACTTGAAATGCCCTTTACCCAAAATTTCTCCTTGGATATTCCTAAAATTTAGGTGTTAAGAGTTGCGATTACAGAAAATTGTGACAATTCTGATCCCCAATTTTCTATAGTATTTAATTACCATACGATTTAGCTTGTTCTTTTTCTTTTTCATGTCAATAGAATTAGCAAAATATGTGTTTCATTGACAATATGAACATCTAATGTCTTAGGAATGCAAAGACACGATTGGTTTCAACTTAGCAGCGATGGATCATCTTAAGGTATGTGTTTCAGTTTTGAATCCTTTTGCAACTGATTTTCATGATAGGCATTTGGAATACGTTATTATCGTATCATTTCAGCAACTAATGGCCATGAGATCTGATGCACTATTCCAAGACGCTAAATCGAAGTTGCAAGAAATTCGTTCTCAGAACTCTAAGCGTTTGGAGATGAGAACAGACACAAGAAAAGCAAAGAGGAAGAAGAACAAGTAAATACGCTGCCTCACTTGCTTAGCTTCTACTTGTATCTTAGGCACTTTGCGTCGAGAGGATGAAGTTTGACAGGATGACATGAAAGATTGTAGAATGACACTATGTATTTGGAATCTACCAATGGACAGCGTTTTCGAGTTCTTACTCAGAAGCTAATTCTGCAAGGAGACGTGAAATGGCAGTATGCATACTCATAATCAACACAAAGTAGGCATTAGGGGGGAGAGTTTGTAAGATATCCTTCACAATTTTGATCTTACTATTATAAGAGCAAGCAATTCTCTGAAATTTTGTTCTGCTGTTATTTATACTTACATAGAAATGCAGATGAAGTTACATGTAAGTGTGTTTTAGTGGAATATTATTTCTACTTTAGTTTCACTTTCATTTATTGTGGTCGATGACATTAGCTTTTTTATACATCAATAATTCGCTAGTGAACCACCAAATTGTTAAAGTTCATGGCACACAACAATTGGTCAGAATTAGTATACGAAATCAGCTCCGAAAACTGACCATTTGGTCCTAGTTAGACTCAATTTTCTTAGATATGTACGATCTCACTTTTTGATTGGTCGATCTTTTATTTGTTTTAGGTAATTTTTGGTATGAAACTGATAAACTGAAGGGAAGGGGAAAATTAAGTGAGAGATGGGATAGAGATGAAGGATTGAAAATAGTTTATCCTATATATTATTGCTGGAAATTGTGTGGAAAAATCAACCCTAAAATTTGAATACGATTTTAGGTTTTGTTATGAATTATGAATAATTGTGATCAATCAAATCAATTCTTAGACTTTCTCGACAACTCTCCTAAGATGCTTGAATAAATACACTCGTGTTTGTTCTTAGAAAAACGTAAAAAAGTATGTTATTCACTTGTTGAACTGAGACCTCCCTTTAAACAATTCGTAGTTTTAATTATTTGGGAATAATAAGTTTGTGTAATACTAACCATTCTTGGTCACGATTCATTTTATGATTATACCATAAATTGAGTCATTTCAGTTCAATAATTGAGAAAGCGGAGTTGAAACGACGCATGAGTTTTTACCATCATTTTCTTTCATTTTTGTTCACATCTCTTAATTTCTTAAAAAATAACACTACTGGAGAAGAGAAAGATGCGTAGAAATTGTAGACAAAGTCCATTATAGAAATTGCGGAGAATTTTCACCCACATGACACTCCAAGTTACCTGTTGCCTTTGAATTGCTGCGTCAGAGAAAAAGACTGGACTTCATTGAATCATAGGCCTAGTGATTTTCTGTCATCAATCTGGTTGTTGCTCCATGTTATGTCTTGGATTCAATTTTTCCAGACATTTATAAATATTAAATTTTTTCCCAACATTTATGAATAATATTAGATAGAAATCATTAACTACAATTTTCACTCTGGTCCCGATTTACATACCTATTTTTGTCAATATTTTTTTCACCATATTTATCATTTATTTATATTCTCAGAATAAATTTGCTCAAAACCCTGTTTTCAACCTTTCCTTTAACTACATTATTTGTAGAATCAACCCCACCATGGTTTTTCTCTTGAGGTAAAATTTGAATTTTTGTTCAAAATCTTAAAAGAAAAAAAAAAGAGTTTATAAAACTTATTTATTTATTTAATTTATTATTTGAAGATAACAAGGAGACAGTTCAATCATTAGAAATAAAATAGTAGCATATTAAATATATTTGCTCTAAAACTACCGCACAATTTAATGACACAACGCTTTCTTCAAAATGGTCGCGTTTCATCTCCCTTTATTCAACAATTCTTCGACATCTCATCTATCCATTCTCTTGGCAAATATAAACTGATACAACGCTTTTTATTGAAACATGAAGATAAACCACCTACTAATACACGTGGAAATGAGTTTGAGACCGGTAGGCCTAGATTCAACGAAAACAAAATCCTAAGCCTACAAGAAGATTTCACTAGAAAAAGGAATTGAGACCTGTACCGCAAAGAGAGTTGGGCCAAAATCAGACCCTTATTACAAACCTTTTGAGAACATCTCCCCCCACACCTGAATTTCTAATATATAACGGTGTGGTGTATAAGTTGCTCCTTAGTACCTATGTATAAGTTGCTTGTAGGCATCCGGATGCTCCGAGTAGTATTTCTCTTCCGCCTGCAAAAGACAAATAGTTTCACGCATTATAGTTTGTGGTGTCATAGAGATTCCTCCAAAGGCCTATTTGGATTGGTTTTGAAGCGTTTAGATAATGTTTTTGAATGAAAAGTAATGTTTTGAAGCACTTATAATGTTTTTTCTTTAAAATGCAAATAGGCCCTCTTTTTGTTATATCTCACTGAAATTTAATTATTCTTATCGAACTAAGTGAAAATTACGTCATCTATCTATCTTTAACAGTCTAGTTACGAAAAATTAAACATCCCTAAGATTACAGCTGAAGGACATTTCATTCCAACTTCACTGACAAATTAAACATCCTAAACATTCATTGCATTCGTGTACCGTAGACAACTTAGGTTAACTATAGAAAGTGGTCAGGTGGATGCTTGTCTAAGAATCAAGCAACAAGTTGAAAAGTAAACAACTGGGTCCATATAAGAGGAACTATATAGACCAAAAGAATGTGGTTTGTGTGAATAAATGCTAAATTGGGCAAAAACCATTAAGAGTACCGCAAAATTTCAGCACCTTCTAATGGATATCTAAAAGCCTAAGCCTTTTTGCTTAGATGAAAAACATTTAATTAAAGGTAATGAAATTACAAGAGGGTGCAAGGAGACAAAAATCTCCTTCAACGGCATATTGGTAAGATTTAAAAGGGACAAATAGCAGTTACAGAACTTAAACTTGAGACAGAGGAAGCTCAAAATAAAATTGAGTCCATATGCAGTTGCTAGGGCTCTCTCTTTAACACTGAAATACCCTATTTCAGTTTAGATAAGTAAGGCAAAAGAGAACTCCATGAGCATTCTATATAAAAAAAATCTTAATTTTGCACACGGCTGCAAAACACTTGCTCAGCGTCAAGCTGATTGGATGAGGAAGGTTGAAACGAAGATGTTTAGCAAGTTATTCCAAAGCTTGGAAGGAAAAACAACAGGAAGAGGAAGCTTGGCATCTCTCTACTAGTTTTGCAAAGAAAACAAAAATTCAAGTTGAGGTAGGAGTTTATTTCTTTTCAGAATTCTGTCACTGAGGTAGATTTCTTTGGTGAGAGCTGAAGAAACAGCCGTGAAGATGTCAAAGTGATCCAAAAACCAAGTCCCGGTGACATTGCCAAATGACAAATACACCCTTCAGAAAGATCCAGGAAATGGAAGTCACCTCTAACCAAAAAAAGAAAGAAAAAAACACTACTGAAACCAATTGTCTAGCTCAAGAGGAGATGTGCCTTGACCCATTCTAAAAATCAATTATCCACCTCTTGTGGCAGTAAAGGAGGCACTCTTACTCTAAGTCAACCAGAAAGAACTCTTTGCGATAATGATGTAACAATATCAGAAAAACAGTTTTTCATCCTCCAATCACTCTCCTGTTTTGGTACGACCAAATATGAAGATCCTAAATCACTAGCCTGTTTTGGTACGACCTCACTTGAGCATCGTACATCATTAGTAGGAAGAGAAGACTCTATAGAGACAATTTTGAAGTTTTAGTATACGCTGAACTCCTGGAAGAACCTTCCTATGTAAAGGAAAGCAATGGTAAAGCCAGGGCATGAACACATATAGGATAACTCATATGGTTATGATTATAAGTAAGGCCTAAAACATGTAGAACTGATCAAAAGAATCAAAAGACATCTAAACGGTGAGGCAATACAAGTGAAAAGAACTACAAGTCATGACAATACCATGAGATAACCCATGAAAGTCAGATTGCATGCATACCTTGCGAATGGCCTTTATGGCAACCACCAACTTTTCACCTATAAGATCCGTCAAGATATTGTCCTTTTCCAGAGCTTCTACAGATTCAGAAAGTGATTGTGGCAACCTTTGGAACTTTGAACCAAGGCTAAATGGATTTGTATCTGTTTACCATATGATCCGGGTTGTTATTAGAAGTACAACACAGAACATTTTGGAGTACTTTGCATACGCAAAGAAAACATCATGTGAATCCAAAGAGGAAATGCAACCACATAAGCATGTCAAAGGTATAAAAAAAAAAGGTGTAATGGCTAGATTGAAAATGTTCCTCTTCAAAAAGAAATATTGCGCTACATAACATTCAATGACCTACAATTCTATTAAAGCAAACTGCTCTCCACGTTTAGTTTCTAGATGATTAAAGTTAAACTACTTATTTAATAAAGTTATTAATAGTTTCTATCAAGGCAACTGCAACTCTTTCTCAATTTGCATACTCGGGATCGGAGACCTTACCTATATTCTCCTATGAGAACACAGGGCAGCTTAACATCTCTTGTTCATTCAATATGAGCTAATTGTTTCTTTAAGAAAAAGCATGTAACAAGTTTCCATCTCTAGCAAATCCATTGTTATTACTTTTTTTTTTTAACAAGGCACCAACTTTTCATTAAGATTAACTAGATGAAAGAGTACTGCACAAAAAAGCAAGGTCCAAAAGGAGAAAAAGAATGCCCATCTCCACTATATCATAATATTTAATTCCGTTTCCATAATTTTTTTTTTCAATGGCTAATGGCACTATGAAAAGTTGAAAACCTTGTCCCCTACTCCATCCACTTGTATTAGAAGAGTAAAAGTTGGTAGACACCAGGGTTCGAACTCACTCATTGAAGGATAAAAAATGACTGTCTTCACCACTGTATTCCTAAGGAGTACTTCTCCATCTAGCTGTATTATAAGGTATCAGGCAAGTTTTGTAAAAGGGGGCACAAAGTACCGTCCATCAATAAATGGGTTCAAGGCAACAAAGTTTTTTATGTTTCTTTTAATTCAATTTACTCAACTGAAAAAAGAAGCAACGAAGTTACTGTTAGACCTAAAAATTGGTATAGATTTCATGTTTTCAATATTTTAATAGCACACTGTTTCATGTAGTGCAGGCATATATCACAAGAATCAACATCGAAACGAACTAAAGTTGCAGCCTTGCAGGCCTTTAAGTTAAGAGCTTATGTTTTGAGTTTTGATGACATAATAAATGACTAAATCAGAAAGCTTAAATTGACTGATTAGCAAGAATCTCAAACTTTTGCTTTCTGTTCTGTTTCTTTACCGCAAGAAAGAGGGAGGCAAACATCAAAGTGTATCGACACATATCATTACCTAAACCATTGGATATGAAAAAGTTTTTAGGCAAGAATAACTTGTCATTTTTATTAGTTGTGCCATTAATATAAAATCTAAATTATAAGAATAGTAGTACAATAGATATTTTATTGAAACCAGGACACTTACCAGCAGGTTCAGGCAATTGAAGATTGTTCCGAAGGCCATCTAGTCCAGCAGCAACAATAGCAGCCATACCCAAGTGTGGATTTGCACAACCATCAAAACATTTGATCTCAAAGTTACTCACTAAACCATCCGAAATTCCAGGTGGACAAGCCGTTCTAAGTGGAGATTCTCTGTTTTCTTTTCCCCAACATTGATAGGCTCCGCTCCACATATTGGGTTGTAAACGATCATAACTACAAGAAAACAAGTTGCCAAATTGGCAGGGAAGTGACAGAAGTTATTAAGTAGCCACATTACCTCAGATGGAAGCAACCATTATATTATTTGAAAAGTTGATCCATTAAGATGGCAGATTTCATCAATTTTACAGCAGAAACCATGCATGATTAAGAGTCAAGAGAGCATGGAATTGATACTTTGAAAAATAAAACACATGATCTTGAGGAGATAATCAAACAATGAAACAAATAATCAACCGGCCAATGAACAGGACATGCATACAAAGAAGACATATCGTAAGCATAAATGTTATGGGTGCACAACACAAGGACTTTTTCCAAGTGGTTACCCAACTTAATTAACGTTATTTGGTGACCATAGCTACTTATTAGGTCAAATGAAAAAATTGGCAACTGGCTATTATTGTAGAATTTTGGGATTTGGTGTTCACCTGTTTGGAACTGGAGCTGTAAATGCCAAAATTGATGAGATATGGTGTAAAACCCCTGCCATGAACTTTTCCCCAATTGCTGACATTCCATGTTTAGAAGATCCATCAGATGCCATGAAAACATTTTTACCATTCTGCCACAAGCTGACATGCACATGGGAGCCAGAACCAATATCATCCAGATCAAACCTAAGCAATGTTAAGAAATCGCGATGTTATTCATTTCAGAATACCGAGTTTCAAAACACTACAAATCCAAGACAAAAACAATTTTATGGCTGCACCACATTTTCCATCGCTGTACCAATTGTATTGGTTTTGTATTCACAGTCCCAACCATTGTGAATTGTTTGAGGTGTTTGAGTTTTTTCCCCTAAAAGTCCCATGGGGTCTCGTCTCCCTCTCATAAGTTTTTTCAAACTCTTTTGATCTTTCGTGTCAGTTTTTCTGGTTTGTTATTTCTCAGAGTTTGATCTGGTTTCTTTTGATTGGTAGGTCTCTAAATTTCTTGTGGGACACTCTCTAAGTTTGTTGAAGGTTTCTTCTTTTTGGATTATGTTTGTCTCCTATTTTTCTCTTCTATTTGGTGATCTTGTATGTTGGTATAGTAGTCTCTTTTCATAATATCAATGAAATTTATGTTTCTGTTTCAATTTTTTTGACATTGATGAAAGATCAGTGAGTCCATGCTAACTAGTGGCTAAAACTAGCATAGCTAGAAAAGTTAATGAGTCTAGGCCATTATCTTATCAACATCAACACTATGTCACTAATGATCTTGAGCAAGTTTACAAAAAGATGCCTTTGGGATCTCTTTCCCAAATGGGTGCTGTTTATGTAGTGCTGCTGATAAGTCCCAAAGGCACATCTTCATTCACTGCCCCTTCTCTTACTCATTTTTTTTCATCCAATTTGAAACAACAGTCTGGTTCCTATCATAGCCAAGAGAATCTCTTAGGCATTATTGTATCGAATCATTTTACTATTTCTCAAGCCTCAGCAAGGAACTAGTTTAAGAAGTGGAAAATTGTTGCTCTCGTTCTAGTCAAGTGCCCAATTACTTCATTGAACTCTAAAACATACTTGGGAATAAATGTTGCCAACAGTCCATGCTTCCTTGCAGTAGCCCTAATAACTTCCCGTGTGTAAACTAAGTTGTCAGCAGCATTGAGACAAACAGTATGTCCTAAAGGAAACTCAAATTGGCCTTTCCCAGCTTCTGCGTGCACCTACACGAGTAAAAACAAACAAACAACCAAACAAAATCGAAGTTTTGGTCAACTTAAAGAGAAACAGCCAATCTTGATTCTAGGAAGACAGAGAGAAGGGTAACCTATATAACTAGATACTTGATGCGGTAATGATCTGTTTTAGGTATTTATAGTGTATAATTATAACTTACTCTAGTCAGCAAATAAATAAGAATGGTGCATAGAATTAGAGGCATTACAAAGAAATGGCATATAACCTATAGAATAAGTATAATTTTCTGTGTTTTGTACATAGGATTTAATTGAAATAGGTCAAGAGTGGACATAGCCTAGAATACATTAAAAGCACACCTATTAATCTACGTACAATAAAGTTTAGATCTCAATGTTCCATTAGCTTAATTGATGAGTACCCCAATACAAATATAACAGTAAATAATCTACACACTATAGGTATGTAATTGAAGGGTCAATCTCCTCCAAAGCATGGAACTTCACAGTTTCACGTTAGACATCATTAACCATATATAAGTGAAGGGAAAAAGGAAAGTGGCTGGGAAAGTGGTACAGAAACAAAATTTTAAATACTAGTTCATATGCTAACATTTATACATCTAAAAAAATATTATAAGTTATCATCCCACCTACTTCAATCCATATGCACAATGCATCGCAGTGAGAACTACATCCTCCATCCATATATGACATGAAGTTGCTAACCCACAAAAGTAATTGACATGTGTTACTTGAACAAATATTAGGGAACCTGACTTTCTGATGTCCAAAACGTAAATTGTTACAATGTCTTACACGTGATATTTTTCCATACCTGTTCCACAGTGATATTCAATGAGCTCAAGGAATCAACTACTTCATGAAGAAAAGGAGAGGCAGCATCATATGACGATGTAGAACAGTAGGGTACTGAATCAAATGGCACCCAATCTTCTTCTCCATGCCTACAAAAGTCAATTTACATAGAGAAATGGAAACTGGAAAATCGGAAACTGGAAAATCGCAAAATAAAAAAATGAATCAAGGCCATTGAGAATTGTATACGCTACCTAACTGCCTTTTTCAATAGGAAAAACTCGTTTTCAAATCCTGCGTTCAATACCTGGACACAAGACATTTAACAGGGTAAATGTTCTATAGATCTTCAATTCAAAATACTTGAACAATCTTCCGTACCAGGTCAAATTCATCTTTCAGAATTCTACAGACCCTACGTAAGGCTTCCCTAGGACAGTATTCCCAAGCTTCCCCGGGTCTAACTTGCATGTCACCCAAAACCATCTCCTCCTGTTTGTTCCTGTTGAAAAGCAATGGTATAGGTTGAACCCAAAGTGATACCAATTAAGGACTGTATTGTAAATTCCCTTTTTCTTGACAAAGGTAAAATTAAAAATATACATGCACAACTTCCTTTTCCAAAAGGTGTGATACTTGCAAGACTATTCCAGAAACTCTCTTGATGGTTTTTTTTAAGCTACCCAACTCAAAAATTATAATTCAACATGGCTGGAAAAGGTCTAATAAACTGAACATAGCAATTGAGAATTCTGGAGAGAAGACAGTTTTTTTTTTTTGATGAAAAAAACACAATGGCCAATTAAATTCCAAATGCTTTGCACTCTCCTGATTCTCTTCTCACTTATCTGCATACGCAAAAAATAGCAAGTAGAAAAGAATGGACGTTTGTGCTCTTGCTCATTACCTTTATCTAGGATTGATGGGAAGAAAAATTTGCAAATTATTGAAGGCTAGCAGCCAAAAGATAAATATATGCTATGAACTAGACTAATTAGGGGAAAACAAGACAGCAATCAAGGTGCTTGGTAAAAGCAAACCCCCAGGTCCAGACACGTTTACAGCTGAGTTCCTATTAAAATTTTGGGATCTTATGAAGCCAAACTTCCTATCTCTTCTCGAAGAATTTTATAAAAATGGGAGACTGAATAGGTGCATCCAAGAGAACTAATTCAAATGGAAGAATTAGCAGTCTAGATATAAGAGGGTAAATGTTTTGTAAACAATTTTTTCTGTCTATGAATCTAACACCAAAAGCCTACAAGGATTGCTTTGAAACAAATTTCAAACTGCAAAGGCGTTTGGAGTATAATTGGAGCCAACCCCATAGTTTAGGGTACTTTTCATAATTTAAGCTAAAGTCTTTGTATAGCCAAGAAGTAAATATTGAAATAGGTTGATATCAAATTCCTCATCTCACGGTATGACCAACCAACGGTCACCGCAAAACAATCTAAGTAAGTGAAAAAGAGTAGCTTGTCCAAGACAGAACACACAAGTGGATCAATGTAACGAGAAGACTGTTCATATATTTTGACCTCTCATCTAACATTGAAAGCTATTTGAACACATTGAGAAATTTTAGATCAACACAACTAGTTAGAAGAATCAAGAGCTAAAATTGTGATGCAGAGAAACAATGATATAAACGTTCTGGAAGCTACATACCAAGGAACCGCCACTCTGGTTGACAAGTCTGGCAGCAGCCTGATCTCACCCACACCACTAAGATTACTACCTTTAGCTGTACAATCAGCAAAAGAACACATTCCCATGGCAGCACAAGCTAAACCAACCCCATTCCTTTTAACGACATCATTGAACCGCTTAAAGGGAACAGCCTGGAATGATTAGAACATATATCAAATAATGCAAAGAAAGTAAAACAATAATGATGATGCTGATGATACTAAAAAGAAAGTCCAACCCTATGGAAAAAGAATGAAAAGAGGAAGGTGTTTACATGTACATTGGGATGTAAAAAAGAAAAAGTACAAATCTAGTATAGATTACAATAGTAGGGAAGCCCCTCATCCTCCCGATAGAGGTGCTTGCTCCATGCCCAAGAAGTGTTTGAAAGAAGAGTGATTCCATTTCTCTTAGTGAGGAAATTAATAATTTTTTTTAAAAAGTTCAAGGGTCCCACAAATAAAACAATGAATTTGATGGATTTTTAAAAAAAATTTTAATTAGTTAATTAATCAATTATTTATTATTTTTTTTTTCAACAATGCGCGGGTGGATGGGCGGGCCTCCTATCATCTTCTTTGTTTTCCAAGAAAATTAGATTAAAAAAAGTATAGGTACTCTAAGTTGGGACATCCCAGTGACAACACAAGCTGACACAAGGAAAGAATAATAATAAGAAAACTCACACGGCATCTCTGTTGTCCTGAACCATCAACCCAAATGATCCGAACAAACTTGACATCCTCTTGCACAACGTTGGTCTTCATCAAAGGAATAGAAACCGCCGAACTATTTGGCATGAAACTCTCTATCGTCAGATTCATCTTGTACAATTGTACGGCGTTTCGTGTAAACATATCATTCACAGCTTCAACAGCCTCAGAAATTGAGAGATCGCCATCAATACAAGCATCCCGTAGAACAGATAAGACAACATCCCTAGATTTCTTTGCACCTACAAAACAAGGAAAATTTGTTTGAACTATGAACTAATAATAAAATGCAGATAATGGAAGCATTCCTGAGTTACTTCACTCCTTTATCATTGTCCCATTGATACATGTATTCTTCTTTTCATTACATTTCGTTTACGATATACATTTAAGACATCCATACATATTTATATTCAAGTACCTAAATAGTAGGTTTCAGGAAAGGCATATCCATCTGTGCTGAACATCACCTGCAATTTGGTTGCCAAACAACACGAACTTATAAACTTAAACATGCAAAAAATATAAATAAAGTACATACCATAAACTATAACTTCCATATTTATCCAAGAAGGTTGCTCTATGTTACATGTTTCAGTAAACAACTTATAAAATTTTTTAATAGTTAGTACTCTTTCACCTTTTTAATAGGAGCAAGCTCTAACAGTTCCTTGAGTGCAGATATCATCCCATGGACACTAAGCTTAGGAATTGCCAATCCAAAATCAAGGTAGATCTGAGAGATTATGAGCAATAAATTAAGGAGAAAACCTATGCTTGATAAAATATCATAAAATCTTAAACTTCAAGACTAAAAAGATAATGGATAGAAAGATAAATATTTTAACCTGAGGATAAACAGAAGCAAGATATGATGCTTCCTTTGAGAATGGGTAGGATGCATGTAACAAGACTATGTGACACTTGGAAAACCTTTTATCCTCCAGAACAGTCCGAAGATGAAGAGGATTGGTCAGCCGCAAATCTAGATCTTTGTCTCCAAATCTAGAGGTAGGAAATCACAAACATTTATATGCTATATATGACTGATAATGAAGTACTATGGTGATTTGATAACTGAGCATTGAGTACTATGGAAGCGATAAAGTTTAACATATGTTATTTGTTGACTGATAGTAGAAAATCAGTCAAATGAGTCCTTTTCATAACAAGTCATGTATTATTCTATTCCTACCATCTTCAAACTTCCTAGTTTCATCTTTACAAAATCTTCAAACTTCCTAAAGTTCCAACTTCCTTGCTGGAACAAATCCCCCGTATTATATATTTTCATGTTTTTTTTTTATATATAAGAAACAACAATAAGTATATAAGCCATAAAAAGGCAGGAACCAACAAAGCATAAGGGGTGAGGGGCTAAGGAACTAATTTAAAAGATACCCACATTTATCATTTTTTTCCTTGTTCGAATAGCTAGTGCTTATGAGAGGCTTCCATTGAGCTACACAGAAACTTATGAGCTTTATAATTTCAAGCCTAAAAGTAATGTCTTTGGCCTCTTATAGCAGCTATGGCTTTAGAGTAACATCAAAAATTACTTGGACCAACAATATTCAGTCTACTATTTGAGCCTTTGAGTGAATGGTATGAGAGGAACAAAAGGATCTTTGATAACAAGTTTTTCTTGGAATTAAACTTAAATAAATGAAGATTAACTTACCAAATATCATTGAAAAGTTTATGCATCTTATGAAAAATAGACAGAGATATGTATCCAAACAAACAAGCCCCAAACCGCCCTAAAGGCCTTCGGAAAGAGCAAACCCCTAAGCCTAAGAAATCAGGAAAATGGTCGGCAATCTAAGTTGATAAGATAAGAGGCAGTATTAGAGAAAGATTTGTCAGTAGCACTGCAATTAGAAGTTGTATGTTGTACAGCAAATAAATTAGGTTGTCAATTTATATCATAGCTAAGCTTTCAGTTTAAGTCATGGCAAAATGTAGACCAAACGAATGCTGGTGGGTGGTCATTTATCTTACCCAGTATGTATCTGCATTGGCAAGTTGAAGTGTTGAGCAACTTCCAAACTATGAACGAATATATAGTCAATAAGGCTTTTGTTCACTATTCGAACAGGTTTTCCACCTGTAGTTATACAATCACTAGTATATTACTAAGAGAAATAGAGAATTCAGATGAAAGCTTCTTCAAGTTTTATTAACCTTGTAAAACGTCAATGAGACCTTCCTCAGCGTCTTTCCTCGAGACGTTCACATTGATTTGAAGACCACTGCGATAAGCTGCTATACTTTTCAGCGCATAGATGTCATGGGCCAATGTACTACAACTTGGATAAGAAAATACGCAATAGTAGAGAGTATCGTGCGCCAATAATAAAATATAAATTCACAAAACAAAAACAAAGGATATGATTTCAACTTCTGAAGAAATGTTTCTGTGAATGCATCCAGTGTCCAAGAAGATCCACCTTGAAACTCCTATGGACATGAATAAAGCAATGAGACTAAATATAAACTATAAAGTTCAAAGCATCTTCAAGACGAGAAATCAGATATATCTCACTTCATCAAGAATGTTCTCTGCTAAACGCTCGATTCTCAATATTCTACCGACAACTGGAACAAATTTTTTGTGCCAATCTATGTTATGCTTTTTGTCCAACACTAGTCCATCATCAATGAGTACGGCAGATATTCTTGCAGCTTTGAAACATGTTGAGCAAATGGAATCTAATCCCGAAGATTTGCGGTAGTCCTCAACCCCATGCAAGGTAGGTTGACAATCATAAAGTTCAACAATATCCCTCAAGCTCCTCTGTTTTATAACAAGTCAAACACTAATCAGAAAGAAAGAACACAATCCTTCGACATCATACAACTATAATAGTATCACAATCATATTGCCTTATTTTATTTCAGAAGTA
Organism: Cucumis melo; assembly: GCF_025177605.1. Lineage (NCBI taxonomy): Eukaryota > Viridiplantae > Streptophyta > Magnoliopsida > Cucurbitales > Cucurbitaceae > Cucumis > Cucumis melo. Next base: position 8,809,682 of record NC_066864.1, on the reverse strand, counting down.
ATAGAGTTAAATTAAAACGTTGAGCAATCTGCAAATTGTATTATTAAAGATTGTACATTAAGGGTTATTTCCGTCATAACGATTTGCAAACTGTTATCAGGGTTGGGTTTGTAATTATTGCAATTTAAAGATATTCCATTCCACACACTCTTTAAAAGCTACAGTCTTTTGGATACTCACTTCCTTCTCTAAGACCCTACGAATAAAGCTGTTGTGGGCCTAAAGTCCTACGAATAAAGGCGAGGGGTTCTTTCTTCTTCTCTTCTTCGTTTTAATTGATTATGCTGATTTAGCTATCGCAATGGAAATGGAAGATGGCTCAGATTTCTCTACAGGAATTTCTCGATTCTATGGTCTATTCAGTCTAAAGTTCAAATGCTAATCCTGTGGTCAATTAGGAGAGAAGTTCGCGCATATGGCGCGATGGTCGGAGCTCGAGAGAACGAGCTAGTTCGAGCAAATCGGTTCGAGTTCCAAAACCAAGCTCGCATATCCCAGTTCAGTGGAGCGGCAAAGGAAGAACATATACCTTGAAGGAGAGAGAATGAGGAACATGAGCCGCTGCGTCGCCGTGAGCTTCGGAGAAACAGTTGATGAAAGGGAAAGTGGAATCAGCAGCTACCAGATTGTGGGCGTGAGCATCAACCAGCACAGCTTCATCAACTGCTTTCTTCAGAATAGTGAAATCCATAACCTGTCTCGGGATCGGAGCTCGGTCGCTTTAACTTCTCCGGTCGTTGACGAAGCTTCAATATAAACAAAATCCCGAAGTGGACAATGAGTCACTAACTCGCGGCCTTGTAGCTAAATAACGGGAGCATTGACGTGTAATGTTCATTTCTTTATAGTATGTTTTCCAAAAGTGTGCTACAGATGTGTTTTCATTTTGAAAAAAATTGAATTAAGTAATTCTTTTAATATTACTTTAGTTATTTATTTTAAAAATTAAGATTAATTTTATATTTTCTTATAGCATTTTTATTTCCCAACACGTATAATTAAAATCAGAACTTCTACGACTTCGACATCGGGAGTTCAATTTTCTCATATAGTTCTAAGTATTTTCGTCCCTTGATTACTTTTGAAGTTTCAGATATCCTATTAAAACTACAAATTAGCTCTAAATTGATCTTAAATTATCTACTACACTTTAAAATAATTAATTTTATAATACTCGAGTTCTAACCTATATAGACACTTGTCCTGATTCCTATAAACGAGCAGAATTAGAAGTATTAAAAAATAATTATCTCATATTTTATTGTTGTTAATATGTAATGAGTTTAAATCTATTAATAATTTTGTAATTAACTTAATATCTAAAAGAGATCTAACTTTTTAAAAATTAATATTAAAAACATACTTTATGATGCACATGGTATATTCTTATTAAATCTATATCGTATGGTGCACATGATATGTTATTATATATTAAATCTATACTTTACGATATACGACACAGAAGACGTGCTTTTTTATTATTATATGAAAAGGTAAAATTTCATTTAATTCGTCGTTTTATATTCCAATTAATATATGCCAGTGGATTCTTGTTGACTACACAGACAAAAGAAGAAAAAAAACACAAACAAAAAAGAAAAAAAAGATCAGGAATACATTTTATATTACAATTATACAAAACAAAGTGAGAATCTTTTCTATCGACACACAGACAAAAAATAAAGAAAGAAAAAAAAATCAAGACCAAAAAGTTTAAGATTTGAAGAAATTTAATAATCCAATAATGCCAAATATATCCTGTGCTAAAATATGAATTTTATATGGATGAAAAATCAATTCTACTTTATAAAGCAATTTTTTTAAAAAAATAAGAAGCACTCACATTTCTTTTCTCCTAATGGAAAAAATTAAACATTAAAAGAAGAAGAAGAAGAAGAAGAAGAAGAAGAAGAAGAAGGGACAGAGACTCAGTAACACAATCACATATCCTACTTGTTTAATTCACAAACTTCTCAATTGTGTTCATTGTGGTGTAGTATTAGCCTGTTTTTCAATGACTCAAAAACTCGAATATTTATTCCAAATGGTCTTATCTCACTGACAATTTATACATTAGAAGTAGAATTTGAATAAAAAGCATAGATTGGATGAACCTTTCAAACCTGCCATCATGAAAGATTAAGAATGTCTTCATTTTATACGAGCAAGTACGACGGATATCAATTATCCAATCGAAGAACGGTCTAAAGTAGGCCATCCTTTGCTAACTGCTAGTTTTGATTCTGGAAAGCGAAAACGAGGATGATAAATATGTTAAAAAACAAATAGGTTGGATAGATTTGGTCGGAAAACGGCCAACTCTGATTGACCGCTCCACACCATTTTAGCTAGTTCAATCGTAAATGCTACACTTCAGTCCATATGCACAAACCAAAGAAGTAAAACTACATATCCTTTACATTAACAAAATCTTCATACCAAGGTCAAATGCATCCTTCAAAATTCAAGAGACCTTACGCAACGCTTCTCTTGAACACGATTCCAAAGCTTACTTGGTCTGAGAATAAGAAGATGCATCTCTTCTTGCTGGACCAAAAGTAATATCAATTATCTATACCCGTTTGGATAGATAAATTCACAAAATAGGCATTCTATTCAAGAATCTAATCAATAGTACATTAATATCATAACAACAAGATTAATTAAACAGTTTAGTTCGATCTTTTTATTTCTTTCAAAGCTCGGAGGGTTTTGCCGTCAATCTTCTTTAAAAAAGAATGAAAATAACTGTTTTCGAATTTCAAAGAGGGAATTCGAAAAGATTAGGTAATTTTTTAACTAAAAAAAAATGAAAAGACCCCATTCGGCTGCACTACTCCACTACCTTGGGCCGGCGCGCGCGACTCGAAGAGGAGATTAAGAGATGGAGAACTCCGGTCCGGTGAGTACGATTCAACTTTACTTACCGTTCGGCGCGCGAGAACATTGTACTTTCAGCAATGGCGACAAGATAACCGAAACTGGATTCTGTTTTCCTGAAAAGTGAATCGGAATGTTTCGATTCAGCGCAAGTAACATGTTTTTAACAACCTTAGTTCTTTCAGGGATATTGAATTTTAGAATGAAGCGAAATTAGTGGAAAAAGATAACAACATTTTCTTCCGCTCACTGCTACTCCCATTGAAATTCTAGGGCTTTGAAATTTGAAGAAGAAAAGCATATGGTTTTCGGGATTTGAAGAAGCAAACTCCATTGAAATTCTAGGGTTTAGGAATTTGAAGAGAAAAAAGTAGTCCCATTAAAATTCTAGGGTTCGAAATATGAAGAAGAAAAGCAGAAATTAAACCAGCATCGGCTTCTATTCTGATTGCAATTATCAATCAAGAGCGAAGCCTGAGAAAGTTGCATGAACTTGGTGGAGAACAACGACGAAAAATGTAACGTTATTTATAACAAAGAAATCAGCGTCTAATTCACTCTACGCGAATTAAACGCGAGATGTTTTGTTTTAGGAAATGATGTATTAAATAAATTTAATTGATTTTCAAGAGAAGTAAATGAAATATTAGATTTTTTTAAAAAAATCACATCAATAACCATTGCATAATTTCTCAAACTATAGAAAAAAAAAAGGAAAGTTTGCAAAAAAAAAAAAAAAAATTTATGATAATAGGATTCACGTCTACATTTTTTTTTAATTACAAAAATAGTAAATTTAAAAGTGAATAGTCTTCTAATAGCTATCTAATAGGTGGTGCGAGTTACTTCTTTTCTAAATTTTCTTGTGCAATTTCCCAAAAAAGACAAAGGTAATAATAAAAAAATAAAATATTTGACAAAATATTTACTATTTATAGAAAAATCAAATGTAGTAAATTTTATATTTTAAGTGATTTTATTCAATAAAATGTAAATAGTATGTTAGTTTTTTCTAAAAAACAATTGCATAAATCATTTTAGATTGTTCCGGAGAGAAATACAATTTTCAATTAATTAAATTATCTTGATAAGAAATGGTTTAAAATACACTCCTCTTTCTAATTAAAACCAAACATTTACTTTTGTATTTCAAACAAATATTAAAGATTTAGAAGTAAAAATATTGGAATTATAAAAGACGGTAAATTTGACAAACTATATATAAATTTTTATCATTTCTAATTTAAACAAACAAATAAGATTTTGTTTTTAACTTTATATTTTGAATAACATTGTAGGCTTGATCAAAATTACATTCCTATATTAAATCTAACGGCTAAATAACTTATGATGAGTGAAGGTAAATTTATCGTTTTTTTCTTTTGAAATAAGGTAAGTTTAATCTTATATCATTTAACGATTGTTGTTACTATTAACTAGGTTAACTTACAAAAAGAAAAAATAACCTAAATTTTATAGTTTGTGTAAAAAGATTCCTAAAATTTTAAAATTTTAAAAATGCTCTTAAATTTAGTTCTCGACGAGGATTCAAATACATATATTTTACCGTTAGTATTGGATAAAAATAGTAAAAATTTTGTTTAAAAAATATCATTAGACAGTTGAAAAGTTTCATAAATAAGGTTGGAAAAGTTGTAATTACATGTTCCAAGTATTTACACTTCCATTAATTTCTTGTCATCATAAAGCTCTCTAAAGTTCTAATCTTCCCTTTTTTTTACTTGCTAACTCATCATAAATAAAATTATTTGACTAAGGCCCTATTCAACGGGAAAAACTCCAACCTTGGTAATTTCAATCTCAATGTATCATATGATATTATTGCTTACGATTAATGAATGTCATGATATGTTTGAATTGGCTTTCTAAATACTTGCTTAGGAAATCAATTTGAAATAAGTTCGTCTAGTTTCTTTTGTGTATAAACGTAGTTGACTTCTGTTAGTGAAAAGTGTGTGATGATATATGAAGTAGCCAATATATGCACCATTACTTACCCATTTTCCTGATTTTTTTTCTTTCTTGCATGGATGTATCCTACAGGAAGGTTGATATAATCTTGCGCATGGCAAGTTAATAAAGCATAGGTAGGCTTAGGAATAGTTTAAAGTATAGGTAGGCTTAAAAATAGTTTTTCTTTACACACAGCAAGTTTCTTTAATATAAAAGAATATGGTACAGAAACATTATTGATTATTGTGTTTTTTCTTTTATATTTTTATTTTCTGATTTATCTCTATTCAAGTCATGCTTATCGTGAACCAGTACCTATGATATTAAACTAATAATTGTATCAATTTAGATCATAAACTTTTATAAGTGTATCAATTTATATCTTGAACTAATTTTGTAAATGTGTCAATTTAAACCCCTATTATGTTTCTTGTACATTCTTATAAGAGTTTAAATTGATACACACGTGAAATTTCAGAGTTTCAATTAATGTATCTATGAAAATTTAAGGCTTATATCGATAGAATAGTTAGTTTAGGGTTTAAAGAATCGATACAATTCCCAAAGTTTAGTGTTTAAATTGATACAATTATTAGTTTAGGATTTAAATTAATACAATTATTAGTTTAAGGTTTAAATTGATACAACACAAAATGGTGTAAATTGGTGTTTGCTAAAAAAGAAAAAAGAAGAAGAGCATTTAGTCATATATCATATTATAACTTAGGTCATTGTTTGGTAACAATTTGGTTTTTATTTTTAAAAATCTAACGACGTATTTTATCTACATGTTTGACAATGATTTACATATTTTTTACATATACGAGTTGAATTATTCGTCATTCGAACAAAACAAGCTTTTAAAAGTACTCTTTTTGTCTTAAATTTTTGGTTTAGTTTTTTAATATATCGGTAAAAATTAGATGATAAAGCATGAAATTTAGCAGGCCGACAGATGTAGTCTTAAGGTAATTTCAAAAAACAAAAAACCAAAAACGAAATGGTTACTAGAACGTGATTGAATACAAATGATCATATTAGTGTGGAGGATTGTTTTGGAGAACATCTTTAATCTAGTACGTGTTTGGTTGCAGATATTGATACGCACCACAATCAGCTTTTTACAAGACCTATAAGTTAGCTATATACTGTAGCAGATTTATATTCTTTATGCTTCAACAAGGTACTTTCTCAACTTGTATGTGTATATATATGTGATATTTTGTACTTTCCTCTCTCTATATATGTTAAAGCCCTAGAACTTAGATGATAGTGTTGATTGGTAACTGGTTCTTACAAATAGTTGTGATGATCATAATTATTATAATATCCCCAAGTTTCTATAGGTATTTGATTGCAACGTAGATGTTTTGTTAACAATATGAATTTCTAATGTCTTTGGTATTTGATTGATCATTTTGACTTTTTTTGTTCGATGCTTACTTTGGATTTAATACACTTCAATAGAATAAGAGAAGAGATTCATTTCTTACTCATACATTCCGTAGTGCAGTTGAAAAATAATCTTAATTAATTTTCATTATAACATCAAATAGTATTCTTATAAATAATTTTTTATTCATTTTTTTTAGTGGTCGACAAAGAAAATTTTGAACTATAATTTCTTCTTATCAGATAAGAACAATTGACTTATATAACATCATTTTTATGGTATATGTGCGCGAGTTGGTACTTAATAGTGTTGTATAAGTTGCTTGTATGCATCTTGATGCTTTGAGTAGTACTTTACTTCTGCCTGCAAATAATAAAATTATTTTATATTAATATAAGTGAAATTTAAAGGAATAAAATAATATTGAAGAAATTTGAGAAAGCATTAAAATCTTTAACACAGCGAATGAAAGTTAAATATATGTTAGTGAATAAATATGTATATATATACCTTGCGAATTTCCTTAATGGCAGCCAACAATCTTTCACCTATGAGATCTGTGAATGTATTGTTCTTTTCCAAATGTTCTAAAGCTTCCGAAAGCGATTGAGGCAATCTTTGAAACTTCAAACCCATGTAAGAAGGATTTGTATCTGTGTATTTATCATATCACATAGTGTATGAAAATTAGTGCATGTGATGTCCTTTTTATCTTTTAGGTAGGATTAGCACACTTATCCTTCCCCACTTTATTGAAAAATTCAATAAGTTCATATATGTTTTCATGAGAAAGACAAACAATACAAAAAGATCTGATACCGACTTTGTCTATTTTCTCCCATAAGAACATAATTAGGGTAGTTTATGGTCTATTTAATAGATAATTTGAAAGCATAAACTTGAAAATAACATATTCAATGAAAAGAGTGTTGTAATTTTATGAAGAAATATGTAACGCAGATAAACATGGCATGTATGTGAGCAATTTGAAATGATTAAAATGTTAAATGTGATTTTAACAATTATTTCATAATCATGTCGCTAAAACAAACATGTGAATAAGAAAAGCAATTAAAGTTACATACCAATGGGTTGAGGCAACTGAAGGTGGTAACGAAGGCCATCAAGTCCAGCACAAAGGATCGCTGCTAAACCCAAATATGGATTTGCACAACCATCAAATGATTTTACCTCAAAGTTACTCACTAAAGTAACACCAATTCCAGGTGAACTAGCCGTTCTAATTGGGACTTCTCTATTATCTTTACCCCAACAATGGTAAGCTCCACTAAATGTATTCGGTTGTATACGATCGTAACTACAAGAAAACAAACGCATCAATCTATTATGATATCATCTTTAAATCATCGATATAGATTCAAAATCTTAAGAATGTGAATATTGTATACGTATTTAATATTCTATCTAATGAAAATTAAACATAGGCAATATATAGCTTAGATCATCTTTCGTTGAATATAATTTGGTGGTGTTCTCTCACCTGTTGGGAAGTGGAGCTATGAAAGGTAAAATGGATGGAATGTGATATAAAACTCCTGCCATGAACTCTTCCCCTATTGTTGACATCCCATGTTTGGAAGATTTGTCAGCGGCCATTAGAACATTTTTCCCATTCTGCCATAGACTGATGTGCACGTGGCACCCAGAACCGACGTCATCCATTGCATACCTAAATAATTATTAAATAAACAAATTTCACGTAACAATATACTTTACATGATTGATGAGCTGCACAAAGATTGATGCAAATCATGATACATATTTAACTATCTTTCGTTTTGAAAGATGGAATGTTTTCTTCTTTTGCTAATATTTATTTAGAATCGAGCGTAACTATGAAATGATGAGGTTACATGAATTAGAATAGATCGCTAAATAAGAAACTATAATATTAATTTACACTTATCTTTTTTTATAGTCAATTCTGAATAAATTACACTAGCAAAATCTATAAAACAAGTAAGATTAATTTTGTCATGACATGATCCCAAACTGTACTGAATGGATTAAAAAAAAACCTACGGTGAAATTTCTTGTAGTATCACATGATCCCAAACTGTGAATGAATTAAAAAATGGGTGCAATAAATATACCAAAATATTTTTCTTTCATATCTATGAGATCTTTAGTGCACTTAAAAGCTGAAAAATATAAGAAAAGAGAATGTTATCAAATGGTGGTCATTTATTCTTAATCAAGCGTACTTGGGTATAAATGTTGCCAACAATCCATGCTTTCTAGCAACAGCCTTAATTACTTCGCGAGTGTAAACTAGGTCATCTGCAGCGGTGAGACATGTAGTATATCCTAAAGCAAATTCAAATTGACCTTTTCCAGCCTCTGCATGCAACTGTAAAAGAAATCAATAAAAGTTTCAATTGATAATTTTGTTTTAAAATAATAATAATAACAAAGGGTAGTCTCAAATGGGCATTCATACATATGTGTGTGGTGTATATTGTGGTATTATTCACTTGAGTTCGTGTGATTGTCGAAGACATAAGTATATGTCACAATCCTTAGAATTTTTTTTTTTTAAAAAAGAAACATTTGGTCAGTAGGTGCACCCGAAAATCTTCACTAGGTGGACATCCCTTTAGCACCATCATCATCCCCGCTTCGTTAATGATAATAAAAGGAATACATGAAGTCGAAAGAAAAAACCAATGGGGCTAGAGATAGGCCCAAACAACCCAAATTAAAATAGTACAAATTAAAGGAAAGCATTAAATTTTATGGTGCTAGCAGTGTAATTATAGAACTTAGGAGATCTGCTAGTCCATAGGCCAGCAGGAATATCTTCCCATACTTCTAGGTGATTTTTCTTGGTTGTTGAATAAGATTCTACTATTTCTTTCACCATCCTTAAGATTTTGATAGTTTGTTGTGGTAGATCTTGAGCTCTTCCATCTTTGTTCGTTACTCAGTAAACTTTCTTGTTTTTTTTTTTTAAAATTCAAAATTCATACCTGTTCTACCGTAATATTTAAGGAGTTCAAAGAATCAACTACATCGTGGAGAAAAGGAGCAGCGGCATCATATGAAGATGTAGAACAATATAACGATGAATCAAATGGCACCCAATCTTCTTTTCCATCTCTACATACACAAGTCAATTTAAATAGAAAAATATAATTTATTGGCGATTTCCAAAATAGAAAAAAGAAAGCCATAAATAACTAAAAACAATATGATATATATAAATCCTCACTTGACTGCCTTTTTCAATAGCAAAAACTCAATTTCAAAGCCTGCTTTCATTTCCTGTGAAGCAACAGAAAACATATTTAACCCAGTAAATAAACAATTTGAAGATCTAATATATAAGTATTAGAAAGAAAATTTTTGCTATAAGTTAGTATCAAGAAAGAGAGTTTGAATAATAAATTTAGGATATACCAAGTCAAATTCATTTTTAAGAATAGTAGAGACTCTACGCAAGGCTTCCCTTGGACAATATTCCCATGCTTCACCAGGTTTAATATACATGTCACCCATTACCATTTCCTCTTGCTCCATCCTGTTTCAACCACAGTATATTTTTTGTTTGGTTAGGCTTAAAATCACTTTTAAACATTTTTTAATTATTTAAAGATAAATTTGTTTAGAAATTAAACCTAATTTAAAACTATAAAAATCATTTTTTTTTAAAAAAGAATTGAAGATCGAATATATAGTAGTCTCATCAAATAATTTCTCGATGACAACGTAAGTACGATTGAAATACAAAAATACCAAGGAATCGTCCGTTTGGTTGATAAATCTGGTAGCAATCTAATCTCACCAGCACCAGTAAGATTTTTCCCAATTGGAACATCAGTATGAGAAGATCTTGCCATACATACAACAGATAAACCAATCCCATTCTTTTTAACCACATCATTGAATCTCGTAGAGGGAATAACCTACAATCATAACAACATTATATTAATCAAAACAAAATAAAAAAAAACAACAAATAATGATGATGATCATCAAGGACACAAAATTAAGAAACTTCCAAAAATAACTAACATGAACATAATTCAACTAATCTGAAATTTTGTAATATATATTGATTCCATTTCAAAATTAAAGATTTGATTTTCCAACTCTACCGGTTGTAAAAATACAACAAAAAGTAAAAAGTAACACATTTTATATATCTATATTGTAGTACTTGAAATAAATTTTCTAATTAAGCGATTATATGTTCATGTGCACACTACATTGTTTTCAATTATACAAAATTATTTAAAAATTTTGGACCTCATCACATAATTTTCAAAAGATGCTAATTAAAGTGACCACCTTGATTAGTAGGAGAGTTAGTATGCAATTAAATTATGTATTAGAGTGACATGACTTGACTATATCTTTTAGGTTGCACACTATTTTTTTTCTTTTTGATTGCACCTCAATTAATTAAACAAGTAAACAAAACATGAAAATATTTATAAATTTAACAATAAACATACTACAAAATAATAGATTGATCCGAGGGTCAATTTGGATTTATAGGGCATTTAAAGAAAAATAGGAAAAAGGAAGGTGGTTTCAAAACAATAAGTTATTTAAACCTTGAAACCTAAAACTATATAAAACAAATTTACTGTAACATGTTGAAATGTATGAATTAAATTAAAGTTAATCTCCAACTATAAAAGTATGATATTATGAAACTTAGTAAAGTGAAAGTCAAAAGATAGAGAACTTAATCTACAACAAAAAGAAATTTAAAATTAAAATCAATAGATACTGTATATTTAAAAAATGAAATAAAATAAAATCTCACACGACATCTATGTTGTCCGGAGGCATCGACCCAAATAATGCGAACAAGCTTCACTTCCTTCGATACAACGACTTTCACTTCATGAACTCCACCATTCTCACAATTACTCAAATCCATCTATCGATCTTACTTTCACTTACGATTACTTTGCTTCTAATTTTTCTTTGCTAAATGTTCATACTTCCCTTCCCCATTTTAAATGATTGGGTGATAGAATCAATTCTCTCTTTTACTAAAACAATATTTATAAAATTGGGGAATATTTTAAAAATATATATTATTTATTTCGAGCAGATAGAATGGAATTTGGGTTCATTTGATTATTATTTCTTTTTACTTTTCCAAATCGTAGTTCAACCATCTCCATTTGTGGATTTTGTTGCATTCTATTTTTTTATATATATTTCAATAAAATGAAGTAATCTGAATTTTTCAACCTTTAGCACAAATTAATGAATTACTATATTATGTTTAGCCTACGACTTTTTTAATTCGTTACTTTACTTTCTTTTTTTTTTCTTCCTTTTTTTAATCTTATGTACGAATGAGACCGACGACTTTTTTTTATTAATTAACTAATTAATTAATTATTCTACCATTTTTGTCCTTTATTTTTGTATGAGTTATCTATTTGTCAACTTTATTTATTATAACAAGTTAAAATTAAGTAATATTTACAAATTTAGTAAAAATAGAGCAGAATCCTTATAAAAAATTATAGCTCATTCGAGTTGTTTTTTTTTTTTTTTTACAATTTTTGGTAAGTTTTCTAAAAAAATATAATTAACCTTAAAAGGAAAAACAACCTTAACGTTAAATTAATTATTAATTTTCTTTGATTACCTTTTTCCTACAACTAAACTCGTTAAATCTTTAGTAAATCCTAAAAAGTAAATAATTTGTTTACATTTCTTAAAAAGAATCAATCAAGTGTAATGATTCTTTGATGATTTTTTTTTATAAAATGAAAATAGTTGGTTTTAAATCCTACTTTTTAGTTAGAAAATTTATTTTGAGGATAAAATTCTTAAATATATTTACAAATATAGCAAAAGATCATCAAATTATCTACGATAAATTGTCATAAACTATTATATTTATCTATTTATTATGATAGACACGTATATTCTATGACAATCTATTACCGATAGATCATTTGCAATATTTGTGTAATTTTTATAGTTAATTTTGTCATATTTAAAAATAATCTATTTTTAAATTTAATTAACCATCCCTTATTTTTTAATGGAGAAAATATACAAATAAATGGATCTATATCGTTTGGATACAATCGTATTTATTTTTTAGTAGATATGAATTAGTTAGTAATTATAAAAACTTTCCTAAATATAACACGTTACGGAAATATCTACGGCGCATGTAACAAAGTCCATTTAGCCATTTTTTAAATATTCCAAATTTGTCTTTCCATCCTTTTCTCCTCCGATTTTTTATCGTCTTCTTCTTCTCTCATTTCTTCCATTTTTTTTAGATTTGGTAACCAAATCTATTTTTTTTTATTACGGTTTCTTCTTTTTCTTTTTTTTCATTGTATCGTCTTTCTTTTTTCTTTTTTAAATATAAAGAATCTTGAAAAAATTGGTTAGACATTTAAATTATAGTAACCAAAAACGAGAAGATCATATAAAGAATATTGAAAAAAATTGTTTATACCAAATATTGAAAAAAATAGTCTTTTTTCTTTTTTTACGCAGAATCTTGAAAAAATTGGTTAGGGATTTAAATTAAAGTAACAAAAGATCGTGTATAAAAAATATTAAAAAAATCTTTTATACCAAAAAAAAAAAATCGTTTAACGTTCGTGTAGCCAAATCTAAACGATCCTATATCAAAATTTGAATTTTTTCTAGATTTGAAACCCCAAATCTAAACGATCGTGGTCAAATTTAAACGATTGTATAGTCAAATCTAAACGATCGTGTACCCAATTAATTAAAGTACCAAATCGCGTTACAAAATATATTACGTGCATTGTTGACGAGACATTTTTGTTATTTTATACGGTGGACCTTTGTACTTTTTCCATTGACAATGTAAGCTTTTTTATATTTTTGAAAACACCTCTAATTATAATTTATTGGCATCAAATAAATTATTCAAATAAAATTTATTATGAGAAATTAATACAGTAGTTTTAAGATAATTTTCAACTAAATTTTCTACTATAATTTAGTTGAGAAAAGTTACGGATACAAATAATTTAAATTATATTAATTTCAGAAAAGCAAAATTAATAAAAAAGATGTTATATAAATTCAAGTTGTATTAATTAATTAATTAAACGGTATAGATTCCATTTTTCTTTTAATTTCTTAAGATAGAATTGATTCTCTTTCTTGCCTTTTCAAAGCAGATTTTTTAATGAATTATATATATATATATATATATATATATATTAAGTTAATTTTGATATACCTAACAAAACAAAACATGCCTTACAATTCGTCACTTCTCTATCTTCTTTTTCTTTGCAATTTATTTATTTATTTTTTCAGATTTTTTCAATCCTTTCCTTTTCTGTTTTTATTTTTATTTCAGATTTTTCTGGTTCTTCCGTTCATTTTCTTTTGAGTAAATAAAATACAGATTTCTTACAATATTTTATTTCTTATCTTTTTATTCGTTTTCTTTCTTGCCGTCCCTCCTCCAAAATATCAAGATCGTCTAATCCTACTTTGATATGGTTTAAACGATTGTTTAGATTTGAAGCATCTGCTACACGATCACGTATCATGATCGTTTAGAAGAATAATTACACGAAACATTTTTTTATCGTAAAAAAGAACTACATGATCGTGTATAATTGCCTATACTACGCGAATGTGTATGATTTCCTATATAATCGTGTATCATGATCATTTAGAAGAAAAATTATATGAAACATTTTCACATCGTTAAAAAGAACTACACGATCGTGTATCATTTCCTAGGCGTTCGTGTATCACTTCCTACACTATCGTATATCATGATCGTTTAGAAAAAGAATTACATATATGCATTTAGTCGATTAATCGCGTGTTAGAATTGGACATGTTTTGTATTATCCATCGTGGGTTTGTTGGGTTTTTCTGTTTTTGACATTTAAAAATGTTTAAATATAGCAAAATCCGTCAAAATCTATCGCTGTATTTATCAATATTGGTTTACCACTGACAAACTATAAGAGTCTATTAGCGATAGAAGTCTATCACATAGGTTTTGTTATATTTACAATTTTTGAAAATATTGCTACATACTTAATCAAATTTTTAAAAATATTGCTACATGCTTAATAATTAATTTTAAAATTGGTTAACTCTTTCAAGAAATCATATATATTACAGAAAATCAAATGGTTCTCTTGAATTTTTACATTAAAATATGAATTTAGGGTCAAAGCGAGCATATTTATGAATATTATTTTTTCTACTTTTTGAATGGAGGTAATACTCTTGAAAACCACCGTCCATGGATGAATTTCACACCTTTTCTTAGGGGTGTACATAAGCCGGGTTGGAGGAAAATTATGGACCAACCCAAAGTATCCGGGTTGGCAAAAAATGAACCCTATCGGTTCAATTCGTAAGGGTCAACCCAACCCAAAAAATTCGGGTTGGGCCGGGTTGGGTTGGCGAGTTTTTTTTTTTTTTTTTTCATCTCTCCATATATTTAGACAAATTTTCATATTATTTTTCAATATGCAAGGTGAACTAATTATTATTTAAGGTACAAGGTGACAAATATATATGTGTGTTATACATTCAAATTTCAAGTATAGAATGTTAATTCAAAATAAGGTTTACTTTTAGGTTTTAGGTGTATATATATATGTATCTATATATGTATATATAATCGGGTTGGGCCGAGTCAACCCTACCCCTAACTTGCACAACCCCGAAAACCCGGCTCAACCTTTTTTTCTCTAATTTTCTAACCCAACCCAACCTAACCCAACATAAAATTTAACGCAACCCAACCCTTACGATTTGAGTTGGGTAATCTGGGTTGGTCGGGTTACTGGTTTTTTTGAACACCCCTACCTTTTCTTTTATTCACTTACCCTTTAAATTTTTCTCGTGCTTCATTCAATATATTATTTTTATTCTGCGGCGCTTGCTATGAAATAAAATGTGTGGACGATCCCCAATGGTACTGCAAGCCCCAGCCTGGCCAGCCTTCCCTAATGGTAACGGGCACCAACCACTGTCCGCCCAATTACAACCTCCCTAGAGACAATGGTGGATGGTGCAATCCCCCACTCGAGCATTTCGACATTGCGAAGCCTGTTTTCCTCAACATTGCTGAGTTCAAGGCTGGCATTGTCCCTGTCACTTACTGCAGGTATCTTATACTATGTTTTAAAATTTTAATCATTAACATAATTATAATCGATGGTAATTTTAAAAATAGTAATTAAATATATAATAGAGGTTTTTTTTTTTAAAATATAAAAAAGCGGTAAAATATTTGCACTATATAGAACAATTCCGAAAATAGGAAAAGGCTAGAGGCCCACCGTGTAAAATACAAAAAATATCCAGTCAACTACAATGTCAACAACTCGCGCCTAATATATTTGCGATCATTTAGATTTGACTATTGTTTAGTACACGATCGTTTAGATACGTATAATTTTGTTAGACGATCGTTTAATTTGGTTACGTTTAAATTTGGTTACACGATCGTTTAGATTTAATCGTTTAGATTTAGATTTAACTATTGTTTGGTATACGATTGTTTAGATATGACTACAATTTATTTTTTCAATTCTATGGTTTAATTTTGTTACACGATTAATTTGGTTATGTTTAAATTTGGTTACATGATCTCGTTTAGATTTGGGTCCCGATTGTTTTTTTCAAATCTTGGTACACGATGATTTAGATTTGGCTAAACAATTTTTTAAAATTCTTTTGCTAGATTTGGCTAAACGATTTTTTAAAATTCTTTTGCTATACGATCTTTTAGATTTGGCTAAACTATTTTTTAAAATTCTTTTACTACACGATCGTTTATTTTGGCTACTTCAATCTGAATGATTTCTTTCAAGATTTTTTATACACGATTTTTTAGATTTTGCTATTTTTTTTGTACACGGTCGTTTAGATTTGGTTATCCAAATTCAAACGGGAGGAAAATAAGAAAGATAATGGAAAGAAATCACAACGAAAAAAAAAGGAAAAAGAAGAAACACGATGAAAATATTAAACAACGTAAAAAAGAATCATAAAAGAAAAAAGACGAAGAAAATATTAAACGATGTATAAGAGAATCAAAAAAGAAGAAAGACATTAAAAGAAATCGCAAAATCAGAAAAGAAGAAAGACGATTGAAAGAAATTGCAGCGAAGAAAAAAAAAAGAAAAGAAGAAAAACGATGGAAAGATTTAACGACGTAAAAATAGAATTGAAAAATAAGAAAGATTATAGAAAGAAATTGCAGAAGAAGAAAAGAAGAAAGACGATGAAAGAAATCGCAAGGGAAGAATAGGAAAGAAATCGGAAGGGAAAGAAATCGGAAGAGAAAGAAACGATTTCATGGAGGAAGAGAAAAAGATGGAAAAGCAAACTTGGAATATTTGAAAAATGGCTAAGTCTATGGCTTTGTTACACGCGGCTACCTCCGTATGTAAGTTTTCTTATATAATAATATTTAAAAAAGATTACAAATATAGCAACATCTCTCTAAAATAGACTTTGATAAATATTTGTAACATGATCTATCAGATTTCTATAATTGATATTTTAACAAATTTTGCTATATTTGTAAATTTTTTAAAATATTGTTATATTGTTAATTACTTTGAATTTAATTGCTATATTTGCAACTAACCAATTATTAATCCAATTCTAAAGAAAAAAAATATATGGTTTTATTTTAAGCTTTTTAAAACATACAATAAAACAAAATCTAAAAATGGGGTTAGTTATATCAATGAAATCTCTAAATTAACTATTATATCAATTTAAATTATGTTCACAAGTATATCAAATTTACCCCTTTAGATTTTGTTTGACCAAATTTGTTATGTATGAAACTTATGGTTAGAGCAAATGAAGTGGGAGATGACGAAGATGCTGCAAAGATATTCATTTAATGGAAATGTTTCTACTAACCCTTATCATATCTTCTTTAAAAAAAAAAAAGTCAAACATTTTCATAAATCAATCATTTTAGACACTCATGTTTCGATTACATTAATTTGTAATTTTTCAATTAAAAAAGATGAAAAAGTGAAAAATGCCTTATTCGGCTGCACTTCTCCACTACCTTTGGCCGGCATGTGCGCTACTCGAACAGGAGCTTAAGAGATGGAGAACTCCGGTCCGGTGAGTACGATTCAACTTTACTTCCCCTTTGACGCGCGAGAACATGGTGCTTTCAGCAATGGCGACAAGATAACCGAAACTGGATTCTTTTTCCTGAAAAGTGAACCGGAACGTTTCCATTCAGCGCAATTAACATGTTTTTAACAACCTTAGTTCTTTCAGGGATATTGAAATACGTACAACATTTTAGAATGCAACGAAATTAGTGGAAAAAGATAACAACATTTTCTTCCGCTCGCTGCTACTCCCATTGAAATTCTACGTCTTTGAAATTTGAAGAAGAAAAACATATGGTTTTCGGGATTTGAAGAAGCAAACTCCATTGTGGACTATCAATGATTTTCCTGCATACGGTAATTTATGTTGGTGTAGTGTCAAAGGTTTTAAGGCTTGTCCAATATGTGGAGAAGAGACTACTTCAATCAGACTACAACATGAAAAAAAAATGTATACATGGGACACAGGAAATATTTGTCAAGACATCATCCTTATAGAATACAGAAAAAGAATTTTGATGGTAAGCAAGAGCATGAAAATCCTCAACAGCCCTTGTCAAGAGAGGTCATCTACTTTAAACTCAAAGAAATGATATTTTCCTGTGGGAAGAAGTGTGGCAAGAATAATAACGAAGGTAACAATGACTATTGGAAAAGAAGATTAGACTTCTTCGAACTACCATATTGGAAGAACTTACATGTACGACATTGTCTGGACGTAGTGCATATTGAGAAGAATGTATGCATGAATATAGTAGGAACATTGTTTGATATACCAGGCAAAAGTAAAGATGTGATGAATAGTAGACTTGATCTAGTGGAGATGAATATAAGACCAGAATTGGCACCAATGGTTACAGATAATAGAACTCACATACCTACAGCATGTTATACATTGTCAAGAGAAGAGAAGTATCGGTTTTGTAAGACTTTGTCTGAAATTAAAGTTTCAGAAGGATATTCATCAAATATTAGAAGTCTTGCAATACTTGACTGTCACGTTTTAATGCAACAATTGCTTCCAATTGCAATACTTGCATATGTTGTTGATTAAAATCTCCATTAATTTAGTATCTGTAACTTGAATACACTTTGCTAAGATGAGACACTCTGTTTTACTTGTCAGGCGCTAAAAGTTGTTCTCAGCCTTCTACTTCAAATCCCAGCACTTCATAATCCATTTTCATTCAAAAGGTTGGTTTTCTCTCCTTTTGTACTTTGTGCTAGTGCATCATTTGATCAATTTTTTTACTTTTAGCCATTGATATGGTTGTAGGTGTTTTAGCTTTGAGTTTTGTTATTCGTTGTTGGTTTTGACATTTTTGTGAAGTTCCGTAATGAATTTAGCTAAGTTTGTGGGCTGAATGTGGTATTTGCGATTATGTGTTTTTGAAGTGTGTATGTAATTTATCTAAGTATGTGGGTTGAATTTGGTGTTTGTGATTATGTGTTTTTGAAGTGTGTATGTAATTTAGGTAAGTTTATGGGCTGAATTTGGTGTTTGCGCTTATGTGTTGTTGAAGTGTGTATGTAATTTAGCTAAGTATGTGCTCTATGTTGTTGAAGTGTGTTGTTGATCATGAAGTGTTGTTGAAGTGTGTTGTTCATCATGAAGTGAATGTGATGTGTTTATGTGGGTGAATGTGTTGTCTTGTTGAATCATTTTTTTTCCTTTTCTTTTCTTATTAGGTTTTGCCACAATCCATTGGAGCAATGAAGCCATATTTACGCCAATTCATTGATGTATAGGCTTTTTTGTAGGTTTGGTAGGAAATTTTTTTGTTTAAATGTAGTTATTTAAATAGTTCGTTCCTACCAAAACATATTTGTACCAACAATTAAAGCAATATTACAAAGTGTGTTTCTTTCTATTAAAGCGTTTACCGTTTTCCCATATGTGATTATATTAGTCTGTAATGGTATGTGTAATGGCAGGGCGACAAGAAATACAAGATTCAATAAAAAAATAGGGCTATTGAAAACAGTGACTAAAAACACAACTATGACATTTAAATTGAAAAATAAAATTGTCATCGAAAAAGTTTTATTGATAGTTAATTAAAGTCATGGTAAGTAAAATGATCACAGTTAAAAAGTATCATAAATGATAAATAATGACATTTAATATTAGTCATAGAATATTAACAATGACAGTTATCCCCCGTCATAAAATGTAAAATATGACAGTTATAAGCTGTCATAAAATATAAACAATGATAGTTAATAACTGTCATCGAAAATAAACTGTGATAGTTATTAACTGTCATCGTAACTAAATAATGACAGTTATAATCTGTCATAAAATATTTCATTCGTGACATTTATTATATGTCATGAAAACCACATTTCGTGACAGTTTTATACAACTGTTATAAAATATTTTCCATGACTGTCGCATCAATGACTGCAAAAAAACTGTCATGAAAACCTTTAATGACAGCATTTAACTGTCATTGTAGGCCCTTTTTCTACTAGTGCAACTATACAATTTTACTTGATGTGTAATGTCAAATATACGATATTACTTAACGTGTAAATAATGTCAAGTATACAATCTTACTTGACGTGCAAAAACCGTCAAGTATACATTTACTTGACATGGCGTCAAGTATACGACCTTACTTGCACATAAAAAGCGTCAAGTGCGATCGATTACTTGATGGATTTTTAGTATCAAGTAATCTGACTATACTTAACAGTCAATTACTTGACGCTTTTAAAAATGTCAAGTAAAAATTTACTTGACATTGTATTAACATCAAGTAATCCAATCTTTGTAGTGGTGAAGCATGAAATTTAGTGGGCAGATAGATGTAGTCTTAGGTTAAAAAAAAAGACCAAAAACAAAATGGTTACCCAAAGACTTTGGAGCGTGGTTGAATACAAATGATCATATCAGTGGAGGCTTGTTTTGGAGAACATCTTTAGTCTAGTATGTGTTGTTGCAAATACACACCCACAGTAAGCTTTTTACAAGACCTATACAACACCCACAATAAGCTATTGTAGCATATTTATATTCTTTATGCTCCAACAACGTACTTACTCAACTTGTGTGTGTATTATATGATATTTTGTACTTTCCTATCTTGATATGTTAAAGCCCTAAATCTTAGGTGTCAGTGTTAGTTGCTAACCGACTATTACAAATAGTTGTGATGATCATAGTCCCCAAGTTTTTATATAGTATTTGATTGCAGTACAGAATGTTTCATTAACAATATGAATTGTTATTGTCTTGGCATTTGATTGATCATTTTTCTTTGTTTTTCGATGCTTACTTTGGATTTAACTTCACTAGAAGCTAAAAAAGAAAAGATTCATTTCTTACTCATATACATCCCGTAGGGCATGTGAAAAATAACCTAAATTTTCATAATATCAGTAAATAATATTCTTATAAATAATTTTTTATTCAATTTTTTAGTTCTCGACAAAGAAAAATTTGAACCTCTAATTTACTATTAGTGGATGAGAACAATTGACTTATAAACACAATTTTTATGGTGTTTGCGTGAGTTGGTCTTTAATAGCGTTGTATAAGTTGCTTGTATGCATCTTGATGCTTTGAGTAGTACTTTACTTCTGCCTGCAAATAGTAAAATTATTTTATATTAATAAACCTAATCTCTAATCTTTAATTAAAGTAAAATTCAAAGGAATGAAATCTTTAACAGAATTATAAAAGTTAAATATTTTAATGAATATATATATATAATATACCTTGCGAATTTCCTTAATGGCAGCCAACAACCTTTCACCTATGAGATCTGTGAACGTATTATTCTTTTCCAAATGTTCTAAAGCTTCCGAAAGCGATTGAGGCAATCTTTGAAACTTCAAACCCATGTAAGAAGGATTTGTATCTGTGTATTTATCATATCACATAGTGTATGAAAATTAGTGCATGTGATGTCCTTTTTATCTTTTAGGTAGGATTAGCACACTTATCCTTCCCCACTTTATTGAAAAATTCAATAAGTTCATATATGTTTTCATGAGAAAGACAAACAATACAAAAAGATCTGATACCGACTTTGTCTATTTTCTCCCATAAGAACATAATTAGGGTAGTTTATGGTCTATTTAATAGATAATTTGAAAGCATAAACTTGAAAATAACATATTCAATGAAAAGAGTGTTGTAATTTTATGAAGAAATATGTAACGCAGATAAACATGGCATGTATGTGAGCAATTTGAAATGATTAAAATGTTAAATGTGATTTTAACAATTATTTCATAATCATGTCGCTAAAACAAACATGTGAATAAGAAAAGCAATTAAAGTTACATACCAATGGGTTGAGGCAACTGAAGGTGGTAACGAAGGCCATCAAGTCCAGCACAAAGGATCGCTGCTAAACCCAAATATGGATTTGCACAACCATCAAATGATTTTACCTCAAAGTTACTCACTAAAGTAACACCAATTCCAGGTGAACTAGCCGTTCTAATTGGGACTTCTCTATTATCTTTACCCCAACAATGGTAAGCTCCACTAAATGTATTCGGTTGTATACGATCGTAACTACAAGAAAACAAACGCATCAATCTATTATGATATCATCTTTAAATCATCGATATAGATTCAAAATATTAAGAATGTGAATATTGTATACATATTTAATATTCTATCTAATGAAAATTAAACATAGGCAATATATAGCTTAGATCATCTCCCGTTGAATATAATTTGGTGGTGTTCTCTCACCTGTTGGGAAGTGGAGCTATGAAAGGTAAAATGGATGGAATGTGATATAAAACTCCTGCCATGAACTCTTCCCCTATTGTTGACATCCCATGTTTGGAAGATTTGTCAGTCGCCATTAGAACATTTTTTCCATTCTGCCATAGACTGATGTGCACGTGGCATCCAGAACCAACATCGTCCATTGCATACCTAAACAATTATTAAAAGAAAAAACAAAATTTCACCTAACATTGTAATTTTGATTTGATACTTTGATGAGCTAAACAAAGATAGATGCAAATCATGATACATCAAACATATTTTCTCTTCTAAAAGACAGAAATGTTATCTCTTTTGCTAATATTTAGAATTGAACTATGAAAGGATGAGGGTAAACTAAAATAGAGTAAATAAGACACCGTAATGTTAATTTAGACTTATCTTTTTCTATACTCAATTATGAATAAATATTAGCAAAAATTATAAAACAAATAAGAATAATTTTGTCACACGATCTCAAATTGTGAATGGATTAAAAAAAAGGGTGCAACACAGATCAAAACGTACCAAAACATTTTTCTTACACCTATGTCTTTAGTGCACTTAAAAGCTGATCAAAATAAGAACAGAGAATATTATCAAATAGTGGTCATTTATTCTTAATCAAACGTACTTGGGTATAAATGTTGCCAACAATCCATGCTTTCTAGCAACAGCCTTAATTACTTCGCGAGTGTAAACTAGGTCATCTGCAGCCGTGAGACATGTAGTATATCCCAAAGCAAATTCAAATTGACCTTTTGCAATCTCTGCATGCAACTGTAAAAGAAATCAATAAAAGTTTCAATTGATAATTTTGTTTTAAAATGGGTATATATGTGTGGTGTGTATTGTGGTATTATTCTCTTGAGTTCATTCGTCTGGTGTGATTGTCGAAGACCATAAATACGTTGCATTCCTTAAGATTTTGAAAGTTTATTTTGTTGTAGATCTTGAGGTCTTCGAGTTTTATTTACTACTTAGTAAACTTTTTTTTAAAAAAATTAATAATCAAAATTCATACCTGTTCCACGGTAATATTTAAAGAGTTCAAAGAATCAACTACATCGTGTAAAAGAGGAGCAGCAGCATCATATGAAGATGTAGAACAATATAACGATGAATCAAATGGCACCCAATCTTCTTTTCCATCTCTACATGCATAAGTCAATTTAAATAGAAAAATATAACTTATTGGCGATTTCCAAAATAGAGAAAGAAAACCATAAATAACTAAAAACAATATGATATATATAAATCCTCACTTGACTGCCTTTTTCAATAGCAAAAACTCAATTTCAAAGCCTGCTTTCATTTCCTGTGAAGCAACAGAAAACATATTTAACCCAGTAAATAAACAATTTGAAGATCTAATATATAAGTATTAGAAAGAAATTTTTTACTATATTTAAAAATAAAGTTAGTATTGAAGAAAGAGTTTTGAATAATAAATTTAGGATATACCAAGTCAAATTCATTTTTAAGAACAGTAGAGACTCTACGCAAGGCTTCTCTTGGACAATATTCCCATGCTTCACCAGGTTTAATATACATGTCACCCATTACCATTTCCTCTTGCTCCATCCTGTTTCAACCACAATATATTTTTTGTTTGGTTAGGTTTAAAATCCCTTTTAAACATATTTTTAATTATTTAAAGATAAAATTGTTTAGAAATTAAACCTAATTTAAAACTATAAAAATCATTTTTTAAAAAAAAGAATTGAAGATCGAATATATAGTAGTCTCATCAAATAATTTCTCGACGACAATGTAAGTACGATTGAAATACAAAAAATACCAAGGAACCGTCCGTTTGGTTGATAAATCTGGTAGCAATCTAATCTCACCAGCACCAGTAAGATTTTTCCCAATTGGAACATCAGTATGAGAAGATCTTGCCATACATACAACAGATAAACCAACCCCATTCTTTTTAACCACATCATTGAATCTTGTAGAGGGAATAACCTACAATCATAACAACATTATATTAATCAAAACATAATATAAAAAAAACGACAAATAATGATGATGGTCATCAAAGACACAAAATTAAGAAACTTACAAAAATAACTAACATGAACATAATTCAACTAATCTGAAATTTTGTAATATATATTGATTTCATTTCAAAATTAAAGATTTGATTTTCCAACTCTACCGGTGGTAAAAATACAACAAAAAGTAAAGAATAACACATTTTATATGTCTATATTGTGATACTTGAAATAAATTTTCTATTTAAGTGATTATATGTTCATGTGCACACAGTTTTTTTCAATTATACATAATTATTTAAAATTTTTGGACCTCATCACATAATTTTCAAAAGATGCTAATTAAAGTGACCACCTTGATTGGTAGGAGAGGTAGAATCCAATTAAATTATATACTAGAGTGACATGACTTGACTATATCTTAGGTTGCACACTATTTTTTTTCTTTTTGATTGCACCTCAATTAATTAAACAAGTAAACAAAACATGAAAATATTTAGAAATTTAACAATAGACATACTACAAAATAATGGATTGATCATATAACCCATGCGAGGGTCAATTTGGATTTATAGGGCATTTAAAGAAAAATAGAAAAAAAGGAAGGTGGTTTCAAAACAATAAGTTATTTAAACCTTGAAACCTAAAACTATATAAAATAAATTTACTACCGTAACATGTTGAGACGTATGAATTAAATTAAAGTTAATTTCAAAATATAAAAGTATGATATTATGAAACTTAGAGAAGTGAAAGTCAAAAGATAGAGAACGTAATGTACAACAAAAAGAAATTTAAAATTAAATCAATAGATACTATATATTTAAAAAATAAAATAAAACAAAATCTCACACGACATCTATGTTGTCCGGAGGCATCGACCCAAATAATACGAACAAGCTTCACTTCCTTCGGTACAACGACTTTCACTTCATGAACTCCACCATTCTCACAATTACTCAAATCCATCGGTTGATCTTACTCTCACTTACGATTACTTTGCTTCTAATTTTTCTTTGCTAAATATTCATACTTCCCTTCCCCATTTTAAATGATTGGGAGATAGAATCAATTCTCTCTTTTTCTAAAAGGTAGGGAATGTTTAAAAAGTACATATCATTTACTTCGAGTCGATAAAATGGAATTTGGGTTCATTTGATTCTTATTTCTTTTTTCTTTTTTAAGACATGGTTCGACCATCTCGATTTGTGGATTTTGTTGCATTCTATAAATTATAAAAAAATTAAATTTTCAAATATTTTTTAAAAAATCATATTTTCAGTTAGAAAAATTATTTTAAATAACAAAACTCTCAAACATATTTACAAACATAATAAAAGATCGTCAAATTATCTACAATAAATTGTCATAGACTACTACATATATTTATTTGTGTTATGATAGATATGTGCAGTCTATTATGGATAAATCGTGGTGTTTTGCTATATTTGTGTAAATATTTTTGTCAATTTTATTATATTTGAAATAACTTATTTTAAAATTTAATTAACCATTCCTTATTTTTCAATGGAGAAAATATACAAATAAATGGATCTATATTATTTTGATACGATTGTATTTATTTTTTAGTAGATATGGATTAGTTAGTAATAATAATTTGTTGGCATCAAATAAATTTGCCAATAAATTATTCAAATAAAATTTAGGAAAACTTTTCTAAGTATAACAAACTAGTGAAATATTTACGGATCGTCTAACAAAGCCCATACAATTAGCCATTTTTAAATATTTTAGGTTTGCTCTTCCATATTTTTTTTACTATTTTTTTTTTATCGTCTTCCTCTATACTTTTTACGATTTCTTCCAAATTTTTTTTATTTTTAGATTTAGATTTGGGTAACCAAATATATTTATTTCTATAGTCTTTCTTGTTTTGCTCTTTTTTAGATGCGTACATGTCTTTCTTCATCTTTCTTCTTTTTCTTTTTTTTTTCATTCACTGCATCGTATCATATTTCTTCTTTTCTTTTTTTACGTTTAGAGTAGGTAACCAAATCTGATGATGTATAAGAATTTTGAAAAAATTGGTTAGGTTAGGGTAACTAAAACTAAAAGATTGTGTATAAAGAATATTGAAAAAAATCATTTATACCAAATTTTGAAAAAAAAATCGTTTAGATTTGGCTAAACGATCGTATACCAAATTTTGAAAAAAAAAAAATTTAGATTTAGAACCCCAAATCTAAACGATCGTGTAGCCAAATTCAAACGATCGTATACCAAATTTTGAAAAAAAAAAATCGTTTAGATTTGGGGTCCAAATCTAAACGGTCGTATACCAAATTTTGAAAAAAAAAATCTTTTAGATTTGAAACCCCAAACCTAAACGATCATGTAGCCAAATCTAAACGATCGTATACCAAATTTTGGAGAAAAATGGTTTAGATTTAGGGTAGCCAAATCTAAACGATTGTGTAGCCAAATCTAACAATCGTGTAATCAAATCTAAATGATTATGTAACCCAATTAATTAAACGATCGTGTAACAAATTAAATGATAGAATTGAAAAAACAAATCTAAACGATCGTGTACCAAATCGCGTTACCAAATATATTATGTGCATTGTTGACAGGGCATTTTTGTGAAGGATAAACAACAAAGAGAGCATACAACAGCGAAAGACTAGGATCACGCTTTACTCTATATGTATCTAAACGAAAAATAGAGAAGGTAAACGATAAGTTTACCTTTGTAGTTCTTAACTTCTTCTTCGTTCCAAAACTTCTTTTTGCCTAAAGATCACGAGCAAAGCACAACCACTATGTTGACCTACTAATCTCAAGACTAAGAACCGAGTTGTGGGACTCGTTTTTATGAAGGAAATCTTAGAGAGATGGAAGGAGAAAGGTGTATCGTTTTTAGAATTTTCATGAAAACTTTTTCAGCCTCTCATCATTTTGTAAATGGAAGTTTATAAAGAAAATTACACGCAAAATGCATGCAATTTACTTCATAAAATCTCAACATCTAATTAGTCCATGAACTATTAATGGAATTAGTGGCTTATAAATTCATTACAAGTTGCCACATTTCCCACTAACATTTAGTAATAAGTCAAAAGAAAATTTGGTCATTTGACAAATTAAGTCAAAGTCAAACTTTGACTTTTCTTAGTCAAAAGTCAACTTTTTGACTTTTTGCTATTTTATCCGTCTTGACTAATTCCAACCTCCCGAGTATGAATCTACATTCATTTTTCTAAAATTCAAATCATATTTTGAATATAAATCCGGTCAAAGTTTTGTTTTTCAAAGTCAAAATCAACATGTTGACTTTTACAACTTTGACCGTTTCAAAATTTTTCAAGCTTCTAAATATGAATCCATATTCATATTTTTATTATTTAAACATAAAGCTTAAAGTTTATATTTACCGACTTATATCATATATACTTGTCGGTTTCTCTCTCTTTACATAATTCGAACAATTCGAGTTGTTCCAACAAATTGTTCTAAGTTGAATCCATATGAGCTAGTAGGAGAACCTAATGGACTTATAGATCATGGGCTCCAACGATTCAAGATTAACTGGCTAAACTCTTTTAGACCAAGCTTAATTAACATCCTTTAACTAATGAGTCATTCCACTAAAAACTCGTAGTTGCATTCCCCTCACTATAGATATATTTCTGTCCACCTAATATAACCATGATGGGTAAATTGATCCTTCACAGGTTGTTTGTAATCTTGGCTGGGTCAAAATACCGTTTTACCCCCGAGATTACATCTTGCTCTTTAAGACCCACTGATCCACTATGGAACAATTGGTTTAAGGTTCAACCTATAAACCTGAATCCTTCTCGGGTCAATGAGAAGGTGGGGCCCCTTGTTCAAGACTTGGATTGAATCCTTAAGGAAACAACTTATCTACTATCTCAGAAGTGGGTAGGAGTGAATTCCGTCTTACACCCTATATCCCTAGCTATCCACTCGGTCTTATCCCTGAAATGGGAGGCTTATTGGGCAAGCGAAGATGAGCTGCCCTCACCTATGCAGATCTAAGGATACTACCGAATGAACAGAAGTTCATAGTTAGCTCAGGATTAATATCAAGTTACTTAGGTCATTATAATTTAAATAGTCAATTTATATAGTTTACGGCGTTATAACTAAAAAAATGACTATTTCGTGATTCTAGTCTTATGCGAACCATTTACATAGGATGCCCCCACTCCCATGTCTCCACATGAACAATTCAGAATTACATCGTTTGTACTAACTACGGAGCGGGCCGCATCCATAGTGTTTTTCCAGAATAAGGCACCCAACCTTATTCATACACTATAGACTATTTGGGCTATTAACTCGAACTTAATCCATGTTTATGTCTCTACATAAATTCAAGTGTATTGACAAACTTAGTAAAATAGCCTCGGAACCTTAATTTATTGGTTTTAAGATTATAACATTCAATAATAAACTTATTGAATCAAATAACAAAGTACGAGTTTTAGGATATAAATTCCAACATTTTGGTATTTTACACATTGGGCCTCTAGGCTTCTTCCATTTTTAGAATTGTTCCATACAATGTAAATACTTTGTCGTTTTTTTATATTTTTTAAAAGACCCCTAAAATTTATTATAAGAAATTAATACAATTAGTAATAATAATTTGTGGGTTACATATAATTTTTCACTATAATTTAGTTGAGAAAATTTACGGATACAAATAATTTAAAGGGGTCTTTTCAAAAATATAAAAAAGCGGTAAAATATTTACATTCTATCAAACAATTCCAAAAATGAAAAAAATCCAGAAGCTCGTCTATAAAATACCAAAAATGCCCTGTCAACCATGTCGTCAACAATGCGTGTGTAATATGTTTGCGATCGTTTAGATTTGGTTTTTGTTTGATACGCGATCGTTTAGATATGACTACAATTTATATGCAATCATTTAGATAGGCTACAATTTATACGCGATCGTTTAGATAGGGCTACAATTTATCTTTTCAATTCCATTGTTTAATTTTGTTACACAATCGTTTAATTTTAATACGTTTAAATTTAGTTACACGATCGTTTAGATTTTGGGACCCAAATCAAAATGATTTTTTTTCAAAAGTACACGATCGTTTAGATTTCTTTACAAGATTGTTTACTTTTTTTACATGATCGTTTACATTTGGCTACTCCAATCTAAATGATTTTTTTCAAGATTCTTTATACACGATCTTTTATTTTTTTTACACGATCGTTTACTTTTTTTTTCTAAACGATCGTTTACATTTGGCTACTCCAATCTAAATGATTTTTTTCAAGATTCTTTATACACAATCTTTTTTTTTTACATGATCGTTTAGATTTGGCTACTCCAATTTAAATGATTTTTTTTAAGATTCTTTATACACGGTCTTTTTTTTTTATACGATTGTTTACTTTTTTACAGGATAGTTTACAGTTGGCTACTCCAATCTAAATGATTTTTTTGTTTAAGATTCTTTATACACGATCTTTTAAATTTTTTATTTTTTGTACATGACGTAAAAAAAAGGAAAAGAAAAAAAACAAACAAGAAAGACGATGGAAAGAAATCGGAGCGGAAAAAAAAAAGGAAAAGTCTAAAGATGATGGAAAAAGAAAAGAAGAAAAACAATGGAAAGATTAAACGACGTAAATAAAGAATTGAAAAATAAGAAAAATGATGGAAAGAAATTGCAGAAAAAATAGAAAAGAAGAAAGACGAAATCGCTTGAGGAAGACGATGAAAAGAATAGCAAAAGGAAAACGAACAGAGAGGAAGAAAAGAAAGATGGAAGGTAAACCTGAAATATTTAAAAAATTACTAATTTTATAGTTTTGTTATAAGTGTCGTAAATAATTTGGTGTTTTGTTACATTTACAAAAGTTTTCTTAATTTAAATTAAATTAATTTTTAGAAAAATATTAATAAAAACAAAGATGTTATATAAATTGAAGTTGTATTAAATAATTAATTAAAAGGTATGGATTCCAATTTTTTTTTCTTTCTTAAAATAGAATTGATTCTCTCTTCTTCTTCTTCTTCTTCTTTTTCTTTTTTATCTTTTAAGAGCTGACTTTCGAATGAATTAAACTTTATAATTTTATATATATATATATATATATATATATATACACACACAATGTATGGTCAAAGCGAGCATATTTATTAATATCACTTTTTGTACCTTTTGAATATATGGAGGTAATACACTTGAAGGCCACCGTCCATGGATGAATTTCATACGTTTTCTTTTATTCACTTGGCCTTTAAATTTTTCTCGTTTCATTCTATATATTGTACTTTAAGAAAAATGGGGTGGTTAATAAGCATTATTCCAATATTCAGTGCCCTAGTTTAAATATTTGACTCTCTCTTTTTTAATTTACAATTGATTCAACTATACAAAAGGAAAAAGTCGTATGAATTGCAGTTGATATTTTGCAATAAATATCGTAATGAGAGTCTAATACCAATTACCTTATATACCATCCAAATAAAGGGACAAAATAAGAACATTCATCCAATAGATATCAACCCTACATAAACAAAAATCCAACCTCACAAATATAACCGTGGAAGCAGATTAAAAAATTTACCTGCTCCATCTACTAGTTGGTGGGGGAAATTTTTAAAAAGGGACAAAAACACATTATTTCCTTGTTTTAACTCCCTAAACTCATTCACATCCTCTCACCAAAATTCAACAATAACCAAACATACACATAACAAACCACCTTAAATTTAGAAATCACACACTACCCTTAAATGATAAAAAATTCAATTCATTGGGAAAGAAAACCATTATAAAAGAAAGGGATTAGAAAAAGACCAAGAGTGTAGTACTTCACAAAAGAAAAGAAGAGAAAATAGAAAAGAAATTGTTGGTTGTTTTAGAGATTAGCACTACTGTTAATTAACAATGCAAAGGGTATGGGGATTTTTGGTGATTATGTTGTGGGTAATTATAATTGGTGATGCAACAAATGTAGGAGCCACATTGAAATGTGCAGAAGGGCGTAGGCAATTAGGAGGAGGCGCGATGTTTATTAAACAGCATCGTAGGCCGCCGTTTAAGCCCGGCCCTTGGAACCACGCTCATGCTACCTTCTATGAAGGTGGCTCAGGAACTTTTGGTATGGATCTTATTAATTCTACTGTTTATATAATGAAAAATTTTAGATTAAAGTACTATTTTGGACTTATTTTTAAATATTTTAAAAAATCAAAATTAGTATATATTTTTAGGATTGACAAAATTTTATTAATTTGTTTGACGTTGCATGTAATATTATGTAAATATATAGGTGGTGCGTGTGGGTATGATGACGTAGAAAAGGAAGGGTATGGTATGCAGACGGCGGCGCTGAGCATGGCGCTGTTCAACAACGGGCAGAGCTGCGGCGCTTGCTATGAAATAAAATGCGTGGACGATCCCCAATGGTGCAAGCCTGGACAGCCTTCCCTAATGGTAACGGGCACCAACCACTGCCCCCCCAATTACAACCTCCCCAGAGACAATGGTGGATGGTGCAATCCCCCACTCGAGCATTTCGACATTGCCAAGCCTGTTTTCCTCAACATTGCTGAGTTCAAGGCTGGCATTGTCCCTATCACTTACCGCAGGTATCTTATAGTGTGTTTTAATACTTTAATTATAATCGATGAAATAGTAATATTTATAAAAATTTTAAATATAGCAAAATCTATTTGTGATATACTTTAATAGACCAACATTTATAACATGGTCTATTAGCTATAGATTTCTATTACCGATAAGTTTTGACAGATTTTGTTATATTTACAATTTTTTAAAAATGTTGTTATATAGTTAATTATATTGAATCTAATTGTTATATTTGCAACTATCTCAATTATTAATCCAATTCTAAAGAGAAAAATATATATGGTTTTATTTTAAGTTTCTAAAACATATAATAAAACAAAATTTTAAAATGGAGTTGGTTATATTAATTAAATCTCTAAATTAACTATTGTATCAATTTAAATTATCCCTTTAGATTTTGTTTGACCAAATTTTTTATATATAAAACTTATATAGTTAGGGTAAATGAAGTAAGGGATGATGATGATGTTACAAAAATATTTATTTAATGGAAATGTCCTTGCTAACCCTTATCGTATCTTCTTTATTAAAAAAGTTAAACATCTTCATAAGTCAATCATCTACCCCTTTCGTTTTGACTACCTTGTTGAAAATTGCTAATGTATCAATTATTCATTTATTCTCAAACACATGTGCAACCCAAATTAAATGAAAATATATATTACCATAATATTAATAGTTATCTTCAAGGTGTGGTGTGAGAATAATTTTTAGTGATTGATTGATGATTGTTATTATTATTATTAGGATTCCATGCAAGAAAGAAGGAGGAATTCGATTTACAATAACCGGAAATCCATATTACAACGAAGTTTTAGTATGGAACGTGGGAGGAGCCGGAGATTTGACGAGTGTCCAAGTGAAGGGTCACCGTAAGCTGAAATGGACACCCATGTCTCGTACGTGGGGTCAAAAATGGACCACCAACGCCATGCTGGTTGGCGAGTCCCTCACCTTTAGGGTTCGAGCCAGTGATGGCAGATTCTCCACTTCGTGGCACGTTGCTCCCCCAACTTGGCAGTTTGGTCAGACCTTCGAAGGCAAAAACTTTAAGTAAATCCAAATTTACTTTCTTCCTTCGAGTTTATCCATTTCATTCCATAACCATTTCACTTTTTGTTTTGATTTAAAATTTCTTTTCTTTTCTTTTTTTAATTTTCTTTATCATCTTATAAATTTGTTTACATTTTTTAAAAAAAAATATTTCAAATAATGAAACTGCATAAAATATGTACAAAAGTAGTAAAATATTAGAATCTATGAATGATGTCTATCATTCGAGTAGATTTTTAAATTTTGCTATATTTGTAAATATTTTAGTTAATTTTGTTATATTTGAAAACAATATTTTTTTAATAAATATTTTAATTTTTAACCAAATTTGGATTAAAAGAGATGTTTTTTTTTTTTAAGATTTTGAATAAAAATAAATTTAATGTGGAAAATAAAATAAAGAGATTTAATTATAAGCATTTATAGACTAAATTTATTTTTGTAAAAAGAAATTTGAGAATTAAAAGGTTATCAAACTTTACAGTATATTTTCTTTAGCTTTAAAGTTTGGTGTTATTCCATGTACCTTTTTGTGTTAATATCCTACTTTTGAAGAAGTTTTTTTTTTTTATTATTCA
The DNA here is from genome assembly GCF_025177605.1 of Cucumis melo. Taxonomy (NCBI): domain Eukaryota; kingdom Viridiplantae; phylum Streptophyta; class Magnoliopsida; order Cucurbitales; family Cucurbitaceae; genus Cucumis; species Cucumis melo. The sequence goes on along the minus strand of NC_066864.1, from coordinate 8,776,339 downwards.
ACCCTCCCCTTTTTTCTTAGAATTACGTGGAGCGGTTATATGTTGTAAACTTTAGTTTTATGATTATACAATAAAAATCTTAACATTGTATATAATAATAATTACCAAGATCTTTGAACTATATAATTTTATAAATTAAATTTTGTTAAAGAACGACATACGTACCTTGATCCATAACTAATCTTCTCGAGGAATTGTATTTCTCTCACTTGGTCTTCTTTTAGAACTTAATTTAGGTTTCTTGATGGAAAAATAAACTACTTAATGAAGTTGAGAGGGTCACGACCAATCCCTAAGGTTTTATTTATAAATATTACTCATCATGGTTGATGTTTAATTAGGACATTATCTTTTAACCTAATAGATCTAATAAAATAAATTATATACATGATGACAAGACTTAATATTATGGCAGTTCTAAACTATCATCATATAAACAATAATTCATCACCATACCTATAGCCAAACTTAGAAAGACGATATAATAGTTTGTCATCCGTCATTATATTCTAAGACGTCAATTTTGTAATAGCCATATATTTGGGATGTAATAACATGATTTAGATATTGAAAACTTTTACCAATTATTTAATACAAAACAATATTTTGAAAACTTACCCAATAATTCTTAAAAGGTTAGTTTTTATTTTAAAATTTAACTAGAACAATTAAATTTAACAATATATTAATTATCACAAAAAAAAAACACTTAATTTTCAAGAAACAAAAAAGAACATTAAAGAAAAAGACAAGAACTTGTGATAAAGATCTTCAAAAAATTATTATATTCTTTCAAATATTCCTACGTATGATAATTATTAACTAAATCAAAAAATTATTATATTCTTTCAAATATTCCTATTCCCTAATTATTCCGATTTTTACCTTCAATAATTATATATTCAAACTTTAGCTATTAATGTCCTATAATTTTAATGCAATAAATACTTCTTAAAATAATGATAAAGATGATGCAATAATTAACTATTAACAAAAATATTAAAAAAGTAACGAAAAATCATTTAAAAGATTCAAATTTCAAATCTCAAATAAAATTTAAATTTAAATTCCAACCATTCCCTAAAATTATGGCAAATATAATGGAAATACTTAAGTTTAGAATCAAATCTCAACCCTCCCTAAAATCATGCCAAACAAAATGTGATTTAATTATGGCAAATATAATGGAAATACTTAAGTTCAGAATCAAATCCCAACCCTCCCTAAAATCATGCATCTATCTTTAATTTTGCCAACCAACCGGAATTAAGGGAAACAAAAATAGAAGATTCACCGGAAGACAACCGGAATTAAGGGAAATGAAAATTTGTACTAAAAGAAGAAGGTGGAAAGCGACGGTGCGGGATGAAAACAAATGCGGGTGGAAAGCAATTTGAAAATTTGAAGAATGTAAGAACCGGAGAAAATTTGAAGAAAATTTTGAAGAAAATTTTGAGAACTCGGTATTTTTACCAATACATGCAGAAAACAGAGGAAAAATCCAAAGGTTGAAGAAGGAACAGAAGCGTGAAACGAAACAACTCACCGATACTTTGGGTGGTGCAAACTGATTAAGAAAGGAAGGGCGTGCAAACGGTGGAAAAGTGATGAAAGAGAAATCGATGGTGGAAAAGCGACGGTGGAAAAACGGAAGAGAAAGCTACGCTGGAAAAACGGAAGAGAAAGCTACGGTGGAAAAACGACGGTGGAAATGCGCCGGAAAGCCTTTAAAAAACGGAATAACAAATACGCCGGAAAGATTTACCGAAGATAGATTTATTTTTTTGGAGGAAAAATTAGAAAATTGAAGAGAGTGCATAGTTTGTATTAATTACACGGTATTTGTGGTTTTTCTTACTATTGTATTTAGGAGTCTATATTGTAAAGTAGGTAGGGGCATTTAAGGTATAGTTATCTCATTTATTATGTGGAAATTAACTGTTTTGCTATTTTGACAATTTAAAAATAAATTTGTCATTTATCCAAAGTAAACCTTAGATTTTGCTATTCTTCTCGTCGCCCTAAAAGAAAAAACATTATAGAGAAAGTTATAGTCTATCCTTGAAAAAAATCACATTTGTAGAGGGTAGGCCTGAATAAAATTTTTCCTTAAGAGGGTCCAAGCTGGACTTGCCTTAATTATTACGAAATTATGAACACAACACGTCTTATTAATTAATTATCAAATCTTCCCAAAAATAATTAACCATCAAATATATACCTTTTTTAGTTAAATGAATGGACTATGTGTATATATAATAATGTGTATAATGATAGCCTTTTTATTGAACTACATGTGAATATTGTTCACAAAGAAAATAATTTTTTTATATAAGATTGAGAGTACTGTCCACATTCTATTCGTGGCTTTTCAAATACAATTATTTACACTTTCATTCATCATCTTCTACTTTTGAGGTAAATTCTCTTTTTTTAATACCATATTATCAGATATTGAACTTTTAAGTTGAAATCTCCATATTGTTTAGTTATGTTTTTTTTAAAGTATTTGAAGGTTTGTTTATTCAATTGGTCATTTGTATGACAATTAGATTCGATCTAAAACATTAAGAAATTTAGATTGACTTAAAAGTATGTTGTTTAGGATTGAAAACTAACATATGCTTGTTTACTTTTTGGTTTGTTAAATTAACATCATGAAATTTAGATTAATCTAAAAGTATGTTGTTAAATTAACATATGTATATATTTTAGGTATATTATACATACATATACATACGGAATATATTTATTTTAAGAAAAAAACTTGAGTGTGACGCATCTAATCATGGTTCTTGGTTAATAGATCATATGTTCTAACATATTCAAAATCTTATGAATTTTTGTTTTCCAAACATTTTTATTATAATACTTTAAGATGAAATCAAATATTACTCTTTTTATTATAGCAAACTATTCGTTTCAAAATTCATCTAAAAATTACTGAGTTATATGGTTTGTGTTTATCTCAAAATGTATTAAACCTTATGCATTTCACTTTTGGTGTGCATAGAAAATCGAATTGAACTATTTTATTAAGAAAGTAAGATGGATAATTAAGTGTATAACTTAATTATGATTCAAAAGAAACATGATATTATATCGGTTTTCAACCAAGGGTAGTGCATATGGGTGACGTTTCCACTTTAGTCCATCATATATTAAATGTAATTGGCAACTTTACCAAATTATACTAATTAAATAATAACAATATTTGTAACAAAATTGTTTAATATAACATTGGGTAGGAAGATTCAAACAATAGATTTCAAGGTTACTATCAATATGTTACTTTTTATCTTTCTAGAGATGTATTGCTTGCATCTTCAACCAAATTTAGTTGTGGCTTATTTATACCAAAAAAAAATTATAATTGATAGGATAATGATTGTGATCGATACCAATCTCGTACTCTCATCTTTCTCTTACACGCTAACCATAAAAACTAAAAATTTTATTTTAAAAAAATTGTCACATTGCAGTTTATATACGATTACAACAGTATTTTATCGATTTGTTTTTTACTTTTTGTTTTTAAAAATTAATTTTTAAAATACGAGTGTGTTTGATAACTAATTCACTTTTTATTTTTAATAATAAACTTGTTTTAAAGAATTACGAAGAAAAATTGAAAATGAAAAAAAAATATTCAAATTTTGTTTTTGAAAAATAGAAAACAAAATCCGTTACAAACAATATGGTTTTTGTTTTTATAAACAAAATTTGAAAAACATGAAAAACAAAATCCTGTCTCATCGAATTCACCATAGCGCCAAATGGTGGCCAAGATTTCTTCGACATAAGCCTCGTCGACGGCTTCAATTTTCCGGTTGGAGTGACGCCGATTGGTGGCTCGGGTGATTGCCAAACGGTACTCTGTTCAGGAAGATGTAAATGTGGTTTGTCCTCCGGAATTAGCAGTTACATCGCAAGATGGCGCAGTGATTGCATGTAGAAGTGCTTGTATGGCTTTTAATCAGCCGGAATATTGCTGCAGTGGCGACCACAGTTGGCCGGAAACTTGCCCGCCGACGGACTATTCAAGGATTTTCAAGAATCAGTGTCCACAAGCTTATAGTTATGCGTATGATGATAAGACAATCACTTTTACTTGCATGGGTGGAGCTGATTATGCCATTATATTTTGTCCTAATTGACAAACAAATGAGTGTGATAATATATAGGTCAAATTTTTTAAAAAAATCAACTCTTAGTTTGTAGTTTGTTTGAAAATATGTCTTGTAATTTTAGAAATTTTCGAATGTTATTTTTTTTAATGTTATTTTAGTTTGTAGTTTTTTTAAAGTTTCGATACCGTTTCAAAATGGTATGACAATAAGCTTATAACGAAAATTTAACTCACTACGTCATTTTATATTATCATCGCACGATTTTAGTTATGAATTTTATTCATATTTTGGAAATAATTTTAATTCAAAGATATTTTTTAGATATCGATGAAAGTTGAAAAATAATATTGCAACTTTTGAAATAGAGTAATAAATGTATTTTTGTATTTATTATAATTTAGCATGAAGTATATATATATATTTTTTCATTTTTAATGTCTCAATTAATTATAATCCATTTCATTAATTAATTACCCGAGTATTTGTATCCATTTAAATTTTAAACTTTTGTAATGCACTAATTAACTTATTTTTTAAAATATAGTGTAAACCATGTAATTGTTTCAAATAAAATTGTTGTAAGAGAATCAAATAAATAATTTATTAAATTACATTCCAAAATTGTATATATATTTGATTGTTAATGTCTACACTTCTAGTTGGTTTAGGATTGAGGTGTGTATAACTTTAAAATAATGTAAGACTTTTTAGTATATCGAGTGTATCAATGATATGTCAGTAGCATATCAAGAGTACATTGTACCAAATGTACTATCGTGCCATATTGGATGGATATGTACTTCTTTTGACATTTCATGGATTCAACTTGTTTTTCTTTATCTCTCTCTCTCTTTTTTACAAATGTAATGAGTTTGGGCTACGTGCCCTGATTATTTTTTGCCAAATCCATAACATTTTTTTGTTGATATATATATACCACAGTATAAATTTAACAACCTAAGTTTAGAAAGGGGAAATAAATTAACTGAATATCACCTGAATGAGAGAGATCCCGATGACATGAAAGTAAAAATAAAAAAAACTCAAAAGAATTAAAAGTTACTATCTATACAAAAAATAAACACATTCCTTGTCGGTAGCTGGCTCGATGGAGCACCTTTCTTTTCAGTGTTCGATTATAGGAACAATTATATGTTGGGTGACGTTCTAGGAATTTTCCTATGATGCACGAGTGAGGATAAAATATGTTAATGTACCAAATCGCAGAGAAATGTTAGAGATCCATATTTCAAATCTTAAGCTTGGAACGCATAGCTTGCCTCTGTTCAAGTTTCAAATATGTTTTTTTACATAACTTAATACCTGATTTGTCTATTTTTATTATAATTAAAATAACAGTTTGTATTGTAACGAAGAGAGTGAAACTTTTAAAATAAATTCGCTTGGGAAATGAAATTAATTAAGTAAGATGTTTTCCATTTATAAATGAAATGGTAAAATTATATGTTTTTATTTTTATTTTTTAAATTCAAATCATTAAATCCACAGCAAAAGTTTAAATTTAAAAACAAAATTCTAAAGCGTCTAGATAAGAAAAATGATTAATATTTCAAATCCCACAAATATATTCTTCAAATGCTTGACCATGTTTTTTTTTTCAAATGTATCGAGTATTTAATCGATTGAACAATAAATTTTGAAAGTTTTATATCACATGTATATAATCACCCCATAGGAACAACGAAATAATTGATATTTGATAGTCAATTCGTGTGTTCCAAATGTTATCTTAATTTGTTTATAATACTTTCTATTTTTTTTATAAATATACAACATTTGAACTCTTCCCAAAATTCTAAAGGTTATAATAAACTAATCTTAAATTTTAAATTCCAAAAAAAGTTAATTGTTATGGATGAAAAAAAGAAGAAGCTATTTACAAAATATTGAAAAAAGTTAAATGATAATAAAAAATTAAAGAGTTAGATAAAATGTTATTTTTTAAAAATGTTTCTCTCTTTCTTTTTTCTAAATAATAATAAAATTGATTTTAGGTAAAAGAGTAACCACGACTTGATTAAAATTCTTATTAAGATACTGCGCGCCATAATATTTTTAAAAAATTAAAAACATAAAGATGCTTCATGCCCCGCGAAAAGCATTTTACTTTTGAACGCTATCTCACCCGTTCAATCTATTTTTTCTCAATCGAACGGTTTAAAACTAACGATCCGCGTCATAAGAAGCGAACCAATGATATTGCTCTCAGCACTCCTATATAAACAGAACCCTAATTCTTCCATCCCCATCTTCCTAAAACGAAAATCCCTCTTCTCGAATTCAAATCTGTAGACTTGTTCAATTGAAATGGCTCCAAAGGCAGAGAAAAAGCCCGCCGAGAAGAAACCAGCGGAGAAGGCTCCAGCTGGTGAGAAGAAGCCTCGAGCAGAGAAAAAGATTCCGAAAGATGCTTCGTCGTCAGATAAGAAGAAGAAGAGGATGAAGAAGAGCGTTGAGACCTACAAGATTTACATCTTCAAGGTCTTGAAGCAGGTCCATCCCGATATCGGAATCTCTAGCAAGGCCATGGGGATTATGAATAGTTTTATTAATGATATTTTTGAGAAGCTTGCTCAGGAATCGTCGCGATTGGCTAGGTATAACAAGAAGCCGACTATCACCTCTAGGGAAATCCAAACGGCTGTTCGACTTGTGCTTCCTGGTGAACTTGCGAAGCATGCTGTGTCCGAAGGGACGAAAGCGGTTACCAAATTCACCAGTTCTTAGAAATTTCGATCGTATCTGTTAGTGTTTAGAAATTAGCTTCGATATTGTTTGATGATATAGATTGCGATTGTTTTTGTCCGGCTTAGTATGAAACGGAAATTCTTCGTTTGAAGTTGATGCAATATTTTCGTATAATTGTAGATCAGTGATCAAAAAGTGTTCAAAATTTGACCTTCGCTCCTACTTTTTCTGTATTCAAATTTAATAGAATACTCTGGAAGTAAGTTCTTGCTCGAAATTTTACACCGGCTTTATTTTTCAGTAATGTAAAGTATATTCGAATTATCTTCGAAAATTGCTGTAGAACGCTATTCCATCCAACATGTTTTTAATTAAAAAGAAAAGGTAAAATTGATCATCAGGAGTTGTTTGTGATGACTTAATGTCGAAGTGAATTTGCTGAGTGCAAAATATCGAGGGAGGATTTAAATATTAGCTTCTTCTTGGTCAAGTTTTGAATGTCGTACGTTAAATTTTTTCTTCCACTGAAATTAATGTAGCGTCGAGTAGTGGTAGAGAAGACAAACTTATTAATTTATTTGTGTATTATACGATAATTTGAACTTGAAATTTATGCTCTTTACGTGCATAGTATTTGTTTAAAGCCACACATATATATGAATTAGGTGTTCTCGATCTCGATCCTTAGTTTTTTAGTGTGAGGAATTTAAATTATTGACTTTAGTTAATATATGCTATATATCAATTGAGATATAATTGTTAGTATGATATGTTAAATAGATATGTATAATATAATTTCAATGCAAATATATGATTTGAAGACTTAATTTGAATGTAAATATTTAAGAAGAGGAAACAAGAGGAGATGGTGTGAGTGAGTTAGTGCTACTACTTGTTGGAGCTAGTGAACTATATGTATGTAATTGGGCCGGACCAAAAAACACTTGGACCGTTGAACCGGCATGAAGGTCAGTAGCATGTTGAAGGCCCAGCGGCGTAGCACAAGTAGGAAGCTCTTGTATGGTCAATATTTGATATATGAGCAAGTCACCTCATGGCTGCACGAATTTTCCTAATGTCAGCTCACATCATACATAGCTATGACAATTTTTTCTTTTTCGAAAAATGGACACGGATAGGATGGTTGAGCTATTGTGGTGGAGCAATTCTAGCAATATTTTTAAAAAATTATAAATACATAAATATACTAAAAAATTGTTAATAGATTTTATTATATTTACAAATTTTAAAAAATAATGTTAAACATGTTAATATTTTAATTCTTATTGCTATATTTGTGAATATTTTAAAATTGTTTTTGTGTATACTTAAAATTAGAGTATAATTTACATGTGGAACTATAAATTAGTTGAGTAAATGTAGGAATATATGATATAATATTTATATAAATGTAATGTTAATTATTTGATTGTATAATTTCTAGATAAGAATCATAAGAGATCAAAATAAAGGGAAAAGAAAACTTATAAGACATGGGATATCACGTCGGTACCTTTATGGTAGAATGGGCGATGAAGAGGTGGTTTGAGCATAGATTGTGAGTGAGTGAGCAACGTTGCTCGAAGACAAATAAAGTAAATCTCCTTTACACAACTCATCACATGACATTTAGTATTTGTCATATTAGTGGTTTGATGCATACATCTTTTCTACTTTATAAAATATATAATAAGATCATGTAATCTTAATACATATGGTTGGACTTAAAAGAAGATCTTTTAAAGAAGTGTTTTAGAGTAAGAAATTAGTTATTATAGTTTGAGTTATAATAATACGTAAAAAGGATAAAATATTTTAGTTTGAAAGAAATAGTAAACATACATAAGAAAATCATAAAAAAATATAAGCATAGAATCTTTGTTATAATAAATACTCAAATGAGGATTTTAAAACAATGTTTAACTCTAGTAAATTGAGGACTACAAAATAGTATTTAATGTGATAAGAGATTATTATTATGATCTAGTCTTAGGATAGTTCTTGTCCAAAACGACTCATAAATTTGTTGCATAATAATTTTGTTTAATTTTCTATAGAACAAATTCTTAATAGAACACAGAGAAATTAAACATTTTTAAAATTTAAGTCGATCATAAGTACATGAGCAAGAAAAATTAGTTAATTTATTGACATAAAACTTGTATTATAGATTTGGAAGCCAGCGATTTCAAAATAAAGATTTATTAAACCACTCTTGAAAGGTTATACTTCCTGAAATCTTACGTATAGCAAAATAAAAATGCAAACTTAGAATTAGAAGAATATTTATTTGTAAAGGTTTTATAATTTTTTGGGATAGAACTATTTTACAAGAGTCAAAACTTTGAGTACGCTTTTTCACCTAATCTTGAAAGATAGTTTTTGTTGGGTAGAAATAAGTGAGATTCTTGAGAAGGTATGTGAGGGCAAGTCATGTTTTCTTGTCACAAAATTTCTATATGGACAATGAGATCAACTCAAAATGTGTCACTTTATTATTTTGCACTTTCTTCCTTGTATTTTTCTATCAAATAATTATCAAAATTCAAAATCACACCCTCTCCAAATCAAATAATTGGTACATCAGTTTTGACCCATTTTTACCAAAGTAACTATAATGAGTAGAAAAGTTAGAAATAATAATTAATTGTATAATATCATTTTTTTTAAATTTGGTCTTGGTTTTTTTAGTGATAGATTGTGCTATATTTATTCTTTTTTTTGAAATTAATATATATGTTATATATTAATATTTTGAATTTGGTGTAATCCAAAAAAAGAAACATTATAAGATTACGGATGTAGATTGTGATTTGCAAATGGTACAATGGACCAAAACCTCCAACTTCCAGCTTTTGTTTTGGAAGGTCAATGTAAGCTTTTGGTTTTTGTCCTTTACGTAGGGAGCGAGCATATGTTTGGAACATTTTTCTATATGCTAACTTATCTTTATTTTTTTAATTTATGTATATAATATAATCAAATTTTAACTTCATTGATTTTTTAGTAGAACGTTGGGTGATTAATTCCTATATTTTTAGGTTAATTTAAAAGAAGTAAGATATCTTCCCCAGAAAAGGTAGTATGATATCTTTAAATAACTTGCTACATAATCTATTTATGGTGCCATCTATATAGTAATTAATTTACCATAATTTTTCTTGACATCTAAGTATTAGATGGATTGTACCACAGTGATTTAAAACTATGATGAGTGTATATAAAAAATATATAAATAGAAATATATCATGAGTACCACGTGTCAGTCACTTAAATAGCTTATGTACGTAAAATTTATAAAATATGGTAGCAGTTGCAATTATATAATTGAACTTTTGGTTGCAACAATTGAGTCTATAACCTCATCTAAAATTAAAATTGAACCATCGAAGTCACGTATAGGATTTAATTTGAACAATTTAGTAAGCCCATTGTTATTATTAAAAAATATGAGGGTGTAATTAAAACACAGAAGTGGTTTTTGCAATTTGGTCGTGTTATTATTAATATATTAAATTTTTTGGACTATTTGGAGGAAGGGTAACTTCTGCCTGTGCTTAGCTTAGCTTAAATCCCTTGTGCCACCGTTAGTTCATAGCTTGGTAGAAAAGAATTAAAAACGGAATTCTCTGTTGCATATAAGAATCTGAAGTATTGATGTCAAAAGAATTTTAGATCAATGGTCGTTGAATCTTGAGAATTGTTTGCCTCTTCCTCTTCCCGCAAACTCGCCCATGGAATTTTAACGAAGCAGCAAGATCCCTGTGCCAACCTCTCTAGCCCATTGCTTTTGTTTCCATCCTTCCATGGCCTCCTCCGGCTCCGCAAACTCAATTCCTGCACCAGGTTCCTTCACTTTTCTATATCTTCTAATTTCATCAATCAATCTCTTTTATTTGTTTGTTTGTTTGTTTGTTTGTTTGTTTCATTTTCTTAATTCGATATAACGATCTTTGACGTGTTCTGGAAGTTCGTTATTGATCATTTTGTGTGCATGTGTTCACTAATTGCAGAGGCTGTTCAGATTTTAGTTTCATCTCTTGCTGATGAATCGCCTGTAGTGAGGGAGGCGTCCATGGCTTCGCTTAAGGATATAGCTACATTGTATTCTCTCTCACTTGTTGTCTTTAGCTGTTTGAATCTGGTTTCAATTATAGTCAGTTGTGAATTGGAACTTCTGTTGCAATATTAGGAATCCGCTTCTGGTTCTCGATTGCTGCTATGCTGTTTCGCGTGGAGGACGCCGGGTAATTACAGTGTTTACTTCTTCGTTCGTCATGCTTCGTAGGAATCATAATTTGGTAGTTAATCGTTTTGTTTCATTGTGTTTTGAAAATTGGTCATTTTCAGCGTTTTGGAAACATGGCTGGAGCTTTTCTAGTAATGTCATTCGGAGTGCGAGCACTGGACAAAGAAGATGTTGATCCAGCTTTCATGTCCAAGCTTGCAAAGATTTCAACGACTGAGATAATCTCTTCCAAGGTCTTTTCATACTGTAATTGTTGGTTCGGTTTCTTTTATTCCCAATCTTTTTGGTTGTTACATTAAGGTGCGTTTAGGAATTTCAAGTCATAAGCTATTTCCAAACGAAGAAATGATATTTTACATGGCGCGTAAATATATTAATATCTGAAATAGAAGCTTCAATTTGGAAACTAGCACTTTCATTTAGGAGTTGACTACTGTAACTTCACAATTGCAAGGTTAATACACAGTCTCATGGTTTGTGATACTTTTCACTTTTTTGTTCTTAGCACGTTGTTCTATCTTCCTTATATCGAAATCAGAACTCAGGGCCACAACTGTGCAATCTATAGAACAAATCTTGTTCAAGTAAGGTCGTTCCTTATATTGATACTACAAGAAAGCATCTTGACAATTGATTGACACTAACCAAACTTTTGGCTATTTGAGAAACATGGAGTAGATTTTGCGAGTAAAGGAAGAATTATTAGGTGACAAAAAGTGCAAAGATCCAATATTGAGAGTGATAAACCTGCTCCATTATCGATAGGTACTTGATTACCAGATTAACAAGGAGAATTGATAGCAAGATTTGAATGATCACTTACCACATGGCAAACATGATGATAAATATTTCTCAGACATCGGAGGCCACTGTGGCAAACGTCTGAGTTTTGTCTTTTAATGCTTGAGACTTAAATCTTCATTGTAACCTTACTGAGATGGAGATTTCTGAATGAGCTGAATTGTCGCATCACTTGTCTTCCATTAGATTATGCCACTCTTCTAATTCCTGGTGTTAGGCTCTTGATCCATCTATGGTTTTTATTGTTAAAGCTCTTATGGATGATTTGGTGGGTGCTATGGATAACTCTTTGACTCTTCTTTATGTGGCGATTTGGAAAGATTGTTACTCTAAAAAGATTAGAATTTTTCTTTGGAGCTTAGTTTGGGTGCCATCAATACTGCTGATTGTTTGCAGCACGGTATGCCGTATATGTGTATTTCTTCTTCATGGTGTCGCATGTGTCACCAACATGCTGAATCTTTTATTCATTTGTTTCTCCGATGCCCCTTTGCTGCCAACTTTTAAAACATTGTTCTTCCTTCTTTTGGTTGGTCTTTTATTTGCCCTAATTCTACTCTCAGATGCTTTGGCTTCATTATTGGTGGGTCATCCTTTTAGTAGTAGTTAGAAGATGGTTTGGTTGGCTATTCTACGTGTTTTTTTTGGAGTTAATGGGGTGAATGAAACAGAGGACTCTTTACTGATTTTTTCCCTCTTTTAACTGTTTTATGGAATTAGTTTTGTCTATGGCTTTTTCTTGGTGCAAAACAGAGTACACTTTTACTCATTACAACTTAACCTTTTTAGTCAGGTAATTGGTGTTCTTTGATGTAACCACCTTTTGGCGTTTGGGGTTCTCCCCTAATTTCATATATCAATGAAGTGTTTCTTTTACCAAAAAAGGAAAAAAAAAGAAAAGAAAAGAAAAACCTTATCTCATAGTTTGTTGAAATGGAATCAAAATGCCGATTAGTATCAACATTAAGGTTAGGAGCAACTATTATAGCTGGGCCGGCATATTTGAATTCTAAAGAATTAGAGTCTCAATAACTAACTAAGAGATCATGTGTTCAATGGATGATGTCCACCTATCTAGGAATTAATTTCCTACGAGTTTTCTTGACACTCAAACTAGGATCATGAGGGTTATACAAAGGGTGTAAAGAATTATTTTTGTCTATGGCTTTTTCTTGATGCAAAACAAAGTACACTTCTACTCATTACAGCTTAACCTTTTTAGTCAGTAATTGGTGTTCTTTGATGTAACCACCTTTTGTTGTTTGGGGTTCTCCCCTGATTTCATATATCAATTAAGTGTTTCTTTTACCAAAAAAAAAAAAAAACCTATCACATAGAGCGTTGCAATGGAATCAAAATGCCGATTAGTATCAACATTAAGGTTAGGAGCAACTACTATAGCAGGGCTCGCATATCTTAATTCTAAAGAATTAAAGGGAAAGGTGAAATTAGACATAGTCTCAATAACTAATTAAGAGGTCATGGGTTCAATCCATGGTTTTCACTTACCTAGGAGTTAATTTCCTACGAGTTTTCTTGACACTCAAACTAGGATCATGAGGATTATACAAAGAGCGTAAAGCATTTTGTAACGTTCTCGTTGATCAAGTTAGTTATTATTTTATTGTCCATGATGCAGGAACTTAATACTGAGTGGCAAAGAGCAGCTGCACAGCTTCTTGTTTCGATAGGCTCACATTTGCCTGACCTAGTAAGTTTGCTGTGATTCATGTCTTTTATGAGTTTTTGGGTAAATATGGTCAGTGGATAATTTTTTCTCTCTCACATTAAATTATGTTGTTCAGCATAAATGCTTGCATTCAATATCATGTAGCTACATATGATTACATGACTAGACTAACATTATACCTTATGGAAGAGAGAACTTTGACAAGATAGGATCTGGGTGTGATCGCTTAAACAAAATGGATTTGGAAACATTGGTCAAGCATATACTTTTGTGAAAATATGCAGTTACTTTTATAAATTCATCCTCTCTTCTTCTTTCTCTCTTTCTTAATTGGTTGCAGAAGTTTTCTCATTGAAGTCAATTAAATGATTTTAAGTTAATTTACTGAATCTTTCTGGTTGTCATTTATTTTTCCTTTGTCGAAGCTTTCTCGCGAAAAACAATTTAATGTCTGCCAAATAATTCTATAATTTTTAGCTTCCAACTTGGTCAGACAAAAACCATACAACGTACAAATATATTTGTGTGTTTGTGTTAGTATGTGTACTCTGTCAACCTTGGATTATTTTTGTTGATTTTGCAATAACTAATTTCTTTTATGGTGATGTGGAAGATGATGGAAGAACTATATCTTCACTTGGGAGGGCCTAGTTCAGCTTTACCAGCTATGGTTCAAATTCTTGCAGATTTTGCTTCTTCTGATGGTTTGTTAACAACATCATTTATTTATTTTGTATTTTCAGAACTTTATTTTTCTATACTGCTATTTGATTACTTTTGTAACACTGACTTTTGTGATTTTACTCTTTATTAAAGCCTTACAGTTCACGCCCCGACTAAAAGATGTGCTTTCCAGAGTTCTTCCCATCCTTGGAAATGTTCGAGATGCTCATAGACCTATTTTTGCAAACGGTTTGGAGACTTTCCCTTATCAAAAAAGAAGATATGATCTTAAGTTTGACCCTAAAATAATCATCTTTTTACCATCTTCAAGGTGGATTTCTTTTCGAGGGGATGTGGATTGGAGTGTTTTGCTTTTTAGTTTAATTGAGGAATTCTGTATTTTGATCTACCAAAGCATGCATCTAGATTTTTATTTATTTTTAATTTTTTAATATAAATACTAATAATAACTTTTATATATATATATATTTTAATATAACAATAAATTTAGGACTTTCTGGAATGACCAACATTTATGGTCTAATTCCCAACCTTTTGTTTGTGGTTTTGATCTCCGAACTTCTTGTATGTGGTCATTAACAGGGCCTTTTTTAGTGACAATGGCTCTTTTGGAGACACCTAAATCTTGAATTTACCCTTTTCTAGTGACAATGGATTTTTTAAGGCACCTAAATTTTTACTTTTTCATTCTTAGAAAAAGTTTTCTCATTGGAAAAGAACATTATGTGAAAGCATGCCCATTTTATTGTCATCACTATCACCAATTTTTCTTTTCTGCTTGCCTTTGTAGGAAGGAGCTCTATAGAGGGAGACAAGTGATTTTTGGAGGTTTTTCTTAGAGAATGGGGAGGGGGGAGTATAGGGGGGTGGGGTGCAAGGGGGTAACTAATCCATCTTCCTGTTTCAAAATTCAAAGAGTATATTTCTGCTTAATTTAACCCTATTATTTAAAAAGGGTTGAGGTCAATGGGTTGGATGCACTTGACATTTTGAAATGTTAATATCAATTTTCTACAGATTGTGATTCATTTTATTCTTCACAATCAACTATTGTCACTGTTAGTTTTAGACAAATTGATAAATCTTGTGAAAAATTGTTGATTATTGTGCGTTTCTCTTCTTGCTGTCACCCTGTGACGCATTCTACTTCTCCAGCAATTAAATGTTGGTGTCAAGCTGCTTGGCAGCATAGTGTGGACTTCCCTTCACATTCGTCAATTGATGGTGATGTTATGTGAGACAAGCTCTATCATGCTCCATATCATTTTACATTTAATATTTCAGTTAGAAATGTTTATTAAAGAAATGGGTTCCTGTCAAATTGCAGGTCATTTCTGAATTCTGCTTTTGAGCTTTTATTGCGAGTTTGGGCTGCTTCTAGTGATTTAAAGGTTAGAAAATGTATGTTTTGCTTACAATAAGATGATTATGTGCTGATACTTATTTCACTTTTTTAGTAGAGTCGAATAATATTTTATTGAATAATGTTATTGGCTTTACAAAATAAGTTATATTTAATTTCTTACTGGATGCAGACAAAGTAAATAAGTGGCTGAATAACATAAAAATCACCCCCCCCCCCCCAAAAAAAAAAAAAAAAAAAAAAAAGAAAGAAAGAAAAAGAAAAATGGAGAGTGTATTCTCTTTTATACCCACTGAAAAGTTTTCCCTCGAGTCTCTGATATTATGGAAGGAGACTAATTGGGCGTCTTAAGTGTTAAGACTACTCTTGTTTTTTTTTTTTTTTCTGTCAAAGGCTTTTGTTAGATTTTCTCTTCGCAACATTTGCCTTAACTGGAATGGTTTTACCTATCCTTTGTAATTTTTAAGTTGGTAGTTGGTTATTATTTTTTCCTACTTTTAATTGCCTTTCTCTCACTCCCTTGCGGATTTTGTATATTTGAGCATTAGTCTTTTTCATTTCTGGTTAAAATTTTTTTTGTTGGTTTTCTCAAAATGGTTGGTTTATGTTCTTGGTATTGGGCCCACCCCACCTATCAATGGGAAGAGTTCACACACCCCAACAGTAGCTCCAACCTCCAAGTGACAGTAAGGGTTTTCATTTATTGAACTTTCTACTTGAAAGTTTGAAACTAGGACTTTGGAGAATTTCACCCAAACATCAGAAAACCCTTACAACACTCCTTGGTGTTAGGATGTAGGTACTTTCAGCTGCGTTGTTCTTGCAAAAGTTGCTTAAGTACAAAGGAACTACCGGCATGATATAAATTCCCCCATTTTTTGCTTGAATTTTGTCCCTCTTGTTAACATGTTGTCCATCTTTGTTTCCTTTTCTATTTTTTTCTTGGATATGAAAGTGTATCTTTATTACCATTCCATCTTCTAAATGTTATCTTCTTTTCTGTGTGTGTGTGTGTGTTTTTTTTTGGCTTAGGTTCGTATTTCTACCGTGGAAGCATTAGGTCAAATTGTCGGTCTTATTACTAGGGCACAACTGAAGGCTGCTTTGCCCAGACTAATCCCTACCATGTTGGAACTGTAAGATATATTGAAGTGTTAAACTAATAAAGGCTTGTTTAGGACTGTTCTGGAAAAATAGTTTTTCTCTGTAGAGTACAAATTTCTTTGAAATTAATTCAGTTCACTACAAAATTTTCTCCTATTCTTTTATAACTTAATGTTTATTTTTACAAGTCGCTTAAATCTGTTCTAAAAAATTTATTTGAAAACAAAAGTAAAAAACTGCTTTTAAGAACTATCGGAAAATAGAGACGAAGAAAGGACACAAGGTCTGCATAGAAGCCCTGGTACTGAGAGAAAAACCATGATATAGACGTTTCTTATTATTTTTGATAATAAAGGTACAAAGGAAAAATATTTATAGGCAACACGAGCCTAATTAAAATAATAAAAAATCAGGGAAAAGTATATCTCAACTACCCTTAGGCTTTCAACATGACCCAAGCCCACTATTTCTAACAACAACAACTGTACAACAACACTTAGAAGTAAATATCTTATAATGGCAATACTACACTGATAATTGTTTGATCTCTTTTTACCTTCCTCATCAGATATAAGAAAGGCCAGGATGTTGCATTTGTAACTACTTGCAGTCTGCATAATGTCCTAAACACTTCTTTACATTCAGAAAGTGGTCCTCCTCTCCTTGACTTTGAGGTAATGCATATTATTTCCTTTCCGCATTCATTTTGTACATTTTAACATTTGAGATGTGCTTTCAAGTGCATTTAGCAATTAATGATCGTCCTGTTCTCAAGAGGAAAAGGTCATTCAATGTATTTTATTCATTCTCCCACTTTACTTATCTCCCGCCTCTTCCCTTTTGTAGACCTTTAAAAGTCTATCAGTGTTTTCTTTTTCTGTTATTTCTGTAAATACTTTGACACTTTTTTCTATCTGTGAAAATTTCTCATTTTTCATTGGAAAAAAAGCAACTTTTTATGGATTGTGTATGGTGTATAAATTTAACAAGCAGGACTTTCATGCATTTCAAACAATTAAGTTTTTATTCATGCAACTTTCTTGAAGCGAGTTTAAAAATAATTCTGATTTAACATCCGCGTATGTATATTCTTAATCTGCATGGTGTGTCTCACTCTATTGCAAATTACTCTCATGATCAATTGTAGGATCTCACAGTGATTCTGTCTACACTTCTCCCAGTGGTGTGCGTTAATAACGAAAGCAAAGATTCTGATCTCTCAATAGGATTAAAGGTATGGCCAGCAACTATGCACGTTTTCTTGACCAGAAATAAATTTTCATTGAGAAATGAACACAAACAAAGGTTGAGGATACAAACTGTCGAGGGTGAGAAAAAGAAAAAAAATAGCAAACAACTATCTCACAAAGGAGGGAAACAACCAGATTAATTAAGAATGAACATGAAGAAAACCAGATCCAACAACAAAAAGGAAAATTGAAGAGAAAGAGGGAGGATAATGGACTATGCTTGCAGACAGACCAACTGTAAAACTGGAGTATCTGTCTCGGAACATGGTCCATTATTCTTTCTCTCCCTCCCTCTCTCCTCTCTCATGGTTTTTGGAATATTGTAATTTAAACTATAAGACTTCACTTTCAATTGACTGGGGAATATTGTAATTGAAAATTCTCACAGGAAAAGCTTAGACTTTCTATCTTCTTAGTTCGTAGTCTTACTACTAGCTGGACACAGTTATTTGTTTAGTATTCTTTCTTGATAACTGTAGAAAATTTCATATTACATTGTTGGGGATGTTTGTGACACTTTCGTGTTTTCTGCCACATATTTTAGTAATTTATCAATTATCAATCTGGTGTACTTCAAAACTTTTTGTAGTTCTTTGGGTGGGTGTTTCCTCTACACCAGCCTATATGCTGTTTCTTTGGGATGGTTTTTGAATATAATTCTGTTTCTTGTCGAAATAATTTTCTCCCTCTCACATTAAATTATAGAATATGAGGTTGAGGTTTCTCTGCAAAGGCATTTCCTTCCCTTTCTGTTTCTCATCCATAATATTTTGAATTCATTTCTTCTTGGCACTCACTTTTGTTATTTGGATTATAATCTTGTTTCCTCTGTATGCAGACGTATAATGAAGTACAGCGTTGCTTTTTAACTGTTGGCCTGATATATCCCGAGGATTTATTTATGTTTCTCTTAAATGTGAGATATTTACCTTCTTTTGTGGAGTTCTGGGAAAGCTTAGTTTTCAGATTCTTATACCGAATAGAAACTACTTACAAGTAAATATAATAAAGTTAAAAGTTTACGGAAAACCGACTGTAATCTTGGGAATTTCTCAATTAGAAAGATCTAAATCATGAAATAAAAGGAAAAAAATAACGAATGACTAAGCAATAAAAATTGATTAAAATGTAATCTAAATACATATAACTTTTACGTTAATAAAAATGTACATTTATCCTAACAGTTATTTCTATAATAGCTTGGGCGTATGTATTTTGGGTGCTACAATTTTGGAACTTCTTGAGTTTTAATAGTTCGTTTTATTTCTTCTTTTTTCATACTCAGAAATGCAGGTTAAAAGAAGAGCCTTTAACTTTTGGTGCTCTTTGTGTTCTGAAGCACCTCTTGCCAAGGTTTTTTTTTTTGGCCATTTTGGCCTCCTTATATTTAACCAACCATTTAGTCATCCTTTTGGTTTCCCATTTTACTTTTTTATTATGATATCTCTAGGTTATCCGAGGCTTGGCATGGTAAAAGGCCTTTACTCACTGAAGCTGTTAAGTCTTTACTAGACGAACAAAATCTAGGTGTTAGAAAGGCACTTTCAGAGGTATGATGTTGTGTGTGTGTGTGTGTATATTGATCTTGCTAAGAACTTTGGAAATGCGCTATTTTGTTTGGTACTAAAAATGTCTATTACTTTGTAGTTGACTGTGGTAATGGCGTCACATTGCTACCTGGTTGGTTCATCTGGCGAGATGTTTGTTGAGTATCTTGTGCGCCACTGTGCCATCAAAGTTGATAGAAATGATCCTGGAACCTCAAAGGAGTTACCGGGGTTAAATGGTGGTTATATTCCTTTTCAGTACAAGAGAATGGAGGTTCACACACTACTGTATAAATACCACCATTCTGTAATTTATAAATTTTGATTCCAAGATGTTACTACTTGTAGTTATTATTTCTTTTATTACACTTTTCGTTCTTTTAGGTGAAGATGGGGACAGTTTCTTCTATAAAGCTGAGAGAGATTAGTGAAAAAGGTCTTCTTCTACTGACCATTACAATTCCTGAAATGGAGGTATTGTGCTGGAGTTCTATTCCTACGTTCATACATTCATTGATGGAATTTCACTCTTTCTGCCCTCCTTTTGTAGTTCACCCTGTTTCTCGTTTCCCTTCTGAGTTTAATCAAATATTTTTCCTAACTTACACCGCAGCATATTTTATGGCCCTTTTTACTGAAAATGATCATTCCAAGGAGGTATACTGGTGCAACTGCAACGGTAGGTCTTTCTGATTTTATTGATCTTACATGGGGATTTTTTTTCTTTGCATGGTTCTATGTTCTTCTCAATTGTAGAAATAGGATGTGTGATTGCAAATAAAATAGTGCTTGTCCGGGACATTCTATTAATGCCACTGCTGCAGGTCTGCAGATGCATTTCAGAATTATGCAGGCATGGATCTTATGGAGATAGTATGCTGAGTGAATGTAAAACCCGTTCTGATATTCCAAATCCAGAGGTAACAGCCAAATTTCCCTCTGGTGTTTAAATTGGTCCATATTATGAGACTGTTAACTTGAGTGGTTTCTATGTTTTAGGAACTTTTTGCTCGCTTAGTGGTTCTTTTGCACGATCCTCTAGCAAGAGAGCAGTTAGCAACACAAATTTTGACTGTAAGTGTTCACACTTTTCTATGCATAACCGTTTTAACTTCTGCAAAATAGTTGTTATCAACAAAAAACGAGGTATAGGATTTTTGAATATACTGGCTGGTATTTTGAGAAAAATTCCAAGAAGGATGAAACTTTGAGTGAATGCATTATAAATGAAATAATTTCTTTAAACTTACACTGCTCAATATAACTATAATCAATTCTTGAAGTTGGTGTTTTTTTTTAAATATAAAAAAAATGGAAACAAGACTTTTTCATTGAAATGAATCTAATATTCAAAGTACAAGATGCAAAGCAAAAGGAAACTTAACAACACTTGAAGATACAAGACCATTACTATACCAGTTGTGATCAAATCTTGACGTTGGTGTATTCTGGTTATTGATTGTGTTTCAATATTGTTACATAGTTGTCCAATCATTGTTTCATTTACCCTTTTGATGTGCTATAAACTGGTGCGATTTTTATTTAACAGGTCTTGTGTTATCTGGCACCTCTCTTCCCAAAAAATATCAATTTGTTTTGGCAAGATGAGGTACTACTTTATCAAAACATGATATGGATATAAATTATCTTGTAATTGCAATCCTCACCATTCACGCACACACATACATGTGTATTTATGCATATTTGTTTCATTCTTGGATCCGGTTTCTTTTCTTAATCCTTCTTTTCTGGGTGCAATATAACTATTTTATTTCTTGTCAATAGCTTGGGTATTTAACATCTGTTTGAGCTAATTTATAATTTTTTAAAATGGCTACTATAGCAATTCAACTTTGGACTTTGTCATCTATTTTCTCCTGCTTTTGGATTTCGACGCATTAAATAATTTTGGTTTGGAAGGATTCAGAGGGATTTCTTTGTTTTTCTTCTCCATTGGTTTATCGTTTTGAAGCTGTAAGGATATCTGCTTTCCCTCAGTGCCATCTTTTTGAGTTTTATTTTATTTTTTTGTTTTTAAAATTATTTTTGTACGTATTTTCTAGTTTAACATTGTAGTTTTTTTCCCCATTCTTGTTAATCTTTGTCCTCGTGAATTGTTCTTTTGGGTCTGTGCTTTTTATGTTTTCTTGTTCTCATTTTGTATCCGTACATTTTGAGCAATAGTCTCTTTTCATTTTAACTTTGGACTTCTAAGCCCCCGAAGGATAACTATTTGATTTTTTATTTGTTAAAAATTAAGCTTATGAACACTAATTCCACCTATTGATTTCTTTATTTTGTTGTCTACTTTTGAAGAGTGCTTTCTATCTAAGTCGAGTATTGAAAACTTCAAAAAATTAGTTTGTAAAGACTAGTTCTTATTATTAGAAGTTGGCTAAATATCCAAATGTCTACCTAGAAAAGATGAAATTCATGACGAAGAAATGGCGAAAAACAAGCACAATTTTCAAACACTAAAAGGAAAAAAACCAAAGGGTTGCCAAATGGACCTAAATTACTGCAATTAGGATTGTCTCCATTTATCTTATGTGTTTGTTTATTTTGATTCTGATACCCTTTTAACTTCAAACCGTGTTCAGTGCAATGTGTTATAATTCTCCTTCTCATGTTTTATAGTTGTGATTCGAAATATGGATCTGTACAAGGTCTCAATAATGTGTTAGCAATGCGCAATGTGTAGGTTCTTTTTAGAACTCAGAAGTATCAAGAAATTCTAAGATCCTGACTAAAAATCTTGAAGGACTACCATTAGATAGTATCTTTATATTAACTCAAAAGGAAAAGAAGAAAATTATTTAACACAGAAATGCTCATCACCCACCTATAAACTCACTCATTTAGCAGGGTCACATGCTTATCTCATAAGAATACTTGGGGTGTGTACAAGTTGGCTCATACACTTATGGATATAAAAGAAGGTTGAACTAACATTATCATGAGAGATTGGATAGTTGAGGTGCAAGCTCAAACACTCAAAAAAAAAAAAAAAAAAAAAAAGAAGTTTAAATAGACATTATCATGTGAGATTGGATATAGAAATCTGAAATGCATTCAAATAGAGGTTATCCCTCACATTACACAATATTGGCAAGCTAGCTTTTTTAAAATTCATTAAACGATAGGCTATCCTGTTAGACATTTGAAATGTTCTGCGTTCTGTGTCTTAGGATGGTTTTTGGTGAGATGGGTAACTGGATTCTAGGCTGTTTTCATCATTTTCTTGCATCTGCATTCTATTAAGAGGAAAAACAAGACTGTTCAATTGTTCATAGTATTTGTCAAATACAAATTGGGACACTAAGTTATAAATTGGAGCAGATCGATGGTTGAGTTCATAAATCATGAAAACTTCTTAATGTATTCAAATACTGCAACGTTGACCAGTTGCTGAGTCACTTCTATGAAATATAGTACGTCTTTTGTGTGGACCATGAATTATCTATCGTGCTATTACTGTCTTTTTTTAATTGTTCTTACTGTGCTGTAAGAATGATTATGTATTGAATCTGATTGATTTTTGCTTTGGGAAGTTCTAGATACCTAAAATGAAGGCATATATTAGTGATCCAGAAGATCTAAAGCAGAACCCTTTATATCAAGAGACATGGGATGACATGATAATTAACGTGAGTGTTCCTCTTCGAACATGGACATTTCAACTTTTTTTCTTCTTCTTGGATATGCACTTTTTTAACTTTAATTCTCACCGTGTTCTAATCTAGTTTTTTTGAAATATAGTTAAACGAAATTAGAAAATTGTTTTAGATCATTGCAGTTTTTCTTCTATAATCCAAGTATTTTGCTCAATTTTTTAATTAATGAGGTCTAATAAAGAGGCTTGTCTCCGTTTCAAAAAAAAAAAAAAAAAGTAAAAAAGAGAAAAACATCAATCATATATATACATATATGTAGACATACGTAGGCCCCAAGTTAATAGCATGTAAAGTAATAATAAAGGACAAGTTACTAATTTGTTTCGAGAAATAAGATATTTACTCTGTTATAGGATAATTTTCATGCTAGTGTTTTCCCTCAAGCTATAATACTAACCCACTAATAAGGGCCCTTCTTCGCGATCCTTACCATTTACATCTGTTTTTGAGTCAGTTCCTTGCAGAATCTTTGGACGTGATTCAGGACACGAATTGGGTTATATCTCTTGGAAATGCTTTCAGCAATCAATATGAACTTTATGTCTCTGATGATGAACATTCTGCACTACTTCACAGGTGATGGAATTTGGTTATTTAAATGGCATATTCTATGACTTTCTGGATGATGATATTTTCCATTGTAAAATTTTCTTAAATGTCATACATTTTGTGTAATTTCTTTTACAATCTCTGGCAGCTTATGCCTCTATCATGCTATCCGTCAGTCATCTATGTTTATTTAATTCATACTTTTCTTATAGGTGCTTGGGCATACTTCTTCAGAAGATCAACGATAGACCCTACGTACATGATAAGATAGATTTGATGTATAAACAGGCTAATATTGCTGTTCCCACAAATAGGCTTGGCTTGGCAAAAGCAATGGGATTGGTATTTATTGTTAGCTCTTTGTTGAGTTCTTCAACTTCGATCAATTAGTTCATATAATAATCTTTGTTTTTTGCTGGTACAGGTTGCATCGTCCCACTTGGATACCGTATTGGAAAAGCTGAAAGACATTCTGGACAATATGGGGCATAGTTTTTTCCAGAGGTTTGTACTTGGATGTGCTTTTATATTTGATTGTTCTGGATTATTGTCAATAAGTCGTCTTTCCCCCTGAGCATCCCTCTAATCAACTGCTTGATTCTTTCAAAAAAAATTCCGTGCTTAAGCAGGTAAAAGTTAGGTCTGCATGGTTGTTTAGATATCTTATCAGTTAAATGTATGTTGCTCACATGTTTCACTTTGAGAACTGCTTTTATTTTCCATGGATGAGAATGTCGCGACTAATATGCTAAGTTTATGCTGCACATTTTGTCCTTATGGACGAGAAGCTATTGTTTATACTTTATATGGAATATGGTACAAATGCCTTTTCCTCCTTCCCCTCTTCCTATAAAGCTCATTCTTACTCTGTGATTGTGTTACTCACTTTTAGCGTCATTCACCCTTTTAAGCTGTAAATTGAATGTCAACTTTCCTTCTTCTGAAAGACTGAAACATACATCTGACTGCTGAGGAGTCTGACAAGGTTGTGTCCTTTCTTTTACCTAAATGTAGATTCCTATCATTTTTTTCTGATGGTTTTAAAAAAGAGGAGTCTGATGACATACATGCTGCTTTGGCTCTCATGTATGGATATGCTGCAAAATATGCTCCATCAACAGTTATTGAGGCCAGAATAGATGCTCTTGTTGTGAGAAATCTTTTCCCTTTGTTTTGTACTCTTATCGGTTTATTACTAAATTCATCATATGCCAATTGACTTCCCGGAGTAAAATCTGAGAAAAACACGTTTATCTTTTGTCCATTTGTTTGATTCTATTCTGTTCTAATCTGATAAACATAAAATGTCTTTAAAACTGAACAATGGGGTGCGAGACAAAAAAGGTCCAATTTGTAGAATGTTCTATAGATGGTTTCCACTTTCCAGCAAAAAGTTAGATATAAAAGTACAATCAGCTGTTTAAGTTTATGAAGATTCATTCTCATCTGAAAATGGGTGTTGATTTTCATACACTGGAATGTATTTTAGTTATACTATGCATTTAATTTAACATAATCAAAAGAACATGGTGAAGTTCCGAGTTCAAACTCCTGTAATGTTACTTCCTCTCCATTTAATGTCGTTTGTCACTTGTTGGCTTCTTACAAATTTTCTAGCCTACCAGGGAGGGGAGTGTTAAAGGTACTGATATAATTAAATTTTTTTCTAATCCATGATCATAGGTTTCTACGTTCAGTGGTGATTTTAATGATTTTTTTGTTTCCTTGCAAAATGCCATTTACTTGCTTACCTTTGTACTAAATTTAGATGTTTCTTACCTAATCACCTCTCTGCCATGAGTTTTGATGTTGCATATTTCCTAAATGTTCATTTAATTATTTATCTAACAGGGTACAAATATGCTATCACGGCTTCTTAATGTCTACCATCCTACAGCAAAACAAGCGGTCATCACTGCAATTGATTTACTGGGTTTGTATAAATATGCTATCTTCTTTGGTTCAGTTGAAACATTTTTCTTGAAATATTTGGAGAGAGTTCTTCAATAACGAAGTACATTAGCAAAGTTAGGAATAATGGAAAGCCACATACCTGCATAAATCTAAAATTACAATTCATCTCAAGTGGATGGTGTTCTTGTATGTTGTTCCATGCTCAACGCAGTAGGGAAGTAAGGAAACTTCGGTAAGGTGGACAAATTATTATTTACTGTTCATAATTATTTATAATTTATTAATATATTTTTTTTATTTTAACAAGATGAACTTCTCATTGATCTAATGAAAAATACAAAAGTTGGTAGGAAACAAACTCCTAAAAGGAGTGACAAAGAAGCAAAGTGAAGTAAGAATACAAGAAGCTAATCAGAATTATATTACTAGTAAACAAATTAGAACAAAAGCACCAATGTGAAGCTTCGAAATTGCTAAATCAAATGCTCCATCCAAACTCTAGTTTTGTCTTAATTTTTCTTTTACGGTCTCAAATTTAACTTCTGAAGGTATAGATTGGACAACATTTTTTTTATAAGAAACAGATATATTCAAGAGAATAAAAGAAGAATAGCCTAATGGAAAGGGACAAGGGGGCCCTCTCCGAGAAGAACTAGCATATAAGGCCAAGGGCCTTCGAATTGTTGAAAATCATTGAAAGGCTATAATTACTGAAGTGATTGGTGTAACTGGTACTCCAACAAGATGGATTGGGCAGAAATAATCCATAATGAATTACGCTTTTACATCATTACTTTAATTTCTTATAATTTCTTTAATTAAAATTATAAGACATAAAATTGTACTTCGTCACAACCTAGGATTACAATTCAAGAAAAAACTGGGAGTTGGATCAAGACAAATTTAGCTGGCTTTCAGTAGCCTGATTATGTCTTGCATTGAAAATTTTAAACCTGATTGCTTCAAGTTTTGTTAGCTAGTTTTTTTTTTTTATAGAAACAACTTTTGTTAAGGCACACACACAAAAAAAAAAAAAAAAAAAAAAGAAAAGAAAAGAAAAAAGCCCATCAAAACAACCTAACTAAAAGAAGGGGTTCCAATTGTGTAAATTGTTACCAATGGAATAGTTACAAAAGGTCTTCGAAATAGAAGCCCAAAGGGACGCATGAAACCTAACCAAAGACCAAACCTTACCATGATCCCTTTCCTTACTACGAAACCCCTGATCGTTCCTCTCCCCCCAAACATCCCAAATCACAGTACACACTCTAGCAAACACAAAAAACACCCTTTCTCTCTGGAGGGCAGATGGAGGAGATCGTTGCATGAATGCTCCTTTGGCCAGCATAGCTAATACCAAACTCCTGTAGGAAACAGCACCACACAGCCTCCACATACTGGCAATCTCAAAAGTTTGTGCTAGTGTCTTAGAAGATTTTTGAAAACTCTCGTGGAATCCATGCCTATTGGACTGTCTTTATTTTTTAGGTGGGATATTATCCATTTGGGCACTGGACTTTTGTTATAGTAGCTTTTGTGCTGTTGGAATTTAAAGTAAAAGAACACTGTAGACACTAGGATTCTACTATGTAGGTTCTATGATGTTGAAAATGAAGGGAATGCTGATCTTTACTCTATATAGGTCGCGCTGTCATTAGTGCTGCTGAAAATGGGTCAACGTTTCCCTTGAAGAGAAGGGATCAGTTGCTTGATTACATATTGACATTAATGGGTAGAGACGACAACGGTGGCTTTTCTGATTCTAATTTTGAGTTTTTGCGCACTCAGGTGTCAATTATATATAATTCTGGTGGCCAATAATTTATATTTGATTTGTACTGCGACTGATCAGATGGATATTTTTCTAGGCTCTTGCTTTAAGTGCATGCACTACTTTGGTTTCTCTTGAACCAAAACTTACTATTGAAACTAGAAATCTTATAATGAAGGTAATATTTATTATTGATTTCTACTAGAATTGGTAACGAAATGTTTATTTTGATGATTGATCAAGACTTTATGAATATCTGAAATTATTTTTCAGGCCACCTTAGGGTTTTTTACTTTATCAAGTGAACCAGCTGAAGTAGTCAATCCTCTAATTGACAATCTTATTACTCTTCTATGTACAATTCTTCTAACAAGGTATTTAATCTTTGAAGTTCGTGCGCTCCTTTTGATTTTTTATCTGTTAAATAAACCATCCCTTCGTCCTTAACACAAAGTCAACCACGCCTCATCTTATAATTTCTGACATATAGTTTTATTTTTACAAATGTTTGTACTTATTTATTTATATTTTTGTAATCAAGAAACAAATTTCATTCATCTATGAAAACGAGGAAATGAAATACAGTCATCCATAGACTGCAAACAGTAGTCTTAGGATGGAAAAAAATACAGAAATAGCAAAAATTAACCAAGACACAATGCGAAAACCCTTAACCCTTATAAAAAGGCCTGCCATTTATTACTAATATCATCAAGAAAACATCCATAAAAAAGATTAGACAACAAACACCACCAGAGAGCTTTAATTTTGAATTACAAATGATCCATCCAATCAAGAGATTTGTCATAAAAAAACACTTTGATTTGGTAACCAAATGTCTGAGAGAAAAGCCTTGGAAGCATCAATCCATAATATTAGCTTTTCTGGGAAGTATCAGACGGCAAAGAATATGTTGAATATGTTATCTTGGATCTTCCCAAAGATCCGCCTCATGTTGAGTTGAGAAAATAAAGTACTTCAACAGCGACAAGAGAAATGCAATGATATACCAAATGAGACCAGCTTTTAGTAGCCTTCAAACATACAGGACAAACTGAAGGATAGCCTAATAAAAGGAAGTTTCGTCTGAGGAGTTTCTGGAGGTTGGTTTTGTTTTTTCTCTAAGACCTGAGCATTCAAAGTTGTCTCGAACTATTGGTTTGTTGTTGCTGTTGATTTTGAGATAGAAAGATAGCAGAGAGAATTTAGTCTTCTAGTTGAGTTGGATTTTTGTTGGTTGCAATAGTAGTTGTTTTATTAGTTGGATTGCTGGAGGTAAGCTGGTTTCTTCTTTGATTTTGAAGCTTCATCGGCCATTTTTAGCTGGCCCTTATTTTTTCTGATTCAATCTTTGTGGGTTGTTGCGGAAGTTGCTTCTATTCTTTTCATATTGAGTTTGGTCGAGTTAAAAGTCTTATCAAGTTTTCCTCTATCTTAATTTTGTGCTATTTTTTCCCCATTAGATATTGATTTGTTCTTAATTATTCTTTAGGGTGCTGGTCTCTATGTTGTAATTTGGTTCTAGCCTAGTTTTGGCAAGTTTGAACTTTTACGAACTTTTGCATTTTTGTTTCGGCTGTTGTACTTTGAGCATTAGACTCCTTCATTATGACAGTCTTATTTCCATTTCAGAAAAAAAAAAAAGTGTGAAAAGGAGTATGAAGAGTCAAATTTACCAAAATTTTGTATCCTCACTAAAGAAAATTTGGATCCCTTCTAATGAAAGAATATGTTGAATATTTTATCTTGTATCTTCCCGAAGACCCTACTCATGTTGCGTTGAGAGAATAAATCACTCCAACAGTGACAGAGAAATGTCTGAAGGAGAGCCTTTAAAAGGGAGTTTCTTCTGAGAAATGTCTGAAGGAGCCTGAAGAGTCAAATATACCAAATTTTTGTATCCTCCCTCAAGAACATTTGGATCCCTTCTAATAAAAGCATAAGAGCATTAAAAGTGCACCAGTTTCTTCGGCTTTTGAATTTCTCCTTAAAGAAATCTGCCTAGAACAATTTCAGGAGTATTGCTTCTAACTTTGTGCTGAAACAAGAGTTCTCTCATATTTCAGGCTCCTTCAGACACTTTTTTTTCTTCTTAGACGCTGTCCTTCTCTTTCAATTTTAATGGAGGATGATGGTCTTTCCGTATATTTTTTTTGTTCAAATACATCTTATAAATTTTTTTCTTTTGCCTGTTGCCTAAATATCATTATTATTATGATATATATATATAATATATGAGCTTCTTAGTCGTTTGTCCATTATCGTAATTTACTAGTCTTTAGTTAGGGTTTTCATGTATGCCTATATATATTGAACTCTATTGTATATAACAAATCAAGTGAGTTATTTCATATTTTCCTCAAACTTCAACATGGTATCAGAGCGTTGGAGAAAATTAGGGTTTGAGAATTTAGAACCCTTTTGTAACATCTGGGGTTTTTGGAGGGGTGGGTTTATAGTTTTGCCCACAGTCGCTGTCATTGATTTGTTTGCCATCCGTCAGCCACCGCGACTTTCCGTCAGCTGCCACTGGAAATTTGTTCTTTTAGACACCACCCATCTAAAAATGGAGTCCAACTGCTGATCTACCAAACCCCAAATTTTCGAAGACATCTAACCAGTGCGTGAGACTCGCGCTCGCCTCTTCCTCCGTTGCAAGATCCATGCGCTGGCATGTGGGAGCATGTGGGAGATCCATTTTGTGCTTTATCGGCTGCGTTCGTCTCCTTTTGTGTTTTCCAGTTGATCTGTGTATTTGGTTCCTCTAAAATCTAATCGAGTGTGAGAGTTTTCGGAAAAATACCCTTTTGGTTCTTCAGATTTGTTGCTGTTTTATTCTAATTTGGGTAGCTGTTGGTTAGAAGCTTCCCAGATCTTGGTTTTTTATTCCAAAGTGATGTCTCATTTGGCTCAATTAAGAGCTCCATCTATCCATGATTTGTCAACTAAATAGTTGAAAACGTCTCGTTCATCATTAGCATGTGTCTCTATTACAACCATTGCTAATTTAGGTAACATGAATCATGGTCTCTTTTCCTCCTCTACATAATGGGTCATAGACTCCGGTGCTACTGTTCATGTGACAGGTAATCCAAATTATTTTCTACAACTTTGTCATCTACATCCGTTCCTAGTGTTACCCTAGCAAATGGATCAAAGTCTTATGTTATTGGATCTGACACTAAATCTCACCCTCTCCCTTTCTTTGTCATCTGTCTTCCATTTACCTCAATTGGTGTTTAATTTGCTCTCTATTAGTTAAATCACTTGTGACCTTAATTGTTGTGTCTCATTCTATCCTGGTTATTGCTTGTTCCAGGATCTTGTAACAAAGAAGATTATTGCGAAAGGACATGAATCTTGAGGACTTCACAGTTTTGATCACTAAGTATTGACGTCAACAACCGTTGCTTGTTCTGGAATTGTTTCTCCTTTTGATGCCCATTGTCGTCTTGGTCATCCATCCCTTTCAGTCTTAAGAAAGCCTTGTCCCCAGTTTTTAACTTGTCTCCATTGAATTGCGACTCATGTCAGTTTCCCAAATTTCATCGTCTTAGCTGTAGTCCTAGAGTTGACAAATGAGCAAATTCTCCCTTTGGGTTAGTTGATTATGATATTTAGGATCCGTGTCCAGTTGTGTCCAAAAATGGATTTAGATATTTGGTTACCTTTGTTGATGATCACTCTCGCATGACTTGGTTATATTTATATGAAAAATCGTTCTGAGTTACTTTGGTGTATGCATTAGAACCTTGAGAAGTGACAATGTTGGTGAGTATTGTTCAGAAGCACTAAATTCTTACTTATATAAGCATGGAATTGGAATCATTCACCAATCATCCTGTGCCAAAACTCCACCCCAAAATGGGTATGCGGAACGAAAGAATAGGCATCTTGTTGAAACTCCACGGGCATTATCCTTTCAAATTTCTACAACTTGGCATGCCTTTGTCCGTTCTTCAAGGTCGGATTCTTATGTTCTCTTTCCAACAAAACCCTTGTTTCCTATTGATCCTAATGTATTTGGTTGTACATGTTTTGTTTGGCATGTTTGTCCTAATTAAACAAAGTTAGACCCCAAGTCTTTGAAGTGCATTTTCTTAGGCTATTCTCGTGTTAAAAAAGGATATAGATGTTATTGTCCATATTGGAAAAGTAAAAAGGTATAAATGACTTTCTCATTTTATTTATGGTGCATTCAATGGTATTTATACACATATGAGAAAGAGAGATAATTAGTTACAATAGGGGCAGTTATCAAAACTGATTAACAAAATAAAACAGAATGTTTGAATACATATTTTGTCTATCAGGAAGTTACTTTCTTTGAGGACAAGCCTTTCACTACCCCTTTGCCTAGTATGAGTCAGGGGGAGGGGAAGGATGATTTTTTCTTTATACTCTTACATCTCCAACTCCCTCTCCTACTCTACCTTCAACATCTACCCCTAATTGTCCACTAATACCTAAAGTCTATTCTCGTCGGCAACAACCTCCAGGTGAATGTTCTGTTCCAAAAAACTCTTTGTTATCGGATTAAGAATTAAATGATGCCCTTCCCATTGCTCTTCGTAAAGGTAAGCGTTCTTGCACTTATCCTATTGCGTCTTATGTATCTTATGACCTATTATCATATCCTACATGTTCATTTGTTAAATCTCTTGATTCTCGATACTTAAGACCGTTCATGAAGCTTTGTCTCATTCTAGGTGGCGTAGTGTAATGATTGAGAGGTGAATGTCTTAGATGATAGTGGTACTTGGGATTTAGTGTTACTTCCCATAGAAAAGAAGACTATTGGTTGCAAATAGGTATTTGCAATTAAAGTTATTTTGATGAGTCAATAGCTTGTTTAAAGGCACGCCTTGTGGCTAAAGGTTACGATGCTCAGACGTATGGGGTTGACTATTTTGATACACTCTCCTGTTGCTAAGCTTACTTTTATTAGGTTATTTATTTCTATGGCAACATCTCAAGATTGATCTTTACATCATCCTTTACATCAGCTTGACACTAAAAATACCTTTCTCCATGGTGATCTTAAGGAGGAAGTCTATATGGAGCAATCACCTGCATTTGTTGCTCAGGGGAAGAATGATAAAGTGTATCGCCTTCACTAATCCTTGTATGGGTTTGAAGCAGAGTCCATGTGCATGGTTTGAAAAATTTAGTAACGCACTTGAGCAGTTTGGAATAAAGAAAAGAAAATCGGATCACTTGGTTTTCTACCGAAGATCTATTATTGAATTATTCTACTTGTTGTATAGGTTGATGATTTTGTTATAAGCGGTAGTGATACATCTGGTATATTGTCCCTAAAATCTTTCTTTCAAAGTCAATTTCACACTAAATGATTTAGGAGTGTTGAAGTACTTTTTGGGCATTGAAGTAATGAGAAACAAGAAGGGTATTTTTATGTTACAGAGAAACTATGTGCTTAATTTGCTATCTGAGACAGAAAAATTGGGAGCCAATCCGTACTGTACTCCGATGATACCTGGTTTACAACTATTGAAAGATGGAGAACCATATGTGGATCCTGAGAGATATAGAAGATGGTTGGAAAGTTAAATCACCTTACAATAACGCATCTAGACATAGCTTATTCAGTAAGCATTGCGAGTCGGTTTATGACCTTACCCACTAGGATGCAGTACAACAAGTCCTATGTTACTGTTAGGTTACCCACAAATAAACACTAATTTACCCCAACAACTTGCAGCCTATTCTAGGGTAACCCTCGGCCACAGCAGCCGCCCTACTCAAGGTATTTTCTACTAAAATAAAACCTACCTACCCAATCCCCAAAGGTGCTATATATAGGCTTTTCCAACATTCTCTCACCCTGGGCCCACCACGCACGATCATGTCCTTTTTATTACCTCATCATTGTTGTCATGCTGATTTACCATTCTACCCTTCCTCTTATATGTATGTAATATGGGAGGCCTTACCGTTACCTTAAGGTTAGCACCTGGACATGGAAGTCTACAACAAGTTCTATATTACCTTAAAGGTTGCACCTGGACATGGAAGTCTATACAACAAGTTCTATATTACCTTAAAGGTTGCACCTGGACATGGAAGTCTATATAAAGATCATCCCAAATGAACATTGAATGTTTTTCAAATGTTGATTGGGCAAGATCAAAAGAAGGACAGAAGATCGACTTCTGGATGTTTTCGTTGGAGGCAATTTGGTTTCGTGGAAGAGTAAGAAGAAAAACGTAGTTTCACGATCAAGTGCTGAATCAGAATACAGAGCAATGACACAAGCAATGTGTGAAATAATGTGGTTACATCAACTCTTGATCGAGTTGGGTTTTAATACTACAATTCTGACTAAGTTGTGGTGTGATAATCAAGTTGCTCTCCATATTGCATCTAACCCAGTATTTCATGAGCATACTAAACACATTGAAATTGATTGTCATTTTTTCGAGAAAAAATACAATAAGGTTCGGTGTCTACTGGATATGTGAAGACTGGAGAACAATTAGGGGATATCTTTACAAAAGCTTTGAATGGAGTTCGAATAGAGTACCTATGTAGCAAGCGGGGCATGATTAATATATATGCTCTAGCTTGAGGGGGAGTGTTATGATATATATATATATATATATATATATATATATATATATAGGAGCTTACTAGTCATTTGTCTATTATTGTAATTTACTAGTCTTTAGTTAGGATTTCCTTGTATGTTTATATTTATTGAACTCTATTATATAGAATGAATCGAGTGAGTTATTTCATATTTTCCTCTAACTTCAACAATTATCAGCTGAGACCTTATTCGTTTTAATTGTCTATCTATCTGACAAACTAGTGGAGAAGATGGTCGAAGTCGTGCTGAGCAGCTCCTGCATATTCTGAGACAAATTGATCAATATGTTTCATCGCCAGTGGAGTGTCAAAGGAGAAGGGGCTGCCTTGCAGTGCATGAGATGCTTGTCAAGTTTCGTATGGTTTGCATTAGTGGATATTGTGCACTAGGGTGCCATGGAATTTGCACACACAACAGGCAAATTGATCTGAATCTGCAAGGAATTTGTCCCAAGTTGCCATGTAAAGTTTGTTCTATTATTAGCTTTCAAATGCTGCTTCTCTCTAGCTTTCTCCCTTTTTCTGTTCACATTTCTACAGTTCTTCACCTTCCTTTTTTTTTCCCAAATTGATAGCGGCATTTATGTTACCAAGTCGGGAAGCCTTGTGTTTAGGAGAAAGGGTCATTACTTATCTTCCACGTTGTGCAGACTTAAATTCCGAAGTTAGAAAAATTTCTGCTCAGGTGATAATAGTTGATATGTTTTTTGTTATTTGCTTTCTAATATTCTCACAGATTTGATGCAAGTATGTAAGTTTTGTTTCCGCCTTTTACTCTCTGTTTCCTTTTCCTTTATTTATCTATTTATATTCTTTTTTTTTATAGATCTTGGATCAACTCTTTAGCATCTCTCTTGCACTGCCAAGGCCAGCAGCTTCAAAATTTGGTGAAGATATAGAACTATCCTACTCTGCTTTGTCATCTTTAGAGGATGTTATAGCCATCTTAAGGAGTGTAAGTTTGTCTTAAAGCCTCCACCCAAAGATGTTTCATTCATGTTTTTTATTTGGTCTATATGGATCATCTTCAAGGTCACTGAATGATGTTTGGATGACGAGGCTTATTTTTACATATAGGATACATCTATTGATCCCTCTGAGGTTTTCAACAGAATTGTTTCCTCTGTCTGCATTTTACTGACAAAGGACGAGGTATGGAGTACTTTGTACGTGGTTGTTGTTGATCACCTAAATTTCAAATTTATCATTTCATTTATGTTTTGCAGCTTGTTGCTACATTACATGGATGTTCAGGAGCTATATGTGACAAGATCAAGCAATCCGCTGAAGGGGCCATTCAAGCTGTCATAGAGTTTGTCACCAAGAGAGGAAATGAACTAAGTGAGACGGAGATTGCAAGGTTTTACATCATAAAAATTTGCGATATATTTCAAATATTAGCGAAGTAATTGAAAACCATTTTTTCATGAATATTTTTTATGAACATCTTCAATGCTATGCTATTGTTTAGGACAACCCAAGCATTACTTTCTGCTGTGGTTCATGTCACTGAGAAGCATATACGATTGGAAACTCTTGGAGCAGTATCCTTTTTCTTTTTTAATAAATAATTAACTAATGTTTTCATATTGCTGGTGTAGTGAGTACTTCTATCATTTTATGAAAAACAGGGCATTGCATGCTGTTCAGGAAAATGTGATGTTCATTGCAGTAGCTTCTTCAAAGATTTTTCCATTTACGTAGAATTCTAGAACTATGAACAATGGATTCTAAGTTTTTAATTGTTTTTTGATGAAGTGTGAGACAAATTCAAAAGGCAGCACCTACTGGCTAGCTACTAAAATGATGGACAAACTCAAGCCACTAACTCTGTTTTGGGTAACTTGATTTGTTGTTTGATTAGCAATAGGCCAAAACAATAGGATCTATGCTTACCATAAGCTTAATTAACATAGATAATACGAAGTTGTTGGGAGGACTATTAAATCTCCATCTGAAATTATTTATTCAAAGACTTTAGGCGAACTGTGGACTTGATGTTACCTTCAAGTGCAAAGATCAAAAGAGGAGCCGGAGCAGAGGCAGATGAGCATGGTACAATATATGTCGAGGTCACTAAGCAATAGTGACCTCATCTAGTCAACATAGGAGGCTGAACAAGAATGGGATTTTGTTTTAGTAAACTTGTGAGAAGTAGATGTAGGAACCAAGGTAGTATAGGCTAACTTTGCCCCACATCGGTTAGAATAGGATAGACCAATGTGGTACTTAGGTGGCTGGACTTGAGTCTCATCTCAATAGTTGTCTTTTGGGATGTGGTTCTCCAAGGTGCTCAAGTACCTAATAATGGTATCTGAACTGGTGGTTGATGTTCTATAGAGGAGTACAAGAAGAGGTTTCTGACCAAGTGTTTTCGAGTGATGTACTTTTCGTCTAGTTGCTAGATGTCAACTTTTTAGAGATAGGGAACTAAGCACATCGGTTAGAATAGGGTGACCAATGTGGTACTTAATTGGATCGACTCTTTTATCTCGATAGTTGGCTTTTAAGGTGTGGTTCTCTAAAGGCTCGTTTAATAACGCTCTCGTTTTCTTTTCCTTGTTTCATGTTTCTTCTCTTTTGAGAACAAGAAACAAAACTATGTTTGATAACTATCATCGTTTCCTGTTTCTTGGGAAAAAGAAACAGAAACATAAGTTTGTTTGATAACTATTTCTTGTTTTTGCTACAATAATTAATATATAGATATCATACATTAAATATAAAAAAATTATCAAAAGATTATGTCATCTAATACAAGAAAGTCTGAATGACAACTAAAATATAATAATAAGGTTGTATCATATCCTTTCCAAATTGGATTAGCACGACACTATCATCTTTAACTCTAAGTCATTTGTCTTAAATGATGTCGAGTTGAATCCAACTTAATTATATAATCATGCAAATATCGTGGTTGTAAAACATTAAAGTTAAGCTAAATGAATGTCTTAGTCAGAAACATTTATTATCGTAAAATTTTACTTGGTTTTCCCTAAATAATTTCTACTAGTTTTCAGATCATATACTAAATTTTTTTGAATTAAAATAATACATAAGGACGCATGTTGCAAAAATTAGTACTCAAAAATTGAAATATATATAAAAAAATAATATACATAGTGAAAATTAAAATAACTTATAAATCTAAGTATTAGTTCATTTTAAAATTCAAAATTAATATAAAATATAAATATAGCAGAATTATTTTGGAAATGGAAAAATTAATAAAGAAAATGTAAAATATGGAAACAAATATAAAAGAAAAAAAAAAAATAAAAAGAAAAGCGTCCATCTTGGGAGCTGAAATTTGAAATATAAAAAAAATAATGTACATATTAAAAATTAAAATAATATATCAATTTAAATATAAGAAAATTTTAAAATTACAATACAATATAAATATTGGAGAATTCTGTAAATAAAAAAACTAATAAAGAAAAAGAAAAATTAAAGAAATGCAGCGATTCAAGTGGGATTCAAACATATGACTTACAAGAGGAAGACAATTATCATTGGTGCCTAATACCTATACACCAAAAGCTCGTATTCATATTTTGTGGGAATGGTAAAAATAAAAAAGAAACAGAAACGTGAGAAACTAATTTTTGTTGTTTTCAATTTTGGTGCATTTTTCAAGAATGTTTCCCAAATTTTAGACACAAGAGACATGAATAATTATCAAATACGTCTGTTTCTTAAAAAATGAGAAACAGGAATAGGAAACAAGAAATGGAACGTTATCTAATAGAGCCTAAGGTGCTTAACAGCTAACCAGACTTCTAGATGGAGCATATTGTTAATGCGAAACCAAATAGTGGAGAACAACGCTTCTCATTCTATAAACTAAAGTTAAACACGTAGAGGGATACATGGAAACTATAAAACAATTATATAGTAGCACATGCAGAGGGAGTGAATGCATACATGATGAACTACTACTAGGACACAACAATTCAAATACATTAATGTACTCTAATGTATTTGAGAATAAAATCTTTTAGTTGCGCATGATGCAATATGCATCTTAAGCTTTTAATCGGTAAGATTACTCAAAGCAGTTTTTTATTCAGTATCAAAGTGTTCTGAAAGTTAGCTAATGCAAGGTTGTCGACTCTCTACTTATAGAAGATGTTAACTCAATATGAACTGACACAATTACAGCTACTAAACAAACTAACAAACTAACCAAACGACCACTGAAACCAACCATTAACTATATCAACAAAAGAAACAAATCAATAAGTAGCAATTAACGGACAAACAACTTGAAGCCTAACGCTAAGAGATTATTTTTTATCTAACCTTTCTTCACCAAATTTCTTTGTTATTTGTCTCTGTTTATTTGTGTGTTCCTTGGTGTATGTATATTTTTTCACATACTGAACAATCACTTATGCTCCTTTTATTAATTTATTTTCCTTGTATAGACTACCCTTAACCCGGATAGATTTCTTCCCTGGCCGAGAATACAAGCCCAAAGGTTGTCTTTGATGAAGTATTGGCTACTGCTGGAAGAGATATAGTCACAAAAGATATATCTAGGCTCCGTGGTGGCTGGCCAATTCAGGATGCATTCTATGTGAGCTCTATTTAGTTTCCACCTTTTAGAACGTTCCATTGATTTGTCCTGGAAATTACGTTACTCTGCTTTTTCCACTTCTCTGAGGGCTTTACTCTTATGTTATTGACCCTTGACCCATGAAATTTAAGCAAAATTAGGTGGTGACTAGTGAGGTAGTAATCATCTTTCAAAAAGATCCCAGAGGACTCTTATTTTAAATATTGTACTAGTACCGTTCTTATTTAAAGCCTTAGTGGACTTCTATACTTATTGATATTCTTCGGCAGCTATGTAAGATACAATATGTATTTGCTTCTAAGTGCTTTTGTTGGATGGTTTGAAACTATCCCTTCAAGGTTAAAAACCCATATATGCATATCAAATTCTCCTGTTTTACAGGTATTCTCTCAGCACACAGTACTTTCGTTTTCTTTCCTGGAGCATGTGCTATCTGTCCTAAATCAAGTTCCCCTCAATCAAGGAAGTCAAGATAGAGCTGATTTTTCTAGCCATGGGCCAGATCATATAGAGAATGATATTTCTCAGGCGGCTATCGTTTCACTAACTGCTTTTTTCAGGTTGGTGGAATAATAACTGATCCCATTGAATTTGCTACCTCTATTTCTTGCATAATTTATTGTTTCTTCCCCTGGAGTAGAGGAGGTGGTAAAGTTGGAAAGAAAGCTGTCGAACAGAACTATGCTTTAGTTCTCGCAGAACTTATTCTCCAGCTGGGAAGTTGCCATCATCATGCAAGCTTAGGCCAGCACGAACAACTAAGGTAGTGACATAATTTCGCGCAAATCTTTGTGAAATGAAGCCTAAAGCATGTCCTCTTTGTTCATTAACATTATGTAGTCCTGTTTTGATTTATTTTGGTATATTCATAATCCAGTTACACATTATTATTTGATGTCTCTGGAATAACGTGGACAACTGTTAGGCCACGTAATTCTAGCGATTGGGGGTAATGTATCGAAAAAAATAATGAAAGAACCAGATTAAAAAAGAAGAGAGGTATTATGCTCAAATGGGTAAAACGTTGGAAATACAAGCAGATATATACCAATGGGTGAAGTGGAATTGTGATGGAAGTTTCAGTCCACATTTTCTGTTCTTTCCTTCGTGCTTCAATTAGTTGGAAGAATAATGCCAAGATATCTTTTTTCTTTTTTCCCTAGAGTTTGAAGTATTGGCAATCATGTTTCTTTCTTTTCATTTATTGACTGCATTCAAGTTTCTGATTGAAAAAAAATATCATAATTGTATTTGTTTTCCTCTACTTTTGCAGGGCTCTTCTCACAGCATTCCAGGCATTTTGTGAATGTGTAGGAGATCTAGAAATGGGAAAGGTAGTCAATTTACTAGCATCCCATTCTTCCTGTGTCAAAAGATCTCATGGAATTTTGTTATTTGCAGATCTTAGCTAGAGATGGAGAGCACAATGAAAATGAGAGGTGGATAAATCTTATTGGGGACCTTGCAGGTTGCATCTCAATAAAGAGGCCAAAAGAGGTAGACGTGTAGAATAACAGCTATGATGGTTTTTAAGGATATAGGCCTAATTTTCAAAAACCATAGTTTGGCTAAACATAATGCAAATATTTGATGAGTTTGGTTTAAATGAATTCTTATTTGGGTGCCGTTTTATAATACCTTGGGTTTGCCTTTGTCGAGGGTGCCTTCTGTAACTTTTTCCCTTCTTCCTTCCTAAGAAATTGAGAAGTTTCCATTGAGACTGTAAGAAGAACATAAGGATATGTTTCTTGGTAAGAAGATAAGTATAAAGTCACGTGTGTTCCACAGCATGACATGTTCGAAGGACATGGCTTTTAGTTCTGATGCTTGAAGTTACTTGTAAGCAGTGTCTTGCTGGTCTCTTATTTATTTCAAATCTGTATTTAACAGACTTCTGATGCACTTAGCTGTCTTTTCGGATCCAAATAAAATATTTGTCTAGAGAGTATATTTTGATCACCACAAGGACTTTACAAGGTTCTCTTCTGACATGGTTTTGCATATTAATGTGTCACATAATTGAAATCAAATCTTATGGTTAACCATTCAGGTCCAACATATATGCTTGATACTGAGTAAATCAGTGAATAGACATCAAAGATATCAAAGAGAAGCTGCTACTGCTGCATTATCTGAGTTTGTCCGGTACAGGTATTAAGAGAAGAATCCTATTCCTGAGTCGCTTTCTTTAGTTGGATTGCATTTATTCACTTTATGTAAAATAGTACCTTTTATATGTTTGTTTGTTTTTATTGAGGATCTCACATTGAGAAAATCAAGACACCTCAATATGTTTTTAAGATATATGAGTTATTCCTCCCATTGCCAATTAATATAGAACCCTATGCTATCTAATTGGTGTTAAAGCCATTCAAGGAATTTTATTCTAATCGTATCTTCCTAACTCTTGTAGTGGACATGTCAGCTCCTTGTTAGAACAAATTGTTGAAGTGTTTTGTCGACATGTATCCGATGAGTCTCCGACTGTTAGACGTTTATGCTTAAGAGGACTTGTACAGGTATTCGATTTTCCTTGTAGTTACTTCGATCATGGATCAGTGATAGAAATAGGGATTGACATCCAATGCCTTGATTTCAGTTGTGATTTTTTTATCAGTTGCTCATTGGATATAAAGTTGAGTTTTATTATACTGTTGGAACATATGAATCCGGTTCTAAACGAATGGTTTACTGGTCTTTCTTTCTCATTAGATTAAGGGCTATGATACAATAATATTGCATTTATTTGATTGCCAATTGTCACAATACCATTGTTACAATCTGTCATCTCACTGTCATAAATATTGTAATTGAAACTGTCTTTTGAACTCATTGGCATTCTTTCTTCTCTTGTGCAAATTTGAATAGCTGACTTCTAAAACTTTGAAACTGCAGATACCAGTTATTCAAATTCTGCAGTATACAGCTCAAGTTCTGGGTGTAATATTGGCTTTATTAGATGATGTTGATGAATCTGTGCAATCAACTGCACTGTCATGCTTGCTTATGGTTGTTTCCTCCTTTTCAATTTAACATAGAATGTTTTTTACGTATTTTAGGAATTCTAGTCTGCTTATTTATCAACTTTCATGTACTTGTCTTAGATACTTGAAGCATCTCCCAATGATGCAGTGGAACCCATTCTGCTAAATCTCTCTGTGCGGCTTCGCCATCTTCAAGTTTGTTCCTGCATTCTTCAACCAATAAAAAGTGTTTCAACACGCTGGTATTTTTATTCTAAGAATTTGTTTATTGCAAACTAATACCCTAGTTGTATCCAACAGAGCTGCATGAATACGGTTATACGAGCTAATGCCTTCACTGCTTTTGGAGTCTTAAGTAACTATGGAGTTGGGCAGCAAAGTGAGGCTTTTATTGAGCAGGTTTTGTCCCCACAACAGTTACCCACTAAAAATTCAACAGAACCACTTTTCTATTTGAATATTTTACTTTATCCATTTTGATACAATTTTTAGATTTTTGTTTGTAGTGGCAACATCCTGTTTTATAGCTCTCTGAAAAAAATGTTTTTTTAAAAAATCAATATCTGTT
Organism: Cucumis melo; assembly: GCF_025177605.1. Lineage (NCBI taxonomy): Eukaryota > Viridiplantae > Streptophyta > Magnoliopsida > Cucurbitales > Cucurbitaceae > Cucumis > Cucumis melo. The sequence continues at coordinate 8,734,161 of NC_066864.1, read as the reverse complement.
TTGTAGCTCTTACATGCCCGTTTTCTCTATGGTATCGTGTGGCCATATACATTGCAAAAATTTGTATTCTAGATTTCATGAAGTACTTTTTATTCATTGTGTAACGGGTATAATCACGTTTATTGTGTTAATATTTTGGTGGAGTATTTTAGGGGCCTGTTCTATTAGATTTATTTGCAATTATTCTGTCCTCAGGTTCATGCAACCATTCCCCGCCTTGTGTTGCATGTTTATGACGATGATGTTAGTGTTCGTCAAGCTTGCCGGGTAATAATTAAAAATCTTTTTAGTTAATATTTTAGCATATACTGCCTTTGAAATGTAACATCTTTTGTTTTGTTTCTTATACCTCTTTATTTGATATTATCATTTGGGGACAGAGTACCTTTAAGCGGATTGCTCCATTAGTGGAAGTGGAGGAGCTGCCTACCCTCTTCAACATGCATTTTTTCAATTCAGATCATCGGTGAGTGATAGAGTCCGACTTGACTTCCTACTCTTGGAAATAGATTTTATGATTATTGATTTCTACATAGCAATGAAATACAAAATTTCCTGATTGCTTCCTTTCAGAAATGACTACGTAGACTTCGTCCGTGATTTCTCAAAGCAAATTTCTCAGTACCTTCCCTCCAGGGTTGACTCTTACATGGCAACGACAATAAAGGTATTCATTCTGACTAACAAGAGAAATATTGCACTGGAAATTATTTCTTCCTGGCAATTACCTGTCTAGGGGTTCTACTTTCTTCAGCCATGCTTCTCCCATTGGACCATCTTTGACCATGCTATCATTTATATACTAGATATGTGTCTCACACATTGTATTATTTTTTAGATTCCCACCTTCTGGTTTTGTTGCATCATAATTTACATTCTTCTTCAGCTTTTTGCTGCCGAACATGTTTGGTGATTCTGTGGGTATAATTTCATGGTCATTTTAAGAAATGCTTCTGGAATTTTGATGGAGTTTTGGTACGCTTGGAGCTTGGTGAACCGTTTCTGAGGAAATGGCTTTTTTTTCTTTTTCTTCTTTTCAATTTACTTATTATTTTTTCAATGTTAACCTTAGCCAGCAAAATTTCACTCTTCCACATGTGATAGGCACAAATAGATGTCTTAGTGATAGATAGTGACTTTTTGCTATATTTGAAAACATTCCAACTGTTTACCATTTAAATAATTACCTTAAATTTATTGGAACATTATTTTATAAGTAGTAATGGTAGGTTAAACAACACTTTATCATATTTTTGCTTAAACCTTTATTATATATGATAATATTGTTCTTATTTTAAAAGTTTGTGTGCTGTGGCAGGCCTTCGATGCACCTTGGCCAATGATTCAAGCAAACGCTATTTACTTCTCTAGTAGTATGCTAGCTCTGACTGATGACCAACACATTCTGTCCCTTCACTACACGCAGGTTATTCTCCAACAATTAATTACTCCATGCGTTAAAGATTCATTGCATTAGTATCTAAAAATCATTTTATTACTTTGATTAGGTTTTTGGTCTATTGGTTGGTAAAATGAGTCGATCTGGAGAAGCAATTGTAAGAGCTACTTGCTCATCGGCCTTGGGCTTGTTATTAAAATCTTCAAATTCGCTGTCATGGCGAACTGCTCGAATGGATCGTGCAGACTCAGCTAGGAGCTAGGTCATTGGCTCTCTTAGATCCTGAGAACTCAAACACAACACTCTTGTTTGATTGATGGTTACTAAAGGCTTCTAGCTATCAGGAACAAGACAACAATATATCATCACACGCCCTTTGAAGCCATGGATGGATTTTGTGGCAATCCGGTCATCAAAGTTGTAAAGTTTGTAATTTTTGCGTCTTGTACGTGGGGTCAGTTGTGTATATATGATTTTCTTTGAAATCATGTATATTCTGTATTTAATTGAACTTAGGGATGCAAAAGTGTGAGTGAGTGAGTTATTCTTTGAATTCTAACTTTTGAGGAAAGTGTGGGTTTTGAAATCAAATGAAAAATGGCAATGTTTTGATGTGTCATTATTTGAATTCTCTTTTATCTCATTTGGAAGGACATCCATAAATTCATTTCGTGTTTTGTATTTCATCTAATACTGGACTTAGTCTATATGCTAATGATATTTGTACAGACATTCTAAGGTTGACAAATAAAGAATCTGAAGATGTATTATATATCTTAAACAAACTTATTGTATATATAACTTTTATTTTTTAGTAATAATAATGTCTTCTATACAATGAGGCAATCTAAAACAAAATCTGATAAGAGGGAAACAAACACATACTTCAATCAATGACAACGTATGTTTGTGTATTTTAATATTTATTATTAACTCCTAACAAAATATTCATGATGTTCATTTATAAAATACACCGTAATTTTTATTTTATTTTTCTTTAACACAGTGAGAGTTGGGATTGAACCTCTAATTTAGAGGTTGATTGAACAAACTTCATTTGGGCTATAAAATAATTGTTGAGTCATAATGGTAGACGTGGTAATCATTTATCTCGACAAACTATTTAATGTAAAGTTTAATAGTATTTGTATAACATCTACTACACATACTTTAGAAACAATATTACTATCTATGATTGTCTACCAACAATTCATTCTACAATTGGTTTGATCAAGATCAATATATATCCCATGAATTTGTTTTTAATAATCAAATCTAAAGCCCGAGTTGAAAAAGACCATCTTGAATAAACATAGTTTTGATAAGATTTATTTGAGTTTTTATGAAAATCGCATGTTATTTTATAAGTGAAATGGATAATCAAAGAACCAAAAATTTAGAAGCCATCTGATATTAATGAATGAAAATCGAAAATATGTATGAAAATCGAAAATATGTAGAAAATAAGACGTTCAAAATTAAAACTTAATTGCGCATTATTGAGAATTCTAAATACAAGACTGAAAATATGGAAATAAACCAAACAACCTTAAATCATTTCACTTTTTCTAGGAGGTGACAAGCTCTGATAAACATGTTTGACATTACGAATTGCATAAACTCTTGACAGAATTTTTATTCAAAAGATTCTGCACAATTTTTGTGTCCTTTATGCCATTTTTCAATTTATATAAGACTTTTTCTATGTCATTTTCACTCCATTCTTCTATTGACTTATTGAACTAACATTATATAAATAAATTTGGACTAAAAGAACGTACATCGTCTTGCGTATTAACTAATCTTTGAAGATGTAACGTGATAATCTCCTAATTCTTTTTTGTTCCACTTATTGTGACAACTACTTTGCTATACGGATTTACATTACCTACACATTTCATTTAATTTTGGTCCTCCTACCCCATTTTAATTTTTAGTAATTGTATTTAACTTTTTATTAAAATTGTGTGCACAGGAATCAAAATAGACATGTCGAAGATACAAACCATATTAAACTAAACTTAAGATTTTGAAAGTAAGTGGACCAAATTAATTAAACTATACCTAAAACTACATAACCTGAAACTACAAAACCATATAAAATAAAGGGAAAAAAACACTTTTTCAGTCATATATACTCAACCTTTGAAGAGTTAATAATGTGTTTTTATTCCCTAATTGACACTTAAATATTATTTGACTATGCCATTAATTTGCTAGGAATCTCATTTCATTTTTCTTTTCCTTATCTAGTGTGGTCATCTCGTCTCATATATGACGATTATTTATTTAAATATGTTCATATTTTTTTCTCCTTAATCTTTTTTTCTAAAAAAAACCAAGTTTGAAAATTTTATTTTTATAGGTGACAAAATTATCGAAAGTATTTACAAAAATATTAATAAAATTTCAAGTGATGTATGAATATTTCATGATAAGAAATTACAAATAATAATAATAATAATAATAATAATAATAACTTTAAACTTTTAAACCATTTTAAACCAATGTGTAAATTATAATAGCTTCTAGTAATATAAAAATACACTTTTGGGTATGGAAGTGCTTTAGAAATTTCTTTCATTTTAAACCAATGTGTAAATTATAATAGCTTCCAGTACTACATAAATACACACTTTTGGTTAAGGAAGTGCTTTAGAAATTTCCTTCACTTTTCTCCCTACTTTTTTAATAATGGTAGTTTCAAAGAAAAAATTGTAAAAAAGAACAAGTACATCCTTTCAATATGTAATAATCATTCTAGCATCAACAATAATTTTCTTATTCCATATATCATGCAACGATGACTTATATTAATAGCAGTAAATTTATAATATTCTTAAAACGTGGAATAAGAGAATCAAACATGTCATTTCAAGGTAATAATATAAATACTATGACAACTGAATTATGATAAGTGAAGTATGTAGCCAGGCAGGCGTGTTTGATTAAGTGGAGAAACAAATATTTGAAAATGCGTGCTACATTCTTGTTACTAACACAAACAAAATACATTCAAAATATACTAATTAATGAGATCAACTTATGCACACTTAACATGTAAATTTGAAAAAGAAAAGAGTTAAGCCTTGAGATGAGCAGATTGAGCCATTACATCTTCAATGAAGAGTGACAAATTAACATAAGAAGATCCACCATTTTCCATAGCTTTAGGAGCCATTTTACTCAAATCTCCAACTCTTCTTCTTCTTTCTTCTCCTTCTTCTCCACCATCCATCACCATTTCAATTGCTTTCTCAATCTCTTCCTTCTTCGCCATTACTCCAACTCTTTCCTCTTCTCCCCATCTCACCGCCCCTTCCACTCCAACCCTCACTCCAATCTTCAAAATCTCCACCACCAATTTCTCATTCAAAAACTGCTCTGCAAATTGTGGCCAAGTGATCATCGGCACCCCATTCCCAATCCCCTCGACCGTCGAGTTCCACCCACAGTGCGTTAGAAACCCTCCGGTGGACCAATGCGACAGAATCAACAGCTGAGGAGCCCACCCTCTGATTATCAATCCCCTGCCTTTGGTTTTCCTCTCAAATTCCTCTTCTGATAGCCATTTCTCCAACTCAGAGCAGTTCTCATCTCTGTTCTTGATTACCCAAATGAATGGACGAGTTGAAGATTCTAAACACTGACCAAGTTGGATGAGCTGTGAAGGAAGCATTCTACATAAACTTCCGAGACAGATGTAAAGAACTGATTTTGGGATCATTGAATCAAGCCAGTTTAAGCAATTGCTCTGTTCTATTGATGCTTTGTTTCCCCTGTTGTATTTCTCTATGCTATTTTCGTTACAAAGCGAAACCGGTCCAATACACCATAGTTTCTTACTAATCGCCCGCTCGTAATTTTGGTAATATCCATTTTCAAGTTCTGAAAAGCTATTCACCACAACCCCATATGCTTCCTGTTCTGCCTTTGTTATTTTATCTCTAAAATCGTCGAAATCCGGGGACTTTATTAAGGATCCAGGAAGCTGGGATTTTGTAATTTCAATCTTATGAGGTAATCCAGGCACTAAAAATGGCTGGGAATTAGAATCAATAGAGGTGTGGGGGCTGTAAAGTTGGAGATTGTGTGAGCTCAAAAGTGAGAAACAGCCAGTTCCATGAAAGACCACTCGTGGGCATTTGAATTTGTGGGCTGTTTGAGCAGTCCAATATAAATACTTATCTGAAATTATGCAAGTGGGATTAAGATGATGACGACTCAAGAATTGCTCTAATGGCTGTTGAAGCAAAGACAGAGCTTTGTAGAAATTTCTAAGAAGGCTACGAGATGGCAGAGTGTCGAGATTCTCGCAGCCGAGCGGGAGGCCGACTTGCAGGCAGGGGAAGGGGATTTCGAGAAGCGAAATCGATAGGGAAGATTGTTTAGCTCGAGCGAAGAATGATTCCAACCTGTGGAGGAGAAATTAGAAAGAAAAAATTGAATTTAAGTGTGTAATTGTTGTTTGTTGTTTCTTTCTTGGTTGTGTCATTACGAACCTGGTAGCATTGTATGGGGTGGTGACGAAGGTGACGAAGACGCCGCGACGTGCAAGAAGAGTGGCGATGTCGATCATGGGGATCATGTGGCCTTGAGCCATGAGAGGAACTAATACAAAGTGGGGTTGAAGCTCAAGCTGGTTGGAGAGAGTGGAAGCCATGGATGGATCGCAAACTCAGAAAACAAAGACGACAGGGGAGTTTTGTTTTAGCTCTATTGAAAAGCAAAATGGTTAAATTATCTATACATACATACATACATATATATATATATATATATATGTTCTAATATAGAATAATGAATAAAAGAAGTTTAGATTCTAGATTACGAATACTAATAGAACTTGATTGATTGATTTTTTTATTTTAAATGGAATATGAAATTTACTGTATTTTTGTAAATATTTTTATGGAGAAGTTTTATCATATTTACATTATATATATAATATTTCAAATACATATTTTTTTCTTTGGCTCCAATTCTTTCAATAAATATTTCAAAATTGTTTTTAAAGCAGAAATATGTATGAATATTAGATAGAAATATTGAAACTTAAACTATGTGGCTTGATTTTTGTAACGACCCAACTCTTCATACTAAGCTGAGGTCGTTACTAAAAAGAAACAATGACAAGAGACACTTTTTGAAACGAGGGAAGAATAAATTTTCATTAAAAACGGAATATTAAAACACTGAAACATAAACGCGGAAGCAAAACTGAGTCCCATATGGCATGTCACGGATCCTTCTCTATCGCTCGCCAGCTTTCCTCTATCTTTACCTTCGCCTGAAATGTTAAATATAGAAAGAGTGACTATAAACATATACTCAGTAAGGGAACTACTACTAGTCCCGCTAGGTGTCTGTTAACTTCCCATTAGAGTCCTGTAAATGGTACCCAATCTCTGGCACGTTCTCGAACACGTGCAACATGCGCTCCCATAGGAACGAAAATCTGGTCTTCGGTGTTCCGGGAGAGCACCTAGGACATGTTGGTCTGTAGTGAACCCAGGGTAACACTAAGACAATCGGGATGCGAGGACCTCGTCGAATCACTCGAATCATATCTATATCCATGCCAGACTGGCGTCCCGTCGGACCACACAGTCCTAAATAGGTGGTGATCCCGAAGGACACCCATGCATGTACGACTATAATAGACAAAGTTAACAGAACACCCTATCCATAGCATGTAGTATAACATAACATCATAACATGGCATGAGTATTAATCTTAACGTCCTTAATCATGTGATTAATATATTATGCATTAACAGTCATTAACATAACATCAGTCATCATCATCAACATCAATACAATGACAGTCATTATCAATAGCATCAAGTTATGCATTTTAGCTACCATCAATGCATAATCATAATTACATGTAGGAGAATCTCTTACCTGGAGATTTTAGCCAACAAAGTACTTCCTAGCTGACAGTAAAAAAAAATCTCCAATTAACTTGATCCTAATCGTAAAAAGGAAAACTTAGTATCTTAATTAATGAAATTAGCAATTGGCGATCCAAAAATTCTCCCAAATTAATTAACTTTAAGGTTGAAACCAATTCAACCTTGGGAAAAATCCAAGATTTAAATCTCAAAAAGTTTAGCCAATTGAATCTTTAAAGAAACCCAAAATAGATCAAAATTAAATTAATAAAATATTAATTTAATTTCATTGACTTACCAAGGTTACTCAAATGGTTGAAAAATTCTCTTATTCTTGATGGAAAAATTCATCACTCTAAATCGTCAAGCTTCCAAAGAGACCAATCTTAACTTCAACTGATGAGGCTGCGACAGCAGAAGGTTATCTTAGAGAAGAAGATGAAGAACATTTTTTCTTTTTCTTTTACTTTCTAACTTAAGCATTCCAATGCTATTTATAGATCCAAATAATAACAATAATATTTATTATTATTATTTACTTTTCCTTTTCCTTTTAAGATATATATATAATACCAAAAAATATACATATATCTTTATTCCCATTATCTTTCCTAAATAAATACCTTAGCATTTATAACCATTAATAATAATAATAATACTTTATTATTATTATTATTTTTCTCTCACCAAAATCTACAATAAATATATATTTATTTAAACCATTATTCTCTCTTATAAATAAATATATATTTTTTTCGTCCAATCAAATCAACATCTCTCTCCTTATGGATTATCTTCTTTTCCAAACAAATATAATTATATTTCATCATATAATTAACTTCACTTTTCCATATCATTAATTAAATATATATATATATCCACATATATATACTCAATTAATTACAATTCCACCAAAACCAACTTTTCCCAACAAAATCTCAAATTAACTTAAATCCTCAATTCTTTTAATCAATCAAATCTTTTCCAATAAATCACTTATAACTTCATGAATTATCTTAACCCAACCATAGCAACTCCACTTCATAATCAAGATTTATCTTTCTACAGAATAATTAATTATTTCCCACAATAATTAATTATTATTTATCTTTCTCCAAAATAATTAGTTATCTTCCACAATAATTAATTATTATTTATCTTCTCCAAAATAATTAATTATCTTCCACAATAATTAATTATTATTTATCTTTCTCAAAAAATGATTAATCATCTTCCACAATAATTAATTATTATTTATCTTCCTCCAAAATAATTATTCTTTTACAAATAATTATATTTTCTCAAAATATAATTATTTTACTTTTTCTCCCTTACTAAATATCCTTTCTCCAAAATACAATTATCTTTTCCTTAAATAATTATATTTCAACAAATATAATTATCTTTTCCTTTAACATAATAATTATATATATATTCCAACGTATACATATAATTATCAAATCTTCAACAAATTTTCCACCCTACGGTTTAATTAAATAACGTCCATAATTATTTAATTAAATTCAACTTCAACAACACTAAAAATCCACAACTTTACTTAATCCTCTTAACCTACCATTTAATCAAAAACTCAACAAACACTACATGCCAAAACCTTTAATTAATTAAATATTCATCCAATAAATATTTAATTAATTTCAATTCCCATATAAATCAAATAATTCTCATTAAATGAATTCAAAATAACGCCCAATAAATTATCTAAATTTTTGGGGCGTTACAATTTTTCTTTAACATTCAAAACAATATGTATAGCAGTTTTGAAATGTTTATGGAAGAGGTGATACATTAATATTTTTAAACATGAATGAACAATTGACTGATATTTTAAAGCAAATACCAATTCTATACCGCTAACTTTTTTTTTTGCATCAATCAAAACTTTTAGCTTATAATTGAATAAATTAAAATTCTAAAGTTTCACAAATGTCACCCTTATCGGATTTTATTTAATCAATATTGTATGAACTTATGGTTTTAGTCCATTAAACTCTAATATTTTCATATATTGATCTATTCAGACGTTTCCTTTCAATTACCTTCAAAAGTTATTCATAGATTGATTCTCAAACGTGTAGACTTCTTTTCAGATTAGTTTTACAAAATAAACAATTAAAATAAATGTACAGAGAACTCTCGAATGAAATTAAATAAATAGTCCAAATTGATTCATTTATGAAATCTTAAACATCTAACAAATAAAATTATAAGCTTTACATGTGGTCTTTTTTAACAAAATATATTTAAAGGGTGTAATTACAAAGTTTAAAATGATACAATTATTAGTTTATAGTTTTAATGGGTATAATACAGAAGGTATAAATGAATATATCTTCTTTTCTCTATAATTTAGCCAAAAGAACATTATCGCGTGTCCTTATTTATTTAGAATTTATGTATACGTTAGGATTAACATCTATTTGGATAAGAAAATTGAGGTACATATATTTGAAAACTTAATTAATTTGTATTAATAGAACACAACAATTAAGTTTGTTTTTTTTTTTTTTTTTGTCTCATTTTTTTCCTAGACAAAGAACTTCCATCAAATTTCCCAAAACAATATCTATCCCACGAAGATCTTCTCTCCAAATATATATATATATATATATATATATATATATATATATAACAAGACCAAGAAAACAATGTTTAAGAATCTTTCCTAGACTACAATATTAAAAATCTACGAACATGGATCGTAAGATAATTTAATTTTTAGCATTATTATGTATGTCAATTTATCATTACGTTGAAGTGCACGTAAAGCAATTGACATAAAATATGTCATACTTTCGATAAAAGGTTTCTAAAGTTTAAATTTCTCAATTATATTAAACTAAAATAGATTAAATCTAATTTAGAAGCATCAAGAAATACATAGGCTATTGAGGAGTTGTGAGACTTTATTTTTTTCAAAAGAACAAAAATCAAATAAACTTTAGCTGCATTTTTATTTAGCAATGGGAAACAAAAAAAATAAAAATAAAATAAAAACTAGTTTCTAATCAAGTCGATAATGATCATAAAAGTCATGCATTGTAAATAATACAACAACATGATAATGTGGAATTATACGAAATAAAAAAGTATAGTAGTAGATGGGAGAATAATATATATATATATATATATATATATATATATATGGAGTTTAAAATTTTCAATGTACTTTGGTCTTTTTTATAATATTATTTTTGCCAACCAACCTCCACACTTAGAAATAGAAAAAAAGGTAAAAGGTAGAGAGAAAAGGGCAGAGGAAATTTCTAAAGAACTTCCTTACCCAAAGTGTATTATATAATACTTCAAGATATTATAAATATTATAAGAAGAATTATCACAAAAAAATGTAATAAAAAGATTTTGCAAACTCAAAAAAAGGGGAAAAAATGAAGGAAAAAAAAAAAAAAAGGAGGGTATCCAACAAAATCAAATTTTAATATTGATATAAAGACAATATAAAAATAATAATAAAAGTATAAAAGATGGGATCTTTTTATATATATATAATAATAATGTTTAAAAGATTAATAAATGGGCCCAAAAAGGGTGAATGGATTTGGTGGAATCATGGCCGTACTAAACACGAGAAGGAAGACAAGATATGCAATGAAATTCATTGTAAACTTCATGTCAACTACTTCTTCTTTTCTTTTTTTTACATGAAAAATTCATCATTTCATCTTTATCACTTACCATCAATAAACAATAAAATTAATCATATTTTAATATTTTTGCTATTATAAATAAGTAATATAATATGTACATGCTTACGCCATGGTGTTATTATTGTAGACAATTAGTGTCCAAATAACGTTACGTTCTTCATCCATGTGTCAAGTAACCATAAACCTATAAACCCTTAATGGCCCAATAATGTCATATCCTACTTATAAATAACGATTTTTGGCAGATTTGTAAGAGACATGAGGATTTTCCAAAAAAAAAAAAAGGAGATAGTGGACTTCTTTGAGAATTTCTAAATATTTAATTTCTTTCATTTATTTTATTTTAATATTATATTTTTTTTATTTCCGTGTTCCCGTTGTACTTCGTTTTCACGACAAGTGTAACCATTTTAACTTCAAAAATAAAAAGTGCAATCTTTTTGTTGATAAGATTTTCATTCAAAATATTTTTTTTCTTTCAAAAAAGTATTCATATAATATAATTAGGATCGTTTTGATAAAAAAATTATTTGATATAGTAGTCTCGTCTCAAACGTCATGAATCTTAAAAATAGAGTAATTATGTGAAGCTCGATAAAGAAAATTTGTTGTACGAAAATTTTTGTGGTTGAATTTTCATTTTATAAAACTAACACCATTTTTAAAAAAACATTCAAACAATTTTTTTCCATCTATATTGATCACTGAGATTTCATTAAAAAATCAAAATTTTACAAGTTATAGAATTTTTTCAAATCTTCCCAAATTTTTTTTCCAATTTAGTTATTTTGTCAAATATTATATCCATTTCTTATGTTCCATCTAAAAATTTCATTAAAGAATTTTAAAAATTATATAAAATTAGGTAAAATTCATTCAAAGATTTAAAAAATTATTAAGATTTTAATATAAAATTATGTAAGATTTTGATATAATATTTAAAAAAGATAGCCGATGTAGCAATGTAATTTTGTCTGGCCTAATTTTATTAGTTTGAGGTTAGTTTTCAAAATTGAAACAAAATGATGATAAAAATTAAATAAATCTTTCTATTAATCATCATTTAAATGTTTATTTTTGGACAAAATCAAATGTTTTATGAAAGTAAAATAAAATTTAAATGGTGAGGTCTTGAGAAAATCAATTTAATCAATTTACTAAAAATCAACGACACATTATTGTTTGTTTTAAAAAAAATCAATCACATTAAATTAATCACTTACACAATCAATCATATTTAATTTAGAAAATAGGATTATTTATCGTATTCCTTGGACCAAACACAGTTTGGCCCAATTTCCTAATTCTTTTCCCCCTAAAACCCCACTCCAAACACACCCTAAAAAACAAGGAGTTTAGTAACTTTGTCCCAATGGTTGAGAAGACATTGATAGAAATGACAACTATTTGACTTGTATTGCACGCAGCTACAATGACAACTAAACCCTACAAACATTAATTGACTCAAAACTTTTCTTTTTAGAAATTTCACAAACATTCCCTAAAATATTGTTGGTAACTGTATTTTTGAATTTTTAATTTGATTAAATATTCTACTTAGTCTTTTTATTAGTTGCAATCAACTATTTTTATTAAATTAATTTTTATTTATGATTCGCTTTTAAGTTTAATAATATACATATAGACTTGTACCACTTTGAGTTAAGTACTCAAATTGTGATTTAAATGAATGATTTTCAAACCTAAATAATGTAGACCTTTACAAACTCTCGTTTTAAAATCATATATTTTTCTTAATTTTAAAATTATTTAGACATAAATCAAAGTTTATTTATTAAAAGACCCTATTAACAATTTGATACAAATAAGTGATGGAAGATAGATATAACCCTAAACAAAATTGATACAAACTTAACTTATACTTTAACCTTTCTTTTCAACTGCATGCTTTCATAAACAATACACAAAAATGTTGGACTCTCGATCATATGTACAAATATTGTTGTCATAAACTACATCAAAAGTCAAGAAAAAATTGAAAGGAAATTAAAGGGTCATTTTTGCCATGATTACCATAATTTCAAAACAAATAAACATAAATTGTAATAATCTTATTGCATTAAAGTATAGACCAAAGTGCTTCTTCAAATACACAAGTCCAAAGAATCAAGAGTAGTAAACCATTAAAAATAAAAAGTATTTAAAAAGAAAAAAAAAAGATTTAGGTTGGAATCTTGGTTTCATTCATTATATATCATGAATCAATAATAATCTAATATTAATTAGTTGAGAAGAGGCACCTAACTTCTTCTCCATAATGCATGCACAGTCTTAGCCATAACCCCAAATTCTCTTGCTTATTCCTTCCTTAACATCACTTCTTTTTAAACCTCTATTATTATTATATATGACCTCTTCTTCTTCCTCTAGTTCTTCTTCATCTTTAATTTCATTTTTGTCAATGCATTTTTAGCACCAATTTTCAAACAGCTATATTCGAAACATCAACCACCAATTCATCATTCAAAAATTTCTGAAAATAGAGGCCAAGTGAGCATTGGGCGGCCGAAAGATATATGGCTTCAAGAGGATTGAGTTCCAACCACAATATTAATGTGTGAGGAACCCTCCAATGGCTAAGTGTGATAATATCAAAAGTCATGGAGCCCAATCTCTAATAGTAAGCCCTTTTGTTTTATTCTCTCTTCAAAATTCTCTTCTTGCAATCCATTTTTCTAGCTTTCTATGATCCTCTTATTAGTCATATAATTATGAGCCTCTTATTAGTCATATAATTAATGGCAATTAATTTGATAAACATTCTAAACCTAACCCTAATTCTTTTTCTAGATCATCAACATTTTTGTTGGAAGAGTTTTAAGAAGAAGTCGTTTGAAGGATCATATATAATCAATGAGGCCAAAGTGAGATTGAGAAATGCGTTATTTGAGGAAATTAAATTGTCAAAGAGATTTAAGATTAAGATTAAAAATCTTTTTTAGCCTTTGGAATATCTATGGTTTTTACACTTATCATTCTCCGACTCCGAAATAATATAAATTATTAAGTACACTATTTTAAATGTGACAAAATGAATCAAAATATAACCAAATATTACAATTTAAAGTTAGACTATGACAAAGATTAACTTTTGTCTGTATAAATAGTAAACTATCACAGTCTATCACAAATAAATTATGATATTTTGTTATATTTTTATAATATTTTTCCATTTCAATAATGGTTGATGGTTTGTTACCAAGAAAACTCATTTTTATTTTTTCTTTAAATATTTTTTATACGTGGGCGTATAACAAAATTTGAGTTCGGTGTTTATTTTGTTTAAAATTACAAAAACAATATTTGAGTGATTGAGGTTTTGAAAATATCGGTAATTTTTAATAATTTTAAATTATTCTTTGATTAGTTGGTTTTCTTTTATTTTCTTATTGTTTCCTCTTTCCATTGCCGTTTTTCTTTCTTAGAATTTTCCATCATGTTCATGTTAGCTAGACAAACATTTTTCGAACCCTACACTTAAAAAACATACCTTTGAAATTTGAAGGATCAAAGTATAAGTCAAGAAAAAGATAATTTTTTATCCCTAAATTTTAAATTAGATGGAAATGCAAAAATCAATTAGATATAATAATATAGTAACAGGTTTTCATCAAACATGAGGGTTTTTTATGCACTTGTCTTCCTCAATTTTTAGAAAACCTGAAAAATTATTCTTGCTATTTAGTGAGATTTTTGGTGAAGATTAATTCTATTCCGGATTTAAAAAAATACTGTCTTATCCTATAAATTTAATAAACTAAATGATCTTTTTCCTTATTTCAATTGCGAGAAACTAAACGAGGTTGTTTAGAGATTTAAACCTCTAACTTTAGGAAGGTATATCTCAACTTAGAAAAAAGGTATGTTTTCAAAATCCGAAGACTAAAGAAGTTCGTCAAATTCAGTTTTGAGCTCAAATTCCTTGTATTTTAGACATTGAGAAGAAACAATTTTAATACCACACGATTCTTGAGATATTTCTCTAATCACATAAGTGTCCTTCAAAATAAATTCCATCTCAAAACATTGAAATCTCACATGGCCAATTCCTTAAAGAGCAAATAAACATTCTAAGCATATATGAAGGAACATATATCAACAAAGGTTAAATTACCAATTTAATTTTGAGTTTACAAACTCTTTAGAATTCGCTAAATTGAACATTTGAAGTTTCATTAGACATAATATCAAATTTTTATCGAATTAGATCAGTTAATTTTTAAACATTTCAAATTAGTTAGAACCTATTAAAAACAAAATTGAAAGTTCCAATAGACCTTTTAAAAGTTTCCTAAAAGGATTAGGACGATTTAGAAATTTATGGTAACTCGGTTAATTATCTTTTTTTTTTCTCCAAGATAGGAAAGAGGAGGAGGGGAAATAATAATAATAATAACAATAAATTGCGAATTTCATACTAATGATCTAAGAGTGGAATAAAGCACTTAAACTAAGAGTGTCTTCCAACAAAGACTTTGATTGTAAATCGTGGGACCTGTGCCTTGTGGAACTAACAAACTTTGAAATTTTAATAATTTGAGCAGTAATAAAGTGGAACTTTACCACATTCTTCTGTTCATCAGTTTGAGCAGTTGTAAGCATATAATATTTGCAATGATATAATTCTGGGGGAAATTTTTAGATATAATCAAGACTTGAACTAGTGGCCAACAAAGACGGCAACTTTTTTCTAATAATTCTGACTATAAAGCAATGAAATACTTAAAACAAACTCATATCTCAATATGCTACTACTTGGAAATATCTGTTCTTTATAGCTTTCATGCATAAGATTTCTTGGACATAGATTGATGTATAACTCAACTGGCCATAAAAGAAACTCCAAAACATCTGCTAAAAGACAAATATATTGTTATACCATTCTATCCCAATCTAAAAATCTAAGAAAGAAAGGGGAAATGAGGGTGGAGACCATAATCTGACTTGCCCTGTTCAAAGATTCCTGAATCCTAAGATCCACCAGGAAAGTGTATAGAAAGATTCAGAGGAAAGTTTAGGAAAAAATATGCCAAAGGATGTTAGTTGCCCTTTCAATCTCCCACCTCTCACCTGATCTGAGGCTAATTATGCAGCAGAGCCATCACCAAGGAAAGCCATCAGCAACCACCCTGGCCTCCATCTCCGGCCACCGCCATCTGGGGTGGTGAGGGTGGTCCAGTTTTGAGAGGGGTTGATCATCAATGCTGGGTTGGGTTTTATATAGGATGTGGTTTGTTAATCAAGGCAGTGAAGAAAGGTAGAAATGACCTAAGAGGGGAGTTTGTGACCGCTTTTTGTAAAAGGAAACATCAATAGAAAAGTAGAAAGCGATTGAAAAGGCTGCAATTTTCAGCATCTTCCAAGGGATATGCTTTTGGCATTGGCATCTCCTTTTCCCCACATCCCATGATACCATACCAACTCATCTCCATTGAAACTTAAGTTGCATCTCACTGTACTAGATTTATATTCCTTGTAATTCTTAAATTTTGGAGAGACTTTTATATGATCTAAGTCTACTAGATTTGTTTTCATAGCCAAAATTTTTAATTTGGGGCCAAACAAAGAATCTTGGTCATCTAACAAGTTAGGAGAGCCCATTTCAAAAATTAATTTTTTAAAAATGGGTGAGCTCACATTCCCTTTGGTTTTAGCTTTCTTTTTTTTTTCTTTTTTTTTCTCTCTTTTCAACATGTGCCTATAGTTATCCCTAGCCTCTCCGTACTCTCATCACCACATGTACCCAACACAAATTGAGGCAACTTAATACTTTTCGTTTTGTTGGGAGTAGGCTTTTTTCTGTTTTCTATTACTGCTCTGAATTTTTTTATGAATAATCAACCCAACTCAAACTAGAATAAGTTTGTTTGGGTTGGTTTATTCAAATAATAAATCTTATTGACTGAGTTGGGCTATACAATAATCTCATTCTCAAGCATCTTATTCCTACGAAACAGACTCTGGTGTATAAGATTTGCATACTTGATCCAATATACATCTGTGATTGTCTATGGACAAAAGAATTATCACGTAGTGCTAAAAATCTAAATCAATCTTGCTATCTCTCACTTCCTTAATGAGAATTTATGTATATGATCGACAGTTACCTTGAAGTAGCAGGTGAAACTAATTCTGGGGTCAGCTTCCTTTGACTAAGTTTCATGTACAAACCCTGCATTGCATTTAGCACCCATAAGTATCAATCTTTCATATACATCATTGTTTTCAACAATTTCATTCTCCATTCGTCTATGGAAAACCCATCAATATTACAATAATAATCTTTCAAATAGCAATAGAAAGATTTATCAGACTATTAATTTAGTAAGAATAATACAATATGTTCATATATAGTTTTGAATATAAAATCATTTGTCCTAAAAAAACTCAGTTTTAAAAAAAAAAACTTTTTATCTTAATCTAGTTATAGTTTCAAAACTGATTGTAAAATGTAATTATTAAGCACAGCCTAAAATATCAAAAACACAATTCTGAAATGAATTGTTGAAGTAATAATCAGAAGAAATCACAGTTAGCAGGTACTACTGGGAATCCGAGCTCAAAAATATGAAATAAAAGGTAGCACAACTTGAACGAGCAGAGTAAACATACATTTGTTGTATGTATAGTTGCTCCAGTAGTCATCCCAATGGTCTGATTCGGAACCAGCTCGAAATTCAGGTGCTGTAGGAATATGGCAAGTGCAACGATTGCTTCAAGCAAGGCAAATTGATCGCCGACGCACTTTCGAGGCCCACCACTGAATGGAATAAATCTGTATTGTATAATATGGTCATTTAGGTTATCAAATAGGAAGGATAACCAGGTAGCTAGGTTGGATTTCAAACCAAAAGCATGCATCATCCAAAACGAAAGTAAAAAATGAAAATGATCCAATTATTATGCTGTTGTTATAGTACCTGTGCCACTCACTAGTAACTAAAAAACCACCCAACGCACAGTTTCTCTTTTCAGTTTTGGTGCAATGCACAAAATGAGAAAGAAATCTAAATGAGACAAAATATAAATTACTAAACATGTTTTATCAAAGGGACAAACGATCGTCAAATGAAGTCTGATTACTTAAGTATTTAAATTAGTTATAACCCAACTCTTTTGAATCAAGTTCACAAACTAATTTTAAGATTTAAAAGTCATTGTCAGTAATAGATTAAACAAGTGAAATCAAGACAAGGGTGCAGAAAAGATGAAAGGGAGAGTGGGAATAGAATAGCAACCTAAGTAATTGGATGGCCACGTCAGAAACTGTCAAAAGGCTGGAGGGGCAAAGAATTTCTAAGGAACTAATATGCAGGAAGGAGAGAAAATGGCGGTCACTCACTTTACAGACAGAGAAAGATAGATGGGCACCATCTGAAGAGGGGTGGGGAGAAAGCATCAGGCAAATTACTTCTGTAAAAGGTTAAAAAATGGCGGTTTTGATTTCAGATAGCCAAAGTAAGAGTATCTAATGTGCCTACTGCCTGGACATTCAAATGCCACCATTTGAGCATTTTTGCATGAGTATTGGTTGCTTTCCTTAAAGAGGATGACTAGTTTGAGGTCAAACAACTCTTATAACATGGTGATTGTAGTGGCTGCTTGCCTGGTAACTGGTAAGTGTCTATTGAACTTATTAAAACAATCAACAGTGTAGTCTTCACACACAAATAGAATGTGTACCTGAAATCTGTATTGCTTTCATTAGGCACAGGACCTTCCAAGTCAAATCTTTCTGGTATGAACTCTTCTGCTTGTTCCCAAACCTTGAAACATAAGTGGGAGTTATAATATTGCGCAAAGCACTTCACAGTGCGATAAGATGTTCAACCTTCCCTATCTTGAAAATATATTTTCAAACTAGCAACAAAAGAATAATGAGAATGCTCGAGACAAACTAAATGATTTGTACTTTTATTTTTAGTAAATATTCTTTCTATATTCAGTTCTCCATTGATTTTGTTTACTTTGCTAAGTTTGCATTGCTCATCAACTTCTGTACTAACCAACAACTTCCCTTTGAGACAGTTTTAAGATAAGGATTTCTTTCCTGATGTTTTGCATAAATTTATGTGTTCGTGAGTTCTAAGGATGGGATGTGGTTCAATCTACATGTAATCACGTCTACATGAAAGAAACTTCATCTATAATTTCAAATATCCTAGAAAGCCTCTCCATATTGCTCAAAATTAAACTATAACTTATCATCCAATTCCTAAATATGGTAATAAATTATTATTACTTGGTTATCTCACTGTAAAAGATTCTTTTTCACGGAGGATGAAACCATCATTTTACCATCAGCAGATAATCTGCGGATGATCATAATGCCAGTCGAAGTTCAATGGTTAAATAATTGGATATAAAAAGTGATGTTTGTTTGATGAAGCAAGTGTAAGCATTCCTGCAAGCACAATATTTGGAAACCTTCAACTAAGTTCCAACAACTACTACCAACATGCTGACATAGCAGCAGAAAAATTCTTCTAAATCCTTTATTCTGAAACTTGAACTAGAATAAACAAAAAGGTCTAGCTATCGTAAAACTAGAAACATTGCCCTCTAAGTATGTACCTGGGGAGAGCGATGGATGTTATATACTGAAATCATGATATCTTGACCAGCATTAACCTTGTAATTTCCGGGGAGTGTGTCAGCAACTTGAGCTCTTCTTATCAAAACCTTGGAAGGTTTTAGGAACATTAAGAAAGAAAACAAAATTAGCAGAATGATGAATAAATATCTATTCTTTTATCTTCAAGTCATAATTCACTTGATCGAGAAACAAGTATTGCAACGAACCGGTGGATGTGGGTAAAGTCGCATGGACTCGAGGATACAACGTGTCAAATATTTAAGTTCCTTTGTATCTTCATAGGAAGGAGGCCTTCCTTGTAAGACTCTATCAACTTCATTTTGTGCCTTGACCAATGATGAGGAATGCTGTTTTGCATTATAATAAAATAAATCACATTGAAAAACTGACTAAAGAAAAATTTTGCCCAAGGAAAAGTATTGTGAAAGCAATCAACTTAAAGCATATGGATGAACATGTTCGAGAAGCGACAAAGCAAATGTCAACAATAAACAGACATATATCTCTATGTATATCTATATATATAGTTGATAGAAACAACTTTCATTGAGAAAAAGAAAAGAATACAAGGGCATACAAAAGATCAATCTCAGATAAATGATAAACACCCTACTAGAGAAAGGGGAACCAATAAAGTAAAACGTTGCCTAGAGGGTTGGAGTGAACTGGATAGAACTTATTGAGGCACGGATATTCCTAAGGTTCTGAAAGTTACTCTGTGAACTCTACAGTTCGTATGTACTCAAACGAGCAGATTACCTTACCTTACTTAAAAGATAAAGGGTCCACGTCAGAACAGAACCGGTAGTTTCATGTCCAGCAACCAACATGGACAATAGATCATCTCGTAGTTGTACACTTGAGACCTACGCAACACAAGAGGGAAGTATCAGTGATACATGGCAGATTTCAAAAGATTAGTAGTTCTTTAATATCATAATAATGCCATAACTTAGCCAATTGAGGAAGAACTAAGCATTCATAATATATCCCTACTAGTATTCCTAACAGCCTCTTGTCATTAGTCATTAGTGCATTTTTAATTTCCATTTTCTTTTTGAAGAAACAAACTTCATATGAGGGAAAGGCTTCTTTCCTGTTATTATCATATTGATCTCACTACAAGACCACAACCTATAACCATCTCAGCTAACAATATGATGGGACCTTTTTCATGATCATGAATTAAAGTGCTTGATCGGTTACTTAGCCTACAAAAGTTCACATAAGGAGATAAAAAGGGATATTTTTTTGTACTTAGCAAGGATCTGATAACTATGCAGTAAAATCTGTAATAGTCTGACTTCAGAGGGCATCAAGAAGCATTGTAGTACTGAACTAAAATAGCATAACAAATGCTTAGACTACTCACTGCATTGCAAACTGTTAGTAATGAATGGAAAAACTTTAATGCTAACGGGAACCAACCTCTTCTCTACTGGCTAGAAGAAATCGAAGGATGCTCGGATCAGCATCGTTCACATATTCCTCCTCATTGATACGCTCACCTTCAGCTTCCACAATTTCTTTGCACTTGGCAATGAGTTCTTCAACAGTTCTCCTGATTACCGTAACTGCTTCTTCAGCTTTTATCTGTCTTGGGATTATCTTACACAGAGCCTTAATCTGCAACAACAAAATGTAAAAGTAAAAAATGAGTTGGAAAAAATGGTGATAAAAAACAGAACAAGTTACATATGCAAACCTGCCTTCCAATACGGTAAAATATCAGTAGAACGAGCCTCTGCCTCTTTCAAAGCAGTGTAAACTGCATCAATCACAGGGCTGTCAGCAGAGAGAGAATCAAAACTGTAGTTGAATACAGAGAGACCAATAACATCAAGAGTTAGTTGAGAAAATTTTTCCTCCATGTTGACTGAATTATTATTTAATGCATCCTTTTCCAGCTTCTCCACCAATCTCATGGCACATTTACAAAATACCCGATCAACAATAACTGATAAGTACTTCTTGTGAAGAGACGGAACCACAGCCCTACGGCGAACCTAATATAAAATATGACATCCAAAATCTAGTGAGAGTCGCGGATGAATTTGAATGATTGGAGCAAATCCAGTTAATTGTGCATACCCTATAGATTCATTTTTTTTGCTTTCTCCCATAATTCATGTTTTACAATAATATAAAACTTCAATAGCTTTAAACTCAGTTCTATACAACTTTTCAGTTAATATTTAACTTTATAAAAAAACAACCAAAAAAAAAGAAAAAGAAAGAAACAAGCAACATATTTGTCAAAATATAAATTTACAAGTGTTAAACATCAAACAAAGTGAAAAGTCAGACATTATGATGATTTACAAGAATCATAAATGAAGCGTAAATTAATAGTTATTGAAAAAGCAATACATTATGAAAAATTGTCAATTTTTGTTTGCGAATGAACAGAATAGTTAGTAAAAAGATTACCGTCCAGAGAGGGCCTTCTGCAATGGCGAACCCCGAGCCAAACAAGAACTCAGAGACCTCAGAAACAAGGCCTTTAGCATAAGTCCCATAATTCCGAAGAACGTGTTTAGCAATGGCGGGATCACTGACAATGACAAAATTTCTAGGGCCAGCAGCGAGTCTATAAATGGGTCCATAGTCATTCATCCACTTGAAAAGAGGAAGGAAGAGAGCACCCCCAAGAAGATCAGAAACGTCATCAAGCTTGGCAGTTGCAATGGGGATACCGGAGTCATCACCCTGTCCTAGAGTAATGGAGCGAGTTAGAGAGGTGAGCCAATCAGGGCTGACCCAGGAACGGGATTTTGGAGCGTTGGTGGGGTTCTTAAGCTTGGGGGGTGTGGAGGGGTTTCCTCGTTCGTCAAGGGAGGATTTAATGGACGGATATGGAAATGGGGTTGTTGGAGTGAGAGGGATTCGTTTGTGGAGAGAAGAAGAAGGAAAAGTGAGAGAGGAAAAACAGAGAGTGGAAGCCATGGATGGAGGTTGAAGGAGGAAATTGAAGGGAGTGGAGAGAGTTTGAGGTTCGGACTTTGAACTTAAGCTACTATATACGGATAGTACAGGGTTGAGCTCCACAACTACCACGTGGAGGATGACAACTACCGAAGGATTAATTTTCAATCGTCTTTGATTTTGTTCTTAATAAATAAATCTACCTCTTCACAATCTTTACATGTCATCTACAAAGTTAATGAATATGACAAATACTATTTGTTTTGCCCTAAATTTGACCTATCATTCACTTGACCGCTTGCAAAGATTAGCTGAAGAAAAATTATGATAATAAGGCTCGTGAGATTTTTTAAATTACAAAAATAATAAATTTAAAATCAAATAACTTTTTGATAGCTCTATAATAATCATTTGATATCAATTATTTGTTATATTTGTCATATTCACAATATGAAAAAATGAGATATTATTAGATCGTTTTTCCCTAAACTTTTTGTAATCTAATGCAATTTTTCTTGTTATTCTTCTATGGTTGTATTTGTCTAAAGTGGTTTTATAGATGTTTTAGATTAACATATGTTGAAATAAAAGAAACAAATGATTGTGTTATTACAATTTTAGGAATAAAAGTTATGTTTATATTTAATTTATAAAATTAAGCATAACAGTCTTATGTAATTTTTATTGATTAATTAATTAAACAATAAATACATTTATTGATTAAAAAACTTATATAAATATTTGAAAATTAAGTCATTTATAACGAAAATTAACCCATTTATATATTAATAAATGTCATATTAATTATGATATAATACTTAATCACTTATAATAAATTAAGTTGAATATGTAGTTTAATTTCAAGTTTAAAGAAAAACATAGAAAGTAAAATTGATAAAAATATTTTCAAAATATAAAACGTTTTAGATTTTATAAAAATAAACACATAAAACCATTGATAGATTTATATTTGTGTCTATTAATCTACTATACTATCAATGTCTAGATATATGGATAAAGATATAAAATTTTGATATATTTTGTAGATATGATTCATTTTGATTATTTAAAAATATCTCGAATTTTAATTAAATAATACAAAAAATATATTTTATATATCATATAAAAAGTGGAAAGTGAAAAATAAAATATAAATATGATACATTAATAGAAAAATACTAAAAAAAAGTTCATAAACATGAATTAATTAATTGGTTATAAATAATCAATAAGTAATTAATTATAAGAAGTGAAATTGGATTTTTTGCTAAATTAATTTAGCTAATCTTAATTATCTAATTGATAATGATTACTGATTAAATATATATTAATTAATCAACAATTTTAGTGAAATAAATAGTTATACTCATCTAATAAGTATACATTTTAATGAAACATTTAACGAGTTACTCAAAAAATTACTAATTGCATTAATTTTGATAAATTAATATCAATGTGTTTGAATTAATTAAGTATATTCAAATCAAGCCTCACACTCTTTAATACCCCAAACCATCAATTCTCACCTACATTTATGACTTTTTTTTTTTTAACTAAATAATTTCCTCATTGTTTTGATGGTAAACATATAAAATATAAAGAGAGAGTTTGACATCCACTTGAATTTTAAAAAACCATGGGGTTTAATCGTGCGATTTTTTTAAAATAATAATTCAAGGCCCAACTTAATTAACTAAAAAAATCTAATAAAAAATAAAATTTATTAACTCGAGTTCGATTGGATTTGCTCGAACCATTTTGAGTCATTGAATCATTTGAACAACTCTAGAAGTTGGCAATAGGAGTAAAAACCACAACATTTAAAAAGAATTTACACTAAAATTTATATATCTCGTGTACTTAGCTTTAAAAATAGATCTCTCTATTTTAAAATTATATATTAAAATATTTGAAATTTGTAAAATTCAATATGTTTGAATCAACTCTATAATTTATATCCAACAAGACCTTAGATCTTTCTATATTTTATATCTACCCATTACGCTATTAATTTTAATACTGCAAAATCTTAAAAACTACGAGACACAATTTTTTAAAAAAAATTATTAGTTACATAAAGAAACTTAAAGA
Source organism: Cucumis melo (assembly GCF_025177605.1). Taxonomy (NCBI): domain Eukaryota; kingdom Viridiplantae; phylum Streptophyta; class Magnoliopsida; order Cucurbitales; family Cucurbitaceae; genus Cucumis; species Cucumis melo. Next base: position 8,709,544 of record NC_066864.1, on the reverse strand, counting down.
TTTATTAAACATGTTTTATGTAGAATATAATGAACCAATTAACGTATTATAAACATCACAAACATAAAATTAAAAGTGCAAATCTCCACTCTCATATATATATATATTAAAACACAAAGTTAAAAAAAAAAAGTTTTTTTAATACTTCATAGATCGTGAGGAACAAATATACAAAAAAACGTGAAATGACAAACAAAAAATAATGTAAAATGGGTGAGAACCCATATGGTCTTCTTAAATTAACTTTACAACCAAGCGGTGCATGGATTTGAGAGTGTGGCATGTGTTTTCTTGGACTGACATCGATCATAATTAGCAGAATTTAAACCATGACTGAGACGACCAAGACCTTTTGCCCATCAAGCGTCCGAATACTTTTTGTCAATGTCTTTCTCAACCATATGATCACGATCCCAAATTGTCCCTAAAATTTTAAAATTTATTGATTACAATCACAAATCTACTTATACCACTACTTTATAGCATTTAGCATATTTATCAGGTTTGTTTTTAAGTCCTATAGTCTTAATCCTAAAATTTGAGTTTTGTATTAATTTAGTCCATCAATTTTAAGATGGGTTCTTAAATCTAGTTTTTATTTAACATTTTAGTTTTAAAATAAATTTTAAAAATATAAAAATTGAAACTTATGAACCGAACTAATACAAAAATGGAATGAGATTTAAATAGTACTTAATTTTAGTAAATCTAATAAGCAACAAATTTAAAGAAAAAAAAATCGATCCATTTATTTTTAACTTTCAATAAAAATATACAATTATTATTTTTAAATTTAAATTATAAAAGTTGTAAAGTCATCGAAAATGTATATAATAAAAATAAGAATCATAGTTAAAATAAATTTAAAGTTAAATTATGGCGTTTTTTCAAAAATATAAAAAAGTAAAGTCCTATAGTCTAAAATACTAAAAATGTCCATAAGAAATGCTCGTAATGTATTTGGTAACGCGATTTGTTACACGATCGTTTAGATTTATTTTTTCAATTATATCGTTTAATTTGGTTACACGATTGTTTAGATTTGTTTACACCATTGGCCAAATCTAAACCATTTTTTTTCAAAATTCGGTATACGATGTTAGAATTGACTAAACGATATTTTTTTTTCAAAATTTGGTATAAACGATTTTTTCAATATTTTTTATACACAATCTTTTAGTTTTGGTTACGCTGATTGAAATGTCTAACCAATTTTTTCAAGATTCTTTAATTTGATTACCTAATCTAAAAAAGAAGAAAGATGACATGATGCAATGCATTGAATGAACAAAAAAAAGCAAAAAGAAGAAAGAGGAAGAAAAACATGCATGTACCTAAAAAGAAAAAAAAAACAATAAAGATGATAGAAAAAATAGATTTGCTTACCCAAATATAAAAATAAGAAAAAAGGAAGATGGAAGAAATCATGAAAAAAAAATCGCAAAGAAGAGAAAAAGATTGAAGGGCGAATCTATAATATTTAAAAAATGACTAAATATTTTAAAAATGGCTAAAATTTATGAGCTTTCTTCGTAAATATTTATATTTAGGAAAGTTTCCTTCGTTTTAAGTTTGCTTCAAAAATAATTTTAAATTTAAAAAATGGTTGAAAAATATTATTACAATTAGTTTTAGATCAAAAACCAATACTAAGTGAACAGTTAAAAATTTTTATAAATATTCTTTAACTAAAAAAAAATTAAAAAACACTCTTTATTAATCCAACTTTTACGTAGAATTTCTTAGCATCTAAATAAAAACTAAAATTTTAATTTAAAATATAAAATTCCACAAAATAACCTACAACTTCATTAAAATATTTAAGTATATACTTTTATTTTATTTATTTATTTGTATAGAAGAATGGAAGAGAGAAGAAAATAGAGAAGTAAGACAATATTAACGACTATTACTCTATAACAACAAGAGTATTTATGATTTTATTTGAGTTTAACACTATTTTAGAGACTTTGAAAGATTAAGGGTATGTGTTAATAGTCAAATGCATTATTTTTATTTGACTAATTACTATTTTAGAGAATTTTTATTTTATAATTATGTAAGATTTTGAGAAATTTTATATTTTAACTTAAAATTTTTGACAAATCCTTAAACCTAGATTTAGAGAATGTTGTGAAATAATTTTACCACTAGACTAACTTCTAAAATTGTTACTACGTGATTTATGTATATATATATATATATATATATATATATATATATATATATATATATATATATATATATATATATATATATATAATTACATAGAGTTGAGAGGTTGAGCCTATAATAAATTTGTGGATGTTCAAAGGTATTATTGAAACAAAATGTTAAAAGGTGAAAACGAGTGATAAGGAAATTTTATAAAGTTTGAAGGGCATTTTTTTATTTCACATAAAGGACAAAAGTTGAGGGACATATTTATAACTTAATCTAAATTTAACTGAAAAATAATTTTGACAGAGCTGGCTGTGGGATGAGAGCACAGTTTGTTGCATCGTTGGGCAGCGAGTGTGGCCCCCATCTAGTAGAAAGGATAATTTAAAATCCCAATCATACCCACATGGTGTATAAAGTGTATAATATGTATTTACACACACCAAGTCGTTTTATAACATTCTACGTCAAATAAGGAGAAAAAAATCAAACCTCATTTACTCAAAATCATTAAAAAAAGGAAAGAGTTGATGAGTCCATCTTTGCCTCTAATAACAAACCAAAAAACCAACTGCTCACTCGTGTCGTGTGCCACTTCCTTCAATGTCCAAAAAGTGAAGAAAGAAAGAAAGAAAGAAAGAGAGAAAGAAAGAAAGAAAGCTCCCACTTTGATCTTCGTCGCTAAGTTTCCCTCTCTTTTCCACTCGACATCAACAACCCATTTTCCCCTCTCACTCCCCCCCAAAAAAAACCCACCAAAAAATGCGCCTCTTTTTCTGCTTCATCTATGCTTTAGTCTCCGTCGTCGCCGTCGCCGTCGCCGGCACGGCGGCTATCTCCCCCAACCATTTCCTTCTCCACAGAGCCTTCCCCCACTTTCCCTCTCCCCAGTTTCACTCCCTCAAAGCTCGCGACCGCCTCCGCCATTCCCGCCTCTTGCGACGACTCGCTGGTGGCATCGTCAATTTCTCCGTTAAAGGCTCTTCCAATCCTTTCGTCGGGTGCGTCGTTTTTTCTTTGATTACACTTTTTGATTCCATTGTCGTTCAGGGATGATCGTCTGTTTTAAAAATTAGTTATGGGTGGTTTCCACAGAAAACCCAATTTGTTTTTATCTTGGTTTTTCTTTCTCCCCTTTTGCTTCAAGCTACATGGAAGTGAATTGGTTTGTTGCAAAATTTCTACGGTCTGGTGTTGTTTAATTGTGGATATGGGTTTTGGTTTTCGTAGGCTGTATTTCACCAAAGTGAAGTTGGGAAATCCTGAGAGGGAATTCAACGTGCAGATCGATACTGGAAGTGACATTTTGTGGGTCACTTGCAGTCCTTGCGATGGCTGTCCTGAAACAAGCGGACTTGGAGTAATGTTCTGTTTTTTTACGTTTTTGTTACTTCTTTCGCCGATTGCATTTTTAATTGAGCTTAAGTTCATTATGGCTCGCTTAATGAGGAAGTCTTAGAGTTTACCAATAATGGATATCATATCATAACTTACTTGCAAAATAGCGAGTTTGTTGCTTGATGACCACATAATGCTTAGTGCTTATGGTGTTTTATCTGTACAGATTGAACTCAATTTATTTGATACTACAAAGTCGTCCTCTGCTAGGGTTCTTCCCTGCACTGATCCAATATGTGCAGCAGTTTCAACTACTACAGATCAATGCTTATCCCAGATTGACCATTGCAGTTATACCTTCCACTATCGGGATAGAAGTGGAACGTCTGGCTTTTATGTTACTGATTCGATGCATTTTGACATACTTCTGGGGGAGTCAACTATTGCAAATTCATCAGCAACTATTGTTTTTGGGTAAGTTGATAGCTCTTATTTAAATGTTCTGTACCTATACAAGATATTGGATTTGAACTGCGAACAATTACTAAGGGTGGAGGGGATCTCAAGTCTTGAAGAAATTTATCAGTTATATGCTAGTTTATTTTGGTTTTCTTTTTCAACGAGCTATGGTTTGTGTTACTTGTGAAGGTTGAATTCACTGAGTAGGGTTTTCTGTTTCTTATAATTATGTGTACTAGCATGTGATTTCATGGAAAAATGGCAGTGTTGGAGGGATTATTTTTTGAAATTTTTTTATCGAAACATGTTTCCCATGGTGGCTTTCCTTTATACACACACACACACACACATGGTTCTATATATACGTGTATGTATTTATGTATAAAGATGAAAACATATTTTAACCGAACCTCTCAAACTGCCTCCGTGCCTTGTAGACTTAGGTATCATGTTGTGTATCACCAAGTTGGTAAACCCATTGTAGATTTCAGCCCAAATATCCTATTTGATATTCCAACAATCAGAAGCCATTGTATATGTCATGCTCCTGGGCTCAATTGATATTTTACCAATAATACAAGATTTCGAGGCTGTAGCATATTTTGTCCTTGATAACTACAGACGTAAAATTAGCAGTGAAATACACTAGATCTAGATGTATATTTATTGAATTGAAAGAAAGTTCTGCTCTCCTTGCCACTTTACTTGATCTTTTGATTCCCCTTGTTTATTTATTCTCTTCTGGCTGGGTACCTGAAATTATTGCTTTGTTTGGTTGTCAATGCAGGTGCAGCATATATCAGTATGGGGATTTGACTCGGGCAACCAAAGCACTTGATGGAATTTTTGGGTTTGGTCGAGGGGAATTCTCAGTTATTTCACAATTATCTTCTCGAGGGATAACACCTAAAGTATTCTCCCATTGTTTGAAAGGAGGGGAAAATGGAGGGGGTATCTTGGTTCTTGGTGAGATTCTGGAGCCCAGCATTGTTTATAGTCCACTTATTCCATCTCAGTATGTCTTCTATCTTGTGAAAGATTTGGTTATTGGTCCTTCTTTTCTTAATGATATCCATGAAATTTTGGATCCTTATTTCCCCCCCCCCCCCCCCCCCCCCCCCCCAAATATTTCCTGAGAATTTTATAAACCACAACGACTTTCATGAACGACTCCAATAGGATCCATCTTTGACCAGATTTTCCAGAGACATCACTTGTTTTAAGACCTTCATCCCACATCACTTGTTCTAAGGCTATAGTTGTCAATTGGAGGAACTAGAGATTTGATATGTTGGTAGTTCATATAAGTGGTTGTGAAGATAATGTCATTTTGAAATTGCAGTAAGGCCAAAACCTCTTGTGACCGCTGGCCTGGGAAAAATTTCATAATTTTCTCACGATCAGTTTTTTAAGATCACCTGAAAATCTCTAGTTTGGAACCACGACTTTAAAATCTCAAATTATGTGACCCAACCATAATTTGAGATTTTAAGACTGGCATCATACATCACAAGAGGGATAGCCTCCATGAAAAGAAGAGTTATGCCAAGTTTGTCTTAATTCTCAAAAATATGAAAGTTTTTTCTTTTCATTCTAATTATTTGTGCCATGTTTTGTATTTGAACTCCATGGTTCATGGCTGTTCTTCCTTCATCAGGGGATGAATTCTACTTTAACAAGGAAACTTGTATAGAAATATTGCACTGTTCTTAACCCTTCTTGCCTATTGTGTCACTCTTTCAAAAAGTTGTTGTTCGTCTCTGGCAACTAATTTTTGCTTTTGCCTGTTTCCTTCCTCATTTATTCTTTTGTTAGAAATATGTTTATAATTTTATAATTTATTCACAACTTATTTATTTCTTAATTGAAATCAGGCCGCACTATACATTAAATTTACAGAGTATTGCACTCAGTGGGCAACTGTTTCCAAACCCCACCACGTTTCCAATATCAAATGCAGGAGAAACTATTATCGACTCTGGGACAACTTTGGCATACCTTGTGGAAGAAGTTTACGATTGGATTGTCAGTGTGGTAAGTTTGTTTGTGTTCCTGTATGTCTCTTAGGGTTAGGTTTGATTTCTTTGGAGTGGTTGGGGTTCCATGCTTGCTTGCAATAAACTTCATGATTGTAATATATGATTATTGGAAGGATGATTCAACTAAACTGATATCAGTTGGCGTTGATTCAACATGATTACCCTTTTTGCAATAGTTTGTGGAAAGGTGATATTCTGCCGATTAATATGATTTTGTCATAATAGCTAGTTGCAACTCCAGTTATATTTCTGTTTAGGCCGTTCTTTCATGTCCAGTGCTGCGGAGTCCTTTTTTTTTCTTTTTTTTTATTTCATTTGTAGGAATGCCTTTAGTCTATTATCTGGCACCTCTGTATCTGCACTGTTTGATATTTCTCTCTAGTAGTAAAATTGTTAGCTCTCTTTGCTCGTGGACATAGCTAACACACACTGTTAATGACACGTAAATCTTTGTGTCGATCTTTACGGTTTTTCACTCTCTTTGCTTGTTCTTGTTTCTGTCATAACATTATTAGCTATATATCTCTCCTTCTGATCTACTGTTTGCAAGCTGTGTAGTGGTGGAAATTTCGATAATGCTTTCATCTATATGAACTGGTTCTGATTCTAATGTCACTTACTTGCAGATAACTTCTGCTGTTTCTCAATCAGCCACTCCCACAATTTCGAGGGGTAGCCAATGCTTCAGAGTCTCTACGAGGTGTGGACTGAACCAAATAATGTTGGAAACTATGATTTATTTTCAATGAGAAATGAGCCTTTGTTCTTTTATTTTTTCAGGAACTAACTGATTACGTGTTTTTATCTTTAGTGTAGCAGAAATATTTCCTGTCCTCAGTTTTAATTTTGAGGGCGTTGCATCCATGGTGGTGACTCCTGAAGAATATCTTCAGTTTGACTCCATAGTAAGCTGCTATAATTTTGCTTGCACATCATGCCAAATATTTTCATTCATGCATCCTGTCTTCTTTGAGACTTGTATGTTGAATTATGGCATTTGTATAATGCAAAACAATTTATCTTGCAGGAACCAGCTTTATGGTGCATCGGTTTTCAGAAAGCTGAGGATGGATTGAACATTTTGGGAGGTTAAATTCTGAATTTAATCTCAAATTTCCTGTACCAAAAAAATAATAAAGAGTCTCTAATTAAAATGGCCTTACTCATAATCATACTTATAATCCTAAGATATCCCTCTAGGGTTCTCACAAATTCCACGCACAAATAGCCTCAGATTTCTATTATTTTTCTCAAATTTCTAACTAAAAAATCACCACCACCAAATGAAATTGACTAAGTTGTGGTTTTGTGCCATGAAATGATAATGAAATAGTAACCACAATCGAACATACCATCATTTTCAATGAACTTCATCTTCATTTTCAATGACGACCACCCTTTCATTTTGTAGATCTTGTTTTGAAAGATAAAATCATTGTCTATGACTTAGCTCGACAAAGGATAGGATGGGCGAATTATGACTGTAAGTTTGACCAAGTTGTAATGCATGAAGTATTTCCCTCCAAATCATTTCTGAATCAAGATAACTGCTGTTTTACAGGTTCGTCGTCCGTAAATGTTTCTGTAACATCTGGAAAGGATGTTTTCATCAACGAAGGACAGCTGAGTGTAAGCAGCTCCTCTAGAAAGCATTTCTATCAGCTGCTCAACATTGTTATTGTACTACTAATACATTTAAAACTGTTCTGAAGTCCATTTTTGATAATAACCCTGAGGGTTATCATCTTCATTATTTGCACTAGCTGCGTTCCCCTGGCCAATCTGTATTTTGAATGCTTGGTCGGGCTGCTTATCGCCAACCTGCAAAGGGCAAACGTTCCTGTGCTGCCTGCATCGTACATCTGGCTCGAAATGCAGGCACCTCTTTCTTTGAGCTCCTTGTTCAGTCGTGACCCATTGAAGGGTCTTCTCTTAGGTGAAAGCTGTACATTTTGAAATTTTAGTTCGATCTCTGGTAAGGGTTGTGTTTCTATAGGAAATGGGTTGTCAATAGCCTCCTTTAAATTTGAGGTAGAATTAGAGATTGAGAGAGTTGACATTGCTGTATGCATGATCTATTCATCACATAGATTCTGATAGATTAATATGTAAAATCAGCTGTAATTTTGTTTGAGGTAGAATTAGAGATTGAGAGAGTTGACATTGCTGTATGCATGATCTATTCATCACATAGATTCTGATAGATTAATATGTAAAATCAGCTGTAATTTTGTTTTGGTTCATCTCTACAGTCACGTGTCATTTGATTCAAGATGATGCTTCGGCTAAAAGCCCTGATTTCAAAAGTTATTTCTAGACTCAGTGCTATATGAGCTTTCTTTTATATTTCCGTAGAACCAAAACTAGCAAGATTTTTAGTACAGGTAGAGGACACCTACTTTCTCATAGCCTTTGTCCAATTATGTAATCGAAATAAATGCTTCGTCGATTCATAATACATATGGTCAATTTGGTTTCCATTTTTCACAATGTGGCGACAATGCTTAGGCAGTTTGAACACTTCTTTATTAGAAACCATTTCATTCATCTATGAAATGTCCAAAAGTATACGAAAAAGATCAAATTAAAGGGAATATACTTATTCACACATGGGAGAAAGAAACATTGAATGTAGCAACTCACAAGCTTTGGAAGATCATGTTTCCAGACTATTTTCAGATATAACGAATTTTACTAAAATATTTATAACATATAGTAAAATTATATATATATATATATATTTAAATTAAAACTTTAATGTATTTTTGAAATATTCAATATAAAAAGTATTAATATGTTTTAGAAAAAATTAGAGAGTTTCACAACCACTAGCTAAATCAGTGAAATAAGAATCTAAATATAACCAAATAATCAACATGTTTCACATTCTTTCTTTCTTTCTTTCTTTTTTTTTTTTTTTTGTCTGTCTACAAGACACTAACAAATTGTAGAACTATTAATAATTATACAGTTGGTTCAACTTGAATTAAAACAATTTCAATAGTTTGTGGAGTAATTATTTCAAAATGAAAATTCATGATATTCTGATAATCTCTACAATTTAAATAAATATTTGTAAGGCCAAAATTTATTTGTCGTCATTGAAGTATCAATTTAATTAGCTATGGAATAAGAATTGAAAGTTTATCAATTACATTTAATCCTTGTACTTCAATATTTTTTAATAATTTAATTAATTTCTACAACTTAATTGGAGATAAGAAATAATTATTTCTTATACTTTAAAATTTATAACAATTTATATGAAGTTCCATTAAAAATTAAAGTATCAATTTTTAATTATTTAACAATTTTGTGGATGCATAATAAATTTATTAAATCGGTCCACCAGTTACGCAAATCCAATCATCTCATCAAGCAATGTTACGTTTTTTATTTTCTTTTTAATAGGAAAATTCAAATCGTAACAACTAAATCCGTAAACTATTTTGTTTTCTATTTTTTACTTTTATGAAAAGTAAATTTATTTTTTTTCAATTATTTTTATTGACTTACAATTTTTTAAGTACAAAAGTTGAATTTTTTAACCAAAATTTAAAATAAAAAGTAAATATTTTCAATCATTTATATCACCTTAAAGTTATAAGTTTGACTTATGACTCTCAAATAATAATAATAAAAAAAACATAGTTTTAATGAAAACTTGAAAGTTTTTATTCGTCAATTCAATGTGTTATGAAAAAAATAATAAAAAATAAAATTAATTAAGAAAAACGTTATTGGGTTAAAATATATAATTAACTTAAAATTGAGAAACAAGTGGTAAGTTTATGTTTTAAATTAGCTATTAATACTACATGCTTAAAGAAAATAACAATTAAAATTTGTTTCTTCGATCATTTTTTCTTATTTAAGAAATAACACCCTTTTTCGTTTTCCTTTACTCTTGACGAAAACAAATAAATAAAAAATAATTGAAGAAATAAAAACATTTTATTTATTTTATTTGAGCAATAGAGAAAATGAGTAAAGGAAGGGTTTAGGTTTTTATTTTATATTTCAAAAGCATGAGCTACAATGAAAGAGGATGCTGGATTGTAAATTTATATATCCCAAGTTTCATGTTTGTTTGTTTATTATGTGGACCTATTGTTTATGAGGTTTCTTTTGTTTGTTTTCTTGTCATATATTAAAAGAACATCTGATAAATGATTATATATATATATATATATATATATATATATATATATATTTTAATGTTTTATATGGTTCCTTCTAACCTCAAACCAACCACACACACACATATATGATTTTCTTATTAATTTTCCAATTGAAACTCCCAAAATCGAATTGGTTTTCAACATGAATTGATAATGGTTTTGATTGCTTTAAGCAATTTCTTTCCTCGGTATTTGTGCTTTTGATCTTTACGGTTTTTTGTTTTCAATTTCTCCGCTTCACAATTGTTGAGCTAAAAAAATATGAATGATGTAGGTAGTGTATGATGATCAACCATGTAAGTATAATTTCTTTACCAACCAATTTTAATATTAATCAAAAGGAAGAATATGCTTTTAAAATAATATTTAAATATTAAAAGGATCAACTCGAACATGGTGATAAAAATTTGTATACTCACCGTGAATTAATACAAATATGTAGTTGCATTTGAGACCACATCTATTTTTGTACAACACATTCAAATAATTACGAGTTAATTTCCTTGTTGTGATTGAAGAGATGAACATGGGGTAAGTATATCCCCAAGTTGCACCAAGCATTACTCTCGAACTAACCTGATATTTTGTTTGAGAGCGATTTTCAATATGAAAAAAGCGATTTTGATTATTTCAAAATTACAATCAAATATATGTGGTATTTGTTCTAGTCTTAATAACCACAATTGATTTCGAGATAAGCCCAAGTATAAATAAAAAAATAAAAAAAAGATTAGTACAACAATTACAAAGTGAGGATTGAACCCTCCAACAAACAAAAACCATGTTCTTTCTCAAACTAAAAGAGTTGCAGAAGTCACATTTAAATTATAAGGATATATTACAATCATACTCTTCTTATCATCTATTTTAATGACGTGTGAGATTTTATAAACAAATCCTTAAACTATCGTAAACAACAATATTTAGGTACGATCATGGTCGCACCTATTCCCACCAGACAAATAACCAATAAAAAGTTGCCACATTTACTGGTTTCGTTTTTTCTTTCCAAAATTTGAATTAATTTTTTTTGTGTCATAGGAAGTACGAGAATGTACACCGAACCATTGTCCTATTGTAAATTGCACGACTACATATAACTAAACATTTTTTTTAATAAAAAACTATATTATTCATGTTTAAAAGGAGTTTATAATTAGTTATGCGGGGTGAAATTTGACACAGAGAAATTTGAATGATCTTTGTTCCTAGAGGTTGAAAGTTATCAAATCATTGTTAACTAACTAAAAAAGAGTTTAGTTATAGATTATTTTTTTGAAAAGAAGATACGATGGGTCAAAGAAAAAGGCTAGAGATAAGCCCCAATGAAAGTTATACAAAAGCATTAATGTTTAAAATAATGGAACTAAGACTATAGTTTGAAAAGTGCGCACTTACAATAGGGCATTTACACAAAGCATGCTTCGATCTGCTAGTCCGGAAACCCGTAAGAGCTTGAATGTCATCCCAAATGACAATAGTGCTACGCTCCAACCTTTTGAAAGTCATGTTGTTTCGTTTCAACCAAATAGTCCATAGAGTAACGGCCACAGTATTAAATATAATGGTCTTTTTCATGTTGTACGTTCGTCTTATGACTACAAATATCTTTGCATAGAGAAACAATATTTGTAGCAATTAATATCCCTTTTAAAATATCAGAAACTTTTTTCCAAAGATCATGAGAGAACGGACAAGAGATGAAAAGATGATCAAAGTCTTCTAAAAATGTTTTTTGCACAGAGCGCACTGACTTAGGTTGAGATTCCAGCAAAGAAGCCTTTTCTGCTGAAAGATATAGTACATGGTACAAACCCACAACTATAGCAACTATATCATCTATCTTTAAAAAGCATTTATTCTAATGTGTTAAAGTAAAGTGAGCATATAGATTAACTAACTTACTAAATGTATTAATGATCGATGGAGAGTTTTGTTGTTAGAATTTTTTATCTTATTATATTTTAAAAAAATTATAATTCTAAACATGAGAGGGTGTTTCTTTATATAATCTATTTATTACTTTTTATTAAAAGAGAACTTCATTCCTCATAAACAAAGACTAGTTTTGTCTAAAGAAAAAAGGAAAACCCCAGTGATTTTCTCTTAAAAGAAAAAGAAAGAAAAGACCAAAAGTGACTTTCACATATTTATTGTTTTCTTTGCAATAAATTGAAGACATGTTATTTTTATTTTATTTCATCCTTGAAAAACACATGAAATTTGTTTGAATCACTTCAAATTAGTCACAAAAAATGAGTATTTTCATCTCTATATAACCCTACAATTCCTACAAATATTTCTCTCTCTATCACTTCATCACACAAAATAATTAAACCACACATTTGCACAAGGAATTTTAGCATTGCAAATAAAAAATGGAGTCCCTTCTTCTTTCCACAACCTCTGTACCAAACTCTCACCCACAAATCTTTGCTTCCATCATTCCACTGTTGGAAACGTAATAGACCCTTACAATACAAATCAAGAAACAAGAGAAGAAGATTGTTCTCTTATTCACACAATTGAGAAGAAAGAACTTGAATAATATTTCTTAAACTTGAATTTCTTACTTTCTTTCTTATTTACAAATGAGAAACCTTACACATATTTATACTAGTAGAAAAGTATATTAACAATAAATATCAATACATGTGACTATTCATATATCAATGTATTTAGTGATTATTAACTATTCCATGTATCTCACATATTCATGCATATTTAATAATGCAAATTCATGTATTAAGTTTAGATTAATTTAACTTCAACATCCTCCCTTAATCTAAACTTGAGCAACTCCAAGTTTTCCTCTGAATTTAACAAATAAGTCAAACTTGAGCGCCTTTGTAAAAATATCAGCCACTTGATCTTGAGTCTTGCAATATTTTACTATCACTTCTCCATCTTTAACCAAGTCTCTGATAAAATGATATTTGATTCTAATATGCTTGCTTCTTCCATGGAAAACTGGATTCTTTGATAATGCTATGGCAGATCCATTATCACAAAATAAAACAGTTTCACATTTTTGAATACACTTCAATTCTTTTAACATCCACCGAAGCCATAAAGCTTGACATCCAGCTGCAGCTAACGAGATATATTCTGCTTCGGTTGTAGAAAGGGCAACAACAGATTGTTTCTTTGAAGTCCATGAAAAAACACCTGAACCCATACTAAAAACATAACCAGATGTACTTTTATGATCATCCACATTACCACCCCAGTCACTATCACAAAAACCAAACATCACTGATTCTGAAACTTTCTTGTAATAAATTCCAAAATTAATGGTGCCAAGAATATAACGAAGAACTCTTTTTCCTGCTTCCCAATGACTTCTTTTCGGGTTTGTCATAAATCTGCTTAACATACTTACGGCAAATAAAATATCAGGTCTTGTTGCTGTCAAATACATTAAGCTTCCAACTAAGCTTCGATATAAACTTGGATCGACTGCTTCTCCAATATCATCCTTGCACAATTTCAAATTTGCATCCATGGGAGTGTTGCAAGGTGAAGCATTTTCCATCCGAAATTTTTTTAGTAAATCATGAGCATACTTTTGCTGTGAAATGACAATTTCTCCTTCATTTTGATTAACTTCAATTCCGAGAAAGTAATGAATGAGACCCATATCACTCATCTCGAATTCCTTTTTCATGGAATTCTTAAAATCATCACACAAAAATTTATCATTTCCAGTAAAAAGTAAATCATCAACGTAAAGAGAAACGATGAGAAATTTGCCATACTTGTCTTCTTTGACATAGAGTGCGTGCTCATATGGACACCTTCGAAATCCTGTCTTTAGAAAAAAGCTGTCGATACGACTGTACCAAGCTCGCGGAGCTTGCTTCAATCCATACAAAGCTTTTTTCAACTTGTACACTTTTTCTTCTTCTCCCCTTTGCACATAGCCCAAAGGTTGTGCAACAAATATCTCTTCCTTCAAGTGTCCATTCAAAAAAGCGGATTTTACATCCATTTGATAAACTTTCCATCCATTTTGAGCAGCTAATGACAAAATCAATCGAATGGTCTCAATTCTTGTCACAGGGGCAAATATTTCTTCATAATCCACACCATATTCCTGCTTGTAGCCTTTTACAACAAGTCTTGCCTTGTATTTTTCAACATTACCATCTGACTTCAACTTTGTTCTGTACACCCATTTTACTCCAAGAGCTTGTTTGTTTGTCGGAAGCTCCATCAACTCCCATGTTTCATTTCTTCTTATCGCATCAATCTCTTGATCCATTGCAATCTTCCATTTCTCATCTTGGATGGCTTTATCAAAAGTTACAGGATCAACACCAGCAAATAATGCAAAATTAGCAAAATGATCATCATTAATCCTGTTATTGGTATTATAAATTTCTTGAATACTCCTCATTCTCCTTGGTGAGATTTCATCATTACTTGTGGAAGATGACGTTGAGGACGAAGATGACTCCATCGCTTGAATTTCTGCTTGCTCTAATTCTTGAGCAACTTCATTTTCATCAATATTAACATGAAATGGACTTTTAGCTTCATCAACGTCGTCATTCCAGTTCCATGATTCATCTTCACTGAAAATCACATCTCTGCTGATAATAATTTTTCTTGACACAGGATTATACAATCGATAAGCTTTAGAATTTTCACTATAACCTACCATAATGCATTTTTCAGATTTATCATCAAGCTTGCCTCTTAGCTGATTTGGAATATGAGAATAAGCTATACTCCCAAACACTCTCAAATGACTAACAGATGGTTTCTCACCACACCATGCTTCATAAGGAGTCATACCTGGAACACTCTTTGTTGGAGCTCTATTTAGAATGTAAACAGTACATGCAACAGCATCTCCCCAAAATTCGTTTGGCAGATTTTTTGCTTTTAGCATACTTCTCGCCATTTCCATGATTGTTCTATTTTTTCTCTCTGCAACTCCATTTTGCTGTGGAGTCATTCGAGCTGTCATTTGATGATGAATTCCTTGCTCCTTGAAAAAATTACCAAAAGCTATATATTCTCCACCACGGTCAGATCTCAAAGTTTTTATCTTGTAACCACTTTGATTTTCAGTAAAAGCTTTGAAGGATTTAAAACATACAAGTGCTTCACTCTTTTCTTTCAAAAAATAAATCCACAACTTTCTACTGAAATCATCGATGAAGGTTATGAAATATCGATTACCTCTATTTGTTGTTGTTCGCATAGGACCACACAAATCTGTATGAATCAACTCGAGAGGTTTAGAGGCTCTCCAAGCTTTCCCAGTTGGAAATGAATCTCGATGATGTTTTGCAAGAATACACACTTCACAAATATTTGTCTCATGGTTGATATTTTGTATACCTCTCACCATATGATTTTTGCACAAATAAGATAGTGATTTGAAGTTTAAGTGACCATATCTAAAATGCCAAAGCCAGGATGGATCCTTCAATATGCTGCTGAAGCAAGATATTTGACCATATGTAAAGTTAAGAGGAAACATCTTATTAGCAGTCATTTTTACCTTGGCAATAAGAACACCGGCCTGATCTTTGATTGCACATATGTCACCTTCAAATGAAACTTTTAAACCTCGTTGAAGCAGTTGGCCAATACTCAAAAGATTATGCTTTAGACCTGGAACATAGAACACATTTGTAACTCGTTTTGTCCCTTTCTTTGTCTTCACAAGAATATCACCTTGGCCTTTGACTTGTAGTCTGGTATTATCACCAGTCTTCACTTCACTTTGGAAAGATTCATCCAAAGTAACAAATATACTTCTATTTCCTGTCATGTGGTTGCTACAACCACTATCAAGATACCATGTAGGCTCTACAACATTGTCTTGAACACTACATGCGAGGAATAGAATGCCTTCATCAATTTTCTTTTGTTCTTTATGCATATTCATGGTGGTATTTCCAACTCCATTTTTTAGTGCCCAACAATTTGCTTGAAAATGACCATACTTTCCGCAATTAAAGCATTGAATTTGAGAGAAATTACCACGACCACCTCCTTGGTTTCTGCCAAAGCCTCTTCCTCTTCCGCTTCCTCTTCCTCGAGATAAAGAAGAGCTTTCTTGTGAATTTTCAGAATTTGCACCGCTTCTATTATCATAGTTTCTTCCACCTCCTCGTCTTCCATGACCACCACGTCTTCCACGTGAACCGCCTCTAAATGAAGTTTGCATTTGAAAAGCTTCCTCGGGGTTAACATCAAAATGTTTTGATCTTAGCTCATGGGATTGAAGAGAACCCATCAAGCTATTTATAGACAACGTAGATAAGTCTTTCGATTCTTCAATTGCAACGACGATATGCTCAAATTTTCTTGGCATACTTCTAAGAATCTTTTCAACAACTCTTTGATCGCCTACTTCTTCACCATTTGATCTTAAACTATTGACAATTACAAGAATACGATTGAAAAATTCTTCAATAGTTTCAGTTTCTTTCATTTTAATGCAATCAAATTCGGATCTGAGAGCTTGTAACCTTATCATCTTTACCTTATCTTCTCCTTGATAGGTAGATCTTAGAATATCCCAAGCCGCCTTTGCAGAAGTAGCTGTTGAAATTCTCTCGAAAATAAATTCATCAACAGCTTGATAAATGAAGAATAAAGCCTTTTTGTCTTTCTTACGATTTTCTCTTAACTCAACAAGTTGTTGATTTGTGAGCTCACTCTGATTCTCAACTTCAGTGTATCCTCTTTCAACAATATCCCACAATTCTTGAGAGCCATATAACACTTTCATTTGAATACTCCATTGATTAAAATTCTTTCCGCTAAACCTTGGAAGTTGGGGTTGCAACATGTTACCATTTGAAGCCATATCTAACTGGAGCTCTGATACCACTTGTTGGAAACGTAATAGACCCTTACAATACAAATCAAGAAACAAGAGAAGAAGATTGTTCTCTTATTCACACAATTGAGAAGAAAGAACTTGAATAATATTTCTTAAACTTGAATTTCTTACTTTCTTTCTTATTTACAAATGAGAAACCTTACACATATTTATACTAGTAGAAAAGTATATTAACAATAAATATCAATACATGTGACTATTCATATATCAATGTATTTAGTGATTATTAACTATTCCATGTATCTCACATATTCATGCATATTTAATAATGCAAATTCATGTATTAAGTTTAGATTAATTTAACTTCAACATCCACACCCTTCCTTTCAACTTTTCAACAAAACCAAAATAGTTAGACGTTTGAATCTTCCATCATTTGTTGTGTGTCTTTTGAAACTCCCTAAAGGTAGTGCTAATAGTAGTAATAACAATAATACTAAGACCAATGCCGTTGTTGATGGCTCGATTGCAAGCGTTACGGGGGTTCCCGAGGTCTCGTGGAAGGACTTGCAGTACCCGGCAGGGATGCTCGGTGCCATTCCTAAACGGCCGGAGGTTATTGATGAAAGAAGGCAAATGAAGTATTTGAAAAATATATTGTCTTCTAAAGTCTATGATGTCGCTATTGAATCTCCATTGGAACTTACTCGCAAGTTGTCCACTCAATTAGGGATCAATCTATGGCTCAAGAGAGATGACTCTCAATATGTAAGTATATACATTAAATCATATGGAAACAATATTAACTAATTAATTACTCACTAAATTAAAATTCACTTTTACATGTCTTAGTATTATATATTTTAAATATAGATTAACTTCATTACTTTGCTTTCAGAATTACTTTAAATATCTTGTATTAACGTGCCCGGACCGAGAGTAATTACTAATAAGTTTAATGATTACTTGAAAAGTTTTCATGTTATAGCCTTTTAAAATTTAAAAGATAGTTTTTTTGTCTCACTTATACGCACATTTTTTTTCCGTTTAATTGGTCAATAAGAGATTTCCTTCGTATTTCCTACACAATTCTCTCCTGGTTCTCAAACATAAATGCCACCAAGCCTCCTATAAATGGTCATCTATTCATCTTGATATAATCAGATTAACTTTTGAATTATCTTCTGTTGATCGGCACACTGACCGTTTAAAACATTAGCTCAACTATGAACCTTCACCATGACTATATTTTTTAAAGCCCACTCCTTTTGTTTACAGTACACGACAATTCTACTACATAGCTAAGTTAAATAACATGCCTTCAAATATGGAAAAAAACGTCACACTTCTACCGTATGAGTAAGCAGAAAAATAACACTAAAAGAATTATTAAAGAATACAAAAGAAATTATTTACAACGACACTCCAAAACCGAAGAACAATCACAGCTATCACCGTGTGAAAAGATGGGGAGATAACAGTTCAAACAAAAAATGAAAAATAGTGAATGAAACTATTGTGTGTAAATTATGATTTTTTGTAGTACCACAACCGCGTTGTGCGGAAGATTGAAACTCCCATCTCTAAGGATGGAGGAAATCATGTCAATAACACTTAACCAAGCTCGACATTTGTAAATTACAATTATGATTGGTTTTAACATGTATTTGTTTTCGCTTTTTGGGAATTCCAATTATGACTGGTTTTAACATGTTTTTGTTTTCGCTATTTGGGTGAATAAATTTTAGGTGTTCTCATTCAAGATTCGAGGAGCTTATAACATGATGGCCAATCTTCCCAAAGAAGCATTAGAAAGCGGAGTCATTTGTGCTTCAGCTGGAAATCATGCACAAGGGGTTGCATTAGCTGCTGGAAGATTAAGAACTGAGGCCGTCATCGTCATGCCTCGTTCCACTCCTCCAATTAAGGTCACACTCTTTTTTTTTAATTACGACTTAAAAGTTACAAATTTAGTTCACGAAGTTTGAAGCAGCTGTCAGAGAAAAACAGACATTTGTTCCCTTACATTTTAAAACATTACAGATAGAGGCAGTTCGGAGTTTAGGTGGAAATGTTGTTTTGCACGGAGATACTTTTGATGACGCGCAAGAATATGCTCAACAACTGAGTAAAGTACGTAACCTTACAATCATCCCTCCTTTCGATAACGAAAATGTCATTATAGGTCAAGGAACAGTTGGAATGGAAATTGGACGTCAAATGAGAGGTCCATTACATGCAATTTTTGTCCCGGTCGGGGGTGGCGGTCTTCTAGCCGGTGTTGCTTCATTTTACAAGCTAGTTTTTCCTGAGGTAAAAGCTCAGTTGTTCCTGTCTGTATTAAACATTTAGAGAAGTCATTAATTCCAAACAGACTCGATATATTTGTATGTGTTTTAATACACAGGTAAAGATCATTTTGGGTGGAGCCAAATGATGCAAATTCAATGGCATCTTCATTACATAGTGATCAAGTAGTAAAATTAGGAACAGTTGGAACTTTTGCAGATGGTGTGGCTGTTAAACAAGTTGGGGATGAAAATTTTCGAATTAGTAGAGAACTCATTGATGGTATTGTTCTTGTTGATAAAGACGCCATAGCCGCTGGCATAAAGGTTTTTACCTTTCTCCATTTATCTTATGCTATTTTGTTCGATAACGTTTAAACTCCAATGATCCCTACTGATCCCTCGACATCGGTTTCCTTAAAAAAATATATATATATTAACACGTGTTGTTTTGTTCATATAATTAATAGGATATGTTTGAGGAGACAAGGAGCTAGCATATTGGAACCAGCAGGGGCAGTTTCAATTGCGGGAGCAAAGCATATTGTAAATATAATAATATAAAAGGAGTGAACATTGTGGCAGTAAGAAGTGGTGCAAATATGAACTTTGATCAATTTGGTAGCATTGCTGATAATGCTGATTCTGGTAATCAAACTGAGGCTACTTTTGCTACTATACTCCCTGAAAAACCTGGAAGGCTTAAGAACATTTTCTGACTTGGTAATTCCTCATTTTATTCCAATCTTTATAGCTAAATTAATTATTTAAAGTTTGATTTGTTTGTTGTTGACTATTTTTAATTTCATTATGTAAAATTTAGATTCAACACAAGTGATATGATAGGCTATGTTATTAATTGTAATATTGGACTTCATTAATAATATATATATAGATCGAGTTCTGTCACTAATAGGATCAGAATTTATTTGTTATACTTATAACTTATTAGTGGCTACTATTACCCTTATAATAATTAAGTTTGTGTGGTTTCTTATTGGTAGTGTTGGGGTGAAGGTGGCTTCAGAGCTGGGAGAAGTGAAGGAAAAGATAGAATCTTCACCATTTGAAACTTATGATCTCACAAAGAATGAACTTGTCAAGGATCACTTGCGTTACATGGTGATTAATTAATTATTATTCCTCACCCTTTTTTTTGTGGCCTATCAAATTATATTTGAGCATTTAATTAACATTCTAGACTTATAAGTTTTAGTGTCTAATTAAATTTGGTCTCTCTAACTTACTTAAGTTTTGTAGATGGGAGGCAGATCAAACGTTCCAAACGAAGTTTTCTATCGTTTTATCCTCCCACAAAGATCGGGAGCTCTATTACAATTCCTATATGCTTTCGGTCTACGTTGAAACATTAGCATAATTCACTACTGTCGACATGTATAACATTATGACCTTAATCGTTAAAGTATCGATATATATATAACTAAAGTTATGATCACATAGTTTAATTTGCTAATTGAAGTGTCAAATATGTTGGTGTTTCGTGCAGGGGATAATTATTGCAGATGTATTAGTTGGGCTTCAGATTCAAGGATCAGAAGAGGCTGAATTCCATGAAAGTGCTAGAAAAGCTTGGATTTGATTATGTTGTTGTTGCTAATGATTCAGCTTCAAAGCTTCTAACACAAGTAGTGTAAAACAATTATTATATATCGTCCTTTGCGTGGTTCCTTTTAATTTTGATTTGATGAATAATGAAAATTTATCAAGAGAAAGAACATAGTGCGAAAAATACTTAGCTCTTTCTGTTTGGTTTGATGTTGAGTTTTAGTAATTAAGTAAATATGGAGCCTATAGTATGGGTGGAATATTGATGGCATAATCATACATATATAACTATATAAGATTAACTTCTGTTACCTAATTAATAAAAAAATTAGATAAAGAAACCATTACTTATAAAACCACAATTGGATAGATTCACACCTCATGTAACTAATATAAAAAATCTTTGATGCTATTTTGTTAACTATAATTTAATTTCCATCCATGTAACTAATATGTCAAATGATCTCACTTTTGTCTTTATGTAATATAATTAGATGACAGTAAAAGATAAAATCTAATGAAAAGGACAATGCACTATATTTTAGTTCCTAAGTTTTGATGAATATATGTATTTGGTTCTTGAGTTTTAAAAATAGATCTTTTTAATTCCTAAATTATACAAATAGATTCTTTTTTTTTTAATTTTTAATTTTTAAAGATAGGTTTAAAATGCCCACAAATAATTTTATACTTTTATTTTAAATAATTATTTGATATTTTAATTAAATTAGAAAAATAATTTCAAAAAATCACATTCCCTCTGTAACATATTCTTCTTTAATTTTAAATATCATATTATTATTTTTAAAAAATCAAACACAAAATGCTTTTAAGACCTTAAAACATATATTTTAGAACGTAGGAACTAAAAATATACATTTTGAAAATTCGATGATCAAATAAGTCTATTGTTATAAATCTGAAGACTAAAAAGGTCAATTTTTAAAATACATGGACTAAAAGCACGTATTTATCGAAACTTGAGGATTAAAAAAACAGTTTTTCCTAATATATATTTAATTACTTAATTACTTTGACTTAATGTAATGAATGCAATGTGAAAAAAAAGTTATACTCCTACCAATATTAATTTTTATTACTAATTTTGAGGATTATGGAAGTTTGGATTTTCCTATCGTTATTAAAGAAAAAAAATGCTAACAAAAAGGTTTTTTCTTTTTATTTATTCGAGCTCAATGTTTTTAATTCTTTCCTATATTGTATTCTCGGTTAAAATGATCTTATTTTTAAGGAAACAAACACGTTTTATAGAATGGAAAGATCTATTCGCTGATTTTTTTTTGGCCCTCTATACCTAAAAATTAATTTCTAATCAAATTTTTTAACATTCAAATGTTATAGGCAAAACATATTGTTAAGTGAGATTAGTGGAAGTGTGAGTAAACTGATTTAAGACACTAACGTTATATATTATTAAGTGAGATTATAAGTAGAGGTGACATATTTTTAAAATTGACAAAATTACTACTAATGTCATATAGTTAGAATTACTAAAATAAAAGGGACAAAATTGAAAGAATAAATTTCTCTCTGTAGGTCCTATATATATAGTATAGATGATTGAGAAACCTTTAAATTTTTGTAGTTACGTTTCGTTTATACCATAAACTAAGCCAGAAAATTCTTATATATAAATGAAGAGAAAGAGAGAGAGCTTACATATAAATATAGATATATATATTAATATTCTTTTCCGTACAAATGCATTACATTATATAGTAACTCATCATCACCCCTTTTATTTATCCATCAGAAGATCAAACTGAGAAAGAGCTTATTTTTTTGTCACACACACTATGCTCTTCCCTTGGGATAAATTAAAACTACAATTCAAATTGAAATTAATGACATAATTAATTAAATGACTTCATACATCCAAATGAAAGGTTATAATCGAAGGAACCACAAGGAATGATGATGATATGAGATACTGGTTTTAGTTAAATGTATGTGAAGAGCTTGGATGCAGGATCATCATAAGCAACAGCAACATACTCAAACCCAAGCTTCTTAGCTCTTTCATTGAATTCACCCATATCTGAATCAGGAACCTGAAGTCCAACTAATACATCTGCACTTATTGTACCCTACACAAAACACAACACACATATATATATATATATATCTTTTATATTTCAATTACCAAAATTTACTTCATCAATTTAATCATATCAACACTTTAATTATTAGTTTTTTTATACCTGTCTACGATAGTGAATTAAGCTAATGTTCCAACGTGGACTTAAAGCATCTAAGCACTGTGACAGAGCTCCTGGCCTTTCTGGTAGAGTAAAACGATAGAAAACTTCATTTGGAACATTTGATCTACCTCCGACCTGACATAAATTATCATGGTGTATATTTTAAACTAGCATATTTTAAAGCTCAGTATGAGGAGAGGATAATAATAAGAAAGGTAAATTACAAAGATTAACAATTTTATGAATAATAGTCAAGGGTGTGTATAGCAACATTTTCAAGGAAAATTGCAAATACAACAATATAGACATCTATCAACGATGGACCAATATTTGAAATATAATATTTATTAGTGATAGATTTCTATGATTAATAGAATTATTCTATTGTACATATTTGTAATTTTTTGAAATTATTGCTATATTTGCTGATATTATATTTTGATTGTAATGGGTACATTTGCAGCTGTTCTCGACAAAAATTACCATGTAACGCAGGTGATTCTTGAATACTTCATTATTTGTGAGATCATAAGTTTCAAATGTTGAAGATTCTATCTGCTTCTTCACATCTTCAAGTTCTGAAACGTCACTCAGCCAAACACTACAAATAATAATAATTATTATTATAAGTATAATAATGAGAGTAAAATTAATTAATAACCAACACAAAAACTTTAAAATTATTACCTATAAAACACAACAGCGTCCTTTTCAGAGTTATGTCTGTACTTAATTTCTGTAATGTTTCTTGATCCCACCTACAGATTAAATTAAACTATATATATCACATGCATTTCTTGTAATTAATTAGGATCAACATTAAAACTGTATATCAAAGCAATTAAGTATTTAAAGAAGATCGTTGGAATAATGGACAAATTACCAAGTGAGATAATGTCGATTTTAAGGTTCCAGGTTTCTCTGGGAGTATAGTTGCAAAGGTAGCCTCAGATTCAACTTTATCAGCAATGCTACCTAATTGATCAAAGTTCATATTTGCACCACTTGTTATTGCAACAACATTTCCTCCTTTGATATTGTTATATTTACAATATGCTTTTGCTCCAGCAACGGCAAGAGCTCCTGCAGGTTCCAACATGCTCTTTGTGTCCTCGAACACTTCCTGTTATGATATCGACAAAACAAACATAATATTTGAATTACCTTCCTATGGATCCAAAAACTTAAAATTTTAGATTATTTTAGAAATACAAATGATGAAATAATGTAACCTTGATTGCGGCAGCTATGTCGTTTTTATCAACAAGAACTATACCATCCACGAGTTCTCTACTAATTCGAAAAGTCTCATCCCCAACTCGTTTAATATCCACACCATCAGCAAAAGTTCCAATATCAAATACTTGTACGATTTGATCACTATATAATGCAGATGCCATTGAATTTGCATCATGTGGCTCCACCCCAATTATCTTTACCTGTTGTATATATGATCATGTTAATTACATGTTTAATATCTTAATTAATTACGACATAAAATATAACATATATATATATATAGGGTATGTTTGGAATGATGAAGGATTCAATCATACTTCAGGATAAATCAGCTTGTAAAAAGAAGCGACACCAGCGAGAAGACCACCACCCCCAACAGGGACAAAAATTGCATCCAGTGGTTCCCTCATTTGACGTCCAATTTCCATCCCAACTGTTCCCTGGCCTACAATGATATCTTCATCATCAAATGGAGTTATTATTTTAAGGTTGCGTTCTTGACTCAGCTGTTTAGCATGTTCAAGTGCGTCATCGAAAGTATCTCCAAACAAAACAACATTTCCTCCCAAATTCTTAACTGCCTCAATCTGTTGTTATAATAAGAAAACAAGCTAAAATCAGCGACGGATCTAAATATCTTGTTGACGGGAGGCTTAATTTATATAAAAAAAGGTAAAAACTTGAACCAGGATAGATAGAAGACGAGGCTTGAAAGATAGATTTACCAATAACTAGCAATTCTAATATTATGGAAGCTTGTAATATATATTATATAAATGCCATAAAAGTTGAGGGTTCGAGGTCCCTAAAGCTTAACTAAATCCGCCCGAGAGCTGAGTCATATAATTCAGAAAAAAAAAAAGATTATCTAATAATGAACAATATACCTTATTTGGTGGGGTTGAACGAGGCATAACAATGAGAGATTGAGTTTTTAATTTAGAAGCAGCAAATGCAACACCTTGGGCATGATTCCCAGTTGAAGCACTAATAACTCCTTTTTCTAATTCTTCTTTTGGAAGAGATGACATCATGTTATAAGCTCCTCTCAGCTTGAACGAATACACCTGCATGCAAATTTGAAAGTTGGAGATGAAATTGGTGTCTATTCGTTTAATTTTTTAAAAAAGAGAAGAAAAAAAAGAACAAAATAGTTATAAACGGAGCCTAATTAAATAATTAATTTTAGTTACCGGGTGTGTGTCTTCCCTCTTGAGCCATATATTGACTCCCAATCCTTTAGATAAATTAGGTGCAAAGTGCAATGGGGATTCAGAAGTGACATCGTACACCTTAGAACTCAAGATCTTTTTCAAATATTCCATCTGTTTTTGTTCATCAATAACCTCGGGCCGTTTAGGAACGGCGCCGAGCTTCCCAGACGGGTACTGCAGCTCTTTCCATGACACGGCCGGAATCTTAATCATAATAGTCTCATTATTCTTAGGATCTGCAACCGGGGCATGGTCCCTTTGAGTTGTTGGGTGGGGTTGTTGTTGTTCCCATGGGTTTGGCATTTGGAAATGAAAGCCATGCTCTGGCCTTCCCCTTCCTTCTTGGTGTTCCCATTGGTCTTGGGAATGGCGGTCATGTCCTGCCCTTCCTCCTCTTGGCTGTTCCCTTGGCCAAAATGACATTTTCTTGAATAATAATAGAAGAGTAATTAAAAGGTAGCAGCTTGGTTGGTTTGGTGATGAAAATGGAAGTGGGTATGTTGGGTTTAAATACAAATCCAAATGGTCTATCTATGGAAGCTTTCCATAAAGAGAATAGAATAATACTTCTCTACTTCTTCCACGTAACCCCATATTTTCTAATCATCTCATTTTCTTCTTTTCAAATATAATGTATACCCCACCTCAGATATAATTACATCTTACTAAATTGTAAAAATAGAAAATTTTGAAAACGAATATCCTTATGATAGTCGTCTGTATACTTATTTATTATATTTATCATATTTGCAATAGACAAAAAATAAATGATATAGACTGTTTTTTCTAAACTTTTTTTTTGCCATCCAATGCAATTTCTCCTTCAACAATGATAAAATTTTGTATACTCATTGTTTATTTTGTAATATTATATAATATATTATACATTAATTTTTTCTATTTCGTGCATTTTGAAATATACCAAAATAAATTTAAAATAGGGTTTCTTTTAATAATAAAAATATACACAAACTATTCACTTTATGAAGAAAAAATCACTAAAGGACAAAAAATTAATTAAACTTAATCTTGCCATAAAATATAAATAATTTGTTCATTTTGCCATTTTTGATAATTTACCTTTAAATATTTATAAAATATAGTAAAAGTTTAGATTTTATATCAAACAAATAGAAGATTATCAAATGTAGTCAATTAGTAACATAATTTAAAATTTTATTGTATTTTGTAAATACTTACAACAGTTTTATTCTTTACGATAATTTTTATTATATTAACAAAAAAAACTAGTTTATAACATAATGTACTATATTTGTTGTTTTTTCAATCACTTGTATGTATTACATTTTAAAAGTAAAAATTCAAAATCAAATTTTATTGTTTCCAAAATTTACACTAATCTTAAATTAAAAAATATATGCAAACTGGATAAAAGTTAGGGACATTTAAAAAAAATAAAGTAAAATATTAAAACTATTTACGAACGCTCTATAGTTAATTAAAATTTATTTTGCTATATTGTTTTTAGATACTTTCGATTTTTTTTGGTTATTCATAACAATTTGGTTAAAGTTGTATATAGAAATTTAAAATTGAAGAACAAGAAGAGGGAAGATGAGAATGAAGTGTCGTCTAAGGAAAGAAAAATTTGAATAATTTGAATGCCAATTATTGTGCACTCATTTTCAATCTTACCATTTTGGGACAATCTCTTTCTCTCTGTCCTTTCCATGAGTGCCATTATTTTTCACTATTACCTTTTTATGTATATACGTTTTTAGATAATACCAAAATATTCTCTATGTTTCATTTCAGAATCTCGTCGTTTCTCTTTAGTTTTTTTTTTTTACCATAATAATATTATTATAGTTCGTTTATTTAAAGATTTAATTTTTATAACTATTGTAAATTCGAGTGTCTAAATTTAACACCCATCGGTAGAAATTTGAAAACTTAAAAATGTAAACTAAACAATTAAGTGTAATTTACAGCTATTACACTATTTCAAGGGCATTGGTTTTTGCAACTATAAGAGGTAGGGAGCTCTATTACACAATTCTTAGACGCTTTTAGTCCATGTTGGGATATTAGCTTAAGTTCACTACCATCAAATGGGTACAAAGATGTACGTCACTGTTTGAACTCTTAAACTCAATTTATTAATAAATTGTGGTTGTTTTTTCAAGTTGGTTTGAAGTTATTTTAGGTGAATCAACAAACCAATCAAACTCATAAAATTTTCATTTATTTTAATTATCGAGTTCAATCCAATTGAGTCGACATAATACAACTCAAATAACACAAATTGTCTTGGATCGATTTGCTTTTTTCTAATCATAGGTTAACCAGTAAATTTATATCATTCACACTTCGATTGAAGAATAAGCATTGTCTTAAATAAATTTTTATTATCAAAATAAGTTTAAGTCAATAGTAACTCATCCAAACAGGGTTTAATCCATGTTCTCGTTAAGTTAACGAACTAAAAATACTAAACTTTAATTTCCGTCCAATGTAAACTAAAAAAGCCACATGTAAACTCAAATTTTGTCTTTATGTAATAAGTAGAAGAGTAGTAAAGATTAAACCCAATGAAAAAGACATATAGAGATAGTATATTTAATTACCTAATTTGGAATGTAATGAATGCAATGTGACAAAAGAGTTGCACTTTGTTTTTTAAAAGAAAAAAAAAAAACGTTGGTGCATTAGTCCAACTATCCCATCAAACCTTTAGAAAAAATCAAGGCAAGAACAAAAGTCATAGAAACACAATGAATGTATGTGGAACCGTCTAATTTGAAAGATAAGCTATTTTAAAAGAAATAATCGTATCGATAATATTGATGTATCAACTATAAAAGTCACCCATCGATTATGCTATATTTACGATTTTTCAAAAATATTGTTATACAATTAATTATTATTCTTCAAACTGCATCTATCTATTATAATTAATTACTCTGAATAATTATTATTTTTATTGTATATATCAAGCTATATGGATGGAAATTTGTGATTGAGATATACCCCGACTAACATTTTATTTCTTGAAAAATTATGAGATATTTCATATATATAGTTTCATGGATATATAAATATACATATTGTTTTACAAATACATATGGAGATATATTGTGAAATATCACGGATAAGTACTCAACATGTTATTTCTTTCGTCCATAGATGTTAACAATTTCATCCTTTTATCTACGTCAACCCAAAACTTCCATTTCTAAAATGGTAAAGATTTAAATTTTTTTTATTTGTTCAAATATTTTATTTTGAAGATTTTCTTTTAAGAAAATGATATAAAAGAATTTATTTTAAATAACAAAACTATTATATAATTAATATAGCAAAATTTTATCGAGAAATATTATTGTGAACAACAAAATCACTATTTTTCGAAATTTTAACTACAAGTACGACATGAACACTTAACTTTATTGAACATATAGTTTTCGAGAACTTGATTTATATGTTTCAGGTATCTTTAATCTTTCAGGGACTTTCATGTAAATATCATTATTTAAAAATCTATATAAATATGTTGTGATTACATCCATAAAATGCATGTTCAGATTTTTATACATAGTTAGACCGATTAAAAATCTTAATGTGATTGCATCCACAATCGAAGAATGTGTCTCTTCATAATCAATACCAGATCTTTGTGAAAAACCTTTAAGATATGTTTGAGGGAACAAGGAGCATATTGAAACCAGCAGGGACAGTTTCAATTGCAGGAGCAAAGGCATATTGTAAATATAATAATATAAAAGGAGTGAATATTGTGGCAGTAAGGAGTGGTGCAAATATGAACTTTGATCAATTAGGTAGCATTGCTGATAATGCTGATTCTGGTAACCAAACTGAGGCTACTTTTGCTACTATACTCCCTGAAAAACCTAGAAGGCTTAAGAACATTTTCTGACTTGGTAATTCCTCATTTTATTCCAATCTTTATAGCTAAATTAATTATTTAAAGTTTGATTTGTTTGTTGTTGACTATTTTTAATTTCATTATGTAAAATTTAGATTCAACACAAGTGATATGATAGGCTATGTTATTAATTGTAATATTGGACTTCATTAATAATTTTATTTAATTACATTGATAATATAATCAATATCCAAAATATGTAACTAATATCTCAAATGATCTCACCTTTGTCTTTATCTAATATAATTAGAAGACAGTAAAGATTAAGTATAATGATAAAGACACTGCAGTATTTAATATGTTAGAAAAATTACTTTCTTAGTCCATTACAAGAAATTTGGCCTTTAATGTCGATTTAAAACCGACATTAAAGGTTTTTAATGTCACTTGGCGACCGACATCTTTGCGAGCGTTATTAAAGGGCTTTAATATCGGTTGGGCTTCAATGTCGGTTTATAACCAACATTAAAGACATCTTTAATGTCGGTTATAAATTGACATTAAAAGCCTTCAATGTCGGTTATAAACCGACATCTTTGAAGGTGTTATTGAAGGCCTTTAATGTCGGTTCATCTTTAATGTCGGTGGAAAACCGACATTAAATATGTCTTTAATGTCACTTATGATACATCTTTAATGTCGTTTTTCCACCGACATTAAAGATGTCTTTAATTTTTTTTAACCGACATTAAAGCTGTCTTTAATGTCGTTTTTTCAAATTTATTTTTATTAGATCCTTGCATTATTGTCCATTTTGTATGACACCAAATAGTTAAAAATGAAATCTTTTACTTATACATATACAAAATGAAATCTTAATAATGTGTACATTTATATACAACTTGAATCCAAACACAGAAATTATGAAGCTTAATTATTACACTGATCATCCTTTGGAAAGAAAGAAAGAAAGAAAGAAAGAAAGAAAAAGAATATATTGAGAGAGCAATAACTAAAACTGCAACTAATAGCAAACTAAAATGCTTCACAAATGACCAACTTCAAGATCTTGTCACAAAGATGAGGGTCTAGCTAATTGTACTCACTTGCAACCATTTCTTCTATTGCAGTCATTTGTTTAGTGATAACTCCCTGTAAAAGACATCAAGATGGTAGAATTGATAAGTAACAATGTTATGACCTAGTTGCTAGTAGAAATATCAAAATGACTAACCTTATGAACTTTGTTACTAGTTTCGTGTTTGGTGACATTTATAAAAATTAAGGTTATTCAATTAATGAATATAGTTAAGTTAAATTTGAGGGAGTTCTGTTGTTTGTTGTTAAGTGGAGTAACAATCTCAATCATTGAATTCAAACTTTGGACCATTTTTTATTTCCTTACTCTTCATTCACAAAACATCCTTCTCTGCTAAAAAAATATGAAATCTGATTGAATATATAAACATGTTGAATGCAAATAGATTTATTACCTCTAACATGAACTTTTCAAGAACTAACAAGATATTTCAGTATCTAATAAAGTGTAACATTGTCCTGTAAGAAGTATATTTCATTTCATCCATTTGATTTGGCATGATGTTGACATGGTTGTGATTTAAATACATCAAGCTATTGTTTTATATTTAAATTACAACCACTAGAAAACGAAAAACAAATCGTGGGATGGGGCAGAGTTGGGGAGAAATAGCTACTAACTGTATGGAGAAAAACATTTGAAAAGAATAAAGCTGTAGCTTTTCAATAGATACTGTACCTTTTTCCATCTTCATTTGAAAGATTCAGCCTCATAGCTTAATGGAGAAAAACAGAAATTTTCCACCTGAAAAGAATAAAGCTGCAGCTTTTCAATAGATACTCAAGTTTCTACAAGTTCATGACCAAAACAAAAAAACAGTCCCAAGAACAATAATCAATGTAACAGACTTGGAAATGCAACATATATACAGTTTATAGACTGGAATATAACAGAAAGATGAACTGATGTTTTTACTTCATTGCTTATGACTATGAAATGTTTTCAAACTAACGTACTTAATCCAACAAAGTATATAAAGATTCCAGAGGTAGGATATGTTTCATTTCGTTAAGGATGCAATTGAGTAATTTGGATTGAACATTCATACCTCTCAACAGCAAACAGTGACGAATTGAAGTCCCTATCAATCATGTCTTTCAGTGTGGTAAAGCTGCTCAGTATTCACAATTCTATTGAACTATCATTCCTCTAAATGCACTTTGTGTAATAAAAGAAAAAAAGAAAGAAAATGTCTACGCCTGTAGGCGGTACCATCGTCTTCAAGTAAGATACGAATCTTTACATTGCAACTGCCATTCCATACAATCTTCAAAGTCGAAACTACTTGTACAATCCAGCAATGCATTTTGCTGATGCTCGTATCGGCAAATATAATTCAACCCAACAAGAAGCTCACATATGGCTTCCTCTGTCTTCTTTCGATCAGCAAAATACAAAGTTTGGATCAGCAAAACAAAATGCAATGGCCATGTGTTTGAATTTGGAAGTGATAAATATGGTAAAATTAGAGAAACTCCTAATTCCGAAGAGAAAAGCAGCGGCAACTAATTTTGTACCTTGTAACTTGAAGTATTCATATTCATAGATAAGAATTCTTCTGAGTTCTTAAACCTTAATTAACTACTTGAATTCAGAAAAGGAAACACTCAAAAGAGGAATCAACTGGAGAAAAAAAGAGATTAAACACACACGAGCAGAGTTTGAAAACTCATCAAACAAAAATTCAAATGCTAGTGCATATGGTAATGCTTTCTTGAGAACGCTGCTAGTTTTAGCATCTCGAGGTTTGAACGTGTGATAACAATATGAATAAGCAACAAAATGAATGAAGAAGAAACTTACTACTTATCATCCCGGCCCACCACATAGGTTCAAACAAATACGAATATCCTTCAGAACCTGATAACATGAAAACAAGTTCAATAAAACAAGAAGAAATACAACTAGAATCTAAAAATTATCAAAATATCGGTTCTAACTACGTACAAAGCCCTACATTAAATCACAAACTAATCGCTTCAACTTTTACACAAACATGAAATTCAACCATTAATAAAATCGAAATTATTCATCTAAAAAGATGTTCAAGCAAACCTGCTCTAGTTCCAGAAGCACCGAAATGCCGAAATAACGGCACCACAAACGGAACACCGACGGAACTCATGTCGTCTTGTCTCCGAACGTCCACACCCCACGTGCAAACACAGCCTAAGCCCATTCCCGGGCGACCCCCCACGTGCCTCGAACCATTTCGCTAAAAACTGACTTGCTGGATGAGCCTCCGGTGCCGGGATATTGCAACCGAAATCGCTCAACAACGGACATCCCGAGCCGGTAACGTGCCGGTGGTGAGGAGGGTGAGTGTTCCACGTGAGGCACGAGCGCGATGCGGCAACGGAAGAAGCTGCCTACGATGATAGCACGACGGCGAGTTCACGCGCGTTGGCGACTGATCAGAGAAGAGAGGGGAGAAAGTGATGAGATTGAGAAAGGAAGAAAGGGAAGAAATGTTGAGAGAAAACCTTTCTTTCGTAGGGTTTGGTAGAGAAGAAAGGAGAAAAGAGTAAAGTGTAGGGTTTGGTAGAGAAGAAATGAGAAAAGAGTAAAGTAAGAGAGAGAAAAATTCAACTTTTTACAAAATTAAAAAAATAAAAAATAAAATAAAAAAGACCTTTAATGTCGGTTCTAAAAAACATGATGTTTAATGTCGGTTTTAAAACCGACATTAAACATCCGCCTTTTGAAAACCGACATTAAAGCTTATTTTTCATTTTTTCCACCCGACATTAAAGACCAAATTTCTTCTAGTGGTCCTTTAAGTTTTGGATGAACATGTGTATTTGGTTCTTAAGTTTTAAAAGTAGATCTTTTAGTTTTTAACTTATAAAAATAGATTCATTTGGTCTCAAGTTTTCAAGATGTACCTTTTCAACTTTGAATTTTAAAAAATAGGTTTAAAATGTCCTCAAATAATTGTATACTTTTATTTTAAATAATTATTTAATATTTTAATTAAATTAGAAAAATAATTTCTAAAAATCACAACCTCAATCTCTATAACTTTTTCTTTTTTAATTTTAAATATCATATTATTATTTTTAAAAAATCAAACATAAAATATTTTTAAGATCTTAAAATATATATTATAGAACGTAGAGATTAAAAATATACATTTTGAAAATTCAATGACCAAATAGGTTTGTTGTTATAAATTTGAGAACTAAAAAGGTTCCATTTTAATAGACATAAACTAAAAGCTCATATTTATCAAAATTTGAAGAATAATATAACAGTTTTTCCTAATATATATTTAATTACTTAATTACTTTGACTTAATGTAATGAATGCAATGTGATAAAAGAGTCATACTCCTACCAATATTAATTTTTATTACTAATTTTGAGGCTTATGGAAGTTGGATTTTTCCATCATTATTAAAGGAAAAAAAAAATGCTAACAAAAAGGTTTTCTTCTTTTTATTTATTTGAGCTTAATGTTTTTAATTCTTTCCTATATTGTATTCTTGGTTAAAATGATCTTAAAAACAAACACGTTTTTTAGAAAGGAGAGATTTATTCTCCTCACTATATATTGATTTTTTTTGGTCCTCTATACCTAGAAATTAATTTCTTATCAAATTTTTTGACATTCAAATATTGTAGGATCATACATATTGCTAGATATTAATTTAATTTTAGAAAATAAACAATAAAACTAAAAGGCCATTGTAATAAATATGTTTAGAGGAATTGTTATAAATAGCACAACAAATGAAACTATTCACAACATACATAATTTTTTTTTATGAACTATAGAGAGTTGGATGAACTTTGTCACATTTTATAAATAGTTTCAATATTTTTTTATTTTTAAAAATATTCCTAAATGTTAATCACTAGAAAAAGGATGTCCCACGAGAGTAAAGTAGAATGAGAGGAAGAAGTTCCTCTCATCGTATCATTTCTTATATACTAATAAACAACGCATGTGATGCATGTAAAAATCACACACGAACAAACTATAGTTTTAACTTAACTTTATAAAATTGGAACTGTTATTTAAATATTTTCAT
This sequence comes from Cucumis melo, assembly GCF_025177605.1. NCBI lineage: Eukaryota > Viridiplantae > Streptophyta > Magnoliopsida > Cucurbitales > Cucurbitaceae > Cucumis > Cucumis melo. The sequence goes on along the minus strand of NC_066864.1, from coordinate 8,675,051 downwards.
ATTTATATAATCATATCGTAATGAGTGGAAAATGAATTTGTTCAGTAAAGAGACAATTTTGTCATCTTTCGAATGTATCTTTGAATTTGATTTATTTACATAATTCAAATTTCATTTCTTAACATCTTGAGCTTATAAGTTGCAAACTTAACCATCTAATCTTTACATATCCAAATAAAGTGAGAGATAAAAATGTTGTTTGTTGTGTAATAACATATAGAATTATGTAATATCAGTTATGAAAGATGGAAAAGTTACATTATGACCCTAATAACAGAGAGCATTATCTAATAACAGTTATGGAATCAAAACTTTCTTTTTTAATAAGGAGATGAAAAGTTAACGAAATGCAACTTCTATCTCGTTGAATGTGAAAATAACCATAAACATTAAATCTATGTGAATGACAAAATTTTCACTAAATTAAAGCAAAACTTAAAAAAATTTAAAATGAAAGGGTAAAACATTCACCAAAATCATATTCCTTTTCGAAATTACGAAATTATAAATGTGAAATCATATTTTTTTTAAATGATTTTTTAGGTAAAAAAATATTTTTTGTTTTACACATTTTATTATCTTTATGTATACTTAATAAATTCCAACAATATTTATATTGTTTTAAAAAAAATAAAAGTATAAGTCACTAAACTATTTTATTAATTAAATAGCTTTAATAAAATCAAAATATAAGTCACTAGACTATTTTGTAAATTACGCATAACAAATTCTTTTTGTTCACACGAGATTTTCGAAGAAATTTGATTCGTGGAGTTGAACTTGTGTTGATGTTGTATTTATGTTGATTCGATGCGATGTGGTTCGATCTCTAGAATTTGATCCTCTGATTCTCTCTCGGCTGGATGCTTATGCTTAATTTGAGGAAGCGAAACACGTGAGGTTCTTGAAGTTGGAGTCTTGGAAGAATGCTTGGATCTTCAAAGGAGCTTCAATCTTCGAGGGTGTTCTTGAAGTTGGAAACTTGGAAGAAAGCTTGGATCTTCAAAGGAGCTTCAATCTTTGAAAATGTTCTTGAAATTGGAGTTTTGGAAGAAAGCTTGTATCTTCAAGAGCTTCAATCTTCGAGGGTGGTTGACTTCAGGAGTTGAGGAGGCTTTTATCTCTTGGAAGAATTCTCTCTAGACCTTCTGGAGTCAAAAATTTTCAACCCCACAAATGAAGAGAACTCCTCTATTTATAGAGTTCCATGGTGGGCTTTTATGGACTTGAGTCTGTTCTGGTCCATGGACCATACCCATGGGCTCAATCACATGGATTTGGGTCATATTTTATTTTAGGCTAAATTAAGCTTATTGGGCTCAATTGAATTTTAGTCTAACTAAACAATATTTAATTGAACCAAAATAATTAATTTGACTCAATTATCATAATAAAGACACGTGACATCATTAGAATTGTCCAATTTGTTTTTAAATTTAATTTGGGACACATGTCAATTTTTAGTTAATCCCAAATATAATTATTTTAGTAGATGATGTGACAATTTGTGATTAGTTCCAAAATTTCTTATTCAACACTTTTATTTCTATTTTTATGGTTAGGGAGCTCTCAACCTTTGATTTCTTATACATGCTCAAGATAGGATGTGTTCGCAAGATGCTCTCTGATACGCATCCTTGGAGCATTCTTAATGAATGAAAGGCCTTAATTCTAATCTTTTTCAATCTCTCATCCTTTGAAGGCTTGTATAGAAGCTCGTGTGTTGAAGATAAAGGCTATCCTTGGGGGGATATCTTGTGCGTGTACACTAAGAGAAGGTGCTTCTCTTTTCTAGAGGTTACTTAAAAAAAAAACATGAGCAAAATTCTCATAGTTACATTAAAAAATATTCTCAATATTACATGTTTTAAACATAAAGAGTATAGACATATGTACATGTCAACTACGAAATTGGTGGTTCAAGTTTGATCAACTTATGTTGTGTACTAAAAAGAAACATATAAATGAAGAAATATACACAAGCATACTTCTATATAAAAAAAAATAGAGAACAAAAAAAAAAAGAAGCGAATAGAAAAGCATTATTTGATTTATTATTCACTCTTAACATTTTGTTTTGACTTGTGAACATAAATAGAAATAAAAAGAATGAGATATTTATAGTAAAAAATTTGAAAATGAAGAATTTGAAAGGTTGAAAGAAATACAAAAAGGTTAATATGAGAAGGGAATGTGAATAGTTGGGAGAAATGAGATAATAATCACAACAACTAATTTCAAATTGAAAAACAAAGTTAAAAGCTAAAAGAAAGAATTTGAAAAATTGAGAGAGATACAAAAGAGTTAGTATGAGAAGGAAAGATGAATAGTCGAGAGAAATGAAATAATAATTATAATAATTAATTTCAAATTGAAAAATAAAGTTAAAAGATAAATTACGTAGGAAATAAGTAAATGAACTAAAAGAAATGACAAAATTGAAAACAAAAAGTTTCTCCACTTCCATCCTTTTATATATACCCTAAATAGTATTGAAAATATATCGAGATTATTAGCTATCATGTTAATGTACAAACTCTATTTAAAATTTTTGCTAGATTATAAAAAAGTACTTTATTTTTTCTCTTTTTAACGATAAATGTATGTAATAACTTTAAAGTTACCTTTGATAGTAGAAATACTATATTAATTAGACTGTGCTTACTTTGACAAATTGTGAAAATATCCTAAAACTTTGTTTTTTGTGTCGAAAATATCAATTTAACTTTCAAAAATTACAAAAATATAGTTTGAAAAAAAAAGACTAAGAAGAAAGAATGAATTGGAACATCTCAACTAGATTGAACTTTCGGATGTTTCGAAAATATTTTTCTAAATTTTAAAAAGAGTTAAAAATTATGTTATTATATTTATTTTGGATGTAAAACTGCTAAAATTTTGTTTATAAATATTTATGACCTTCCAAAGATGCTCTTAAAAACTTAAAACAAGTTCAAAAACACCCTCCACATACAAACAGAAAGTATTTGGTATAACTTAGTCTAAAACTAACTCTAAAAATTGTTAAAATTACGATGTCCCTTAGCAAAAATTTCAAAATCTCTATGTAAAATACAAAAAATTTAATTAATAGATAAATATTTTTACATTTTCAATCCACTAAAGAAATAAATATTTTTAAATCTAACCAAACATTACAAAATATCAAATCTAAACATTTACCAATATCTATTATAGAAAGAATCTCAAATTTTCAAATTTTCTATACTTCATGAATATGTTTCAACAATTTTACTGTTTAGGATAATTTTAAAGAAATATCATTTATAGTATTTCCATATTTACAGTCATTTTGTTGTTCACTAATCTTTTATTAGTTTTATTTTAATGAAGTAATAAAAATATTTTTGGTGTCAATGCAAAATCAATAAAAATATAAAAATGTCCAAAGAGGAAAACATTGGCATATCCACCAAAAACTTGAATAATACCATAAGTACTACTTTGAAGCTTTAAACTATATGATTTTTCATCAACTATGCATTTAATTATTAGTACATGTACATTATTGGGATTTAAAATTTATCAAATCTTTTGGAAATCCTATAGAAGACAAAATATATATTATATGTATTATCAAAAGCATATCACAAAGTAAATATTAATTAAACCCAACTCTTATATGCTTTTGAGAGATGTGGACAGAATCTCACAATGCTACAATCAATTTCTTTCATATATCTCTGTTTTGTCTATTATTATATATTATTACTTTCCTTTTAAATTCTTGGACTTTAATTTTTTTTTATTTAAAAAAAAAACAATTATATGTGATGTATAGGAGATCAAACATCTGTTGTTGTTAGACATATTTAATTATAGTATATAGTTTTTATTTTGAAATGTACAAAATATTTGTCACTTGGATGATCTTATTTTATTGTTAATTAGTTTAGCTGATTTAAATTATATTTTCTTTTCTTTTTTATTATTATTATTATTATTATTTCTTTTGGTCTTTGTAAAAACAAATCATTAGAGAGAGAGAGAGCTTATATATAAATATAGATATATATATATTAATATTCTTTTCCGTACAAATGCATTACATTATATAGTAACTCATCATCACCCCTTTTATTTATCCATCAGAAGATCAAACAGAGAAAGAGCTTATTTTTTTGTCACACACACTATGCTCTTCCTTTGGGATAAATTAAAACTACAATTCAAATTGAAATTAATGACATAATTAATTAAATGACTTCATACATCCAAATGAAAGGTTATAATCGAAGGAACCACAAGGAATAATGATGATATGAGATATTGGTTTTAGTTAAATGTATGTGAAGAGCTTGGATGCAGGATCATCATAAGCAACAGCACCATACTCAAACCCAAGCTTCTTAGCTCTTTCATTGAATTCACCCATATCTGAATCAGGAACCTGAAGTCCAACTAATACATCTGCACTTATTGTACCCTACACAAAACACAACACACATATATATTGATATATATCTTTTATATTTCAATTACCAAAATTTACTTCATCAATTTAATCATATCAACACTTTAATTATTAGCTTTTTTATACCTGTCTACGATAGTGAATTAAGCTAATATTCCAACGTGGACTTAAAGCATCTAAGCACTGTGATAGAGCTCCTGGCCTTTCTGGTAGAGTAAAACGATAGAAAACTTCATTTGGAACATTTGATCTACCTCCGACCTGACATAAATTATCATGGTGTATATTTTTAAACTAGCATATTTTAAAGCTCAGTATGAGGAGAGGATAATAATAAGAAAGGTAAATTACAAATATTAACAATTTTATGAATAATAATCAAGGGTGTGTATAGCAACATTTTCAAGGAAAATTGCAAATACAACAATATAGACATCTATCAACGATGGACCAATATTTGAAATATAATATTTATTAGTGATAGATTTCTATGATCGATAAATTCTATTGTATATATTTGTAATTTTTTGAAATTATTGCTATATTTGCTGATATTATATTTTGATTGTAATGGGTACATTTGCAGCTGTTCTCGACAAAAATTACCATGTAACGCAGGTGATTCTTGAATACTTCATTATTTGTGAGATCATAAGTTTCAAATGTTGAAGATTCTATCTGCTTCTTCACATCTTCAAGTTCTGAAACGTCACTCAGCCAAACACTACAAATAATAATAATTATTATTATAAGTATAATAATGAGAGTAAAATTAATTAATAACCAACACAAAAACTTTAAAATTATTACCTATAAAACACCATAGCGTCCTTTTCAGAGTTATGTCTGTACTTAATTTCTGTAATGTTTCTTGATCCCACCTACAGATTAAATTAAACTATATATATCACATGCATTTATTGTAATTAATTAGGATCAACATTAAAACTGTATATCAAAGTAATTAAGTATTTAAAGAAGATCGTTGGAATAATGGACAAATTACCAAGTGAGATAATGTCGATTTCAAGGTTCCAGGTTTCTCTGGGAGTATAGTTGCAAAGGTAGCCTCAGATTCAACTTTATCAGCAATGCTACCTAATTGATCAAAGTTCATATTTGCACCACTTGTTATTGCAACAACATTTCCTCCTTTGATATTGTTATATTTACAATATGCTTTTGCTCCAGCAACGGCAAGAGCTCCTGCAGGTTCCAACATGCTCTTTGTGTCCTCGTACACTTCCTGTTATGATATCGACAAAACAAACATAATATTTGAATTACCTTCCTATGGATCCAAAAACTTAAAATTTTAGATTATTTTAGAAATACAAATGATGAAATAATGTAACCTTGATTGCGGCAGCTATGTCGTTTTTATCAACAAGAACTATACCATCCACGAGTTCTCTACTAATTCGAAAAGTCTCATCCCCAACTCGTTTAATATCCACACCATCAGCAAAAGTTCCAATATCAAATACTTGTACGATTTGATCACTATATAATGCAGATGCCATTGAATTTGCATCATGTGGCTCCACCCCAATTATCTTTACCTGTTGTATATATGATCATGTTAATTACATGTTTAATATCTTAATTAATTACGACATAAAATATAACATATATATATAGGGTATGTTTGGAATGATGAAGGATTCAATCATACTTCAGGATAAATCAGCTTGTAAAAAGAAGCGACACCAGCGAGAAGACCACCACCCCCAACAGGGACAAAAATTGCATCCAGTGGTTCCCTCATTTGACGTCCAATTTCCATCCCAACAGTTCCCTGGCCTACAATGATATCTTCATCATCAAATGGAGGTATTATTTTAAGGTTGCGTTCTTGACTCAGCTGTTTAGCATGTTCAAGTGCGTCATCGAAAGTATCTCCAAACAAAACAACATTTCCTCCCAAATTCTTAACTGCCTCAATCTGTTGTTATAATAAGAAAACAAGCTAAAATCAGCGACGGATCTAAATATCTTGTTGACGGGAGGCTTAATTTATATAAAAAAAGGTAAAAACTTGAACCAGGATAGATAGAAGACGAGGCTTGAAAGATAGATTTACCAATAACTAGCAATTCTAATATTATGGAAGCTTGTAATATATATTATATAAATGCCATAAAAGTTGAGGGTTCGAGGTCCCTAAAGCTTAACTAAATCCGCCCGAGAGCTGAGTCATATAATTCAGAAAAAAAAAAAAAAAAAAGATTATCTAATAATGAACAATATACCTTATTTGGTGGGGTTGAACGAGGCATAACAATGAGAGATTGAGTTTTTAATTTAGAAGCAGCAAATGCAACACCTTGGGCATGATTCCCAGTTGAAGCACTAATAACTCCTTTTTCTAATTCTTCTTTTGGAAGAGATGACATCATGTTATAAGCTCCTCTCAGCTTGAACGAATACACCTGCATGCAAATTTGAAAGTTGGAGATGAAATTGGTGTCTATTCGTTTAATTTTTTAAAAAAGAGAAGAAAAAAAAGAACAAAATAGTTATAAACGGAGCCTAATTAAATAATTAATTTTAGTTACCGGGTGTGTGTCTTCCCTCTTGAGCCATATATTGACTCCCAATCCTTTAGATAAATTAGGTGCAAAGTGCAATGGGGATTCAGAAGTGACATCGTACACCTTAGAACTCAAGATCTTTTTCAAATATTCCATCTGTTTTTGTTCATCAATAACCTCGGGCCGTTTAGGAACGGCGCCGAGCTTCCCAGACGGGTACTGCAGCTCTTTCCATGACACGGCCGGAATCTTAATCATAATAGTCTCATTATTCTTAGGATCTGCAACCGGGGCATGGTCCCTTTGAGTTGTTGGGTGGGGTTGTTGTTGTTCCCATGGGTTTGGCATTTGGAAATGAAAGCCATGCTCTGGCCTTCCCCTTCCTTCTTGGTGTTCCCATTGGTCTTGGGAATGGCGGTCATGTCCTGCCCTTCCTCCTCTTGGCTGTTCCCTCGGCCAAAATGACATTTTCTTGAATAATAATGGAAGAGTAATTAAAATCTAGCAGCTTGGTTGGTTTGGTGATGAAAATGGAAGTGGGTATGTTGGGTTTAAATACAAATCCAAATGGTCTATCTACAAAAGCTTTCCATAAAGAGAATAGAATAATACCTTTCTACTTTTTCCACGTAAACCCCGTATTTTCTAATCATCTCATTTTCTCTTTTTCAATTCTTATGTGTATACCCCACTTGAATAATGATAAAAACTTTTATACTTATTGTTCATCTTGTAATATTGTATAATATGTACATACTTTCTTCTATATTGGACATTTTCAAATATACCAAAATAATTAAAAATAAATTTTTTTATAAGAATTTAATAAAAAAAATACAAACTATTTCTACTCTATGTAAAAAAAAGCCACTAAAAGGCAAAAACTAATTATACTTAATTTTTTCATAAAATATAAATAATTTATTCATTTTGCCATTTTTGACAACTTATTTTTAAAATATTTATATAATATAGTAAAAGTTTAGATTCTATATCAAACAAATAAAAGTTAGATAGATTTTTATCGGTATATATGGGTGTCTAACTCAAATTTAAGTTTAGTATTTTTACCATAATTTTAGAGATTTAAATGAATTATTTAAAATTAAAGTGTAAAAATTGGATTTAAAAATAAGGTGATATTTATAGCAGTTTAATCCTTTACAATAATATTTTTTTATATTTAACAAAAAGAATAATTTAGTTTATAACATAATGTACTATATATTTTTTTATTTTTTAATCACTTGTATGTGTATACATTTTAAAAGGTAAAATTCAAAACAAAACTTTTTTTTTTCTTTGCAAAATTTACGGAACTTTTGAATTAAAGAATATATGTAAAAATATTAAAAAAACAAGATAAAAGTCAGGACATTAAAAAAGGTAAAATATTAAAACTATTTACAAAATATAGTAAAATCATTCTACTGTTTTTCTTTTCTATTTTTCCTATATTATGTAAATACTTTCCATTCATTTTTTCCTATAATAATTGTTATTCCCCTTAAAAGGTAGTATAGAAAAATCTAAAATTGAAAAACAAGAAGAGGGAAGATGAGAATGAAGTGTCGGTTAAGGAAAGAGAAATTTGAATAATTTGAATGCCAATTATTGTGCACTCATTTTCAATCTTACCATTTTGGGACAATCTCTTTCTCTATGTCCTTTCCATGAGTTTAGCGCATTGAAATCATTTCATTTTAAATATCATTTAAAACAATTCTTTTACTATATTGTCTTAAATAAATTAATTTTATTATCAAAATAAGTTTAAGTCAATAGTAACTCATTCAAAAAGGGTTTAATCCACGTTCTCATGAATAAGTTAATGAACTAAAAATACTAAACTTTAGTTTCCGTCCAATGTAAATTAAAAAAGCCACATGTGAACTCAGATTTTGTCTTTATGTAATTAATAATTAGAAGAGTAGTAAAGATTAAATCCAATGAAAAAGAAATATAGAGATAGTATATTTAATTACTTAATTTGGAATATAATGAATGCAATGTGACAAAAGAGTTGCACTTTGTTTTGAAAAGGAAAAAGAACGTTGGTGTATTAGTTCAAATATCGCAAACAAACACGTAACTCATCAACCCTTTAAGAAAAAATGATCAAGGCACAAGAACAAAAGTTAGAAACACAATGAATTTATCTAGAACGTGTTTAATTTAAAATATAAATTATTTTTAAAGAAACTTAAGTATTTGGGAAGAACTCAAAAATAGTGTTTTTGTTGTATTTTAATCCATTTTTACACAGAAAAAAATTAACTAAAAAAAGTTCCTTCAACCAACATAAAGTAAATTTATATTGCAGAAAAAATGGCTAACAAAAGGGTTCCTTCCTTTTATTATTGACTTAGAACTTCATGTTTTTCTTTTCAATATTATATTATAAGCGGATAACAATTTGTATTGTATTTTTAGTTCTAAAGAATAGTCATTACAAATGTAGTAATTAGATTCAAAATATTTAACATATATCAACATTTTTTAAAAAAATTGTAAATATAGCAAAATATGTCAGAATCTATTAACGATTGAATTCTATCATTAATAGACCATGTTGAAAATATTGGTCTATCAACGATAAAAGTCTATCATTTATAAATTTTGCTATATTTAATAATTATTTTTATTGTATATATCAAGGTGTATGGATGGAAATTATTTGTGATATTTTAGCAATATATTACCGAAATATTAAGGATATCATGGAACGATAGAGATATAGCAGGGTAGCATCTTATTTCTAGAAAATTTATGATATATGTCATACATTGTTTCATGGATATAGATGTACATATTGTTTTACAAGTACACACTTGGAGATATATTGTTGAGATATGAACATAATTAGGTTGTCAAAATAGTACGTAAGTACTCAACTTGTTATTTCTTTTGTCTGTGGATGTTAACAATTTCATCCTTTTATCTTCATCAACTTCAATTTCTAAAATGATAACAACTTAAAAGTTGTATCCATCCCAATCTTTTATTTTGAAGATAACTTTTTAGAAAAATGATATAAAAAAATTATTTTAAATAACAAAACTATTAAATATCATAAAATTAATATAGCAAAATTTGACCAAAAGATATTATTGTGAACAACAAAACACTCTATTTTCGAAAATTTCAAATTATATTCATGTTATTAATTACAAGATTCTATCGAGCTTCTTAATTCTAACCGGAGCATCATCGGTAAGAAGCATGAGGAATCCACAGTCGATTTATGTCTGCGATGGTCTTTCTAATTTCTCCAAAGTCGTCTGCTCTTTTCTTCTCTGCAGGTCTTTATTTGGCTGCTTTTCTTGTCTCTATATACGCCTAAATTAACTGAACCCAAATACATCCTACTCATACACATCCACTAAAAGGATCATTTTTGCACCAATCTTAATGGTACTGCATGCTTGTGAATGGAAAGAAACAGCAGATATCAACATTCAGTTCTATGGATAAATCAATTTTCAACTTGAAGGACGACAATCATCTTAGTGCTCCAAATTCTCACTTTGTATTTTGTGTTTTATTTCAGTAGAATCATCGCTTTTGGTATAAAGCATGAGATGTATCAACCCATATTTATTTATACCTACTTATTTTTCTTCCCTCTTATATCTTGTTAAAAGAATAGAAGATTGAACAGATAAAACTGTATGGATGTTTATTAAGTGTATTATTAATAAAATCTTTAAAAAAAAAATTATATTTTGTAAATATAAAATACTCTTTTTACTTAAATATTTTCAATAATTATAGGAGTTAAAACATTTGTGGGTGAAGTAGCCAAAGTATAATATTAATGGGTAGAAAAAGGATGACGTTTCAAGAAAAGGAAAAACAATAAACAAAAATATTGTGCGTAAGAAGAATGAGTGGCAGAAGTTTCTCCCATTATTTCAAATATAATATCCATAATATCTCGTCGACTTTAATGGTCTTAGTGTACCAACAACTATTGTCATCCCTCTTTTAAATAAGGATAAATTGTACAAGAAAAAAATATGTAACCTATAACTATAACTTTAGGTAGTTTGATTGATAAATGTTCTTAAACTTTGTAATTTGTGTAAAAAAAATATTTATAAATTTTTTAAAGTTTTAAAATTAAAAATATCTTTTTATCGTTAAGTTTGAATAGACCGTTTAGATTTTATTTAAAAAATGCTTGTAAAACCCTTTTTTTAAAACGTTATATCATTTTTCTGGAAAAATGAAAAGGTATTTAGACTATGTTTGTTTCTACCCGAACAATAGTATTTTTTTAATCTTAAGGGCTTTTATTTTTTTTACTTTTAAAAATTTAATAATATCTGTGATACACAATACTAATGATTTAAAAAAAAAAAAAAAAAACTAATGAAAAGATTTTTTTTAACAAATCGTATTAAAATTAGTACTTACGAAACATTTAAAAATTTACAAATTTGAAGGTTTTTCTCTTTTGTCTAAAATACGAAGTTTAGTGGTATTTTCTCAAACTTTTTTTTTTTTTTTTGAAGAACGGTTAAAATGTTTAAATTTTTCTTTTTTAGAAATCTCAATTTTATAAAAAGAGAAAATTTTATTTTAAATGATAAATTTTTTGAAAATATTACAAATATATATTAAATATGTTATGGTATATTTATTATAGCTTCCAATATGTTAAGATGGACTGCTATAAATATATATAGGTAATATTTCTATCCCTAATATATCGTTATACATAATAAATAGACGATTATATTTTAGGAACAATAATTATTTATTTATATAATTTTATTATATTTAAAAATAACTTTAAAAATATGATTAAAATATCAATAGAATATTGTGATACCCACCTAACAAAAATTAATACCACGAGCACAAATTCAAACTTTATTTATACGATTTTTGATCAACTGTGCATTTATTTAGAAGTTAGAACAGGACTTGGGAAATCATATTTATTGGGATTTAAAATAGTTGTCGAATCTTTGGAGATCCTATAAAAGACAAAATATTTATTATTATATATCAAAGAGATTACCATAAAGTAGATAATAATTAAATCAAACTCTTAGACGCTTCTGGGACATGTGCACACAATCTCTTTGATATTTATATTTGCTTTATTCAAATATATTTGTTACTTTTCCTTTTAAATTCTTGTGGCTATAGTCTTTATAGAATTTTAAAATTATGTGGTTTTTAAAGATCCAACAAATTAAATGTCTTTTAAAGAGATCAAATATATAAATATCTCACTTGAATCATCTGAGTGAATCAACTTTAAATTTTGTATTCTTACTAGAAGTTCATCAAGGATCGATTCATAATCTTATCACGGAATATGTTTAATATATTAAAAAATGGTATGTTTATTATTTTTAACTTTTAAAATTCATAGACTAAAAAAATAAGTTTTAAAATATTACAAACTCATCGAGTTGAGCTACAATTTGATGTCTAGTTTTCAAAATCTTAAATTTTTATGTCTAAGTTTTTTAGTTAAGTTTGAAATTGGTTTTATAGAGTTTAAGATTATACTTTCTTTTAACCTAAAATTAATTTTAGTTATTTGTATTAATCTAAAATTACCAAATTGATATTTAGTAATTTTAACGAATGCTGAGATTCGTAGTTATAGGAAAGAAAGCAGTGTAGATGTTCAGCAGCACAGCACCATACCGCACCCATCATTCTTCATTCAATCATTTATTATGTTCCTTCCAACTTAAACAAAATAAATAATAAATAAGTATAGTTTCTATATTATGAATTTTATTATTTTTGTGAAAAAGAAAAAACAAAAAAAGAAATACTATAATTCTACATTTTTTTAATATGGGTAGTTTATATTGAAATAAATATTTACTGGACAATAATTACAGGAAACAATATTAGATGACATTGGATTCAAATTTATTGTTTGACAATAAATGCCCACCTAGCTGAAAAGTTTAAGTAGACAGCTTTCAATAAACTCAATCATACCAATGTTTTCCCACGTGACAAAAACCAAAAACAAAAAAATATCACCGTTAGCAGGACAGATCCATTAATTTTAAAGTTTCATATTACAATATGTATTAAGATTATAATATATATTAAATAATGTTTTTCTAACTAAATTTTGGTTTTGATAAAGTCGTATCCACTCCATTACTACCAGCTCCCTCCATATAGATTTTATGTTTTTTCTTTTTTTTTTTATATAATTTTTAAATTCACATATTTACATTACTTTTTCATATATATATATATATATATATATATATATTTAATTTATTTTATTTTAAAATTAAAGACTATAAGATAATTTTGCAATATTTTAATAATTTTATTTCTCCAAACAATCCAAATGCCAATTTTATTGACATTAATATTTCATAAAAAAAATGTATTATTTTTTTTATGCAATTTTTAAATTCATTTTACATTACAAAAAATCACGTGGAAATTGCTAGTTTTTCGTTTATTACTACAAATGTAGTGAATGTTATTGAAGCATCAACGAAACGTCGATATATTTTTTAAACATTTTTTAGTGTGTTTATTATATAGTGTCCGGTGCCTCCCTATATAAAATTTATGGATCCGCCACTGTCCATTGATAAACTATAATGGTTACAAATTATATGATTATCTTAAAATAAAGCTATAACGATTATATCAATTATGTTTTACACTCAAAAAGACTACGACCAATAAATATATATATATATATATATATATGTGTGTGTGTGTATGGATATGGTTTGAAAAAGATTAGGTTGATAATATAATTTTTTATGTCAATCGATGTACTCATTTTAATAAAATATCAAAGAGATTGATAAAGATCTCTCTATTTTATCATTATATTTTTTTGGATCGTAAGAGAACTGAAATTGATCAAACTAATTAACTTAGAAAAATATAAATTAAATGATGCTGAATAGTACATGATTTGGGTTGCTAAAAAGAAGAAGAAAAAAAATAATAAATATAGTACATCATACAAGGTTTGATATTTAATAGGAGGTATTAGAAGAGTTTCTAATATATGCATAGTTGATGAAAAATTGGGTTTTATTATTATTTTTTATATGAGTTATAATATAATTATTTGTACATGATAAAAAATCGAATCAATTAGATATTATCAAATATTATCATATAAAAACTAAAATGACCGTATAATTTAATTGCACATAAATTAATGTTCTAAAAAATTAAACAAAGACTTTATTTTATATCACTGAACATTTCTGAAATTACAATGCCGTTTCAAAAATTTATAAATATAACAAAATTATTTTACCCTAAATTTATATAAAAAGGAGGATGTATGAGACGTTGTAATGTTATGCACAATAATTGACATGCACATTATCCAAGACTATCATTGGGGTTTTGATTTGAAATTTTTCTTCTTCATTAAATGTATATAATATTTAGTCGTTGATAAAATTATCCAAAATCTTATCATCGATGATTTGATTTTTAAATTTATCATTAATGTGTATGTGATTCTTATCCTTCTTCCTATCTTAAGATTTGTACGGAAGAGTATTTATATCTTATTTTATATTTTTAGATTTATCCAGTTTAATAAATATGTGTTTTGTAGATAATTTTAATCACACTTTTAAAAATTGTTTTTATATCATTCTATAATCAAGTGGTGAAAATTTTCACAACCATATAATTTTATATTTTTAGTCTAAGCACATTTTTAATTATAAATTTTAAAATGTCATAGTATATGTATAAAAAAGAGAAAACATTAACAAATATAGTAATTTGTTAAACTCAATTCTTTTTTTTTGTTAAATTAGAAATTTTAGTAAGAAACAAATCACATAAAATAATTAGAAATAACTTATATTCATTCTAATATCTAGTAATTAACTAAAAGTAGTTTTAGGGTCAATTGTAGATTTTTTTTTCTAAATACATAAATATTAAACATTCAAAATTTAAATGTCTATGTTTGAATAGGCAAGAATAGTTGATGTTTAAAGTTAAATATAGGAGAATTATCATAAATAGCAAATTTGATAAAATATTTACAACATATAACGAAATTTTAGATTCTATCGATAATAAACATTGATAGATAGTAATAAAAGTCAATCAGTGTCTATCATTAATAAAATTCAAAATTTTGCTATAACTCGTAAATATTTTAATTTATTTTGTTACTTTTAAAAATACCTTTTAAATATATGCGTTAAATTTGCCCATTTCTTCCTTGAAAATCAAAGTTTTAAGCAATTACTTAACTAAATGCGTGTAGACCAATGATTTAGTCATTACATAAATTCAACGTTACTTAATTTATTGTTATAGTAATTAATTATTTAACATAAAAATAAATCAATACTTTAACAAAAAAAAAAAACATTTATCAAACATAATGAATCAAATTATTTAAATTAATTACTAAAAAATAAATGAAATGTAAATTAATTAGAATATTAATAATTAATAATAATAATTAATTTAATTGATGAAATAGTTAACCTAACATAAAATATTAATCGGGTTTTTATTAGTTGAAATTTAATAAATTATATTTTTGCTGTGAATCTCTCAACGTAGTCCATTTTGTAATATTATAAAAAAATTTTTAAAAAAATAATTAAAAAGAAACTATTTATACTTGATAAAAAAACATAAAAATTCATTACAATTATTTTTCTTTCAATTTTGCGATTTTTTTTTTTTTTATCATTTCTCATAATATATAAAAAACAAAAGTTAGATGGGTTTAAAGCTTTTCCTTTTTTTTTGGATAATATTAAATGCAAACAGAGTTATTAAATGCAATGTCTAAAATCTTATCGAAAAAAGCCATGAAATAAATATGACCTCATAATTTAGCAAACACATTTTAATTACTAAAAGGGAAAATTTTCGAACTTTTTTAAATTAGGATATAATGTTTGAATCCTTTATCAAAGGAAGAGAAGAAAAAACATGATTAGACCATTGACTACTTGATCTACAAATAATAAAAAATAAAATAGAAGACATTATTATTGCCAAAATCAGAAAGGATAAAAGTTGGATAATTTCTATTTAAACTCACATGTATACACACTTCCATTTTCTTCACCATCAACAACTTTAATCATCATTCGTAGAAGGATGTTGATGCAATGGTTGGGGGTCAAATGGAAACTCTTGTTGGTTGCACATTCAATTCCATGTTACTGCTACTGCTGCTTCTACTTTTTAGTACAGTAAGCAAGTAACTAGATATTCTAGTTTTTCTTTTTTTAAAAACTAATATTAATAAATTTATTTAATTTAGATACTAAAGTAAATATTAAACTAATTTTAGAGTAATTGATATAAAGATAAAAATATTGAAACTATTTACAAAATATAGAAAAAAAAACCTCAAATAAACTATAGATAGCTTGAGGATTTTGAAATATTTTGCAAAAAGTTTCGATGTATACTGGATCGTCTATATCTATAATACGTAAAAAGGTAAAATGTAGAAAAAAAATATTTTTGGACACATTTATCCAATCATTTTTAAAACAATTACATGTATGACAGCAAAAATGAAACCGAGGAATTTTTATTCTTTCCAAGAATTAGATATTTGTAACTGATAAATTAATTTCTGATGGATAAATATGATGAAGGTTACAATTCATTTTTAATGTTGCTATTATAATGATGAAACGACCGAAAAATATCAAAATTCTACAAGAATCAATTTGTTGCAGATTTATGTGAGGGAAGCCCAAGAAAGTTGGAACGAGAGAAATTGAAAATTAAAATTAAGGGAGAAGAAGGAGGTGATCAGTACAATACTTCCATGTATGTGTATTTTTTTCACCGTTCCAAAACTCATTCTTTCTTTATATGATTATTTGGAAATTGAGGTTACATTTTTTTCTTCTTTCTGATCTAAGTTGAACAATATTAACTAGGCAAGGAGTTATCAACGATGTTGTTCATGAACAATAAAGATAATATATATTCATTTGGAGATATCACGATAGGTTACTTTATCATTGGAATTTTTGTTCGAGTATGAATGCAATTTGTTAAGTTAACTGTTCTTCCTAATTTATATCATCAATCAACAGGGATGTGAAATTTAAGTTGGTTAGGTATTCATATCAATAAAACAAAGTATCAAGCTTAGGTATCTAGCGAAAAAATTAAGTTCAATTATTTTCTTTAAATTAGGACCTTATTGATCAATCCTTTTTATTTTTATTAATTATTAATTATTAACTTATTTGTAAAAACACCCTTCAAAATTAGGTAACGAACAACGAAAAAAAAATCATTAGGTTAACAACTAATGCAATTGTAACATATAAATTTACTGTCTAAATATTAAAAATCACAGTATTAAATTCTAACCGTTTCAATCCCTTATCATTTCTATTGGAATCGTAAGATATTCCTAATAAAATTCACTTGAATTATATAAATATAACAATGTAAGAAACATGACTCAAGATCTAATTAGCCAATAAGCTATGATTTATGTATGCATATTACACTCAACTTCTTCTCTTTTTATTTCTTACACTTTTTTATTTCATTTAATTTTATTTTTGAGACATGAGATATGAATTTGCGTCGACGCTTAGTTTTTCTCTTATGTTCTCATATCTCAATCAAAAGAGTAATATCATATGATAACATTTTTTTTTTATTTTTATGAGATTGTTGTATAACTCAATAATTTTCCTCACATATATATATATAGTCAATTTTTTCCCCAAAAGAAAAATACTACATAATTTAATTTTTTTCTATTGGTCCAAAATTGTTTGACCCATGGAGAAAACCAAACTGATTCACTGATTGTTTCACCTATACATGAAATGGTGTAGGTGGATAGAGATATTAATGATCCATGTGATTTTGAATGATATATAATCCATGAATAATTCTCAAATTAATAAAATAGTTGAATGGTAAAAAAAGTTTGAGAATAAAAGTATGTGAATGAACATAATTGAAATGTAAATTTAAATTAGTTTTAACTATGTGCTTCATAATATTTTATCTAAATTTTAATAAATAATTAAAATTAAAAAGGTATACACGTGGACGGTGCACATGGTAATAAACTAGTTTTTTAAAATGGCTCATAATTCTATTTTAAAATTTTCACGCATATAAATATATAAATAAATTTCGATCTTTAATAAATTATTTTAGAAAAATAATTTATTTTAGGAGTATTTTAAAATAAGGACGTCAAATGAACAAAAAAAAAATATTTACAAAATATAGCAAAATTTCAGATCAATCATCGATAGATATTGATATATTGATATTAAATTTTAGATCTATCGAATATTAAATTTTGTAAATATTTTTCATAATGTTCGATCTATTTACAATGATTTTGCTTATTTTAAATTTATTTGCTTATATATTTAAAACTTTTATAATTTTGTAATTACAACAGCTAATTTTATATTATATAAGGGTATGTTTGGGGAGGATTTATGCAGGATCGGGAAGCTCACTCCTTGTTTGAGCATAAGGTGATGATAAGAGAGAAATTAGGTTACCTAATCCTCCTTACCCTATTTTCAACCTCATAACCCTCTCCATAACACATGTTTGTTTTTTATTTTTTAATTTTCGCACCTTTATTTATTTTTATTAATGATATTTCGTAAAGATTAAAAGAGATATACAATTTTATTTTTCCTTCCTAGAATAGTATTAAAATTTTAGATTTATATTTAGGTTTTTTAACTCGGTATTGTATTTTAAAATATTAGTAAAGGGTAAACAGTAAAATTAAAAAAAAAAAAAAGAATCTTATGAAAATTAATCTAGTAAGATTATTTTTTGTAAAAAAAATTAGAGAGTAAAATTTTTATTTTTGTTTGTTTTATAAAAATTTAGCTCAAGGAACATTTTTTATTAACTAGTTACCTACTTTACAAATATTTTAAAAAATTAAGTTGAAATGGGAAGAAAAATATAGTTTTTAAAAACTTGTTATTATTATTTTTTTAAAATTTTGGTTATTAATTTCATTATCGTAGTTAAGAAACATGATCACTTAATTTCAAAAACAACGTAATGAT
Source organism: Cucumis melo (assembly GCF_025177605.1). Lineage (NCBI taxonomy): Eukaryota > Viridiplantae > Streptophyta > Magnoliopsida > Cucurbitales > Cucurbitaceae > Cucumis > Cucumis melo. The sequence continues at coordinate 8,656,026 of NC_066864.1, read as the reverse complement.
GAGCCACACCAAAATTTTTTGTTTATCTTTTAAAATTAAAATTAAGTTGATAAATATTATTTGGATACACAAACTTTGATACTTTGTTATTACTTTTTCTATTGTTTTAGTGAATCAAAATTTGAGAAACTACCGATAAAGAATCAAAGGATTGCTTTTATTTTTAGAATTAAAATTTAACTAAAAATTTCAATTTTATTTAGCATTAAAAGTTTGTGGGTGAATAAACATTAAATTTAATAAATATTATAAAAAATGGTAAGAAAATATATTTTTTTAAAAAAAATAGAAAACAGAAAGTTATCGAATGAATGCTGATTTTTTAATCACAAGAAAACTTAAAGATCCAAAAGAATTTTTTTTAAAAAAATGATTTTTTATGGCTGAAACTACTTCCTAATATGATTAGGATATACATTAAAAAAAAAAAATCATAACACTACACATCGTAATCCTTCCCCCAAATGTATTTTATTATAACACTACCTATCATTCTTTTTTCCCAAACGCATTTTATTATACACTATCTATCATAATCCTTTTTCTTCCAAATATGTATTATCATGACACTAATTATCATAATCCTTCCCTTAAAAACATATTATCATAACACTACCAACAATAAACTTTTGTTCAAACACATATTATTACAACCTTAGGATTATCATAGCAATACCTCATAACTCTACGGTTACTTCAAACTGTCCCTGAATATTAAATTACAAATTCATTCTCTGGCATCTTAAATTTGTGCCTAACAAATCTCTAAAATTTTAGTTTTGTTTTTAATAGAGTCTTAAAATATAAATTTAAAAAAATTATAGATAGTACATTAATTAACAGAAGAATCGAAGAACGGGCCATTCCGAGGATGTGTTTCTCCGAATGGGGAATCCCTGCCCCTTTCAAATGGTGGGGGTGGGGGCAGGGACAACGTAAATACCATTCATAGGGACGTCGGAGACGGAGAGCCCCCTCCGCCCAAACTAGATCTATTGCCAACCATAATATATATATATATATAGTCCGTCCCTATATGAATTTCCCGGCTCTGCCACGATTAATCATCAATATTATTATTCACTTTTCAATCCTAAAAGAACATATCAATCAATAGTAAATGGACTCATTGGCAACGGCAAAACCAAAGGGAAAGGCCAAACCATGGCCGCGGCCAATTCTCAAACCCATGAGAAAGGCCAGACCAAATGGTCACCAATTCCCGAACCCATGGGACCGCCACCCAAAAAATTAAAGGGACCATAGCCCTGATCATGGTACAAGTTATAAGGCTCTGGAGTTTGTGATGATCCTATAATAATGAGACTATCCGTTAAGATTCCGGTAGCTTCGTGTGGGAGGAGTTGCAGTACCTGTCGGGGGAGCTCGACGCAGTTCTGAAACGATCGTCGGTAATTGATGAGAAAAAAATAGACGGCGTATTTGACTAAATTAAATTTTGAGTTCTAAGGCCTGTGATGTCACTTTTGGATCTCTTTTTCACTTGTTGCACCTAACTTGTGTTTGATGGATTGGGAGTTAATCTCTAGTTAAAGAGAGAGGACTCGCACTTGGTAAGTCACTATTACGAGTTAGTCTCTATATACTTTGGGGTTCGTGTTTATAATTTGATTTCTTCCATCAAATAGTTTCTCTCTCTTTCATCGTTAGGAGTTTGATTAGTTTTTTATAACAACTCGTCTAATTGTCCAACACAGTTTACTATGTGTTTAAAAACTTTTTAAAATATATACTTTAAGATTTTAGCATTTGATAGTGTTCTATTCCAAAGAATTTCTGATATTGCAGGGGTACTCATTTAGGGTTAGAGGAGCTTATAACATGATGGCTAATCTTCCTAAAACAAGCTTTAATGGACAAGAAAATAATGCATAAAGAAGAGACTGAAAAAGGGTACTCATATTCAAGATTAGAGGAGCTTATAATACGATGGCTAATCTTCCTAAAAGAGAGCTTAAAAAAGGAGTTGTTTGTGCATCAACTGGTGGAGACCCTGCACAAGCAGCCCCTTGCTTTGGCTGCTAACAATTTATGAATTACGTACTGAGACCGCCATTGTTATGCCTACTACAACTCCTCCAATTAATGTGCAAACCCTTTTCTTCGTGTTAGGAAAAACCCACGGCTGCTTTGTTAGAATAGGAAGGGTGTTTTTTGTTTCAACTAAACATGTGTTTAGATAGGCTTACAAAATATAACAATGGAGTTTCAATGATTAAGAAACCACAAATATTTTAACTCTCATAATTTCTACAAAACTTACGGACAAAGTTTAATATAAAAACCAAAAGTCACAAATCAATTTAATTTCTATAACCCTTCAAATTTTCATTAATCATTAATAATAGGAACTTTTATATATTCTCGACCTTACTACCGTAAAAGAAGAAGATTAAAAAGAAATTAGCAATAAAGTTAGGAATATATAATAGTTAACCAATCACGTCATAAAATAATTCTAAAAAAAACCACCAATTTAATCTCACTCTCAAACTACGTAGTACAAAAGAGAAATTCCTCTAAAAGATATTCACAAGGTAAGAGAGATCGATCAAAAGTTACATCAGGTGATTTCAACCAGTTATCATTGATTTCTTATTCAATGTTTAACTTAATTTGAACTTTGATAACTTAATGATGCGCTATTTAATTTTGTTGAAATTAAATTAATCTAAACTTAATACATGAATTTGCATTATTAAATATGCATGAATAGTTGAGATACATGGAATAGTTAATCACTAAATACATTGATATATGAAAAGTCACATGTATTGATATTTATTGTTAATGACTTTTAATATACTTTTCTACTAGTATAAATATGTGTAAGGTTTCTCATTTGTAAATAAGAAAGAAAGTAAGAAATTCAAGTTTAAGAAATATTATTCAAGTTCTTTCTTCTCAATTGTGTGAATAAGAGAACAATTTTCTTCTCTTGTTTCTTGATTTGTATTGTGAGGGCCTATTACGTGTCCAACAAGTGGTATCAGAGCTTCAGTTAGATATGGCTTCAAATGGTAACATGTTGCAACCCCAACTTCCAAGGTTCAGCGGGAAGAATTTTAATCAATGGAGTATTCAAATGAAAGTGTTATATGGCTCTCAAGAATTGTGGGATATTGTTGAAAGAGGATACACTGAAGTTGAGAATCAGAGTGTTGGGCACTAAAAAATGGAGTTGGAAATACCACCATGAATATGCATAAAGAACAAAAGAAAAATTATGAAGGCATTCTATTCCTCGCATGTAGTGTTCAAGACAATGTTGTAGAGCCTATGGTATCTTGATAGTGGTTATAGTAACCACATGACATGAAATAGAAGTATATTTGTTACTTTGGATGAATCTTTCCAAAGTGAAGTGAAGACCGGTGATAATACCAAACTACAAGTCAAAGACCAAGGTGATATTCTTATGAAGACAAAGAAAGGCACAAAAAGAGTTACAAATGTCTATGTTCCAGGTCTAAAGCATAATCTTTTGAGTATTGGCCAACTGCTTCAACGAGATTTAAAAGTTTCATATGAAGGTGACATATGTGCAATCAAAGATCAGGCCGGTGTTCTTATTACCAAGGTAAAAATGACTGCTAATAAGATGTTTCCTCTTAACTTTACATATGGTCAAATATCTTGCTTCAGCAGCATATTGAAGGATCCATCCTGGCTTTGGCATTTTCGATATGGTCACTTAAACTTCAAATCACTATCTTATTTGTGCAAAAATCATATGGTGAGAGATATACAAAATATCAACCATGAAACAAATATTTGTGAAGTGTGTATTCTTGCAAAACATCATCGAGATTCATTTCCAACCGGGAAAGCTTGGAGAGCCTCTAAACCTCTCGTGTTGATTCATACAGATTTGTGTGGTCCTATGCGAACAACAACAAATGGAGGTAATCGATATTTCATAACCTTCATCGATGATTTCAGTAGAAAGTTGTGGATTTATTTTTTGAAAGAAAGAGTGAAGCACTTGTATGTTTTAAATCATTCAAAGCTTTTACTGAAAATCAAAGTGGTTACAAGATAAAAACTTTGAGATCTGACCGTGGTGGAGAATATATAGCTTTTGGTAATTTTTTTCAAGGAGCAAGGAATTCATCATCAAATGACAGCTCGAATGACTCCACAGCAAAATGGAGTTGCAGAACGAAAAAATAAAACAATCATGGAAATGGCGAGAAGTATGCTAAAAGCAAAAATTCTGCCAAACGAATTTTTGGGAGATGTTGTTGCATGTATTGTTTACATTCTAAATCGAGGTCCAACAAAGAGTGTTCCAGATATGACTCCTTATGAAGCATGGTGTGGTGAGAAACCATCTGTTAGTCATTTGAGAGTGTTTGGGAGTATAGCTTATTCTCATATTCCAAATCAGCTAAGAGGCAAGCTTGATGATAAATCTGAAAAATGCATTATGGTAGGTTATAGTGAAAATTCTAAAGCTTATCGATTGTATAAACCTGTGTCAAGAAAAATTATTATCAGCAGAGATGTGATTTTCAGTGAAGATGAATCATGGAACTGGAATGACGACGTTGATGAAGCTAAAAGTCCATTTCATGTTAATATAGATGAAAATAAAGTTGCTCAAGAATTAGAGCAAGCGGAAATTCAAGCGGTAGAGTCATCTTCGTCCTCAACGTCATCTTCCACAAGTGATGATGAAATCTCACCAAGGAGAATGAGGAGTATTCAAGAAATTTATAATACCACTAACAGGATTAATGACGATCATTTTGCTAATTTTGCATTGTTTGTTGGTGTTGATCCTGTAACTTTTGATGAAGCCATCCAAGATGAGAAATGGAAGATTGCAATGGATCAATAAATTGATGCAATAAGAAGAAATGAAACATGGGAGTTGAGGGAGCTTCCGACAAACAAACAAGCTCTTGGAGTAAAATTGGTGTACAAAACAAAGTTGAAGTCAGATGGTAATGTTGAAAATTACAAGGCAAGACTTGTTGTAAAAGGCTACAAGCAGGAATATGGTGTGGATTATGAAGAAATATTTGCCCTTGTGATAAGAATTGAGACCATTCGATTGATTTTGTCATTAGTTGCTCAAAATGGATGGAAAGTTTATCAAATGGATGTAAAATCCGCTTTTTGAATGGACACTTGAAGGAAGAGATATTTGTTGCACAACCTTTGGGCTATGAGCAAAGGGGAGAAGAAAAAAAAGTGTACAAATTGAAAAAAGCCTTGTATGGATTGAGGGCAAGCTCCGGGAGCTTGGTACAGTCGTATAGACAGTTTTTTTTCTAAAGACAGAATTTCGAAGATGTCCATATGAGCATGCACTCTATGTCAAAGAAGACAAGTATGGCAAATTTCTCATCGTTTCTCTTTACGTTGATGATTTACTTTTTACTGGAAATGATAAATTTTTGTGTGATGATTTTAAGAATTCCATGAAAAAGGAATTTGAGATGAGTGATATGAGTCTCATCCACTACTTTCTCGGAATTGAAGTTAATCAAAATGAAGGAGAAATTGTCATTTCACAACAAAAGTATGCTCATGATTTACTAAAAAAAATTCGGATGGAAAATACTTCACCTTGCAACACTCCCATGGATGCAAATTTGAAATTGTGCAAGGATGATATTGGAGAAGCAGTCGATCCAAGTTTGTATCGAAGCTTAGTTGGAAGCTTAATGTACTTGACAGCAACAAGACCTGATATTTTATTTGCTGTAAGTATGTTAAGCAGATTTATGACAAACCCGGAAAGAAGTCATTGGGGAGCAGGTAAAAGAGTTCTTCGTTACATTCTTGGCACCATTAATTTTGGAATTTATTACAAGAAAGTTTCAGAATCAGTGTTGTTTGGTTTTTGTGATTGTGACTGGGGTGGTAATGTGGATGATCATAAAAGTATATCTGCTTATGTTTTTAGTATGGGTTCAGATGTTTTTTCATGGACTTCAAAGAAACAATCTGTTGTTGCCATTTCTACAACCGAAGCAGAATATATCTCGTTAGCTGCAGCTGGATGCCAAGCTTTATGGCTTCGGTAGATGTTAAAAGAATTGAAGTGTACTAAAAAATGTGAAACTGTTTTATTTTGTGATAATGGATCTGTCATGGCATTATCAAAGAATCCAGTTTTCCATGGAAGAAGCAAGCATATTATAATCAAATATCATTTTATCAGAGACTTGGTTAAAGATGGAGAAGTGATGGTAAAATATTGCAAGACTCAAGATCAAGTGGGCTGATATTTTTACAAAGGCGCTCAAGTTTGACTTATTTGTTAAATTCAGAGGAAAACTTGGAGTTGCTCAAGTCTAGATTAAGGGAGGATGTTGAAATTAAATTAATCTAAACTTAATAAATGAATTTGCATTATTAAATATGTATGAATAGTTGAGATACATGGAATAGTTAATCACTAAATACATTGATATATGAAGAGTTACATGTATTGATATTTATTGTTAATGACTTTTAATATACTTTTCTACTAGTATAAATATGTGTAAGGTTTCTCATTTGTAAATAAGAAAGAAAGTAAGAAATTCAAGTTTAAGAAATATTATTCAAGTTCTTTCTTCTAAATTGTGTGAATAAGAGAACAATCTTCTTCTCTTGTTTCTTGATTTGTATTGTGAGGGCCTATTACGTTTCCAACAAATTTGCTGTTCGTATATAAATATATATAGGAAATGTATGAGGACAATGGGAGCATGTTGGAGCCATATCAGGGGTTGTTTCAGTGGAGCAAAAGCATATTGTGAATATAATAATATAATAGGAGGAAATGTTGTTTGCAATAACAAATGGTTCAAATATCAATTTTAATCAACTTGGTAGGTATTGTTGATATATATTGCTGATGCTGCTAATCAGACTGAGGCTACTTTTGAAACCAAATTGCCTGAGAAACCTGGAACCTTGAGACCACAATTTTCTCACTTGGTAATTTTTTTTTTTATTTAATTATAATCACATTCTTCATCTATATGTAATAATTAGTTATTTATTAACCATCTAATTATCATCATATTAATTAATTATTTGAGATTTTGGCCGCTGCAACCTTGGATCATTACCGAATTTAAGTATAGATAGATATAACACTGAAAGTGAGATTGTTATACCTTTTAGGGTAAGTGTTGAAATTTCCTTTTTTTACTGTTGGTTTTAATTTGTCATAATTGAAAAAATAAAATAACGGTTTAAGTGCAACCTATGCTGCACCTATCTCTGCCCATCTCTTTCAATTAGAAAGAAAAAATGTTCTAAAAAATATTAATACAACTTTGGATGCGCGTCTAAATGTGTGTGTGTGTGTGTGGTTGTGTGGCTTCAGAACTGGAAGAAGCAAAGAGGAAGATAGAATCTTGTCCATTTGAAACTTATAATCTAGCAAAGAATGAGAATGAGGTTGTTCAAGATCAATTGCGTTACAGGATATATATATATACAATACATATTTTAACTTAATAAAAAAATTTTTTGTAATATAACGTAGTTTATAGTATATTATATACAATACATATTTTAACTTAATAAAAAATTCGAGTTTATTAGATTAATTTATTTTTTTCTTTTTTTAATATACTGTGCATTTTAAGAAAAATTTAATTCAAAATGTGAATATACTAAAATAAATAAAATATTACTTTTAGAATTTGGACGATCACAAAATTTGAAAACAACAATCCAAAACATAAATCAGATTGTCTACATAACACAAATTCACTAAATTTTTATTGAATTTGGAAATATAAAATATGATCTAAATTGCCTAACACACATTTAAGTTACTTCGGGTGAATTACAATATAATTATTTTCTAAGAAGAACATATATATTTTTTTATTATTTGATTAATCAACGTGGTTAGTTGGCTCTGGATTTAATTTATTTGAAAAAAATTAAAAAGATAATTATGCACATAAATTTCTATATTGTACTTTTCACTTTCTACTCATGTTTAATTTTATAAAACCAAGGGATCATATTTTAAAAACTAATTTCAAAAACTTGTTTTTATTTTAAAAACTTGGCTAAAATTACCAAAACTTACAGCATTTCTTAAAGTTATTTTGACTGAAATATTTATTAACCAGGCTCTAAATAATAGTCTCTTTTTTTTTTTTTTTTTTTCTTTTTATGAAATTTCACAAGGATGTAAACATTTACCCAGAACGAAGATCATCTTATATACAATCTCTATCGATCATCTTGTTGCAATTTTATGAAGGGGATTAAGTAACTTTTTTTACTTATTTAATTTATATTTACAATTGAATAAACCCGATATATATATATATATATATTTTACTTTTAAAATTTTAGAGAAAATAGAACATTGTTTTAGAAAACCAAATAGCTATGGAATAGAACATAAATGGTGGCTAAAAGGGACAAAAATGAACAACCACCTTCCCACCATTATTATTCACGGATCATTTTTGCATATATACCCTCTCAAAAATCTTTAGATAAGAATTTGCCCCTCCTTATCCATATTTTGTACTCAAGTCTGTTATGTAATATGTACGGGAGAGCTGGAGAGAGAAGAAGGAAAAAAAAAAAGCTCATTAGATTCGTAATGGTGAAAGATATATTTTGATGTTTTTAGAGTAATAAGCACGTTTTGATTTCATGGTGTGGGGGCATCCATAAATAATAATGGAAGTTCGAAAAGCTAGTAAGGACATCCCTAGTGGTCCAATCCACGTTTTGTAAGAATTAAAGATATTTACGTCGACGTACACTTCGATGACATATGTATTATCAACTTCCAAATTAGACATATAATTTTCTCACAAAACTATAGAGTTTGCCTATTTAAACACACCAATTCCCGCCAATGCTTCACACAACAATAAACAAAGTTAAAAAACTTTGCTCCATAACCTTGAATTCCAACTAGTTTTTCTTTCTGTTTTGTCTTTACAATTATGGAATCCTTTCTTCTTACCATAAACCCACTTCTGGGTCGAAACTCATCGCTTTCGTCGTTGCCTTCTTCCTCCTCCTCCATCTCAACTCAGCTGAATAGCAAGGTTGAAATCATCAGGAGAAGAATCGAAAAAGTTAACACGACGACAACACATGTGCCTACATCTATCGTTGCCTCATCGGCGTCAAAACGAAAGACGGGTAAGGGGTTGTCTGCAAATGTAGCGGTGGATGGTTCGGTTGCCACGGTAGGGACAGTGAAGGATGTGTCATGGACGGAAGTGCAATATGAATCAGGGTCAATCGGACATAGGGCGCCACCTCCGGCGGAGGTCGATAAAGACAAGCAGATGGAGTATATTACAAAAATATTGGGTTCAAAAGTGTATGATGTTGCTGTTGAAACGCCATTGGAGCTTGCTCCCTTGTTGTCTACTCAAATTGGGATTAATCTCTATCTCAAGAGGGAGGACGCGCAACAGGTAAACCTATATATATATTATACACATCATAGTAAATTTTCTCAAAATTCTTAGACCAAGCTATAATAATAAAACCGGGTTTGATAACCATTAATTTGTTGAGAACTCCAACGTTTAAAGATAGAGATAGAGAGAGGTCGTCTAGTCTCACAATACTATGGTGTTTGTCTAATATGGTATATATCAGAGCTCATAAACCCTAAAACACTACTAACTATGACATAGAAAATAAAATGAAAATTTTTCATACTTTGGACTGTTTATGATAATTATTTTGTCTTTTGTTTTTTAAAATTAGGTCGTTGGACACTACTTCAACCTCCAACTATCTTCATTTAGAAATAGCTTTCAAAAAGTTGTTTTTGTTTTCTTATAACTCTCTTGTATCTATAAATTCTTATTTTGAATAAAGGCTACATGATGAGAGTACTATAGATGTGTCAATCTAGTTTTGATATTCTGATGCATCTACGTACTCATTCCTCTCTCTTTAGTAACTAAGCGTTCAACCATTGTATTTAAGAAAGAATGAAATCAATCAGACTCTTTGAACTTGAACTACAAATGGATCTTTCGTTTTTGTAACTAATAGGAGACTTTATTTATTATAGGTATTCTCATTCAAGATTCGAGGGGCTTATAATATGATATCTCAACTTCCTAAAGATCAATTAGCAAATGGAGTTATATGTGCGTCAGCTGGGAATCATGCCCAAGGAGTTGCATTATCTGCTCAACGATTAAAGATTAAAGCCCAAATTGTTATGCCAACAACTACACCAGCAATTAAGGTATATATTATTAAACTAATCTCATTAATAGTAATATTAATTATAAAGTAGCTTTTATATGTGAAATTAAATAATGTATCATGTAATTTAATAATAATAGGTAGAAGCAGTTAAGAGATTGGGAGGAAAAGTCATCCAGGAAGGTGAAACTTTTGATGAATCGCAAAAAATAGCTAAAGAGATTAGCAGTAGATTGGGCATTACGTTCATACCTCCTTTTGATAATGAAGATGTTATAGCTGGCCAAGGTACTGTTGGCATGGAAATTGGTCGTCAAATGAGGGGTAAAATCCATGCTATCATTGTTCCAATTGGCGGTGGCGGTCTCGCTGCTGGTATTGTTTCTTTTTACAAGCTCGTTTATCCTGAGGTAATTCATATCGTTTCTTTTACAACCCCTCGCTTTGCTTTGCCAACCCATTATTTCTTTAACATGTCTTAATGGGTCAAATTACAACTTTAGTCTTGTGAACTTTTTTTAGATTTGTATCGTATAGGTCTATGAACACTTCAAAAATTAAAATGTCCAATAGGTTCCCTGAAATTTATAAATAAAGTTATCGTAGCTCATCTATATTTGAACTTTTTGGCTTTGATTGGAACAGTTTGGAGGAATGCTTAGAACAAAGAGTGGAGTACATTATTGTAGTTAAAGATTTGTTTGGTCGTATAGAAGCTTAATTACCGCGCAAGGAGTTAATAATTAAGTCATGGAATTAATGTTAATAAATGGTTAAGTCCTGCAAGGAAGTTGATTTTATAACTCCGCGTCATTCTGCTCAACTATATACTCCTCTCCCTAAAGACCCCTTTATATCAATTTTTAGTACACCTTAATGGGGTTAATTGACAAGTTTGGTTTGTATCATATAGGTATTCTATGAACAGTTTTAACTTAAAAGTGTGTGTAATATAGCAAATCCTGTAAGATATATAAATTAATGTCTAATAAGTTTCTAAACTTTGATGGATGTTTGTGGATATAGGTAAAAGTATTTGGGGTGGAACCAAATGATGAAAACTCGATGGCACAAGCGTTGTATCGTGATGAGATAGTGAATGTAACAGATATTGGACATTTTGCTGATGGTGTAGCTGTTCAACAAGTTGGGGATGAAACTTTTCGTATTTGTAGAGAACTCCTTGATGATGTAATTCTTGTTACCAAAGAGGAGATATCTGCCGCAATAAAGGTTTGGGGATTGTTTCATTTGTGTGTATATATAGAATAATTATCTATTCATCATTTATCATATATATGTGTGTGTGTATATATTATTCCTTTATAATTTAGAGAACTAATAGTAACACTGTTGGTTGATTGATTATTATGAATAATTTAGGACATGTTTAGCGACGAGAGGAGCATCTTAGAACCTTCCGGTGCACTTTCCATTGCGGCAGCAAAGGCGTATTGCAAGTATAATAATATTACAGGAGTAAATATTGTGGCAGTATGTAGTGGTGCAAATATGAACTTTGATCAATTGCGCGAAATTTCTGATATTGCCAATGTTGATCAGTCTATCATTTGTACTATCTTGCCTGAGACACCTGGAAGCTTACAACAACTTACCGACATGGTTAGTTCATCCATTTTATGTCATCAAGTGAAAAATAAACTAAGATAGATGTAGCCCAATATGCAAGCAAGTATTTTTCATGAATATTTCTCGTCAAATGTCATTATATTTAGTTTATGGTTTAATATATGTATATATCCTTAACTATTTTTGGTTTTGCAGCTGGATGAAGACATCACAGAAATGACATACAGATTTAGCTCTGGCTCACAAGATGCTGTTGTTGTTTACAAGTAAAATGCCTTCTCAAATGATTTATATGTCAACTATTGAAGCTTATACTATAAATTAAATAATTAATATGCATGATTTATATTTGTTGTAATTAACTATAAATTATATGGTATATGTATATGCAGAGTTAGTGCTGTAGGTACAGAACTTGAAGATATGGTGGAGATGTTGAACACTGCTGGCTTTACAACTTAAACTCTAAATGATAATCCTGTTGTTAAGAATCACCTCCGTTACATGGTTAGTAACTATAATAAATTATACATAATCTATGCGACTTTTATTTATTTTTTGAAACTAAAATTGATATAATGAAAAACAATTAAATTTTATTTTTATTTTTGAATTTTTCTGCAGACGGGAGGAAGAGCAGACCTTGAAAACGAAACACTCTTCCGTTTTACATTCCCAGAAAGGAAAGGTGCTTTAAAGCACTTCTTCAAAGACTTTAAGCAGAGCTGGAACGTTTCTTTATTTCACCATCGTGCTCAGGTAAACTAAATCTACTTCGTTTGTTCACTCTCCGTTTCATATAACCCATTATACTTTTGAAATAAGAAAAAACATATACGTATGTTTATCAAACGAAGTCTTAACTATGTTTTTTCCTTTTTTGTTGGTGTGTTGAACTTGAACAGGGTATTCTGACTTCAGATGTATTAATTGGAGTTCAATTGGAGAAATCAGAAGAGAAAGATTTCCATGAACATTTAAGGAAAGTTGGGTATAAATATGAAGTAGTCCCTCAAGATGATGCAGCCCAAGTTTTGGCAAAACTCTAGATCATGATCGATAATTAATAATGTATAAACCCTTCCTCCCCATCACACTTATCACTAGTGGTTCATACCTCTTCAAATCTTTGAAGTTTGGGATTAATAATTAATCACTTTGTTTGATGAGTTTATTAAATAAGATGATGTAGATGATGGAAGTTGATTAATTAGTGAAACAGTGGAGTAATTTGCTTGTACTATTTTGCATATATTTTACAAAGGAATTGTTTAATCCCAAGAGCTTTTTCTTTTCATAAATTAAACCAAATTTGTCTTTCCTCCCTTTCCTTCGTAGGTTAAGTAGATAATTAACAAGTTAAAAGTTGTATCGAAATAAATGAATAAAGATCAAGAAAAAATGACACTAACAAATATACTGATTCGCTCAAATTTAGATTACGTCTATCCTTTACAATTGAATATTTTAGTTACGATAAAACTTGTATAGAAGTCTGTTAAAACACTATTTTTTTAAGAAAAGGATCCAAAAGTTAAAACATTTTTTTTGGTACATGTATTTTAGAAACTGTTGGATTTTAATTTTTATACTTCAAAATATTTAATTAGTCTCTAAACTATTCATCTCTCTGTAATAATATAATATGTGACTATATTTTCAAAATATAACTAAAAAGTAATAAAAGGTTTTGGAAAAAAGAAATCAACCAATAAACTAATACTAATGTATAAATTAAAAGTTTAAGGACTAAAATTCGACATTTAAAGTATATGGAATAAACATAGACAAATTTGAAACTATATGAACCAAAATGAAAATTTAAATTTGAAATTTCGAAATCCTTTTATTAAATTAAATTGCTTGATATACAAAATTTCAAATTGATCATAAAAAATAATGAAAAAAATCAACTCTGCCGAAGTCGCCTGCGGACATGTTGATTAATGAAATGTTAGCATTTCACTTACAAAATTGAATTGTAAAGATCAGGTTGCAAATACAACAATTTGATTTAAAATATATACAAATATAGTACAAGGCAGAAAAGTTTATAGACGTGAAAAAAATTGATTCAATTCTTGAGGTCTATGACGAATAAATTGGATGATATTTACTCCTCCTTAAAAATGTTATCTATGAACATTTAATTACGATCTCTCTAAATGCAGCGAGGAAAAAGGGGTTACGGCACTCTCAGTTTCTTAGTCAAACGAAACCCAATAACAAATGGGCCGTGGGCTTTTAATTCGTGTTTAAATAAAGTATTTGTGGCTTTCAATTATGATAATCCAAAGGGAATATCACAAAATTGTGTGAATAAATCGATTGAATCATTGGTAATAAGGAAGTAATGTTAAGAAATGAACGTAATGGGTAGAGATGTCAAGTTGCTAAGGTTATATAATCTTGTGTTAATTATGTAACCAGATCTTATTATTATTAGTTGTATATATATATATATATATTTGGGCTAAATTATATAATTAAATAATACCTCTTATAAACTTTATATTTATTTTTTTTTTTTGTCAAAAATATTATTGAACTGCATGTCAAACCCTTAAAAAACACTCATAAAACTTTATATTTTATCCTAAGTTATGAATGAAAATGGTTAAAGTGTATTTGTTGAGCAATAAATTTTGGCCAATTAAATTCTGCCACGTCATCACAATAAATATTGTGATAATCATAATTTGATTAGGTTTGGATAATGAAGCTTTCTTGTACCTGATCTAATTAAGCCCTAAATATAAATTAGGGTAAGAAATAATGGACCAAGCCCGTCAAACAATTGGACCCGGACACGAACTCAACAAGCAAATGGGCCCAAGCCCAGAGTGTCCGGTGGGCTCAAGCCCAAGCCCAATAAGCAAATGGGCTAAGTCTAAGTCCAACAGACAAATAGGCCCAAGCCTAACAAACAAACAGGCCCAAGCCCACTTAAAGCCCATAAAATTTCTCTATAAATAGAGACATCTACCATTCATTTGAGGGGGACCTTGGATTGAAGAGAAGAATCGAAGCTCTGAAGAATTGAAGACAAAAACTTCTGAAGACTCTCAAGACGTGCAAGTTATCATCAACCTCAAAAATCAACCTTCTGAAAGATCGAAGACTTGGAAGATCAAACTTTCCTTGAATTCCAGAAGATTGAAGCTTGAATTGACTTGTAGTTACAACTTCTTGAAGATCAAAGACCACGAAGTTTTAAATTTTACTTTTTGTATTCGAGAGAAAGAATCAAAGGAGTAAATATTAGAGATTGTATTCATAATACTTAAATCAATACAAAGTTCGATTCCACGAATTAAATTTCTCCTGAAATCTCGTGTGAACAATTTGGCACGCCCGGTGGGACCTTCTCTACCTTTCATCTCTTTCTCTTTTCGAAGAACATCCAAAGAAAATCATGACATCTCAAGGCAACACTTCCAAAGCTCTCAGTGACATCGGCAAACGGCCAAACACTCGTAGCCGCTCAAGGGAGATTCAGTCATCTGAAGATATGCCTCCTTTTGACGTTGCAAAGAATATTTGGGAGCAAATCTCTAAGCCACCAAAAGGTGGAATTGTAATCAAAGAGAATCCTGCGATGGACGAACACAACTCGTTGTCTGAGCGCTCAAACGAGGAGGCTCCACAGCCAAATATAATGTCAGTTATGGTAACTGATGTGGATACAAGCGAAGACAGAATGGCAGAGCTCGAAAAAAAGGTTAATATGCTCATGAAGGCGGTTGAAGAAAGGGATTTTGAGATCGCATTGTTGAAGAATCACATTGAAAGTCGTGACGCTACTGAATCAAGTCACACACACACTATAAAAAATGCTAACAAAGGGAAAGCGATCATGCAAGAAAGTCAACCACAAAATTCCACCTCGATCGCATCATTGTCTGTCCAACAGCTGCAAGAGATGATTGCAAACTCCATCAAAACTCAATACGGTGGACCTGCTCAAACATTCTCTTTATATTCTAAGCCATATACAAAAAGGATTGACAATATGAGAATGCCACAAGGATACCAGCCACCCAAGTTTCAACAGTTCGATGGAAAGGGCAATCCAAAACAACATGTTGCTCATTTCATCGAAACTTGTGAAACTGCTGGTACACGAGGAGATTTGTTAGTCAAGCAGTTTGTTCGAACCCTCAAAGGAAACGCCTTCGACTGGTACACCGACTTGGAGCCTGAATCCATTGATAGTTGGGAGCAGCTTGAAAGAGACTTTCTCAACCGTTTCTACAGTACCCGACGTATTGTTAGCATGATAGAGTTAACTGCAACCAAGCAGCGAAAAGGTGAGCCAGTCATTGACTATATTAATCGCTGGAGAGCATTAAGCCTCGACTGCAAAGATAGGTTAACCGAACTATCAGCTGTTGAAATGTGCACTCAAGGAATGCATTGGGGACTCCTGTACATCTTGCAGGGAATAAAACCCCGTACCTTTGAAGAGTTAGCAACCAGAGCTCATGATATGGAGCTAAGTATTGCTAATAGAGGAAACAATGATCTTTTAGTCCCAGAAGTTAGAAAAGAAAAGAAAGAAGTGAAGAGCACCCAGAAGGCATTGAAGGGTGTTACCAAGGAGGCTATGGTCGTCAGTACGACCCCTTTGAAGCTTGTCTCAAAGGAAAAGAAAATGGAAAAACGCCAAGACGAAGGCGAAAAAAGACGTCCAACATTAAAAGAAAGGCAAGAAAAAGTTTATCCTTTTCCAGACTCTGATTTTACCTGACATGTTAGACCAACTACTGGAAAAACAACTCATTCAACTCCCCGAATGTAAACGACCTGCAGAAATGGGGAGAGTAAACGATCCCAATTACTGCAAATATCATCGGGTCATCAGCCATCCCGTTGAAAAATGTTTTGTGTTGAAGGAGTTGATTCTAAAGTTAGCTCTAGACAAAAAAATCGAGCTAGAACTTGATGATGTGGCACAAACAAATCACGCCGCAGTAATCATACAGTCAGATAGTAGATTGTCTGCTATAGGGAGTCTAATCCAATTTGGATCGTTGGAGCCTGTTGTTATATATTCTTCACCGGAGGATTTACAAAATAACAACTTCCGGGCTGATGGTCCTAAGGAAGAAGAAAAACAAGCAGATAATGTTGAGGAGGGATGGACGCTGGTAACGCGTCGAAAGAAGCGCAAGCAAAGCTTTTCCCAAAAAGAATCTGGCGCGTACCGAACGTACAGGAGCAAGGGTAAGTCCCAGAGAAGAAACACAAGAAAGAACCCGAGAAAGTTTCTACCGATTATTGAAGAAAGTGAGGGGCTTCCTCGACCACGACGACCGATAATTCTAAAGGACTTCTTCCCTAAAAACTTTCCAATGGAAATAGTCTCGTGTCATACTACTAGTACGACGGAGGAGGACGCTTGTCCATCAAATGCGATGGAGGAGACACCCAAGCCAGAGGATTTACTTCCTTTAGGCATAAATGATTTGTTAACACTATCGCGAGAAGTTAAGGATACAATCATCGAGATATTACAAAATGATGATGTCTCGACTATTGTTACATCACCAGCAATGACGTATGATTCCTCTTGTATGTCGATATCATTCAGTGATGAAGATTTGCTACTTGGGTCAAAGCTCCATAATAGACCTTTATATGTGTCAGGGTTTGTTCGGGAGCAAAAGCTCAATCAAATTCTCATAGATAACGGTTCCGCCGTCAACATTCTACCCAAGTCAACAATGAATCAATTAGGTATCTCAGTAGAAGAGTTATCAAATAGTAAACTGGTGATTCAAGGCTTTAATCAAGGAGCACAACGGACAATAGGCACTGTTCGTTTGGAGGTCATCATAGGGGATTTGCAGGCAAGCACAATATTCCATGTGATTGATTCGAGGACTACTTATAAAATGTTATTGGGACGTCCATGGATACATGAAAATGGAATAGTAACCTCCACGCTTCATCAATGCTTCAAATTTTATAAACAGGGAATTAAGAAGGTTGATGCTGACTCTAGGCCATTTACAAAAGCTGAGTCTCACTTTGCTGATGCAAAATTTTACACAAAAAGTGAAGACGTGAGTGAAATCATATCAACTGAAGTTCCAGTGACTAAGGGCACTTTTAAGAACAAGCAAGAAATGATCACAAGCAAGAAATCAAGTAAAGGGGATGCACTTAATAGTCAACAAAACGGTGAATTGACGACCGAAATTAAGTTAAGGGCGCCAGAAGCTGAAAAGATAGCAACCTTACAAAAGGAAGTCTCAAATCCCCCTGTTTTACGTTATATTCCTTTGTCCCGACGTAAGAAGGGAGAATCACCATTTACAGAATGTTCGAAAAACCTGACGGTAAAAAATACCGAGATATTAAAGGAAAATTTCACCGCGCCGCTTACCAAGATAGAGAAAGGAGAAGCGAAAAAAATTGAGAAAAAGGACATACAAGCATACCTTCCAGAAAGACGAACAGTGGAGGGATTCGACCCAAAGGCATATAAGTTGATGGCAAAGGCGGGTTATGACTTTATAACTCGTACTGAGCTTAAAAGCGTGAAAATATTTGATGAAAGGCCTGAGCTTTCCCCTACTCAAAAGAAGCTTCAGAAACAAGGATATTCTATACCTAATTCCAGAGCTGGAATTGGATATCAGTCTTCTGAACCAGTCCGAATAACTGGTAAAGGAAAAGCAAAAGTTGCTAATACATGACACATTACGGTTGAAGAAAGCAAAGATTCTGAAGAGGGCAAAAAAGTTAGAAGTCAAAGAAGTTCAGTTTTCGATCGCATTGCTTTTTCTGCTATACGTCCTTCAGTCTTCCAGAGGGTGAGTACATCGATAGCGAAAGACAGTAATCAAGTTTCAACTTGCAGCTCCACTCGACTTTCTGCCTTTCAAAGGCTAAACACAAGTGCAAAGAAAGTACGATCTATCAGCCCAACTCCGACCACAAGAAAATCTGCCTTCAAAAGGTTAAGCGTATCAGTAACAAGAGACCAAAAGAAAGCCTCCATGTCCGTCTCAAACAAATCTAGCCTAGTGACAGGAGACGAGGAAATTCGTAGTGCATTTCCATCAAGAATGAAAAGAAAGATGTTCGTCTCAGTAAATACAGAGGGTTCATTGAAAGTAAAGCGACATGATGTTGTTTTTACTCGACCTGAAGATAATGAACCAGAAGATGAACCAGATGTGGCAGGTTGTTACCATGTTACAATAGAAGAGACATCTGATCATGATATATTTGAAGAGGATGCCGAAGCAGCTCCGTTATCACTTGAGGATGGGGGTCAATCAACGATTGACGAGTTAAAAGAAGTCAATCTTGGTACGAAAGAAGAACCTCGTCCAACCTTCATAAGCACCCAACTTTCTGACAATGATGAAAATGAGTATGTAAACTTACTCAAAGCATATAAAGATGTCTTTGCATGGTCATACAAGGAAATGCCTGGGCTCGATCCAAAGGTGGCCGTTCATCGCTTAGCAATCAAACCAGAGCATCGGCCGGTCAAGCAAGCCCAACGACGATTTCGACCAGAACTCATTTCTCAAATCGAGGAAGAGGTAAATAAGCTCATTGAGGCTGGATTTATTCGTGAAGTCAAGTACCCAACATGGATAGCTAATATTGTTCCCGTAAGGAAGAAGAATGGCCAACTACGTGTTTGTGTCGATTTTCGCGACCTAAATAACGCATGCCCAAAAGATGACTTTCCTTTGCCTATCATGGAAATCATGATAGATGCAACTGCAGGGCATGAAGCTTTATCTTTTATGGATGGGTCGTCAGGATATAATCAGATTAGAATGGCTCTAGAGGACGAGGAGAAAACAGCATTCCGAACTCCAAAAGGTATATACTGTTATAAGGTAATGCCTTTCGGATTGAAAAATGCAGGTGCTACATATCAGCGCGCTATGCAAAGGATCTTTGATGATATGTTGCATAAACACATTGAATGTTATGTTGACGATCTCGTAGTCAAGTCCAAGAAGAAATGCGATCACTTGAAAGACCTAAAGCTGGTACTTGATCGCCTCAGAAAATATCAACTAAGAATGAACCCTCTCAAGTGTGCATTTGGTGTAACTTCAGGGAAGTTTTTGGGATTTATAGTGAGACATCGCGGCATCGAAGTTGATCACTCAAAAATTGATGCTATCCAGAAGATGCCAAGTCCGAAGAACCTGCACGAATTGAGACGATTGCAAGGTCGCTTGGCTTACATTAGAAGGTTTATATCTAATCTTGCAGGTCGATGTCAACCATTCCAGAGACTAATGAGGAAGGATGCAGTCTTTGATTGGGACCAGTCATGCCAAAATGCATTTGATAGCATAAAGAAGTATCTGCTCAACCCTCCGGTCTTAAGTGCGCCTGCAACTGGAAAACCATTAATATTGTATATTGCGGCTCAAGAGACTTCACTCGGGGCATTACTTGCACAAGAAAATGATAAGGGTAAGGAATGCGCACTCTACTATCTAAGTAGAACTCTGACAGGAGCTGAATTAAATTATTCTCCAATTGAAAAAATGTGTCTCGCCCTCTTCTTTGCAATAGATAAACTGAGACATTATATGCAAGCCTTCACTATACACTTGGTGGCAAAAGCTGATCCTGTCAAATATATATTATCAAGGCCAGTCATCTCGGGACGCCTCGCGAAGTGGGCTATTATACTCCAACAATACGACATTGTATATATCCCCCAAAAAGCAGTAAAGGGCCAAGCATTAGCAGATTTCCTGGCTGATCATCCAGTTCCATCAAATTGGAAGTTATGTGACGACTTACCCGATGAGGAAGTATTGTTTGTTGAAAGCATGGAGCCTTGGATCATGTTCTTTGATGGTGCGGCACGAAGAAGTGGAGCTGGTGTTGGCATTGTCTTCATTTCTCCTGAGAAACATATGTTGCCATATAGCTTCACACTCGGTGAATTGTGTTCAAATAATGTTGCCGAGTACCAAGCCTTCATTATCGGTCTCCAAATGGCTTCAGAATTTGGGATAAAGTGCATAGAAATATTCGGCGATTCGAAGTTAATCATAAATCAGCTCTCTTATCAGTATGAGGTAAAACATCAAGACTTGAAGCCTTACTTTAGTTATGCTAGAAGATTGATGGACAGATTCGACAGCATAATATTGGAGCATATACCGAGATCAGAAAACAAGAAAGCTGATGCACTTGCAAATCTAGCCACTGCTTTAACAGTCTCGGAAGATATACCAATAAACATTTCCCTTTGCCAAAAATGGATTGTGCCGTCAATTGAAAGTCAATACGAAGAAGCTGATGTGATATCTGTATATGCAATTGATGAAGAAGATTGGCGCCAACCCATTATAGACTATTTGGAGCATGGAAAACTTCCCACCGATCCTCGACATAGAGCTGAAATACGTAGAAGAGCTGCGCGATTTATTTATTACAAAGACACACTTTACAGACGCTCATATGAGGGACTTCTACTGCGATGCCTAGGAAAAGAGGAATCGACAAAGGCCTTAGAGGAAGCTCATTCAGGTATTTGTGGTGCCCACCAGTCTGGTCCAAAGCTCCAATATCAGTTGAAAAGAATGGGTTACTATTGGCCTACCATGATCCACGATTCGATGCATTTTGCGAAGCATTGTGAGGCCTGTCAATTCCATGCAAATTTTATACATCAGCCACCAGAACCGCTCCATCCAACAATAGCTTCATGGCCTTTTGAAGCTTGGGGACTCGACCTGGTTGGACCTATCACGCCTAAATCAACGGCTGGTCATTCTTACATCCTTGCAGGAACTGATTATTTTTCTAAATGGGCTGAAGCCGTGCCATTAAGAGAAGCAAAGAAGGAAAACATTGTAAATTTCGTTCAGACACACATCATTTACAGATATGGTATTCCTCATCGCATCGTAACTGATAATGGAAGACAATTCGCTAACACTTTGATGGACAAGCTATGCGAAAAATTTAACTTCAAACAGTTCAAGTCTTCTATGTACAATGCTGCAGCAAATGGATTGGCAGAAGCATTCAACAAAACTTTGTGCAGTCTGCTTAAAAAGGTGGTCTCTAAGACAAAAAGAGATTGGCAAGAAAAGATTGGGGAAGCATTGTGGGCCTACAGGACTACCCATCGTACTCCTACGGGTGTTACACCCTATTCCTTAGTTTATGGCGTTGAAGCAGTACTCCCACTAGAAAGAGAAATTCCTTCCTTAAGAATGGCTATTCAAGAAGGGCTAACTACTGAAGACAATGCTAGATTACGCCTTGAAGAGTTGGAAGCACTTGACGAAAAGAGACTGGAAGCTCAACAAGCACTCGAATGTTATCAAGCACGAATGTCGAAAGCCTTTGACAAACAGGTAAGGCCCCGATCATTTCAAGTTGGTGACTTAGTGCTCGCAGTAAGAAGACCTATTATCACGACAAGGCATACGGGAAATAAGTTCACACCTAAATGGGACGGACCCTACATTGTCAAAGAAGTTTTCACGAATGGAGCATACAAAATCATTGATCAAGACGGATTACGAATTGGCCCAATCAACGGCAGATTTCTCAAGAAGTTTTATGCTTAATCCAGTTATGTAAACAAAAAAAAAATTATTATAATAATAAGTAAATAAATAAATTTTGAACTACGTCATGACTTGATCCCTATAGTATAAAAAGGGTACGTAGGCAGCTTAAAGTTCACTTTAAGTTCAGTCACATGTATTAAAAAAAAAAAAGAGTCACGTTTCATTGTCTGCTCATATGAAAACATGGCAAAACAAATGTAAACGTGTATATATATATATATATAAAATTAAAAAAAAAATTCCGTCTGCATTATAATTCAAAAAAAAAAATCACAGCTACAAGGTTTGCAGCAAAAGAAAAAGGGGGCAAAGGGGGGCATAAATCAAAGCCTCCACTTGAAGTTCTTGAATTCTTCTCGTGCAGCTTCCATGCTCTGGCGGACAGTAGCTAGTGCCTCAATCGCTTCCTCAGTAATAGCAGGGGTGCTTTCAAGGGTATTGACTTCATCCTGGAGCTTGGCAACTTCTAGTTCTTGTTGGTCTATGGCCTCCGCTTTTTCACAAGATAAGATCGACAGCTGTTCAGATTCAGCATTTATGCTCTGAAGTCTCTTCTCCAGTTCTTTCCTTTCTAAAGATAACTCTACGGTTCTTTCCTGAATAACTTTGGCATCTCCTCGTAATTGTTTCACCAAAGTCAAAGCTTCCTTGATGGCAGATGTCTTCTCATTTAATTGACGAGCTTTGTCCGTCGACGACAACTGTGCAGAATATGAAGATTGCACATCGTTAAAATTGTCTACCCTCTTAAGATAACTATTTAGATACTCTTCAAGAGAAGTCAGGCCATCCGCATGAATCTTCTCAATCCCGGAGAGAACCGTCGCTATTTCTGGCCTAAGTCTAGGGATATATTCAAAAGGAGTTCGCATGATCTTATCTTGGATATCCTCCCACATACATAAGGCTGTTTTCTGAAAGAAATTTGAAACCACCTTTTCACCAACCCACTGAGAAGGTTCAGGGTTTCTCATAGTCTGTTTATTAGAAACGCCTAATGGTAATTCAGAAAACTTAAGGGGAGCATGTGCTGAGCTAACTTTTTGTAAAGATGCTTTAGGACAGGCACCTTCTTTGGATGAAGGGTTCTCAAGGTCTTTTCCCCCCACTGTCATCTTGCCTCGACGGATCTCCTCGAGAAGAGCAGATGGGCGTAAGGATTGTTCAGTCGGTTTATTGACGGGAGTTCTCGAGGTACCAACTTCCTCAAATGCTGAATCAACTGCGTGAGGTCCCGTCAAAGATTCATCACTGTCTGGCTCTATAAGTCCTTCAAGATGATCGTTTAATGGTGACTGCAAAAGTAAACAATTAATAAGTCACTTAGGAAGAAGATGAACAAAACAAAAAAAAAAAACGTTAGAAGGGAAAACGTGCAAACCAGTGGTGGAACATCAGGAACTTCCAAAGCACTTAAACCCCTTCCGTCGGGATGATCACCTGATACCTTCGCTTTCTTCAAAGGTCTCTTCCAATGACGATCACTTTTGCTGCTATCACTCTCATCTTTACGCTCCTTTACCTCCTCCTCAAGATTAGGAGCCATCGCCTCAACCAATCGAATTTCTTTACCACCTAGGTTGCTCCCTCGGTTCTTCGGTAGTCTAGGCTGTGAAGGGGGAGGAATGACACTACTCACCAAATGGTGTCTGTTATCCTCAAAATAGGTCCCGTGCTTCGTAGTCCACCAGTCTGTAAATCGCTGAGTCACATGCTTGCAAGGCTCTAATGAACGGGCGGGCAAGTATAGCTCGGATAAAGTGTTACGCCTCGTACATATTCTCCAGTGATATAATATATTATCCAGCGTGATCGCAGGTGACATACCCCCTATATCATTAGGAAGGTCCTGGTAAAAACCAAACTGTCGTCCAAATCGATATGGACTGTATGATGTTATGATCCAGGTATTTTCGCAACGAGAGGACAAGTAGCAAGAACGCATGCTTACGAAATATGACGTTTGCAGAAACGATGAATCATGGGTATCAACCATGCGTTCATGTTTACTTCTGTTCTGGAGGCTAGCGTGCCACTGAATTCTCGCACCATTATGGATCAATTCGCGTGCCTCATATTCGCCAAAATAAATAGACCCGCCTTCGCCTGAAAAGTTAGTCATCTTGGGCCCTCGAACTTCCGTGGGAAGTGGATAATGTGTGCCAAAATAATGAGCTAACCAGCCATGGACGTAATGCATGGGAAAGTGAAAGTCCATGCGTCCTATCGGATTGGAGGCTTTGGTTATCAAACCTAGCCCATGGTATATGTTCGCCAAAACTGGAACTGCAAGACTATAAATAGTGCCAGCGGCCATTAGGCTTGCAACCCTAAACACTCCAGGACGAAGAAACGATCCTTTCTGAGGAAATACAAAAAGGCATAACCAGCAAGATAAGAAGGCAGCTAAATACGTTTCATCCTTCAAATCATCTCTGATCCCAAATTCTGCGAATAACATGCTCTCCCTAGAAGACCACTCACGAGCTTGGATCTTCGAACCATCAGGGTTTTGAGTAGATTTGGAGCGCGACGCCTTCTTTTGCTTTCGCGTTGTTGGCTTATCATAGCTCTTAGATCCAAGATACCAGAATGAAATCCAAGAGCCAATAGTTACTTGAGAGTCATTCTTAGAAGAGGCCGAGCGATCATTCCTCTGCGTACAAACTATTGAGTAATACGCCTGGAAAAGATATTGACAGGTCGTCGGAAGACACTTCGTCTTATCCCGCGATGTGGAGGTCAATTCTTTAAAAGAAGGGATCCTTTCCTCGTAGAAATCTCCCTTAATGGGAAGACCCCCAAAGGACCATAAGTCCCACAAAGAAGTGGATAACTCGCCTGCCATAGTATGAAGAGTATTAGTCGAAGGACACCATGCTTCACAAAATGCTCGAACAACATCACTGTTGCGGTCATAAGTGTATAAAGAAGCTGTTACGGCACCATATAAACGAGTACTGTAAAGAAGTCGTGTATTTCGACCAACTACAAGCTCCAACCACTCCCAATAACAGTCAGTAAAGCAAAACTCTCCAGGGACCTTGGTCACAGTACCCCAACGTGTTTGGCCTTCAATTAAACGTTGTCCAAGAGTGAGAGCTCTACCAGAATTAGGAGCCTCATTGTGGATAGAAGATTGCAAGACCCATGCGCTTTTTCCCTCGGACAAGGGTACCTCCACGGATAACCTGGGAAGAATTGAGTTGTTGTCTAAGCGTGGCCAATGATCTGCAAAAGCGCCAGCCCACGGCTTCTCCACAATGAGACTAAGTCCATCTTCTCTGGGTTGATTTCTGTCAGAAAGTATTACGAGATGTCGAACTCCAGACAAGAATCGTTCCGTGAAGTAAACCATCGTCTGTAAAAGAAAATAATCACAAGCAAGTTAGTGTCGATGACATTGTCTTGGAACAAAGAGTATATGAAAACAAAGTCGACGAATCAATAGGGCGT
Source organism: Cucumis melo (assembly GCF_025177605.1). Taxonomy (NCBI): domain Eukaryota; kingdom Viridiplantae; phylum Streptophyta; class Magnoliopsida; order Cucurbitales; family Cucurbitaceae; genus Cucumis; species Cucumis melo. Next base: position 8,630,206 of record NC_066864.1, on the reverse strand, counting down.
CATGATAGAGTTGCATCGTCTATCACAAACAAACCCTAGGCGTCAAGAAAACAGCAGGGCGTCATGATAGATTTGCATCGTTTATCACGAACAAACCCTAGGCGTCGAAGAAGCACCAGGGCGTCATGATAGAGTTGCATCGTCTATCATGAACAAACCCCATGAGTTGATGAATCAGTAGGGCGTCATGATAGAGTTGCATCGTCTATCACAAACAAACCCTAGGCGTCAAGAAAACAGCAGGGCGTCATGATAGAGTTGCATCGTCTACCATGAACAAACCCCGAGCGTCGAAGAATCAGTAGGGCGTCATGATAGAGTTGCATCGTCTATCACGAACAAACCCTAGGCATCAAGGAAACAGCAGGGCGTCATGATAGAGTTGCATCGTCTATCACGAACAAACCCCAAGCGTCGAGGAATCAGTAGGGCGTCATGATAGAGTTGCATCGTCTATCACGAACAAACCCCAGGCGTCGAGGAATCAGTAGGGCGTCATGATAGAGTTGCATCGTCTATCACGAACAAACCCCAGGCGTCGAGGGATCAGTAGGGCGTCATGATAGAGTTGCATCGTCTATCACGAACAAACCCTACGCATCGAGGAAACAGCAGGGCGTCATGATAGAGTTGCATCGTCTATCACGAACAAACCCCAAGCGTCGAGGAATCAGTAGGGCGTCATGATAGAGTTGCATCGTCTATCACAAACAAACCCTAGGCGTCAAGGGATCAGTAGGGCGTCATGATAGAGTTGCATCGTCTATCACGAACAAACCCCAGGCGTCGAGGAATCAGTAGGGCGTCATGATAGAGTTGCATCGTCTATCATGAACAAACCCCAAAAGTTGACATTCATAGAAGCAGCGCATCAGGAGATCTAACTTCATATATACTTGCATGGGATCTCCATTTTTTTTTTCTTTAAAAAAAAAAAAAAAATTCGTTAATAGTAAACAAAAAAAAATGGAACCAACCTTTGATAGAGCTTCTGGTTGGTGCAAACCTGGAAAAAAAAATATAGGTAAGTTAGAAAAAAAAAAAAAGAGAAAGAAAAAGAAGGGATTAACAAACAAACAAATAAATAAATGAAAAGTCTTTCTTTTAGAAAAGGGTAAATATATATATATATATATATATAGAAAACAAAGAAAAAAAATAAAAAAAAAATAAAAAGAATTATAAGTAAATAAATAATAGACTAAAAAAAATGGCGAACAAAATGGAAAGTTAACAAAAAGGGAAGAAACTAATTTTAAAACAATAATGATAATAATAGCAATAAACATTTATGAAAAAATAAAAAAAAATAAAAAAGAGAGAGAGAGAAGAAAGAGATTAAAAAAAAAAGGGTTGAAAAAAAAGGGGGGGGAATTTTTCTTTTAGAAATTATAAAAAAAAAAAAAGAAAGAAAAAAAAACGTACAAAAAGAAAAAGAAAAAGAAAATTATAAATAGATATTTATTAAAATAAAATAAAATTAAAAAAAAAAAAAAAAAAAAAGAAAAAAAAAAGAAACACCTAGAGTCTGCCGCGCCCCCCCCCCCCCCTCTTTTCTCTTTCTTTTCTCCTTCTCTTTTCTCTGCTACTTCTCCCTTTTTCCTTCTTCTTCTTTTTTTTTCTCTCTTTCTTCCCCTTTTCCATTTTTTTTTTTCCTTCTCCTCTACATCTCTGCACCTCTTCTTCTTCTTCCTTTCTTTTTTTTTTTCTTCTTTCTTTCGCCGCTGACTAACAGAGGCGTGCAGCCGGCGGAATTAAAAAAAAAAAAAAAAAAAAAAAAAAAAAACCAAAAAAAAAAAAATGAAACAATAAAAAAAAAATGAAACAAAGAAAAACCTTTTCCTTCTTCCTCCCTCTTTGACAATAAATGATGTGAAGGTTGTGCCTCTTTGCACCATAGCCTCACGTATTTATAGGGACTAAAAATAAATCATATCTAGGATTGTTGAGATTTAACATTTAAATTGTTGAGATTTAACATTTAAATTGTTGAGATTTAATATTTAAATTGGTGAGATTTAACATTTAAATGGTTGAGATCTTCATCTAAAACATTTAAATTGTTGAGATCTTTATCTAAATCTTAAAAAAAAAAAGTTTTCTTTTAAATCTTGGAGAAGTTTGAGATTTTTTTTATTTATTTATCTTTTTTTTTTTTTTTTCTCTTCCGTTTTCTGGAAAATATGTATCTATATATTCTATACAAATAATAATAATTCAAAAGAGGAAGATATATACATATATATATTAAATTAAAAAAAAAAAAAAGAATGATTGTCATTCATATACACATTTTTATCTTTCTTATTTTTATTATTATTATTATTATTATTATTATTATTATTATTATTATTTTTCTTTCTTCTCTTTTCTTCTAAATATGTAGAAAATATAATAAAATAAATAAATAAATAAGTACTAATTTTACCATCCCATTTCTCTTTTACACAAAAAAAAATAACATTAGAGTCAATAATAATAATAAACAACTTACATCCATAAATTGACAATATTCCAATTTTATTACTTTTAAGCGTCAATTTTCCAATTACAATTTAAAAATAATGATAATAATAAATTAATTAATTAAATTTCACGTGGTGTTTTAATCACTCATATCCAAATGCATAGTGATTAATTTGACATTTTTTATGGGAGCCAAAATCAAGAACAAATCGCTTGTATTTTTGATCTCAGATTATTGTTTTCGAAATTCATCCACTCATGCAGGTGTACGAATCTCGAAAAGGGGGCATTTGTTGAGCAATAAATTTTGGCCAATTAAATTCTGCCACGTCATCACAATAAATATTGTGATAATCATAATTTGATTGGGTTTGGATAATGAAGCTTTCTTGTACCTGATCTAATTAAGCCCTAAATATAAATTAGGGTAAGAAATAATGGACCAAGCCCGTCAAACAATTGGACCCGGACACGAACTCAACAAGCAAATGGGCCCAAGCCCAGAGTGTCCGGTGGGCTCAAGCCCAAGCCCAATAAGCAAATGGGCTAAGTCTAAGTCCAACAGACAAATAGGCCCAAGCCTAACAAACAAACAGGCCCAAGCCCACTTAAAGCCCATAAAATTTCTCTATAAATAGAGACATCTACCATTCATTTGAGGGGGACCTTGGATTGAAGAGAAGAATCGAAGCTCTGAAGAATTGAAGACAAAAACTTCTGAAGACTCTCAAGACGTGCAAGTTATCATCAACCTCAAAAATCAACCTTCTGAAAGATCGAAGACTTGGAAGATCAAACTTTCCTTGAATTCCAGAAGATTGAAGCTTGAATTGACTTGTAGTTACAACTTCTTGAAGATCAAAGACCACGAAGTTTTAAATTTTACTTTTTGTATTCGAGAGAAAGAATCAAAGGAGTAAATATTAGAGATTGTATCCATAATACTTAAATCAATACAAAGTTCGATTCCACGAATTAAATTTCTCCTGAAATCTCGTGTGAACAGTATTATTTCAAAAACATCTGTAGTATTAATATATGAAAAACAAAAGGAAATAATGGTTTAAAATATTATATATGCTTCTCTTTACTAGAATATATCTTTAAGAATAGAAGAATGGAAAAATGGAAAAATGGAATAGAGAGTAGTGGAGGTAGTGAGTGACATGGTGGCTAACAGCTAAATGCAGTGGAAAGAGAGAGAGAAAAAGAAAAAGAAGGAAAAACAATGAAACCCTAAAGTTAGAATACTTATAAATAAGAACAAAAAAGAGTTATAATAACATAAATACAACAAAATAAATATTAAAATATCTTTTTCCTTTATATGCTTTATATTATACATATTTATCCTTTCGCAAACATCTACTAATACATATATAACATTAGTAGTTGTGAAGGATGTTTTTAACCCAGCTTGATTACTTTTCTATACATCCTACATATTTCTATAAACCCACAATCAAAGTTTAATTTTCATCCATTAACTATAACAATATTTCTATCAATAATTTTTATGAAGTTTTCTGAAATTTTTATCAATATTAACACTTCTGTAAAAGCCAAACCTTGATATATTTCTATTGATATTTTGAAAAAGTTCATCGTTAAAAGCTTATTTTATACATAATACAATAGAAATAGTAAATATTTTTAATTTGAAAATTTGATCATTGTTAAGAAAGTAATTTCAAAAAATTGCTCCAGTATATATATACAAATTTCAAATTATTCTTAAAATCCCATAAAGGTATATTTTTTAAAAATTGAGGATCAAACAGTTTTTTAATTTTAATTTTGTAGGGTATGATAAATGAATTAAGGAAAAGCAAAAATATGTGGACCCATATTTTAATGGGGTTATAAATTTGAGATAATTAAATATTTGTGTGAGCATCATGAATATAGATATAAGGTCCATAAGTAATTTATGTGAACAACTTTAATTTATGTGACCATATCTGAATCTGAGTGTGTGTACTGTGTGTAGTAACCTACCAACACATTTCATTGAATGGACATAAGAAAAAGGACCCAATCAGGATAAAGAAAATAATAAATGTAGGGCCAAAATGTTTTCTTTTTCTTTTAAATAAGGTTTTATTATGGATATTTTAATTAAAATAGACCGAAATCAACTCAATTATATATAAAATATAACAAAATTTTAGATTTTATTAGTTATCGACGCTAACAGACTTTTATCGATATCTATTATTTATGAAATTTGGAAATGTGGAGTATGTTATTATTTTGTCAATTTTAGCAATTTTAAATTTTTTTATGATTATTTTTTTTCTTATATTTCATTTTCATCCGTCTTTTCAATTCCTTTTATTTCACTCTCTAAACTATTTTCCTTCATCTTATTCCTTTCTTTGTCATTCTTATAATCCTTTTTTTGTATTGTGTATGTCTTTTGACAACGACACCACGTTTCTTTTCATATATTTCACATCGAACAACTACTGTAACAAAAAAAATGAGAAGATCAGAGTTGAGACGAGGCAGCAAGAGAAAATCCCATGTGTGGGAGAGAAAAAATTAGCATCAAAGGGCAAAAAAGGTCCACAAGAACGAGATGATGTTTAAGCCTTGCTTAATTCACGATTCATTTTGGTTGTCACGTCTAAAAAAAATAATTAAAACGTATTTGGTATATACTTATTTTTAAAAACACTTTTTATGGAGATAGTATCAATTCATTGTCGAAGATAAATAGAGGTTTTGTTTGCCCATCTACAAATAGTCGAATCGAATGGATTTCCGTCTCTCCACTCGTTTTCCAATTGGATGGAGCAAAAAAGGGGTAGAAGAAGGAAAAGAAATGGGTCCATAGTTTTGTGGCTATGGGTCTTCAGGTCCCCCAAAGGGTCAGATTTTGTTGCCGAAAAGGCATATTAATTGTGTGGGATGGCTATAGCTTACTACACTTTAAAATTTTCGATCATTAGCTTTTTGTCCATATGAGGGGTGGTTTGGCCTTCCATATTTGGTCCTGTGGACAAACTCAAATTAAAGAAAATAATGTATTAACAAAACCAATCAAACCAAATCATAATAAGAACATAGCCATTTGTTGATGAAAAAATTTTGACCGTTACAAACGGTTCAACCGCTAGATCGTTACAATCATCGTTGACTGTTTTGACGCTATACTATTTATCACGTTGAACGTTACGTCTTGCTCCACTATATATATGGTACACTTCCTTCTCATTTTCTTATCAAATAAAAACAGAAAATAAATTTCTCTTCTCTCACTTTCTACCTGGTATGTTATCTTCCTCCATTTTCATTTCTGTTCTAATTTTGTTTTTCAAGCAACTAAGTATCTAGCGAGTGTTGGTATATACTAGTTTGTTCTAGTGCAGTTTCTATCGATAAATTAGAGGTTGTTTTGTCTTAGAGACGACGAGATACTTTATATCTGTTTGCATATCCAAGTAGAGCTGTGAAACGTCTTAATTAAGAGAGCGAGATCCACAACCTGAACTCTTTTGTTAACATGTTTTTGTTTTGTAGGTTTTCTAACTACAACGCTTAGCTCCACCGAAGTGCAACAACAACACTTCATTTTGGTTTGGTTTTGTGATTAATTCAAATATTAAAAAAAATCCTCCCCTTCCCAAATTTAAAGAGCTCTTTATGAGATTGAGTGTTTAAAATGACTTGTAACGGTCTACCACTCGTGGCAAGTCATGAGAAAGACCGATCTTTTTATCTCATATTTTATAAATAATTTCAATGTTTATTTCTAAATAAAAAGAAGGATAAAAATTTTCGATAAGTATGAAGTACATCCTTTAGAGGTTCGATTTTTCCATTTTAAAATAATAAATTTTTGAATATGGAAAGAGAGTGAAAGGAGAGAAAAGTGGTGTGACGGTTAAAGAACCAAAAAACATAAAAGAAGTGTTTTTTAGGACAACAAATAAAACTGTCACCCAACAAATGTCTCTAAAGCTTTGTTATCATTATTTCTTACAGACAAACCAACTCAACTGATCCCTTAATTTCATCCCTTAATTTGATGATCCCTTACTGTTACATTCTTTTGTTGTAACGTAAATTTTTATTCATTTTAATATGGTAAGTAATTATTATTGTTATATTATTATATTATAATGATTAATGATAGAAATTTGATTTCTTTTTCAATTCTTACTATATATATATATGTAATATATAATTAAAAAAAATAATATATAAAAAATCAATTCAAAAGATTCACATCGGGATGTTTCAATTAGGTTTGTATTATGTAGCATCATCATCATCAAATTTTTATTTTTATTTGGTTAGAGCTTAAATTAAACAAATGATGATGATTCACATGCACTTTCTGTTAAAATTAAACGATTCATCTTTAATATTTATCATGCTAAACAATGATATTTTTTATCTCTATTTTAATAGATTAGTCTACTTAAAATAACATAGAAGGGATTGATGCAATAAAAACTATATAATGAAACTGTTTCGTTAATTAATTATACAACTATTGGAACACGTTAAATTATACAAGATAAATTTAAACTTTAAAATTATTCATTAAGACATTCTCTTTGATGTGAAGTTTATTGTAAGAGTAATAAAAAATAAACAAAAAAACAAACTATTAACACTCGAAAAAAATTCACTAGCTTATCTTTTTCTTAGCTAAAATTCAAAATTTGTTAGGTTTTGGGTATGGCTGGCAGCAAGAAATCATTCAAAATCTATCAAAAAACGACTATTACCAGTACAAAGGTTACCATGTACCGGTTCTTCAAGGAGAAAGTATAGTCAAGAAGTAGTTTCAGAATAAGTCTTAGTAGGCTTCATCTTCTTCGATTGATTGGGAATGAAAGGCTTGAAGAAGTATAGACAAGAAGTAGTTTCATAATAAGCCTTGAAGGAGTACTACACATGTTTTTATCGAAAAGTGTAAATATTTTACTCATTCTACTATTTTTGACCATTCTTTTTTTAATAAAAATTTATGGAAGATTATTATTATTGTATTAATGTTTTGATATTTGATTAATATCATTTACGCAATCAATTTTTCCAACAAAAAATAATTACGTGAAGGATTTTTATAAATAATGTCAAATTTATCTTTCAATTTTCTCATATTAGTAATTGTATGTTTGGTAACAAATAAACCTTTTAATGGTGTTTTTATGGAGGAAAAAGAAAACATTTTTAAAGATAAGCAGAATAATTGAAAACAAATCCAAATTCAATGGTACTTTATTATGTAATGAAGTTTATAAATATATTAATTTAATGTGAACATGTTTTAATAATGATAATTAATTCATCATTGATGGTTTATAGTCAATGGATCATTTATTATGAACTTGAAAATAGTTTATGGTTATTTTTTTAAAAAAAAAAAATCAAGCTTCATTATTTCATTAATACCATAATTAAATAAAATATCTAAAATTAAATGATGATATCACTCATTCCTATCAAAATATGATAAGTGCTATTCCAATGCAGAACCAAATACATACATTTTCGAGTATTTGTATTATTCTAACTTTTTTAGTAGTTAAAAACAACGTAGTTTAACTGATATTATCATATGTCATATTGGCCACAGAATATATGATTTGAATGTTCCAACTTTTTAGTAAAAAAAAAAACTTTCGTCTTCGAAATTTTATTTGATATTAGAATAATAAAAATTGACGTTTTCAAAAGTATAACAACCGAAAAGAATAAAAAAAACAAATTAAAACAGGTAAGAAAGTGACCATGAAAAGCTAAAAGCAAGAAATTAAAGGAACAAAATCTGAATACTCAAAAGATATAACGGACGAATTAAAACCAATTGCTATATATGTTTGCAAAATCTTTAACTCTTACCTATCTTTGCAAATATAATACGTACCCGAAATATCAAATATTTATTTTTCTTGTTTCTTAACGTAATTTATTCTTCAAACTTAAATCATAATTTACATATACATCTTCTTCCATGGTTTTCAAAATTTGATATATAATTAGTAAGTACACTTTGGTTTATTGTGAGAAAAGGAATTACATATATTAAGAGTGAATTGGTTTTGTATCCAATTCCATATATATTTTCACATTAGTTGATATTTCATCATAATTAAGTAATTACTGTTTAAGAAGTTAAATTAATTTTTAATCTATCTATTAATTAAATATCTCCACTTTCTTTCTCTAATCTTTAATTAAATCTCCTCACTCACTCTTATCTTCCACGATTTGGAACTCCAACCCTCATTTCTTAAGCTTAAGTAAAAGAATAAAACCAATGTATATAAGTTATCAAAATACATTATAAATAATTGATTTAATTTACCTCGTAATCAACATTCTTCCAATGGTATACACTATTTATGACATAACTCATAGTATTAGTATTATATTCTTTCGATTGTATAAACATTTGATCTACCTTATACATTATAGTATCATTTATTTATTTCTCTTTAAAGAATAAAATCAATATCTTTTCTCCTAAATAATGAAAAAAAATAAACTAAAAACATAGCTAAGTAATTTGGGACTTGTAATTTTATTTTACAAGAAAAAAAGTAAAGAAAAGACAAATGCTTGTAAATTAGTATTTAAGATGTGCATCAACATTTTTCTTATTTGACTTTGGAAATGTTAAAAACTCACTATTGGAAAAATATTTATATTTGGTACAAAAATCAATTACAGTAAATTTGTATTATTTAATGGTTTTTTTTTTTGTCGTAAAATGTAAATAATTTGTTTTTTTAAAGATAAAGTTTTTGAAAATATCTATAAATATATTTAAATATCTCAATATATCTGTGATAGACTACGAAAGTCTATCGCGATCATCATGATATAATTAAACATGGATAGTAGTCTATTTTGGTTTATTATAGTCAATCGTAAATAAACTATAATATTTTGTAAATATTTTGATTCATATATGTGAATAAAATAATATAATTAGAGTGTAAGCAAGTCACAGTTGAAAATCCCTTATAAGAAAATGTCACAATTAAAGTATCATTCATCAATTCAAACCTTACTTAGGGGTGAAGAAAAAATGAGAATGTAGGCTTTGATTTATATTCAAATTTTAGAAATCTTCAAGTCTCTAAATTTAAGTACCTTAAATTTTTGTGCTCATGAATTATTGTTTCTTACGGATTTTTATTTGAGTTGAAATTTATAATTTTACATTACTTATTTTTTGAGATCAAGTTATAACTTTTTATTTTTCTAATGTCAATATTTACCCCTATAAAGTTTGATGTAATTTTTGTGCTCATCGAATAAATAGTTGTATCAATTTGAAATTTTCGTTCGTGTAATGATAACACTTTACACTCTTCATTTCATGGTATTTGAATAAATATTGTGTGCAATTTGTAATTTACTGAATCATTAATTAAATCCTTAAACTTTTAAAATTGAATCAATTTAGACTTTCAATTAAGATTTTTTTTTTTAAATCATTCATGCATCAATTCTACTCGTTCATTTTATTTTTCATTTATCATGCTTTTGTAATCTTGTTAATTAACATCCTACTATAAACTAGTGGTAACTCACGTTGTAATTCATTGAAAATACACAATAGAGGAAAATCTTAAAATGCCTTAGTTTCATAGAAATTATTTAAATAACAAAACTTCTAAAAATATTAAAGAAGAGACTTATTAGACAAACATAGACTACTGTAGATCTAATAGTCTATTGCTTCGTCATTGTTTATAGATGGTGATATTTTACTATATTTTGTTTTATTTTTCTATATTTGAAAATAACTCTAATTTTTATCTATTTACAGTGGTTTATAAGATTAATTAAAACAGTTATATGTTTTTGCGCAATACCTTGTAAATTGAGTTTATAATATTTTAGTTCTTCGACCTTCTTAATAGTGTAGTTCTTTTATACTAAATTATATATATATATATAAAATCCTTCAACTTTATATTTTGTGTTTAAAATAATTTCAAATTTTCAACAGTTTTAAAAATACTACTGAATACAATCTTCGCTAGTAAATAAAAGAACCGTCAGCATTGATCTGATTAAGGTAGTAAACAAAAAAGTAAGATCATTTAAACCTATTTTTCAACGTTTATAGAATTTGGAAATTATATTTCAAAAAGTTAAAGATTCTCCATTGATAGGTTTTCCAGAGTGAAAAATATCTTAATTAAAAGTGAAAATGTTTTTATTTTATTTATAATTTGTTTAGAGAATATTATATATATATATACACACACATGGGATCGTGGTGTATAACACAAACAAAAAGAACAAAAGAAAAACGATGGAATAGAAACAACGAAACAAATTCCATGGTCTTGTTTGATTGGTGAAAGCCGAAGGAATCCTTTGTTTCTCATTTCCCCCATCAAATTCTTGGCTGCACTTAACCACACCCCATAAAAGAAAAACAAAAACAAAACTGAGCAACTTATTGGGTGGGAGCAGGTGCCGTCCCTCTCCGCCGCCGCCGCCACCGCCCCTCTCTTCCTTTTCCCCTCCTCCGATCATTCCCCCCCTTCCCTCAACTCCAATGGAAGCTCTTCTTCTCAACGCACCCACTTCACACCCAATTCCTCGTAAATCCTTCCTCCCATCCCCACCTTCCTTCTTCAATGGCACCTCCATTTCGATTGATGACAATCGAAACAGAGTTAGACTCACCAGGCCTCCATTCATCCAAGCCACGCTTTCGAAGCACGCCGTCGACATCCCTCCTAATTCTGTATCCAACACTTCGATTCCGACTCCTGGAGATGCATTGGCGCCCACCCCTTTGCCTCCTCGCAGAAGGGTGTCGGCGGATTCTCTGCAGTTCCCGCCTGGCTATCTTGGCGCTGTTCCGGACCGTTCCGGTTCTGATAATGGCGAGGATAGTGTTGACGCCATGGAGTATTTGACTAGAATATTGGGTTCGAAGGTTTATGATGTGGCTATTGAATCGCCGTTGCAGCTTGCGCCGACGTTGTCTGAACGTCTGGGGAATAATATCTGGCTTAAAAGAGAGGACTTGCAGCCTGTAAGTGAATTTTGAGTAGAGTTTTTTGTACTTTTTCATTTTTATTGATCTATTGGTTTGAAAGTTGGTATTTCTTTGGTCGCTTGTTCAAGGATTCTGTGTGAACTAGTTCCCATATTTTCATTTTGACCTTTTGTTTAACATGTTGTGTTAACTGTTGAGCATTCATCTGACTTCTTTTAAGAATATCAAGTTGCGGCTCGACTGTCTTTTGATTTCAACATCAGATGAAGACGGCGGCTTCTGTTGATGAGGATTGATGAACGATTTTGCATAGCAGTCATGGCTTTAACCCCTTTTTTTTTTATATTTTATTTGTAGGTGTTCTCATTCAAGCTCCGAGGAGCTTATAATATGATGGCCAAACTTCCCCAAGAACAGTTGGAAAAAGGAGTTATATGCTCTTCAGCTGGAAATCATGCTCAAGGGGTTGCATTAGCGGCTAAGCGATTAAGATGTAATGCTGTTATTGCTATGCCAGTTACTACACCTGAAATTAAGGTGCAATAATTTCTTCACTATAGGTTCTCCCTTTTTGTCCTGGTATTTCATGCAGATAACAATGTTGTTGGTTTGCTAATGAAAATGAGAACTTCTAACGTTGCAGTGGCAATCAGTTCAAAAATTGGGTGCAACTGTTGTTCTTGTTGGAGATTCATACGATGAGGCACAAGCATATGCTAAAAAGCGGAGTGTAGAGGAAGGCCGCACATTCATTCCACCTTTTGATCACCCTGATGTTATAGCAGGGCAGGGTACAGTTGGGATGGAAATTGTGCGTCAAATAAAAGGTCCAGTGCATGCGATTTTTGTACCGGTTGGGGGCGGTGGTCTAATAGCTGGTATTGCTGCTTATGTCAAAAGGGTTTCTCCTGAGGTCTGTTGGTCTTTGTTGGAGTGGATTTTTGTTTTAAGCTTTCTCATCCTAACACTATTTTTTTAGTTCAACAATAAGTGGGGGGGGGGGGGGGGGGGTGGGTGGGTATTCGAACAACCTTTTGATCAAGCTTATAATGTGTTTTAACCAGTTGAGCTATGCTCATTTTTTGTTATCTGTTTACTTTACCTGCTTCATTTGACCATAAGATTTTTATAATCTGGAATGGGATGAAGTGTCAGAATTATGGGAATTCTTGATACTACACTATTTCTTAATATATCTATTCTTCCCTCAAGGAACCAGACTTGAAATCTTATCTATTATAGAAATATTAATTGGTCTTATTTTTCACGTCTTTCATACAGGTAAAAATTATTGGGGTAGAGCCATCTGATGCAAATGCTATGGCATTATCATTATGTCATGGCCAAAGAGTCATATTGGACAAGGCTGGAGGTTTTGCTGATGGTGTAGCAGTTAAAGAAGTTGGTGAAGAGACTTTTCGCCTTTGCAAAGATCTCATGGATGGTGTAGTTCTTGTTAGTCGTGATGCTATATGTGCTTCGATAAAGGTTTGAGTTTCTTTTTTCCCTTTCATGCACATGCGGCATTGTCTTATAACATAAAAAGATTAACTTCTCATTTGTTGAATCCATATGATAAAAAGACCTTTACGCTTCCATAGAAAGGATCACAATGAAGATTCAATTGAATGAACGTCTGGCAAAAAATAGATGAAAAGGCTATTGCTAATTTTGATATTCTTAACACCTAATGTAGATATGTGCTCAAACTATAACTGGTCTTTTTCTTCTCCTTTAAATGGTATTTGTAAAAGTGATGTGATTTTTCTTGTGGAACTTGTCTCCAACATTCTTCAAGCAGTGGTTTGAGCAGAGGTTTTTTATGTTTGTTATTATATCACAGGATATGTTTGAGGAGAAGAGAAGCATCTTGGAACCTGCAGGTGCTCTTTCTCTTGCTGGAGCCGAGGCCTACTGCAAATATTATGGCTTGAAGGGAGAAAATGTTGTGGTAATAACCAGTGGTGCAAATATGAACTTTGACAAACTGAGTATAGTTACTGAACTTGCCAATGTTGGTCGTGAGAAAGAGGCTGTGCTCGCAACTATATTGCCGGAGACACCTGGAAGCTTTAAAAAATTTTGTGAACTGGTTTGTTTATTAGTATTTCTAAAATTTTCTTGTTAAACATCATTCTTGGTTGATTTTCATAGACTTTAGAATGAGTGCTATAAACGGGGACTTTGGCTTTTCAGGTTGGGCCTATGAACATTACAGAATTCAAGTACAGATATAGTTCTGAAAAAGAAGCTGTTGTTCTTTATAGGTAAGTGCTTATCAAGCTATTGCCAATCTGAATTAGAACTTTTTTCTAGTTTTTCAGTAGCTTTTTAGGTAAGCGCTTATCAAGCTATTGGCAAGGAAAATTTAGTAATAAAAATTGTGATTTAATGAGAATATTAAAACAAAAGCAAGGAAAACGGAAAGAGCAGTTTTGCTGTAGATATTTGAAGATTTTCAGATTGGTGTGTAATTTTTTTTTTTATGTTATGTTTTTATTTCATTTTGGTTTGTTTTGTTTTTGCTTTTTTGTTTTGTTTTTTTTTTTTCCTGTTTCAAGGCAGTACTTTGGTGTCATCGTAAATATTATTCGGTCTTTCAATCAGGGTCATTTACAATCGTTTGTGCCAGTCAAGTGGAAGGTCTAGCCTCTTTCATGTGTTTTTTGGTATTGATTTATACTGGCAAAATCAAGAACTTGTCTATTGATTTGGGGGTTATGGTTAGAGAGGAAGTAGAGTGTTTTTGGTGGGGCTTGAAGGATATTGAGAGGAGGTGTAGTCTCCTATGTGATATAATGCTTTCTCTAGGTGCTTGTCAACTAAGACTCTTTGTAATTATCATTTGAGCCTATTACATTTGGACTAGACCCCTTCTTTGTTGAGCTAGTTTGGGGCAGGGGCTCTCTCTCTTGTTGGGCTGTTTTTTTTATGTCCTATAGTGTTTCATTTCTTAATTCTTCTCAAGGAAAATGAAGTAATTTTTCAATGATGATATCTTGAATACTTTCAATTTTGTCATTGTTGCAGACTTTTTAATATTGTTTTAGTTGGTAACAGTGTTGTAGAAAGCCCTTCCAGGCCTATATACCACACCTTGAAAAAGCAATGCCCACAAAATAAGGCGAGCATCTTTCGTGAAGTGCTGGGCATTGAGACTTTTCATTATTTTTTAGAAATAATAATAATTAGGTGTGAGACCCGTACCTAGATAAGAAAAGTCAAAATTTTGACCAAGTGTTGAATAGGTTTTTTGAGAAGAAGCCTATGATAAGAAGATGGCGTTTAAGTTAGTTCGCGATGAAGTAAAGTGACGTGATAAGACATTTGACATTTAAGTTTAAGTATGGTCAGGTGTTTGATGTTGTTCGCAAAATGGAGCAAGGCGAGGAAAAGTCTAATTTTGATTTGACAGAGGTTTACGTGGAAGGTTAAGAGTTAAGCATGTTTATTAAGGTAAACACGAAGCTTACACGTATATCACTTAGAGCAGGAGCTGGGAAATTATTAAGTGATTAAGAATGACTAATCCAATTCAAGATTAGTATAAATAGAGGATGAAGTCAGATTAATAAGAAGTTTTGGCTGTTGGAAATCAGAAAAGAAGTTAAGAGTTGAAGTTGACATTAGGCGTTCTGCGAGAAGGAAAGACAAGTTGTTGTGAGTGATTTCTTCTAAAAAGGGTTTGTTTATGTTAAAAGGTTTTCCTTAACTTTCTTACTGATTGAAATGATGTTTTATATTTGCATGTTTTAAAAGGGATTTCGAAAGGAAAATGTTACGATGTTCAAAGTATGTTTTTATGAATGTAAATAAAATTACGTTCAAACCATTAGTCTTCTCCCTTTCGATGAGCTAACTGTAATGTGTACATAAGGAGTAAAGGCAGCCATGTAGAAAAGGACTGCATGGTGGAGAGAAGCTAACCAATGCATAAAAGATGTGTATTGTGCTTAGTGGCCTGAGCAACAAGGAGTGAATTAGGCTATTCCCGGGTGCTGTTGACGAAAAGGACATCATAGTAGTCTAAACGCGTGATGATAAGTCTTGGTGTAGGGAATGATTCATGTTTTTGGCGAAAGGATTGTTTGAGACTAATGTTTGTTTATGCGATATGATATGAAATGATATTTCAAAAAGGGTTTTTCTTAAAATTTTCTTAAGTTTTCACTCTCCAAGTGGTCAGTCGTTAAGGGCAAAGTAAGGAAAGGATGAGAAGTTGCTAGGCAACGAGGATACCAGACGTTTAGTTTAAGTTTTAGTATTATACCAGACGTTTAGTTTAAGTTTTAGTATTATTTTTTTGTATCATGTGAATTGTTGTAAAACACATGGTTAAAAGTTAATAAAACAAAATGGTTTGTCTTTTTCCATCGTGTAGAGTTGTTATTTATCGTGAAGTCACCAGGCAATTAAGCAAAGCTTAAAGGACCTAAGTGAACGTTCTAACATTTCACTTAGAGGCGCCGCCGCCGGGATTGCTTTAAGTTGCACCGCGTACAGTATGGCAAGTTCGGATGCGTGCAGGGCGGGACGTGACATTAGGGTTTTTCTTTTTTTATTAACTAAAAATTCAAATTGACCAACTCTAAGTAGCTTAAGTGGAAAATTTCTTGTGTTTAGGGATTTATTTTTTCTCCGTAGTTTCACTTCAACTATGTTTTCTAGTACTTTTAGATATAGTATGCCTCAAAAATAGCTTGTACCTTTCTTTGGTATGTGTGCTTTAAGCCCCAAAAGACGTGCTTTATTGCGCCTTGAGCTTTAAAAAGCACTGGTTGATAATAGTATATCAAGTTTTGCTTTTTTGGGTCTTATGGTGCAGATCCTTGACTGTTTTTAAGTTGGTTTCTTCCTTATCAAGATGGTTAGCTTTGTTTTATTTATCCTTCGTGTTGGATCAGTGTTGTGGGTTGGTTACCGCACACGCACAACATTTTTTTCTTAAAGAAGGAAGCATATTATAATATTTGTTTTCGTCGTCGTCCTTTGCAGTGTTGGTATCCATATGCCTTCCGAACTAGAGGAAATGAAGAATAGGATGGAATCGTCTCAGCTTCCAACTTATAATCTCACAAAGAATGATCTTGTAAAGGATCACTTGCGTTACTTGGTAATTTTTTTCATTTTGGCTGATGAATTTAGCAAATGCCTATGACTATTGCTTAACTTGTGGATAGTAAAGATGCTCCATCTCTGCCTGCTTATGGTAGCTCTCTGTTTATTCTTTTATACGTATGTGTGTGTTTGTATAATATATGTATTTTTGAGATAATATATGTACATATGTTTTTGTCTCTATTGTAAGGGGACATCAAACATGCATAATTGGTATGTTGATGCACTTCCAATTTGAATATTGAAAAGGTAAAATTCTTTTATCATAAGGAAACAACCATATCATACAATCTGCTGCCAATTTAAATGAATGGTTGAAAAGAGTACCAAGGTGGAATTGACCTAATTTAGGCCTGTTTGATAATCATTAGTGTTTGTTTTTTGGCTTTTGAACATTGTGCTAGTTTTCTCCGGTGCTCCTTACAATAGCTAAGGACTTAATTCTGAAGCCTTAGCTTATTTTATATTTTAAATTTTTAGTTTTCAAAACCAGGCTTTTGGAACTCACGGTGGAAGTAGTGTTTATAAAGTTAACCTAGAGTGAGATTGCCCGTTAGCCTCAGAGGAAAAAAGCTCTCTTATATCTTTATTTTGTTTTTTCAGCTGTTGTTTTAGAGATTTACTCGTTGACTGGCCTGAAATTCCAATTCCTGAACTTGTTTTACTCAAAGTCCTGTGTTTTAACAGTATTTGCATGTATTGGACATGGCGGAGTAAATTTGAAATTCAGATTTTCGCATATTATCACATTTGGATTAACTGGAAATATATCTTCCATATTTAGATTAACTGGAAATATATCTTCCATGTTCTTGTACCAAACAAATTATTACTCTTTGCAGATGGGAGGCAAATCAAATGTCGAAAACGAAGTTCTTTGTCGTTTTATTTTCCCAGAAAGGCCGGGTGCTCTAGAGAAGTTCTTAGATGCTTTGAGTCCTCGCTGGAACATTACTTTGTTTCATTATCAAAGCAAGGTTTAAAAACTGGGCTCTGACTTTTAAATTACTCTTTCATTAGGAAGACTGTTTTCAAGATCCTTCCATCCGCTAATATATTGAACATTTCTTCGTCAACAGGGTGAAACTGGTGCAAATATATTAGTTGGGCTTCAGATTGAAAAACCCGACATGGGCGAATTCCATGAACGTGCTCGAAGGGTCGGATATGATTACGTTGTGGTAACTGATGATGGTATCTTTCAGCTTCTGATGCATCATAGACCAACCCACAAGGCCATAGATCTCTTAAGTTGATCAAAATATCAACTTATTATCTTCTCCACGAAAGCGAGTAAAACAAGCTACTCCAAAATCTTGTACATTGTATTAGAGACATGGTGATGGCCCTACGTACTTCAAAAGGCTACCAAGTATCATCCTTTACCTTGAAATTTTGTAATGTGTTTGTTTAACTTAGTGTTATCTCTACTTACATAATTAGGGGTGGGGGATCTTTCAAATACTATCTCTCTTTGTGTTGATGTTGGAATAGCTCTGTTTTATTTGTCCCAATTTAAAATAATGGATGATGATGGAAATTAGTAGAGTTCACGTCATGCGTCTGTATCGGGGGAAATTGACCAGCTATCCTTGTATGAATGAAATGATTCAAGTAGTTCACTAAAGTAGATTTTAATGCTTCTTTTTCGTTCATGTAACATAATTATGGCTTTTTACTGCTTGAAAAGCAATTTTTTGGTTCATGTTTATTAGTAAATTGTAGTAATTTCTCCATGTATAATTGCAGCGAAAATGTCAGGAAGTTCAAAGTTGTATTAACACGTCTTCAGTGTTTGTCTTTTATTTAACAAATACCTATATTCTTTTAAAAGTTGTTGAACAGACAATTAAAAAATGTGGTGGTGACTAAGGCACCTTTCTACAAACATTTCAACAGTTTTTTTTAATTCTCTTTATAGTTCTACGTTCTCGAGTGGGATCTCGTCTTTTGAAGAGACGACCTCAATGAGATGGAGTTTGTCACAAATTAACAGAGAAGTAGACACATAACTACTGCTCCAACCTGCCAGCCTCGTCTCTTAAAGAGAATACATCGTGTAATACGTAGAATTGTTTACATGACAATGTTGCTTGAGATACGACAAAAGATCTTGGACACAACCTCCACTCGAAAATTTGAAACTATAATATTTAAATAAATAGTTTCAGAATTAAAATATTTTAATGCAAAGAAAAAAAAAACTCCATGTTTATATATATAATTTAGCTGAATTTATGTGATATTAGTATTGGGCTTTTCAACATTTTTCTTCACTTATCTGTGAGCTCCTGCAGCCCTCCATTACTCCCATTTACTCCATTTCACAGCTGCTTCCATAAAATGGTAAGAACACAGGAAACGTAGCAGAAGAAAAGTTTTTGCAGCAAATAGTACCTTTCAATTGATTTCAGCATTTATTTTGCTCCAACCAATCCTAAACAAAGAAAATATAATGCACTCACTTTAATCTTTATATCCCACAGTTCTGTCTAAAACAATAATAATAAACAAACGAACAAACAATTTTTATAAAAAATCTTAAAACAGAACTGAAAATCTAAGGATGTGCCAAACCATGCTTCTTCTTGGGGAAATGAACCATACCATGCAAAGAAAATAAGTTATGGCAATTTGACCAACGCTCTTAGAATCAAAATTTCCTCAATAAATTCTCTCCCAACTGCCCACTGCATCCTCATTCACTCTTCCTTCTTCTTTCTCTCTTGCCTAGACCAAAAGCTTTCACCTTTCTCCAACACAAAAACAAAATGCAGCTTCGAGTCATTGGCTTCTTGCTTCCCTTCATCCTTCTAGCTCTCATTTTTCCGGTGGCTATCACTGATCCTCTTGTCCCTGCACTCTGCATCTTCGGTGACTCGGTGGTCGACGTCGGAAATAACAACAATCTTCTAACAGTTGTCAAGGCTAACTTCCCTCCTTATGGAAGAGACTTTGTTACTCACACACCAACAGGAAGGTTTTGCAATGGCAAGCTTGCCACTGATTTTACTGGTATCTTTCCATTTTCTTCTTCTTCTTTATTTTTCTCTAGAGTCCCGTTTTCATCCTTTCAACCAGTTTGTTTCTGTTTTTCATTATATACACAGCTGAAAACCTTGGATTTTCTTCATATCCTCCTGCGTATTTGAGCCAGGATGCTACTGGAAACAAGCTTTTAACAGGAGCTAACTTTGCTTCTGCTGCTTCTGGCTTTTATGATGGCACCGCTCAGCTCTATGTAAATAATCTTCTATAACTCACCATGTTGTAGTTTATGGATCGTGTACTAATATTGAAGCTAACACTTGAAATAAGGTGTTTAGATCTAATATCAGATTGAGATCGTGAGTACGAACTCATCTGTGTTGGCTTTCGTTTTAAGTTTTTGAATTTAGTGATGATATAATACGTTCATGTTTGCATTGGTTCTGCAGCATGCAGTTTCACTAACTCAGCAGTTGAATTATTACAAGGAATATCAAAGCAAAGTTGTAAACATGGTGGGAACAGAGAAAGCCAACGCTATATTCTCTGGTGCAATTCATCTTCTTAGTGCAGGCAGCAGTGATTTCATTCAGAATTACTATGTTAATCCTCTTCTTTACAGAACGTACTCGCCACAGCAGTTCTCTGACATTCTCATTACATCTTTCTCTAACTTCATTCAGGTTTCCCAGTTTTTTTATTTCTGTTTCTTCTTATTTACAGATATATAATGCATCTTGAGGAACCTGAGAACAGATTCCAACATTTTCTCTTTCTCAAACCTCAAATTTATTTTCATATTTTTCGACTACTTTATGTTGGTTAAATTACTATATATCAAGAATTCTTTGAGCCTCATAAATTGAAACCATGATGTATAACCATTGAAACAAGTTTTTTGTCGAGGTTATACTACAACGTTAGACAAATGTTTTGAATAATCTAGGTGTATGCAAGCTGGTACAGGCAGCCATAAAATAACCAAAATTGATTATGTAATATTTCTGCATTGATTTCCTTGAAATCTACAACATATCAAGATCTTCACTTTCACAGAACTTATATGGAATGGGAGCAAGGAGGATAGGGGTGACAGGATTACCTCCATTGGGTTGCTTGCCAGCAGCTATAACCCTCTTTGGTTCTGGCAGCAATCAGTGCATCCAAAGGTTAAATCAAGATGCCATTGCATTCAACACTAAGCTGCAAAGCGCAACGAGTAGTTTGCAGAACAGATTCTCTGATCTCAAGCTTGTTGCCTTTGATATTTATCAACCTCTCTTGAATATGGTCTCAAAGCCTGCAGAAAATGGTAAAAATCCGCCTTAAACAGCTTCACATGGAACTCAAAATTAAAGGATATGCATATGAAAACATTCTCCAAGTTTTGCATACCCCTTTATGTTATTGCCTACTAATCTGTTTTGAGATCATTCTGCATTGTTGATGGAGATTTTAAGACAATATCCACAAATTTGTTTCCCAATTAGTTGTGTTTGCTTGTCTTTGCTCTTTGAGCCCACCTCTCAAGCCAGTTTTCAAAGATGAGTTTTACGCTCATTTAAAGATGATTTTCCCTCTCTTTCTCAAATTGTATTATTTCCATCACATCTTACAATTTTCATCAGAGATAAAAGTGCAGATGGAAAGATGAAAATGACTTTTTTTAGATGGAAACTGACATTTCTAGGTGGAACTTTGAATGTCACAGGGTTTTTCGAGTCGAGAAGGGCTTGTTGTGGAACAGGAACAGTAGAGACCTCCTTCCTTTGCAACAGTAGATCAGTTGGAACCTGCTCAAATGCCACCGGCTACGTTTTCTGGGACGGTTTCCATCCAACTGAAGCTGCAAATCAAGTACTGGCTGGGGATTTACTTACTCAAGGATTCAGCCTCATCTGATTTAGTGTTGCTACTATCAGATACTGGCAATTCTTCTATAACACATTTTATCAAACAACCTTGCGTTTGTTCCATGACCCTTATCATACAGTTCCTTTGTATGTTGAAATGCTTTGATAGTTAAACTCTAATCTTACATCGGATCTTATAGCACAAAAGATCAACTTTAGCTTGTCAGGTATGAGGCAAGTTTAAGTTTTTCGAACAATGGATGATGGTTTTGGACACGTAAAAAACTTTATCATTTATCAAACTCACTCTTCTAAAACATGAGCGATTACTTTCTCAACGTCTGTTTTCTTCGTAACCTCTCAAACCGACTTAACAAAAGCTATTGCAACATCAAATGTAAGTTAAAGGTCACATTTTATGTCTACTTTATTTTTTTATTGATGTTTATGCTGCAAACTAATGGTGATATCATTTATAATTTTGTCACACATTTTAATAAAAACAGAACCTGTGTTGTTGGGGATTATTTGTTAATAGCGCATTATGTTGTACGTGGAGGATCGGAAGATTTCATTACTTGATGTTTCTTATCATGTCTAGTGATATTCCTACGGTTGAGTTTGTTGTATTTGTTATTTACTTTAAAATAAAACAAAACTTGGAGTGGCTATTTAAATACAATTCAATTGTAATAGATACACTCTTTCCATTACATTTAGAATAATTTATTTTATTTTTGAAAAATAATGGTTTAAATCTCGTAGCCTACATTTGTTGTAGAAGAATAGTCATGTATAACACAAAAATGAAATTGCTTACAAAGTATAGTAAAAATCTCAAATAGACTATGAGTTTGATGAATTTTGCTATATTTTGTAAACAATTCCAATATTTTGCTATTTTTAAAAATACTCTTATATTGTACTCCAATATATCAACAATCTTTTATTCTCTCCTTTCTTTACCTTTTTTCATCTAATTGCCTGCGAACTTGTTTGAACATTGTGGATACTAAAAAACAAACAAACAAAAAAATTTCTTAAATTATCTTCCTTATACCTGAAAATAGCAGTAGAATGAATAGTTATCCTTGATTCAAAGAAAAAAAAGTCATAGTTTTTATTTAATTATAGAGTATCAACGATTATATTTTACTTTTAGATTTTGAATTTAGTTTTTATCCCATCAATATATGTCGAAACATAGTTTTGAGTTTAGTTTTCGCCTCTATTGGTCTTTAAAATTAGTTTTACATTAAATAATTTAAAATAATTATGATGAAAAATTTTTAGTAATTGAAAATTAATAGAAAAATAACAACAAATTAGTAGAAGTAAACATTAAAGAAAAAAAAATCAGTTTTTTATCCTTGCATATTATTTGTAGAGTTTTTTTCTTTTTGGATTACATGGCACCCGCAGCAGTTGGGGAAGGAAAAGAAAGGCAAGAAAGAAGAGTTGAAGACTGAGCAAAGAAAATATCAGTTATGGGTATGCTTAAAGTTGGCGCCTTTGGATGAAACCCATATGAATGGCAGCCATTGTTTCACTCTCTACATACCCCATTTCTGCACCTTCTCTTCTTCCTCCCACCATCTTCTCCCGCTTTCCTTCTATGCCCGCCAATCCTTCTCCTCCAACACCACCACCACATCTATCCAAAACTTCTTTGTCTCTCTGTAACCCAAACCCCTGTCTCCGCCCATTCAATTCCACCTCTCCCACCCAATTCCCCACCTGCCCTCAACACCTTGTCTCTGTTTCAGAACCCCTTTTCGCTTCACGCCCTCTAAACACCTCTCTTTCTACCGTTGCTTCCCCCTTCGACTTGCTTCGCCTATCCACTCGCTACGGTGACCCTGACCTCGCCAGAGCTGTTCATGCTCAGTTTCTCAAGCTCGAGGAAGATATCTTTCTGGGTAATGCTCTAATTTCGGCTTATCTCAAATTGGGACTTGTTCGAGATGCTGATAAAGTCTTTTCTGGCCTTTCTTGTCCTAATGTGGTGTCTTACACTGCGTTGATTTCTGGGTTTTCCAAGTCGAATTGGGAAGATGAGGCTGTTGAGCTTTTCTTTGCGATGTTGGACTCAGGTATTGAGCCGAATGAATATACTTTTGTAGCAATTTTGACTGCTTGTATTCGAAATATGGATTATCAGTTAGGTTTGCAAGTTCATGGTATTGTCGTCAAATTGGGATTCTTGAGTTGTGTTTTCATTTGTAATGCACTTATGGGGTTGTATTGTAAGTGTGGGTTTTTGGGACTTGTACTTAGATTGTTCGAGGAAATGCTTGAGAGAGACATTACTTCATGGAATACTGTTATCTCGAGTTTGGTGAAGGAGTTCAAGTATGATGAAGCGTTCGATTACTTTCGTGGTATGCAGCTATGTAAGGGTCTCAGAGTGGATCATTTCTCTCTTTCTACTCTATTGACTGCTTGTGCTGGTAGTGTTAAACCAATGAAAGGCCAACAACTTCATGCTCTTGCTTTGAAGGTCGGGCTGGAGTCTCATTTGAGCGTGAGCAATTCCCTTATTGGTTTCTATACTAAATGTGGGAGTGCAAATGATGTAAAGGATCTGTTTGAGACAATGCCAATAAGAGATGTTATTACTTGGACAGGAATGATAACGTCATACATGGAATTTGGAATGTTGGATTTGGCAGTCGAAGTTTTTGATAAGATGCCGAAGAGGAATTGCATCTCTTATAATGCTGTTTTGGCAGGACTTTCAAGGAATGGCGACGGGTCTAGAGCTCTGGAACTTTTCATTGAAATGTTAGAGGAGGGTATAGAAATATCAGATTGCACATTGACTAGCATCATCACTGCATGCGGGTTGCTCAAAAGTTTTAAAGTTAGCCAACAGATTCAAGGCTTCGTCGTGAAATTCGGTATTTTGTCAAATTCTTGTATTGAAACAGCATTGGTTGACATGTATACAAGGTGTGGAAGGATGGAGGATGCTGAAAAGATGTTTCATCAGCGTTCATTAGAGAATGACTACACTGCAATGCTAACATCAATGATTTGTGGGTATACTCGAAATGGGAAACTTAATGAAGCGATTTCTCTCTTCCACTCTGGTCAATCTGAAGGAGCCATTGTTATGGATGAAGTTGTGTCGACATCAATACTCTCTCTTTGTGGGAATATAGGCTTTCATGAGATGGGGAAGCAAATGCATTGCCATGCACTTAAATCAGGTCTCATAACTGATACAGGGGTAGGAAATGCAACAGTCAGCATGTACTCAAAGTGCTGGAATATGGATGATGCCGTCCATGTGTTCAATACAATGAACATGCAAGACATTGTTTCTTGGAATGGTTTAGTTGCTGGCCACGTGCTTCATTGGCAGGGTGATAAAGCCTTGGGAATTTGGAAGAAGATGGAAAAGGCAGGAATAAAACCTGACAATATTACGTTTGCTTTGATTATTTCAGCATACAAACACACTGAATTGAATTTAGTTGATAGTTGTCGCAGTTTATTTGTCTCTATGGAAACTGAACACAATATCAAACCCACTTTAGAGCATTATGCCTCCTTCATCAGTGTTTTGGGTCGTTGGGGTCTTCTTGAAGAAGCTGAACAAACAATCAGGAACATGCCTTTTGAACCGGATGTTTATGTCTGGCGTGCTTTGCTTAATAGTTGTAAAATCAACAAAAATGAAAGGCTGGAAAAACTTGCTGTCAGAAACATACTGGCAGTGGAGCCGAAAGATCCGTTTTCTTACATACTTAAGTCCAATCTATACTCTGCATCAGGGAGATGGCACTATTCGGAAAAGGTGAGAGAGGATATGCGAGAGAAAGGGTTCCGGAAGCACCCAAGTCAGAGCTGGATCATTCATGAGAACAAAATTCATTCATTTTATGCCAGAGACAGGTCTCATCCTCAAGTAAAAGACATTTACAGTGGATTAGAGATACTAATCTTAGAATGTTTAAAAATTGGTTATGTTCCGGACACAAGTTTTGTTCTTCAAGAAGTAGAGGAACGCCAAAAGAAGGAATTTTTGTTCTATCACAGTGGAAAATTAGCTGCAACTTTTGGGATTCTAATGACCAAACCGGGAAAGCCTATTCAAATTGTGAAGAATGTCCGTTTGTGTGGAGATTGCCATACCTTCTTGAAATATGTTTCTATTGTCACCAGAAGGAAAATACTTCTTAGGGACACTTCGGGTTTTCATTGCTTTATAGATGGCCAATGCTCATGTACAGATTACTGGTAACTATTTTTCAATCACCATAAATCTCATATATTTATGCTTAGAATCTCTTGAAGTTATTATTATATTTGGGAAACTGCATCTTTGCATTTGAAGAGAATTAGGATAGCTCTCTAGTGAATCTCTTGGTTTTATAGTATTTATAGATTGTTTGGATTGACTGAGTGCATTATTGTTGTATGCTGCTGAACCAAATAAACTGTTGCGGAGGGGGGGGGAGGGGTTTGAGGAGAGACAAAAAGTTAGGTAACTGATGAAAATAATGAATTACTTATAATCTTATATTAACATAAAATAAAATTAGAGCGGGGGTGGACAAAACACCTATAATTACAGGAAACCAAACCTAGAAATCTAAAAAATAACAGGCAATTTTGTATTCTGAAAACCTTTAGAAAAAACGAAAGGGAAATTTATATTAAGCGTAAAAACTTAAGAAACAAGAATATCCTAACAAGTAACTTGAACTGCAAGCCGATTATGTTTCTTGCAACCAGTGTTTCCAAGATTACTTTTTGTAACTTCAATGGAACATTTCCTTTTTCCAAGACATGCCTACAATCCAAAAGAAAACAAACCATAAAAAACTCACAAAATTAAATACAATACCATATTGTGGAACAACCTAACGAGCGCCATAACCATTTAACAGAAAGAAGTTTTACCTTTTCAATGACTGAGAGGGCAGTGGAAGAATCACAGGTACCCTTCTGGAAATTGTCACAATTGCCATGAGGATTCCCAAAGCTCACAAAATTGATGTTTTTGATGGTTCGATCATGGCATGATAGCTCCAATGTGCTTCCTGCATAAGGCTTTGCACACACTTTTTTCACTCTTGTTATCTGGATATCTATATTCAATGGCACCCCACCAAACTCCTCGAATAAAATCAGTGTGTTTTCTTTGCCTTTATTCAGGTACGATCTTGGAATGTGGTACCTATGTAATTTTCAAACAATCATTACTTTCTTTTCACTTGAAACAATCATATTATACAATTTACGTTCTATGCCCAAAAACTCGAAAACATACCATCTTTGAGTGGGTTTTCCACAGTTAGTGACACACTTGTTATCATAGTATGCTCCACGGAAGTCACAATGTGAAGAGCAATCATTTTCATTTGCATGATAACTTGGCCAGTACCTTCCAATGCTTTTTCCATTTACCCAAGCATGCCCCTTTCCCATGCCCAGTAAATCCACCACCACTCCTTCTCGTTTTTTAGGAGTTTGGAAAGTGGTCTGTACCAAACAGATTTTAGAGTTAATTTGGGTAGATTGTTACAGAATATAGGTTTTCAAAAGTAAGGGGAAAAAGAAGAAGAAAATTTAATACCTTCTACCAAGTGAAATTCTGGTTTGACGGGAGATTGTCAGAGAGCCAGGGCTTTCTAAATCGATGATTAGGATCGAAAAACTCATACTTTTCACCATCCAAACCAATTTTGTAGGCCCATTCATTATTCGACAAATCCCTTATTGTTTCTCCATCAGCAACTAATTCAACTGGTCCATGAACTCCCGCCTCAACATCTTCAAAGTGTGCTCCATAATGCTTCATTTCCCAATTAAAATTTCATGTTTGTAAATTTAAATTAAGGGTTTTCATCTTTATCGAAGGGTTTTTAATGTGCTTGTACTTACAGGTAATCCAACTGTGGCACTTAATAGAACAATCTGGTTGAATCCATGCCTTAGATTCCTAACTTCCTTCTCAAATATGAAGTTATATTTGCTTTTTAAAGCATATTGTGACCTTGATATTTGGATTTGAAGCTTATCGATATATGATGTAAGATCTTTTTAGACATAAAAATGTTTTGAGAAAGGTGAGAACTTACCAATATGCCTTTTGTTGACGAAGGCATGAAGTATATGGCCACGAGTGTTAACGCGCAATTTTACCCTCTTGCCAAAAAGTGGATCGGATCCCTCAAGATGGAAACTGAAATAGAGGGTAAATACAATTATTATGATTAGGTTTATGATTCTGACTATAATTAGGAGATAATTAAAAAGGGGAACTTAGAACTTACCCAGTGAGGTACCACAAGTAATCACTGGCATCATTTGTGACAACCTTTTGATCAAGAAGCCTATTGGCAGTGATAACACTTCCATCAACTCGATCCTCATATGTCATGTGTTCTATTTTCTCGCTTCTCCATTGCCATTTGAATCCTTTGTTTGTTCTTTGGCTCGAAACCTTCTCTCTTATCGTTGTTTGAGTGTTTACCTGATAGATATTCATAGATTCATCAAACAAACAGGATTGAATTGCGAAAAAGGAAATTATTGTAATGGAAGAAATGAGAGAATTCATTACCTCTGCAGTATTGTAAACTTCAGATTTGCAATCAGGAAGTATACCGACTGACCAACCAGGAATATTATAGGTTCTATCTCCAAAAGTTACATTCCTGTCACCATTTTCTGCATTTCCAATGAAGCAACTTGATTTTCCCTTGTAGGTGTAAGTTGTTGCCCGTTACAAATATTTAGGTCACTGTCAGTAATTGTACCAAATCTTTTAATCTTAAAGAGAGAGAGAGAGAGATTCTCACTGTTGTCGAATGGCCATAATCAGTGTGTTTAACATCACCATAGGTCAAAACTTTCTCCATTGACATCAAAAGTTCATTAAGTTGCTTCAAATGTTCCCATTTTGGTTGGTTTATATTCCCTAACAAACAAATCTAGATCAGACTCCCATTTTCATTAAATGGGTCTCATTTCAAAATCAAAATCATTAACAAAATAAGAGCAAAATCTACCATATTCGTCAAGTGGTGCATTATAATCATAAAAAGTCTTGATGTAAGGACCTCCTGAAGTTCTACCAAAGTTTGTCCCACCATGATACTACAAAAGAAAAAATGGATCAAAATTATTAATATATTTTTCTTAAAAAAAAACACGTGATTTTAGGGTGAAAATTACCATATAGTAATTTTGCAAGGAACCACCATATTGGAAGAAACGAGCAACAGAAAATGCTACATCCTCAGCTGTTCTCATTGGGTCCCCAGTTCTTGAACCTAATTTTTTTTCAATTGATAAAAAATTAAATTTATCTTATTTAATGAAAATTAAATAAAATACAAGAATTAGCATAGGTAAAAGGACAAACCAGCCAGTCCACATCTTAGGACTACTTTTATTGTTGGGTTTGAATTGGTCGCAGTAAAGCCCATTGCATGTATTAATCTGTCAATTACAAAATGAAATGTAAATAAACTTTTAACAACAAACAAATAAATAAATGAGAAAGGAGCATTATGGCAAATGGAATACCATGGGTTGAGGAGCATCTTTTTGTTGACATATAACCCAAGGAACATCAAGGTCGTAAGATTGTGCTAACTCAGCACACCACTTCACATACTCATTCCCCTCTTCTCCATACGATGATTTTACATTTCCATACTCATTTTCAATCTAAAATAAACATATCAGTAATTCTCCATTTTCTTTAATAATAATAATTAAATTAAAATTTTGAGACTTAAAATAATAATAATACTAATAACCTGGGCAAGGATGATGGGTCCTCCTTGTGATGCAAATAACTTATTATTCTCCATTTTGTTGACTATTAATGAGGTGAATTTTTCCATCTCATCCTAAATCACAATTAATTTTACTATCATTACTCAAATTTATTATTAATTAGTAAGCAAACTAATAATACAAATATATATATATATATATATATATATATATATACCATGTAAACTTGATTACTTGATTATTTGTTCTTAACTGGATGCCAGGAAGGTTATGCAACCAAACAGGAAATCCACTGCAAAGAAATTAAAATATAAATAGATAGAAATGAAAATTAATAAAAGAAAAAAGAGAAATTAAATTTACCCATAATTCCACTCTGCACAAACATAAGGTCCAATTCTAAGAATAGCATAAAGCCCTTGTTCTTGTATTGTTTTAATAAACTTTACCAAATCATTATTTCCCGAAAAATCATACTGACAATATATATATATATATATATTAAATATTTTAGGAACAAACAAATAAATATTTTGATTTAGAAAGAAAAAGAAAAATTACTTGGCCACGTTCAGGTTCATGGGCATTCCAAAATACGTAAGTGTCAATTGCATTAACCCCTCCTTTTGCTTTCTTCATCAACAATGGCCACATCTATATTAATTATAAACAAAATTCATACAGTTAATTAAATAACTAAATGATGTAAATGAATAGGAATTAAATTAATATCGAATGAGAAAAAAAAAAAAAAAAGTTTACTTCAGGAGTGCTATGAGGATAATGAATGGAACCAGAAATTATAATTTTTCTGTCTCCATTTATTTTTAGAGCTCTTCCATCATAAGAAAATGAAGTTTTCTTTGCAGAAGAAAGTATGGGTAGAGCTAATATCAAAATGACAAAGTTTAAGAATACAAAATTCCCACTCCAACCCATTTTTGAGTTTCTGCTAATGGGGAACTCTCTCGATTTATAATGCAAATTTATGAATTTTAGATGTTCATATAATTTTGATTTTGTAATTCTGATTTCGTTTCTGAGATTTTTTTTTTTTTTTTTTTGTCGTTTTTATAATGAAAATGAATCATAAATTATTAGGATCATAACCATTTTCAAATAAATAAATAAAAACAATATGATAATCTTTAAATAATCTTTTTAAATAATGTCATCTCTCCTTCGGATTTTAGGAAACACCAAATTGATAATCTTTTTTCATTAACCCTCCAAACTTTTTAATTGAATGTGAATAGCTCATAATTCTTTTATATACTTCTAGTGATCATGATAACCATATATTAAGATCATAATTTTTTACGATTTTCATGTGTCGTTTTAAGATGACGACTAGATCAACTCAAAAGTGAGTTAAAGTTCATTTTTTTCACAAGGATATTTATGATTAATTATAAAGACACTCTCAATGCATTTGAAAAAAAAAAAATCTAATGCAGATTCAAGATTTTATAAATAAAAAGTTATTGGATACAATAAAAATGGGTTATAAATTATTGGGATTTATATCCATTTTCAAATGAATAATTACTAATGCTTCGTTTTTTTCCCCTTAATTTTAGTTGGGAAGTCTGCTTTTCAATTTAATTTTTTTTGCTTTTCAATTTAATTTTTTTAGTTGTCTTCATTATTAAATATATTAATTGGAATACTTACCTTAATTTCATATTATTGTTATATTTAATTAGGTAAATTATTTAAATTATTTGAACAGTATCAGATTAAATAAATAATAAAAACAACCATAATCTTTAAATATTAACATTTATGCCCTCTGATTTTAGAAAACACTGAATTGGTCATCTATTTTAATGCAAAAAAGAACGAGAAGAATTTTGTTTATGCACTACTGGATCCACATGAGGGTTAGGAGCACATGTCTTCTTCCACTTATCGGTTTTTCTATTTTAAATATATCTTTTTAGTACCATTTAATTATATATATAGAGATGAATTCAACTATATGAATGAGGTTTAAACTATGAATGAGATTTTAAGGCGCTTCTATCATTTTGATCTGACTTGGAATCTCATCTTATCCATTTTTAAAACTCGTTTTACTTTAAAAAATCAAAATTTTGAATTCTGATATATTAGGTATGTTCCATTGTCTATTTTTTCTATGAAATGAAACGAAGTTCCTTTAAAAATATATATATAAATTTAGGAAAACTAAAAGAAATTTAGTTTTAAAGAAAATCATATTTTTAAGTGTAAATCATAAAATGATAGGGTAATTATAATAGGTAGCAATTTTTAGAATAATTATCAAGTATGTAGCAATATTTTTAAAAAATTGCAAATATAGCAAAATCTATTGGTGATAGAGTTCTATAATTGATAGACTCTTAAGTTTTATAGTGATAGACCAACATTTGTTACATGGTCTATTAGTAATAGACTCCTATCATTAATAGATTTTGACTGATTTTACTATGTTTGCAATTTTTTTAAAATGTTGCTATATATCTTATTATTTTGAATGTAATTGTTATATTTGCAACTATCCGTAAATACTTTTTTTTAGAGTAAATACGTATATTTTAAAGAAAAATACTATTAGAGACTACTAAGTTAAGAAAAAAACAAAATTATTTTACCAATTTTTGTTGCTTAAAACTAAAAATTTTAATACTTTTTTTAAATGTATAATAGATATATAAACTTGTAATTTAGTATTTAAAAATCTAAAAATTTATTATATTTTTTAATTAAACGTACGTTTTTTATTTTGAATAGCTAGTAGTCATATATTATTTTTCTTTCAAACCATGTTTGTCAATTTTCATTCGTCGCTTAATTTTACTTATTTTGATGATATCATGTGATTCTCATCAATATCATATCGATGTATTTAAAATTATATTTACATGAGTTTGTGTCTCTCTTTTCTTCTATGCAACATAATTAAACTTGGGTCGATATGTTATCCTTGCCTTAATTTAAAATTTAAAATGATTAGTTATATTCTTCAAATTCAAAATTTTATATTTTCTTTCATTTTAACACAATGGGTTAGACAAAATTAGGTCAGGATTTGGAGTGTTAGAGTGCGTTTGGATGGACCGTGGAAAAAAAATTGTTTTTCAAAAATACACTTTCTTTTAAGCACTTTTTTAAAACTGAATTTGAAATCCAAACGCTCCATTAGATCTTTTATAAGCGTTCATATACATAACTTTGTTTAAAAACTTATTTTCTCAAAATTTGGTTTTGAGTTTTCTTTTTAAATAGATTATTTTCCGATCTCATTTTTTAAAAATATATTTTGAAAAGTTATCAAAAACACCTCAAATATTTTGAAATTGATTTTTTTTTCAAACTTAAACACTTTAAAATGTAATCCAACAAATAAGTAAATTTTCTTTTATCAACTACTTAAGTTTTTGTGTAAATCGATCATTAATATATCATCCGATAGTCCAAAAAAATTTATTGAAAATTTTTGGCCATAGGTAATCATGGGTAAAAACAATCACAATTTTCAACTTATAATAATAGGAACCCAAACCAAACACTTTAGGCATAACAAACCACTTCACCAACTTAAGTAACGAGATTTGTCAATCATCCATTCTAATTTAGAAAATTAAAATTGTAGTTTCATTTTAAGTTGCTAAATTAAATTTCTTAAAAAGTTATGGAAAGATATTTTTAAACTAACTTATGAGATATTTAATTTACCTAATCTAATTAAAATGTGTTTCGAAATTGACACTAAATTAATCGTTTACTTACTATAAATTAAAGAATATTGATATTTTGTGTTCAATTCTGAAATGCTACAAACCATATTAAACATTCCATTTTTCGAACAATTCTCTCATATGAATATTATTATCTAATATTTTTCTTAAGATAATGAAAAGCAGATTCAAACTACAAATTTTTTAATGGTTTGACAGATTGTATATCCATTAAATTTTACTCCTCTCTTTGGCTACCTGACTTAAAGTTTGGACTAAATTATTGATAGTTTTGTATCGTAAGATTTATCATATTGATTATATATATTTAAGGCATGTATAAATATGAAATTCATGTGTGGTATCATATTTGTATATATATTGATCTTATCTTAACTATATGCATCTTTGCACTTATAGCGGCGGTGGAGATAGACATGCACGGCAACCACCAATCTCCGGTGCGGCGGTGCCGGTGCGTTTAATGCTCCTAATTATGACCAGAATTTATCAACTAATTAGCACCAAAAATCTAATTAAGTCTTCCATATAATAAATACCAATTAAAATAGATACATACACGTACTAATTTAATTTCTTCCTACTTCCAATGACTTTATTCAAATTCCCACTCAGAAACTTCTTACTAAACAACTCCCAATATTTAACCAAATTTTAAAACCTTAAGTTTTTGCTTTTTCATATCGTTCAAATTGCCCAAAGAAACATGAATCTCAATTCTTAAAACCTTAAAACACAATTGCATTTAATATTTTTATTGAACTACGTACATGAAAGTTAGTTTTCAATGGATTAAAATTAAAGGAAAAAAGGGCATTGGGAGTTTAAATGAGAGGTGGCAATTGGCATGCACGAGAGAGAGAGAGAGAGAGAGAGAAAGTTTCCCCCTCCTTAATTTCTTTCTCAAACCTTTATTACTATTATTAAATTTCTCTTTAAATGAGAGGTGGCAATTTTTTTGGTTTAATTCAATGTGTGTTAGAGTTACATTTTATATATATACTTCAAATTAAAATTTATAGGTTTAGTTACAGTTTCTTTAGAGATAATTTTAATTACAGTTTCCATTCTTGTATTTTTAGTTTTAGTTTAGTTTTTATATTTGTCTTTATGATTTCAAGAGTTTCAATTCATATAGTTTAGATTGACTCAATTTTAATGTAAGTTATACATGCATGAAAATAAAAGAAAAAAAAAATTACTCTAACCCCATTTATGGTTTATTATGTGATCAATATTTAGGGTTCTTGGACTTTTCATTGATATATGGAATTAAAGCAAGCATATCGTAGAAGATAAAAACTTATAAATCATATTAAAAAGTAAGTTATAAGTTTGACCAATATTATTATTTGAATTTGTTACTATAATTTTACCAAAAAAGAATCAATTTAGTCTTATCTCTTGAGATTAAATTAAATTTGACATTTATTATTTCCAAACTTTCAATACCAAAGGTGGCATGAACTAGAAAGAGAGCGAAGATTGATAATTACTCTACACTACTTTTTGGTTTAACATGTCTCTCGTCTCTCTTATTTTCAAAAATGGAAAAGAAAAAAGAAAAAAAAAAAAGAACATGTCCCTCTCTTACAAACCCATTTTTTTTGTTTAATTTTCATAGTATTCAACTTCTTTTATTAGTCAAAGTATATTCTTTTGGTATAATATTTTTTAATATTTTATCTAAAAAAATTTAATTTAAACATTTCTTGAAGTTGGGAGTTAAGTATATATCACAAACACAATTATCTAAAGAAAACTACCATAAAATTATAAAACCTACTAGGTGGCATATATTTTTTTCATTTATTTTAATAGAATGACAGAAAAGATCAATTTAAAATCCTAAACTAACTAATATATTATTAGTTTCAACAGTGTATCAATTTAAACTAAAAAGTTATATCAATTTAACTTATTCATTATATTTTATTTAAATACACTTATGAAAATTAATGATCAGTTATAAAGTTTAGAATTTAAATTAACATTCTAGAGTATAAATTGATACAAACAAAACATTAAATTATGGGTTGGGTGATATAAGTTTGGTATTTACCCTAAAATGACATATTAGATATGGTATAGGAAGGAAAGGAATTAAGTAGAGAAACATTGAACATGATGAACTAAGAAATTAAATATGTGAACAAGGGGTATAATGGGAATAAGGAAAAGTTGCATGAAGGGAAGTATGAATTAAAGTAAAAAGGAAATAACAGATTGACACTTGGCAGTAACATTGTTACTATTTATGGCCACATCCTCTGTTCTTCCATCACCTTTCTCCTTCTTCTCTCTCTGTTCTCACTTCTTTTGTACTAACCCCTCCAATGAAGTAAAAGAAATTTCCAGTTCTTGAAACTTGCAAGAGAGTCATGAAGTTCCCGGTTTTTGTAATTCCCCTCATCGCCATTTCTTGTTTTCTTGCTCTTTTCGCTCCTCAGTTCAACACCGATTGGACCATTTTCTTTCATAAATCTGCTCCAATCCACCCCTCTCTTTCTTATTCCTTCAAAAGAGAGGAATTTCATTCTAATACCTCCGTTTCGGTAGCGGCGGACGAGGCTGCGGCGGCGGCGAATGTCTCTGTTCTTTCTTTTTCTTCCCCACCGCCACCAGTGAACGACGAAAAGCAAAGTCTTCAACTACACCCAGTAAGATTCTTTTTGTATTTATCATTTTGCATGTAGAATTTTTCAAACACGAGGATTGGAATCTTTAAGACGAATCAAGATTGATTCCTGTTTTTTGTGTTTTGAGAGTTGGTGTTAATGTAGCTAATATGGATATGTGATGATAATGATACGAACAGAACAGGACGAGAGTCAACGAAGATTTGGGAGAAACCGCGACCGCCATTAATGGAGTGATCAGAAACGTTTCTAATGATAGTAGTTATGAATCAGCGGTGAAAGTGAGAGCAAGAAGACAGAGAGAATATACAAAATTGGAGAGAATTGAAGCAGGGTTAAGAAGAGCAAGAGCCGCCATTAGAGAAGCTAAGTTCCTTAATCAAACACAAGATCCTGACTTCGTGCCTTCTGGTCCAATGTATTGGAATTCCAAAGCATTTCACAGGTTAAATTTCAATCTTTTGTTTCTTAATTTTGTTCACAAGTTATCAACTTTTGAATTTGTTTTTCTTTCTAACAATACTGTATTTAATGAGGATTAAAAATGGTTGACCAAAATTTGATAATGATGCAATTTATTTTGTTTTATTATAACATAAGATTACAAGTGTTAAGGGTGAAATATATCCTAGCTTTTTTTGGGTTCTTCATTTAATTTTGAATTCTATTTTGTCTTTCATGTATTTTGCATTTTCGAACGATTAACCTTATCAATGTGTAGGTTTAACCATGATTTGTATTTATCATAAGTCAGATTTTTACAATATTTGTGTATTATCATGTATATATCAAATTGGGAAAAATTCAATTTTCTGTCTAGCTGTGTTACATTATAGTTGCCTAACGATTTTAATTAGCTTGATACTGATCGAAACAATCAGCCTTCCTTCCAAGAGGTGGAAGGTTTGAATCCCCCAACCTTGAATGACAAATCCAAAAATTTTGTTTAAACATAGGCCTCGAGATAGATTTTAGACAGATATACCACTGAGGCAGCTAGGAGTTTTGATATTGTGGCCGATACATACATACATATCCAAATCCGTTGACCAAACATGAAATTGACATAAATGTTGCAATTAAAACCTTATACCTTAGGGGGTGACTAAGGGAATGAACCGGCCTCCTTAAGAAGTCATATAATTACTGTATAATTAATGTTTTTTACCTCCACACTTCTCAATTTAATATTTAACCTCCTTGGTATATTTTGCAATTAGTACTATGTTATTGGTTTTTCGAATTGTTAAAATATGGCTTGGCCAAAGTTTTTGTGGCATGATATGTAAGTATTATTTTCTCTGTTGAACTCTGAATGCAAGTTAATTTTTCTGAGAAAGTTGTGCACTGAAAAATATGTACTCTTGACCAAAAGAGGTAAGAGGTTTGAATCTTGGCATACTCGAGACCAAGTATTCGGTGTTTCTAGCGTTAACTTGAAATTTTAAGGTTAGAAAATTAATACACTAATATAGAAATGGCGACGTTAGAAGTGTTCAAAAGACAAGAGGGTATTCCCATTCATTTTCTTACCATTTCCTGTAATGGCAATTATGGCAGGAGTTACCTTGAGATGGAGAAGGAGATGAAGATCTTTGTGTACGAAGAAGGAGAGCCTCCCCTGTTTCACAATGGCCCTTGCAAGAGCATTTACTCAACTGAAGGTAACTTCATCCACGCCATCGAAATGGACTCCCAATTTCGAACCAAAGATCCCAACAAGGCCCATGTCTTCTTCCTTCCTCTAAGTGTTGCCATGCTCGTTCGGTTCGTCTATGTTCACGACTCACATGACTTCACTCCAATACGACACACCGTCATTGATTACATCAATGTCATTGGAACCAAATACCCGTTTTGGAATCGCTCACTCGGTGCTGATCATTTTATGCTCTCCTGCCATGATTGGGTAAGTAATTCACATTGTTCAAGATTTAACTATTATATTCCCATCACTTAGATTCCTTTTCATATTGTTAATCTGACCTCGACAGGGTCCTGAAGCATCGAAGTCGGTTCCCAATCTATACAAAAACTCGATTCGAGTACTGTGTAATGCAAACACCTCCGAGGGCTTCAACCCATCAAAGGACGTATCATTCCCAGAAATCAATCTACAAACAGGTTACCTGACTGGATTTCTTGGCGGCCCATCTCCCTCCCACCGCCCAATCCTGGCCTTCTTCGCCGGTGGGCTTCACGGCCCAATAAGGCCCATTCTAATCCAACAGTGGGAGAACCAAGACCAAGACATTCAAGTCCACCAATATCTCCCCAAGGGCGTCGTCTCCTACATTGACATGATGAGGAAGAGCAAGTTCTGTCTCTGCCCCAGCGGCTACGAAGTTGCCAGCCCTAGGATTGTCGAGGCCATTTACACCGGCTGCGTTCCTGTCCTCATTTCCGACCACTACGTCCCACCATTCAGCGACGTAATCAATTGGAAATCTTTCTCTGTTGAGGTCTCGGTCGACGAAATTCCAAACTTGAAGACGATCTTGACAGGAATATCGACACGGCAGTACTTGAGAATGTATAGGAGGGTGGTGAAAGTTAGGAGACACTTTGAAGTAAACTCTCCGCCGAAGAGATATGATGTGTATCATATGATTTTACATTCTGTATGGCTTAGAAGACTCAATCTTAGACTACGTTGATATAGTAAGTAATTGTATTGGATACTGATCAATTTTAATTTGTATAGCTATTTATTGCTTCACTTTTTTTTAGATTTATGGATTCTCTAATCCGAGTGATCATTTTCATTACGTTTTCTGGTTTGATAAATTAATAATTGGAATCATTGAATTACTTAGGTAAATTAAAAAAAAAGGCTTTCATGTAGATATAAGAAAAAAGAATTGTTTATTAACATATTATTAATCATTTTATAGTTCATATTACCACCACTATGCTGAGAATTGGTATTAGCGTAAAAATTGAGGAGGGATTTGAATCCTATATTAACTTTGTTGGTGATACCAAACCAAACCAAACCAAAATGTGTGAAGAGTTTCTGTTGGTGATACCAAACCAACATGTGTCAAAGTGTTTATTGCATGTGGGATCTAGATTTTAGAGATCTTTGTACTCTCTCACTCTACATACCACATGATTTATTTATTTATTTATTTATTTATTTATTTTGGCTCTTATGCTGTCAGATTGTTGGTATTGTCAATTTCACAAAATTTCAAAATTTGATCTCTAAATTTAAGTGGTCATCACTGTATGGATGGAGTGTTTTTAAAAAAATATAATAAACTCACCTTACAACATATAAAAAATGTTTCGTGTTTGACATACGATCGGTGTTTGACATACGATCGTTTAGATTTGATAGTTCAAATTTCGTTACAATTTATTTTTTCAATTCTACTGTTTTTTTTTATATGATCAGTTTAATTTGATTATGTTTAAACACGATCATTTATATTTGAATTCAGATATAAACGATTTTTTTTTTCAAATTTGGTACACAATAATTTAGATTTGGCTAAACAATTTTTTTTTTAATTTTTTTGGTACACGATCATTTATTTTTTTTACACGCAATATTTTAAATTTTGCTATTTTTTTGTACAAGTCTTTTATATTTGGTTGTCCAAAAAAGTGACGGAAAAGAATAAAGACATGGAAAGAAATTACAGCAAAAAAAAGAGAGAAAAAAAATAAAAGGACAAATTTGAAATATTTAAAAGATTGTGTTTTATTACATTTATGAAAATTACCCTTTAATAAACGGAAACTTTCTTGAATATAACAAACTATTAAAACATTTAAGTTTGTATTTTTAAAAATTTTCAAGTTACTCTTCCATCCTTGTTCTTTCTGATTTTCTTATCGTTTTTATTCTTATGTCTTTCTATCTTTCTTCTTTTTCTGATTTTCTTATCATTTTTATTCTTATTTCTTTCAATATTTCTTCTTTTTCTAAATTTAGATAACAAAGTCTGACTTTTTTTCTGTCTTTCTTCTTTTATTTTTCGTTCGTTACATACATCGTCTTTCTTCTTTTGCTGTTCTTTTTT
This sequence comes from Cucumis melo, assembly GCF_025177605.1. NCBI lineage: Eukaryota > Viridiplantae > Streptophyta > Magnoliopsida > Cucurbitales > Cucurbitaceae > Cucumis > Cucumis melo. The sequence continues at coordinate 8,590,633 of NC_066864.1, read as the reverse complement.
ATGTTGTTTAGATTATGGTAATCAAATCTAAAAGATCGTTGAAAAAAAATCATTTGTACCAAATTTTGGAAAAAGAAAATAGTTCCAAATCTAAATATCAAACAATAGTCAAATCTAAACGGGTGTTACCAAATATATTTTGGCGTTGTTGATAGAATATTTTTTTTGCATTTTTTATGGTAGACAGATTTTTTCCGTTTTTAGAAATATGGTGTAAATATTTTGCCGTTTTATTATATTTTTAAAAATACCCATTTATTTTATTGTGCAAAACATTTTAACGAAAGTAATATATATAAGATTATTCTCCTAAAATTTGATTTTGGGGCTAACGGGAAGAATGTCAACCCCTATCAACGTTTTTTATTTGAAATTATGGCAAATTGATTATCAATGTTTTATTAATTAATTAATAGATTGAAGATATCATACTCTATCCTTGTAGTCTCTACATTGATAGACTCCTGTAAATCTAATATGGGGTAATAAAGTACATACACTTTAATTGAAACAAAATATAAATAGATATAATGATCGTAACACAATACTCGCTACTATATGATAACCAACTTATGTGAATATAGTATTTATAATCCAAAATAACAACAATCCATGCATATATATATTATTCCTGCTATTTCTAAAACAGTCTAATATAATAATGTATTGAGAATGTATAGTAGAAGGAGAAAGCGATCATCAATGTCAAATAGAAAATGCAAAAAAAAAAAAAAAAAAAAAAAAAAAGAAAAGAAAAGAAAAGGCATCGTACCCATGAGATTTCATTACATGGTATTAACTTATACATATTATCCACACTTAATTGTGATAGAATCGTTAAGAATGTAATTTACAAACATACATTCATGAACAAATACATTATATAATTAAAAGAAAACTAATTGACAAGTTGTATTGTACGTGTTATAAAAGGTAAAAAAGAACTCCAATGACGTACAGCATGTATTATTAATTACTATGATAATTACTTTTTGCTATACTAAATATTATTTAAAAATATTTAATTAATTACAATAAATACTATTTCAAAATACTTCATTTCAACAGTTTCATTGTTTTATATATTGATAATTTATTTTATTTTTTTTATTATCGTATTTATTAATTGCATGAAACATTATTAGTGGAAAGGAAGTCAAAAAATTGGTCAGCTGCCAGAAAAGTACAGACACGAAGTCCCTACTCAACGTTGGAAGATTCCTTCAATTCAACGATGAATAATTGCAATACTATTTTCCAAAGTATCACCCCTCGTTACCATCTAAATTCCTTAAACTTACTGTAACATTATTACAACTTCAAACTTGTAAAGATGCAAGCAATTAAAACCTTAAACTATAAAAATTGAACCTTCCATTTCGTGCCATTTTTATGATTATAAAAGTTTAAACAATTTAATTTTTATACGTGTAAGTTTCAAGACTCCATTTGGTTTTTTATTTTTTAAAACGTGTATAATGAATAGAACATTTTTTTTTAATAAGTGAAACAATTGAGAAAAATATAGTAGAGAAGTCGTGGACGGTAGTCCACGGCTTTGTTGACGTGTCCATTACGAAGTCCACGACTTCCATAGTTGTTCTCCATTCACACTTATTATATTCTTCTTTTAACTTTTTTTATATATAGCCACCATTAATAAATCTCAATCTCCTAAAAATATTTCATTCCTAAAAATATCATTCCTTAATTATTAAATAAAAAATATCTGTTAAATTACAATATTTAATTATTTCCTTTCTAAAAATCTTAATTATGAACTTAAAAAATTATTTAAAAGTTTTCGATTGAATTATTAACAAAAAAAAATCTTATTAATAAAATTCAAAATTAGAATATTTCTATAATTTAATAAGAAGAAATTTAAATATTAAAAATAGAAAGAGGAAGGAATAGAAATTATACCTTTATACCAAAATAAATATTAAATATAATTATTAAAACAATAAGCAATACGGCATAATTATCTATGAAGGAATGGTAAAATCACCTAAGGAGAGAAACTGCTCTCCCGAATGGCCGTAGGGTTTTTTATTTTCCTTTTATCGTTGTCCTTAGTTGTGTTTCATATAATTATATTATATATTTTTTAATAAGTTTCTATTCATTTCTCTTTCTAGGTTTAATATTTATTTTGATATAATTATATTTTTATTTTTAATATTTATTTTGATATAATTATACTATTTATTTTTTAATAAGATTTCTATTCCTTACCCTTTCTATTAATAATATTAAAAAATTTCTTTATTAAATTATAGAAATATTCTAATTTTAAATTTCATTAATAAGAGATTTTGTTAATAATTCAATAAGGAAACTTTTAAATAATTTTTTAAATTCATCATTAAGATTTTTTAAAAGAAAATAATCAAATATTTTAATTTAATAATTAAGGAATGATATTTTTAAGAATGAAATATTTTTAAGAGGTTGAGATTTATCAACGATAATTATGTATAAAGAAAATAATAATAATAAAAAAAAAAAAAGAATAAAATAAGTGTTGGATGATATCGTGGACTCCATTTACGACTTTGCCTAATCGTGGACCCTTCCTACTCTATTTTTGTCGATTATTTCAATTTTATCCCATTTTTGACAATAATTTTTAAAATAACATTATTAAAAAAAACGTTATAATGAATATCAATATTTACCCTTTAAAAGAAATAAAGAAAATAGGTATGCAAAAATAATATGGATTTTATATATATATATATATATATATATATATATATATATATTGTTGAGAAAGGAATAGTTTGGAGTAATATGGTTGAAATTAGATGGTTGGAGAAAAGAAGAAAGTACATAACTTAGCTGTCAAATGTGGAAGGATATGTATATAAAGATTGTAGTCTTTTCTTTTTCTTTTTCCTCTTTCATTTCTTCTTTTCCATACTAAGCCAAGTAACGTCCTTTTCTCAGTGTTGTCCTCCCCAAATTAGCTTTATTTTATTTTATTTATATCTTATCCAAATATGACCCTCCGATTAAATTTTAAATAATACCATAATTTATTATAAATAATAAAACGCTTAAAATAGACACCCCATATTAATTTGATAATGCCTAAAAATTTATTATATATATATATATATATATATATATTTTAAAAAAAAAATATTTTGATTCATTTTGAAGTAATAGTTATTACTTAAATATTAAGCTATTATAAGTAAATCGATCAATACCATTTATCGGTGGTTTACATTTTTTTTATTTGATTACTTTAGGAAAGTTAAAGTCCCGTAATGCAAGTATTCTTTTCCAAAAGGTTTCAAAATAGATGAAAAATTTAGAGATTTTTCAAGAATAATAAAAGAATACAAACTATTTATACTTTAGGACAAAAAAAAAATCACTAAAGGACAAGAACTCGCTTGCTTGTTTATTTTGACATTTTTTTACAATTTTCCTAGAAAATTTACAAGGTAATTCTTTGATAAATCAGCAAATAAAATATATAGAGGCAGAGAGAGTATAAATATACATGAAAAATATTCAAGTTTGACACAAATCCACTACAATCTAATCTATTGTATTTGATTCTTATATTTCTCTTTCATTTATATTAATTCCCTGGTTCAAAAATTGAATTAATCTGTCTTTTTAATCTCTCCTCTTTTTATAAAAAAAAAATTACATCATATAACAAAAAAAAATTCAGAAAAAAAAAGCAATCCATAGCATCTTACAAATATAATAAGTAATTAAATATATCAAACGACTATGGATTATTAAAAGACTATCCGTTTTTAAATTTATTACTTTTAGAGTAACATGTATCATATTACTATAATTTCTTTTTTTTGCTGCAAAGGTCGCTTTTAAAAATTTATTTCCTTCTTCATTCCAAATATGTCAAGAAGTAGATGAGGGTGGAGAGAGACTTAGAATAACAAGATAAAAAAGAGAATAATTATTTTTAAATAAAAAGGACCATATATTATATAAGTATGCCAACTTGATCATAATTTCTGAAGTCTAAGTTTACATCTAATTTAATATTCTGATTAAAACAGTCGCATTATAAATTAAATGAACATTATACTAAAATAAACAAATGATTTATTCTCTCCAGAAAATGGACGGTTGATATTTTAGAAAAAGGAAAAACAAAACAAGTCACAATTCTCTTTGTGTGGTTCCTTGGTCTTTTTATTTTTTATTTTTTTTTTATTTTTTTTTTGTCCCTAATAAGAAAATGACATCATTTGAAATCTCAAAGAAAATTTAAACTAACTTGTTCGACTAAACTTTATCCCTTATGATTGATTCTTAAAGTTCACCCTCTTTCTTAGATTCTACATATCTTCATATTTCATTTGTCTAAATTCCACCCACCACCACCCTTTATTATTGTTTTGGAACTTTCTAGCTATTTGAGAAAATATTTAGATTTTACACCGACAAATGTACATCTACATATCCTCTCTTTTTATCCAAATAGATAGAGAAATGCACTAATAACTGTATCAAATATGAAGGGTTTCATATCCTTATTTACTAAATAATAATAAATACTTCTACTTATGTACTTTACAAAGTATTATAGTTATTTACTAATATAAATATCGTAAAGATATTTTCATAGACACTTTTAACATTATTATTATTATATATATATATGCTTGTTAATTGGGCCTGTAGACGTAGACAAGTGTGTGATAAATGATTATATATTAATGAAAAATAAATAATAATGGAGGGAAAAAGATGTATACAATGTTTAGGATTTTTCAAAGAAAAAAAAACTTTTGAATTGAAGAGTTGTGATATTCTTCCATAAATATTTTGTTTTCTTTTTATATATATAATTATGTGTTTTTTTCACACATTTTTGTTACATTTTTCATGTTTTTTTAAACATATACATTTAAATTCTAAATCAAAATTTAAAGGTAATGAATTTTAAACAAATAATAAAAGGAAAGAAATAAAATCTAGAGTTGTGATATTCCTCCAATTGGAAAATAATCAAGCCTGTGGCTCTTAGCTTTTGCAACATTTGAGACTTTATTTCTTTATTATTTTTGAAAAACACCAATTATGATTGTATCTAAATCCTTAAAAACTTTAATAACTCTAGTATATTAGTTTATACACTCAATTACCTCTCACATTTTTTAAAAGAATCAATTTAAATAGTCAATTACAATTTTTCTTTCAAAATTGTTCTTACATCGTTTCTAAATTATAATATTCTATTTTATTTATATTAACAATTAAAAAAATCAACACAAGATGTAAGAATAAATGTATGAACGAGATTAAATGTCATATAATTAATAAATAAATAAAAAATATAACTAATTTAGAGTTGAATTTAACCTCACCTCTAAACTTTTCAAACTCTACAAATATGAAAGCAAAGGCATAGAAATATGTTGAATTTACGTTGTTTTGATTTGTTTTAAATATTGAATACGAAAGAATCATCAAAGTCGCTTTTCTCTATATTTATGCTTATGTGATCACTAGAAGAATTTCATTTTAATCGGGTAACCTTAATCTAAAAGAAAAAATAAATAAATGTTTAAACTGTATGTATTTAAACATTCCAAATAATGTAATGAATAACCAACCAACCCCCAAGTTCACAATTCAACCTATAGATTGAATCATGTCTATGGCTCATGAATTATTATTACACCTATCGCTTCTCTTGTCAATTAAAATTAAAGTATTTATATTTTAAGCATTTAATTCAAGGTTTATTTTACTCTATTTTGTTTATTAACCTAATGTTTTCGTCTATATTTCTATAATTAATTTGCCGATCTGTTTATTCAATTATAAATAATACAAAACATTATCTATAGGTGTATAAATGTAATCAGTTTACATAAGCTTGCTAAATATTCAATATCGTATAGGGTGTGTGTGTGTATAATCAAATACAAATTTAGGTCAAGATAAACATAAGAATAACAAAGAGCCAAGGAGGTGTATCTCTTTCAAAAATAGTGATACTAATAAATAAATAAAACATTAGGAGGCCTATCGAGGAACTTCAATAAACTAAATAAGGAAGGCCTTTCACAGACTCCAAAAGCTCTCTAATCTCTATTTTTTGTGAAAGAGAACAATTATAATTACTACAGTGGGATTTTTTTTTCCTTAAAAAAAGTTTTCACTTAAAATTAGGCTTGTCTTAGATTAAAGTTACGAAGATATGCTTTGGACTCGAGATTTGATTATCTTCAATTAGTATTTCGACTGATATGGAGTTTGATTGTTTTCGAGGTATCGTTTTGTTGGATAAAGTTGCTCTTAATCGGTCTGAAGTTAGATTTTTTTAATTAAGAAGTTTAATGATGGGTTTAATCAAAATGTTATGACATGATGTATTGTTTAATTTATAAAGAAAGTCTTGAATTTTTATTTAGCTTACTTTGGTTATATCTCATGAGATTTTGGTATAGTTGTTTGGTTTCATTGTTTTGTTTCTATTTTTAACGTTAATTAGAAAGAAAAGATAATTAAAGCTCACAATATTCGGTTTTTCTGTTTTATTTTGGTTTATTTTAATCTCTGTAATTTTAAAATGTTAATTTTTCTCTATTGTTTTATTAAATATATACAACTTATTATTTAAGGGAGGGAGACATTGTTATTTTTCAAAACCAAAGGATTTAATGGCAAATTATGCATAATAAAGCAAAAAATTATGAATATCAGAAAAAATAAAAAATTTCCCATCATCAATGTCATTATTAATAGGGACCAAATTAATTAGGTTTGTTGATATTATAACCTCCCAAAAAAAGGAACATTTATGAATATTTGGATGATTCATCCCTAACTTGATTTTAAAACCATATAAAAATAAACCAAAAGAAATAGTTTTTTCCATTTTACGTGAAGACAAATTGTGAGACGTCTGGACCATTTTTGAAATTGAAAATAAAAGTAGATATACTTTGTTGTATGAATTGAAGTTTGATTCATTATTTCTCCATATATAACATATGATGTAAATCTCAAACTCATCTCCTCCTCATCAATTTTATTTCTTTATTCTTAATATATTTATATAACGAGAATATTCCACTTTTTGTGATTTATTTAATCTTTCCTAATTTCTCAAATTAATGTGGACTTGGTGTAATCTTCGGCCGTAGCCTAAAATTATTTTCCCTGATGTGTTTGAAGTTTGTTTTTCTTTTATTATATTTATTATTTTTCTCTATGATTCGTTTTCTTTTTTTAAACAATTTTTTTTTCTTTGAACGACTGAGGGCTACAGCTAGGGCTAGCCTGGATCAATTTATATATATTTATATCACGTGATTTTAATTGAAGAATCTTTGCTTCTAAATTTTGAAAATTTTGACACTTTAATTGACTTTATATTTGGTTACTACCAAAATTATTTGTTATCATGCATCTATGGTATGTGTGTTCATGTATGTAATCAAATAATTTCTTTTAACTAAAATTTAAAAGACCAAACATGTGAATTAGTTTGGCTTTGTGTAAGTCATGTTTGACAAAATTAGTTTGGTATTTTATTCCTTTTGAATTTTTAACTTAATTTAAAAGACCAAACATGTGCATAGGAATAGGGTGTTTTTAATCTAAGATCTCTTTCATATATTTTTAATTTAATATAGTATATAAATTTTAAAATAGTTCATTTTAAAATCAATTTACAATAAAATAAGTTTACCGGAAATTCTCATAAATCTGGTATCAATATGTATATTTTATAGTTTTAAGTTATTAAGAAAGTGCATGTGCATCTAAAAAATAATTACTAGAAAAGTAAGGGTGAAAATAAATATAATTGGTTTAAGATTTGGATAGGTAGAAAGAGTTGATGTATAGATGGAGGAGGGATAGACATGCTCAAATAATTGTTTGGTAGATAGCGAAAATTATTTATTGCTATAAGAGCCAAGAGGAGGACAAAAACGATGAAAATGACAAAAAATGGGTAATTTATAAATAAATAAATAAATAAATATATTTTGAGACATGAAATGTAACAGTTATAATATTTAAATATAATTTCGCTACGGAAACGCTGCAGGGAGATTGGTAATGGCCAATTATTAAATGCCACGTACCTCTAAATTAGTGATGGAATGGAATTGAATCGCCTCTGTTGGAATTTGAATATTCTCTATTTATTTTATTTCAGATAAACAAATATATATATATATATATATATATATATATATATATATATATATATATATATATAAACATATTTATATTCATATCCCTTCCCTAAATCCTTGAGAAGCACGGCCACCACTCACGATTCCGTAAAAATCTTGAAACCACGGTTGCCGGAGACCAACGACGTGCGCGATTTTCTTTTTCTTTTTTCCCTCCCCTTCTTTTTTCTCTTTCCACCATGGCCACTTCTGGGTTTCTTCTTTACCTTCTTTCTGCCTCTTCCATCGCCATTCTCTCTGTTCTATACCTCTCTGACTCTTCTTCTTCTTCTTCTTCTTCTTCTTCTTCTTCTTCTTCTTCTTCTTCTTCCTCCTCCTCCTCCACCGTTCTCAACGCCTCTCTCTACACCGACAAAACATGGCCGGTTCGTTCTTCCCTCTTTTATTTTTCCTTTTCATTAATGTGCGTGTGGGTTCTCATCTTTGTTTTTGTTTTTCCTGTTGAAGGATTTGGAGCTGAGTTGGAGGCTTGTGGCGGCGACGGTCATCGGATTTCTCGGCTCTGCTTGCGGAACCGTTGGAGGAGTCGGCGGCGGCGGCATTTTTGTCCCTATGCTTACGTTGATTATTGGGTTCGACACCAAATCTGCTGCTGCCATTTCCAAATGTATTGCTTGCTCTCTTTTAAATCCAAAATCCCCCAAATGATTTTTCTTTGAATTGAAGAAAATTCTTATAATTAATGGGATGTGTTTGTTTTGTTGTAGGTATGATAATGGGAGCTTCTACATCGTCGGTTTGGTACAATTTAAGGGTGGCTCATCCGACGAAGGATGTGCCGATTATAGATCATGATTTAGCGTTGTTGTTTCAACCCATGTTGATGCTTGGAATCACCGTTGGTGTTGCCCTTAGCGTTGTTTTCCCCTACTGGCTTATCACAGTTCTCATCATTATTCTCTTTATTGGTCTGCCATTTTTTCTTTCCTTTTTCTCTTTTCCTAACTCTCCAGATTTATGCATAATTATATGGGTTTCTTCTTCTTTTGGTTGTTTGATTCAGGGACTTCCTCCAGGTCTTTCTTTAAGGGAATTGAGATGTGGAAAGAAGAAACTATTCTCAAGGTTTTCTAATTCATTTCCCTATGTTCTAATAATGTTTGGTTTTGTTTGGAGGTCATAATTTACTCTTTGTTGGTTTTTTCTTTTTCCCCAGAAAGAGTTTGCTAAACAATGTGAGACTGTTGCGAATTCTCATGGAGAACGTAAGTAAAATGGTTATTTGAAAGTCTTTGATAACTATTTCGATTTTTTAGCTAAAAGTTATGTTGCCTTGTTTGACAATTCTTTTGGTTCGATCCCGATCATTTGAATTTTTAAGCTAAATGATAAAAGTGAATTGGATAAAAGGAAAAGGGAAGATGGAGCTAGCTAAGAAATTGTTAATGTTTTGTATTTTTTTCTGGTGGTTTTGCAGTATTGATTGATGTTGAGTATGACCCACTGATTCCCAAAGAACAGAAAACAAAACTGGTGGGGGACTAAAACACCAATAATTTCTTTGACTTCATTATTCACTGTTTATGTAAACGGAAAATCTTAATGAACTAAATATTTTTGTTATTTTGACCTCTTCTTTTTCAGGAATTAATGTGCTTCAATCTAAGATGGAAAAGGACCTCCATTTTGTTTGTTGTTTGGATTTCTTTTCTCATACTTCAAGTTGTGAAGGTTTCTTTCTATATTTCTCTATGTTCCTTTTCTTCTCTCTCAAAATTCATCTTTTAATGTATATGGTTGATTGAACAATTATGTAGAATGATGTAGCAGCTTGTAGCAATTGGTATTGGGTCGTCTTCTTCTTGCAGGTTTGTATTATTTGAAACTTTAATCAATACCCCATTTGTTATTTGATTATTTTATTAGTTTTTTTTTTTTTTTTATCATACTAATGTTTAGAACAGTGTTTTCAATATAGTGTTTTCAATATAATGCAAATCAATGTTTAGATTTTGGATTGGGATTAGAGTCGGAATCTTTCACTAATTCTTAACTTTTTTATTTTTGCTGATTCTAAATTCATGGTGGGTCCTACGTCAAATTGGGAATGGAATTCCTAAGTTTGGGATGTGATTTTACCATTAAAATTCCAAAAAATCTTACCATGATACCTAAATTTGTGCACCCCACCCTACCATGATTCCTAGATTTGTGCACCCCACTTTTTAGGGTTATGTTTGATAACATTGTTATTTTTTAGTTTTCTGTTTTGGGGAATTTTGCTTATTTACTAATGTTTGTCTCTCTTTCTAATTCTGTTTTTGGAAATTTTGCTTTAATCACTAATACTTCTAAGGATAAACCTACAGTACCATTTGTTACGGTTGGATAACCTTTAGATTCTTAATCAAATTCCAAGAATAAAGAAGAGAGTTTTTAAAAAGTAACTGTTTTTATGTCTCATTTTTTTAACCATTAGGTTTTTACTTTTGGAAAATTCAAATTTTATTCAAGAAAAATGGTAATTATAGAAAAGAAATTTTGACAAATACAATCTTATTTTCAAAATACAGAAAACCAAATAGTTATCAAATAAAATTTTAGTTTTTCGAGACTTGGACTTGAATTTTGCAAATACTTGTAATAGGTAATAGGTAATAGAGAACATGCTTAATTCTAATAAATAAATAAAAACCAGATAATATTTTCAAAAGGATCTTAACTTTTTTTAACTATGTCCAAGACTTCTAACTAATTTTATTAATTGGAAGTATATTGAGGTGTAGATAACAAAATATTGAAAATAGTATCTGATTCTAATGGACTTTATTAACTATACTGTGCTGTTGTTGTTGTGAACTTGTATCAGTTCCCCATAGCAATTGCAGTGTTTGGGTATGAAGCAAGAAAGCTATACAAAGAACACAAGAAGAGGATGGAGACAGGGAACTTGGAACAAATTTGTGAGGCTTCAATAGGATGGACTGGCTCACACCTTGCCTTTTGTGCACTTTGTGGCATTGTTGGAGGCACTGTTGGAGGCCTTTTGGGTTCTGGTGGTGGCTTTGTTTTGGGCCCTTTGCTGTTGGAAATTGGTGTTGTCCCTCAAGTTGCTAGTGCCACAGCAACTTTTGTTATGATGTTTTCCTCTTCCTTATCTGTTGTTGAATTCTACTTGCTCAACAGGTTTCCCATTCCATATGGTGGGTTCCCGTTTCCATTCTTAACACTTTCCGATCTCGTTCAGATTCTATCAAATTAACCATAAGCTCTTCTCTCTGAATCTGTTTTTGCAGCTTTGTATCTGACATCAGTGTCGGTTCTGGCTGGGTTCTGGGGACAGTTCTTTGTTAGAAAGTTGATCACCATTCTAAGAAGGGCCTCACTCATTGTGTTTATCCTTTCTGGTGTTATCTTTGCCAGTGCCATCACCATGGGTATGCATTTTCATTTAACAGAACATTTTAAAAGTTCAATGACTAAAAATCTAACTTGTGGGTTTGCCTTGTTTTCAGGCATTGTTGGAGTAACGAAAAGTATAACAATGATACAAAACCATGAGTTCATGGGGTTCTTAGATTTCTGCAGCAGTGGGTGAATGAGATTTGATCACATAGGCAGAAAACTGTAGAAAAGAATGAAGACTAGTGCAGAAAAAATAGTGTTTTGATTTTGTTAGTTGCTTTGCTGGTGATATCAAGCTGAATTTGTTAGTCGCTTTGCTTGTGATGTCAAGCTGAAGAATTGGCCAACGCTAGTTGTCCAATACAATACCATGTTTGTGAAATAAAAATAATAATTAAGGTGATTGATGACGGTTAGCTCTTCGCTGACAGCATCATCATACCTTCCAAATTATTTAAATGTCTCAAAAATTGTTTTATTGGGTTGTCGTTGGATTGTTCTGTTAGCACCTCGCTGACAGCATCATCTGTAAATTTCATCTATTGTCAGTAAAATGTCACTATGCAGTGTGTTCAATATTCTTTTGCTGCCTCCTTTCTAAATTATTGTTAGCGTAGTTAATTATCTAATGCCACATCAAGATCATAATAGTAAACATTAAAAGAGTGTCGTGGTTTATAAAGAAACAGTCAGCGAAACTTTGAAGACTAGAAATGACTTTATACTCAGCAGATTAAACTTGTTATTCCATATTAACTTGTGTTAAATATTATAATAACCTAACACTGAGCATTGTTCTTTAGTAATACTTTTTCCTTTCCTTAAACTTGTATATATATATATATATGAAAGAAATCAATATACAAACCAATAAATCACATTGTATTGCAAAGCATGCTGACGCCATACCAGGCCATCTGAATACAAAGGAATATCTTTTTCTCTCTTTTTTTTTTCTTTAAATGGTAAAATGTAAATTATTTTTGAACTATAGGAATACTTAAACCAGTAAAACCACCCATCTGGATTCCACACTAGCCAGACTGCTACATCATTCAGCTTCATTAAAATAAACTTCATGTTTCACCACATTCCCAGCACAAGCGTTGTCTTCATCCTTGTAATCACAAGTTTTTCACTCGGAGTTGCTGGAGCTTCGTTTCCCTCCTGTTAAAGCAAGTCATTGCTTTACTCAGCTCTTTTGGAGTAAAATCCCAACCACCGTTGCTAAATCCACACGAAAGATGAGGAGAAGCAGAGACCAACTTCAGGCATTGGCTTTGCTGATTTTGGACTTGAACTCCTGGGAATCATTAGCTTGTTCAGAATCAGAAGTAATGGCAATTTTTCTCATTCTAACCTCCATTGCCTCATCTTCATTCTCCTTCTTATTCTCCTCAGAAGTCGAGGGATTCAGGGATGGTTCCAACAACCGAGGGCCAGCATTCATCCATGGATGAAGAAGGCATTGACCTGCAGAGGGTCGGTTTTCTGGAACAAAATCAAGAATTGGTACTAGAAATTCTGCCATTTGATTTGCATCTTGTTCGTTGAAATCATACTTCTCCATGAGAACTTTGTTTAATGGCCAGAAACGTAACCTCCGGATGTGCCTCAAATTTCCATATCGATTGAAGAAATCTCGAGAATAGCGACCTCCGAAAGCAATCTGAAAATGATGGACATCACAAAAGTGTGTGTGGTTATGCTAGCAGATAGTTTTTAAAAGGCTTCGAGGAACAATTGATTACCTTGCGTGGCATCATTCCAAGAAGTTCCATCATCAAAGCCAAGTGGTCCTGCAGCATAAGAATATATTGTTTTTAAAGCTTGAAAACCTTGGCAGGTATCTACAACTCATTAATAGGAAAGCAACTTCAGAAAAGCCTAAATCAACATAAAGACAATATTTCAGCTATAAACAGCACATACAAACACAGAAAATGACTATGACTGCATCGAGTATCAGGATCACACCATTGATTAAATCACTTTTCTAACAATGATCAAGAAAGAAGAAAAATAAAGATTCAAAACAAATCTTCTTAAACACATTCCACAAAACAGGATTATGAGATATCTTTTATGGACCGGAAGCTTTTTAAGCACAGAATTCAAGAATGGGTCATTGCAAAAGAAAAGCCTAGCTAACCAAAAGGGATTAAGATTGAAATGTATGCTTAGGTAAAGTATATGACAAAGTGGAAGAGTGTAAGAACGGGCAGCATCTCATGCCGAAATGGTATCTTTCATATTAAGACTAGTATGTTTTACTACAACACTAAATTCAATCAAAAAGAAGAAACAAACGTGTAAACAAAAGGCTCAAAGAAGGAAAGTCTGTCCTAATAGTTTTAGAATGTGGCCAAACCTCATCTCTGTCGAAGTTGTCTCCACTGTGAGGATCAAAGAGTACATCACCAGTTGCAAGCTCAAAACAAATGCATGCAAAGGACCAAAGATCTGCTGATGTAGAGTACTTGGATCCAAGGATAACTTCTGGGCACCTATATTGTCTAGTCTGAATGTCATTTGTAAACTGTTTGTATGTCCAACATGCATTTCCAAAGTCAACCAACTTGCAATTCAGATCCACCGAAGCCAATAACATTTTCTTTCTCAATCGACTCCCTTTCTTGGCAACTTGATTTTCTTCTCCGTCGCCCTTTGCTCCATCAGCATCCAATGACCTGTTTGTATTGAAAGAACTAGATTGTCTTTCCTCATTTGCACCTGCACTTGACTTTGCATTTGGAGATGATTGAACAGTACAAGAAGTTTCTGGATTAGTCTCAGCCTCTGCAGTCATTTCCTTCTCCACACACCCCTGAGCAGCTTGCTTTGCCTTTCTTCGAATGTTTCTCTTATGATGTTTAGTCATATCTCCATTTGAAAATTTAATCTCTTTTGAAATCCCAGACTCAAATGTAGCCTTGTCCTTGTTAGTTGGAAGAATGAGAGGGATACCAGATTTTCTAGGATCCTTTGATGGGTCAATCATCGACAGTAACAAAATATTTTCAGGCTTCAAATCAGTATGTATAATAGAAAGCTGTTTATGCAAGTAGTCTAAGCCAACCAATATATGAAAACATATCTCCTTAACCATATGAATTGGTAATCCGCGGTAGTCAGTATACTTTATTAGTGTCAACAGATTATCCCCCAAATACTCAAAAATCATACAAACATGCTGCCCATTAGGTCCTGAATGCTTGAAATGATCCAAAAGCTTCACCACACATTTTTTATCATCAGGGTCTCCCTCAGCAATCTGTTTCAGGATTGTAATCTCGTCCATGGCTGCCTCAGTGTAGTGCTGAGCACTCTTCTGTACTTTGAGAGCTACATATCGCTGGACGTCATAAAATCAGTTTAATACATAAAGCCAACCTCCCACTCCCAACCAAAAAAAAAAATATATATATATATTCTACTTTCTACTTGCAAAAAAAAAAACCAACATCCTACAAAAGCCAAATAAACTACCAGCATAGATTCAAAAAAGAAGGTAATTAAAGCAACAAGAAAAAGGGTTTTGTGTATTGATGAACAAGGAGATTATGAATGCGAAAAGAGAAATGAGAAGGAGATAGAGTAATTACAGAGGATTGGGTGTCCCAGGCGAGCCAAACGGTGGAGAAATGTCCCCAACCGAGCTTGCTCTGCACCACATATCTAGCATTCTTGAAAGTATCGCCAATTCGAACAGCGTGGTAACCTCCACGGCGGTAATCTTCGCTTCCCTCGTCCTCCGACGTGTAATCGCTGCTGTCGGTGTGATCTTCCTCTTGGTTCTTAGTATCCATGGCTGTCCAGAGCTGCCATGCGAGTTGAGGGGTCAACTAACTCCCAAAGAGTTCCGATTTAGTCGGAAAATTAAGGGGATTAGAAAACAGAAGGGTTGTTGGAGCAGAGAGGAAGGATTAAAAAGGGGATTTTTTTCAAAAGCAGAGAAAGAGAGAAGATGGAGATGGGAATTATTGAAGAGTTTCTCCCTTTTGATTACCGAGAAGATGGGGACTTGGGAGCTCCTTTTCTTGTTGCTCCCTCTTTGTCAAATATGTCTCTCTCTCTCTCTCTCTCTCTCTCTCTCTCTCTCTTTATTAATTTAAATTATTGACATATATATATATATATATATATATATATATATATATCAATTCACAGCCTGGATAAATCAAGTATTTATTTGCTCTACAATATATAAACATTTTTTTCTCAAATATATTGTTCATTTTAGATGATGGTATCCATTACCCGATTGTTCAAAAATGTCATTTGTTCTATTTTGATGTCTTGCATGACTATTATATGATCACAAAACTTCATTTTGGGGTGAGAAATGTTTAATAATTCTCTATCAAAAATGTAAAGAATGTTCGTTTAGGTGTAGAAATGTTGAGATTTGTCTTCATTCTTAATGTCTAAGTTAAGCTATATCACTAAAATGAACATTCTTTAGTACATATATTTTGCATTGATATATTAGACCTGCTTAATTTTGTAAAGATTAATGATGTATTTGAGATGTTTTTTCAATTGTTTAATTTAAAAAAATAGCTAATTTTGAAGAAAAAAAAGTAAGTATTTGGGAACCACTTTGTGGGAATAATTATGTTAGATTCAAGTTTATCTTCCTTGTCTGGCTTTCTCTTCATTCTTGCTTGTGTTTTTATGATTTCAATATGCATCATAATGTAATAAAGGCGAATTCTCCTTTTGACTACGAGTTCGAGCCATAGCTCAAAGCATTGAATTATGTTATTCTCCCTCTTCTCTCTCGTTCTTGATATTTCTAATAATGAAAGACCGAAGGGTAGAGTTTGGAATACCAAAGGGAAGAGCGAACTAAAGAGTCTTTCCATCTATAGTTAGTGGACAGAGAAAGGGAACTTTTTCCTAGAGGCAAAAGAGAAGAAAAAAAGCATTATCCTAGTATAGTATAAGATCGAACGAAGGTGAAGAAGGATCCCATTCCAAAGATAGAGTCACGTTTAGACTGAGAAAGTAAATGGAAAATCAAGACTGAGAAGGAAAACTCTCCCACGAGGAACATGAACTCATGCCTCAGACTCCACGATGGAAATAGCCTTTGCGCCTCATGGTCGAGTTACTTACTTTTTGTAGGTCATATGACTCTAATTCCTCCACGGGGTAGAATACTTGATGCTCTTCACTAGCTGACTCTTTAGAAAGAGATCTAGTCTGGAATACTCGCTGACTGAGAATCCTAATGGATGCTTTGAGTACTTCTTCCTATTATAAGTTATGAAATTACAGAATATTCGAGCCTTTTTCTCGTAAACTCTATACCCAACTCCTATCCTGATCGAAGAGAAGTCTCAATGATAGTGGATTAGTCGAGAAACTTGGGATAGACTTTCTTTGCCTCAAATTCCCCTTCCCGTATAGTAGGAAGCTTCTTAAGAAACTGAGCAAAAGTCATCTACCTCATTTCCATCATATTGTCGCAGAACCTACCACCAACTCTCTATCACCCAACTTCGTCTACTACCATTTTCGGCCAAAACTGCAAACACTACGTGATTGCTATCGTTGGCGACCAACTTAGTGCGACCACTTTTAGCCAACTCTAACGACCAGACACCCCATAGTAGCACTTTTCGACCATCTCTCTATAATTATCATCATCACCAACGACATTCAGTCACCACCATTGTTGATAAACTTCGTCTAACCACCTCCATCAACTTAAATAACAACCAACTTTAGCAATCATAATTTTAAATAATTTGTCCATAACATTTTTAAAGTTGTTAGATATGTAACTTTGCACTAATAAAAGTACATTTAGCATATGACAAACCAAACAAACTTGCAGTAAAAATGCTATTAAAAGATTCAGGTATCAATTAGATAGTGGTTTATATTTTAAACTTTTTTTTTTTAAATCAAAGTTGTTTAAGTGAAATAACTTTTCTAAACAAATGTTTATTTTCCTACCATCAATCTAAAAGACCTTGTAATTTAATTTTTAAATATTCTTTTTAAAAATAAAAATAAAAAAGCCCAAACTCCTAATAGGCCTTGAAAAGGCTGGGCTCAAAAAGGAATTGGACCAACATATCGGCCCGCATATAGTAGAAGGCCCAGTGGCATTATGGTGATTAAATTACAATAAAGGGGTTGTCAAATAAACCTCAAACTATACATATCGTTTCCCTCGATAGATTTAGTTTCTAGGGTTTCGGCGACCACGAAGAAACGGAGGAGTAAGAACTGCAGCCGCCACCATGGTGTTGAAGTTAGTCTCTATTACAGCTCTTTCTGATTCATAGTTGTATTGATTTCATTTAGTTTTTCGCATTCCTTTTAAGTTTCTTTCGTAATCGATGATTGCATCCATTATGGCGAGATAGAGCTGGATCGATGATACTATAGGTTTTTTTCCTAGGTGAATTTGATATGTAGGTCAGTAGGCTCTTTACGATTGATGGGTTTGAAGAAGTAGTGGCTTATACTGTGAGAATGTGATGACCTGTGGTGGTAGATATGCGTATTTCGTTATTGATTGATTCTGAAATGTAATCTGCCTTGGTAGGACCGAGCTTTGTCGATTCAGTGGTGCGAAGATATATCCCGGTAAAGGAATCAGATTTGTCCGGGCTGATTCACAGGTAATTAATCTGCACAGCCACTGATTGAGTTGGAGTTATAACTGGATAATTTTATTTCTTTCTTTTCTTTTGGTATGATTTATTTAAATTGTAATCTTGTTTGGATTCACTAGGTTTTCCTGTTTGCTAACTCCAAATGCAAGAGGTACTTCCATAACAGACTGAAGCCTTCTAAGCTCACCTGGACAGCAATGTACAGGAAGCAACATAAGAAGGTAAAAAAGAAATTTTAGTTCTGGGATTTTTATTTTTTATGTGTATATTTATAATATTCTGTCATATCGTGTTCTGTTTGCAAGCTTTGATTTTTGACGGGTAATTTTGAAACAGAGTGATTTGTACATTAAGATCATCATTTCTATCATATCGTATTCTGTTTGATAGCTTAGGTTTTGGATGGGTAATTTTAAAACAAAAAGATAGGTCTGTGTTACTTATAGATCATGATTTTTATCAATATAGAGGTTTTCTGTTTTGTGGAAACACAGGCCTAATTATTTGGGGAAATATTTAATGTTTTTTTATTCGTGTAGGACATTGCTCAAGAGGCTGTAAAGAAGAGGAGACGTGCCACCAAAAAACCCTACTCAAGGTCCATTGTTGGTGCTACATTGGAGGTGATCCAAAAGAAGAGATCTGAGAAGCCTGAGGTTCGCGATGCTGCAAGGGAAGCAGCCCTCCGGTACGTGATTGTTCTAAGTGTGAAATATCATCTATCATTTGTATCCTACGTTTCTAACAACCACTAAATAATATATTTATCAATCACATATCTTGTGTTTTTTCTTGGGTGCAGTGAAATTAAGGAGAGAATTAAGAAAACAAAGGATGAAAAGAAGGCAAAGAAAGCAGAAGTGATGGCCAAAACACAGAAGACACAGGGGAAGGGTAACGTTGGTAGGGGAGCTGCACCGAAAGGACCAAAGCTTGGTGGCGGCGGTGGCAAACGTTGAACTCTCTATGCTGTAAGCTAAGAAGAGTAGTAAGCTTTTGATCGTCTTTCAAATAGCAAGCCTGAGTAAAAGATAATGTTTGTTTATTTCCAAAATTTTGAATGGATCAATTATTGCACTTATGTTACAAATATCAGAGTTCTGCATTTTGTTTTCCTGTTAATTTGCATGATTATGAATGATAACTTGACTATGTTCATTAGGGGCATGGTTCTTTTTTAGGAATTTCCATTAAAATTTTATTTGCTTACCTTTTGGATCCGTGAAGTATGGATAAATTATTTGGGCAACACGGATTGTTGTTGAGCACTCTCGCATTTGAAGTTTTTGGTTTTTTCACTCTTGCTGGGACTTAATTTTGTGGCAGAGCCCTGTGGGTTTGGTTTAACTTTTAATTTAATTTTGAAATTCATTTTAGAAAAGAAATTGAAACGTTCGACAAATTTTTAAAATAGCTTCTAAAACTCTTCAAGGTGTGTTTTGGACAAGGAGTTGAGTGTGATTATTTTAGTTTGGATTATAATAATATGTGTTTGGTAGAAATGCTAAACACGGGTAAAAAAATAAAAAAAAAGATGAATCAAGATTTTTAGAATATTGTTTACTTTTAAATAATATTTTTTGATCTTATAGTCCTAAATAATTTAACATAAGATGATTTCTTTTTAAATCATGGGCAAGCATTTTATTTTTTTGGGTTGCTAACAACTTTTGTTTGGTTTATTTGTATTGGATAGAGAAGAGTTTAACTTTTATCAAGTGGATATTTGCTTCTATATTCTTATTTACTTTATGCTTTGCTTCCTTATTGAAGCATAAAATTTCGCTTGGACAGTATAGACGTCAGACAGTTGGGTATAGCCTAAATGTAACTATTTTTCTTTTATATCAATCACAATTATTTTAATCATGATAGTTGAGAAGAGAATCCTAACGACTAGTGACGGAGAATTAGGAATCAGTTGAGTATCTGAATTTTTAATTCTCAAATGTCAAGTCAACTTGATAATAACGTTAAGAATTGAGTTAGACACAAATTGCTTAAAGATCAAAACTTTGGAGACAAACATGTTTCTTGGTTCAAGCTTTGAATATTTCATAAAATAGGACAATAAATTTTATTGAATATTCTTAACATATGATTAATAACAAATTTCATTGAATATTTTTAACATATAATTAACGCATAGGTCCAAATTATTTTCGTTGAACTTATAGAGACCAAAATGGATTTATCATAGTTTGTTGAAGAGAAAGACATTAAATAGTCTATTTATAATATTATAGTCGCATCATTGTGAAAATGATAAAATGGTAAAATTGAGAAATAATAGAATTATATCATGAAACAAAATGTAGATAGTCTTCTTTTTTTGCTTTGGATGATTCATTTTTCAATCCAAACATTTTTTTTTTATTTTCTTTTTGTGGTTGCATGATCAAACATTTGTGACTTCCAACCTCATCAATGGGTCTAAAGTCAACTTTTACGTATATTTCATTGGATTAAATATGAATCAATGTTTTAAAAATTGGCTGGCCTACGAGTTCCATTTATGCCATATTTAGATTGAAACCTATTTAAGGATGGACTTATCATGGACCAACCTAACATGTATTATATTTTATATATTAGATTATTGATCTTTTCAGTATTATTTTTTTTAAAATGTATTTAGATACAATGTACGGTAAAAAATTGATTAAAGTATTTACATGATACCGTTTCTATTAAAATTAGACAAACATTCTAAATACTTGGTTTTGAAATTTTGTTATATTTTATAAATATTATTTTATTATATTTAAAAATAATCTATGAAATTTTATAATATGAATATTGTATAACAATATTGAACCCATTCAACAACGAAAATGGTATTCAAACGAAACTCAATTACGTAACATTCGTTAGTGATCAAACGACATTGTATCATGTAATTACCATGTTCTTGTGAAAAAATTTCAAAAACTATATTAATACGATTGAGCTTCCATTCAAAATGTAGCATCATGAGTTTGAGTTTGGCAAATGAATTTGATAAATAAAGTCAAATTCTTAGAAGCTCGAGAGAACCCATTGTTCTTCCCCAGCTATTCTGTGGCAATCTCACTTAATATATTCGCCATTATCTCTTTCCTTTCGGAGGAGGTGAAGATTGGCAACCAAAAATTTTCTTCTCATCCACACTTCAAAAGTAGTACTTTTTTCTTCGCCTCCCGCGTATTATTTTGAACACCTTTGTCTACAACACATCTTTCTCCATTTTTCATAAGAAAATATCGAATAACGATTTTATGGATAATAATCTTTGGTGTATGTAAGCATTTTTAGAAAATGGTAAATATAATAAAGTTTATCAACGATAGACGTTTTTATCACTATTAGTCTTATATATTTTATCAGTGATAGACCACCAATAATATCACTGATAGACTTTGTTATTTTATATGCTAATATTTTAATTATCATTGCTATACTTTCAGACCTTCTAAAAGATATTTATGTGTTGGACTTTTCTTCGTAAATTCTACTTAATTGTCTAATCATAATTTGCATATAACAATCCTTTTTTTATCTTATGGTCTAGATGCAATTTAAAAGGCATCCAAGTATTGGTTGTTTGACCATAATCTCTCAACTTGTCCTCTCTTGTGTTTAAGTATGCTATGAGCTATGTCAAGGTATATCAGTCACAAATGTCGTTTATCCATTTTTTGGAATCATGATTTTTGTTTTACCTCAATCAATGAAATACATTTAATTCGTTTTGTTGGCCTTTTTATTGCATTTGAATTCAGTACGTAGAAGTTTTACAAAAAAACGAACATAGTTCAACTAACATACGAACGTGTTGACTGCAAGATACGTGGATCGGATGACCCAACCTGGCTACCTCCACTCCTCTTGTACTTTCTTCTCCTTACCCTTCATCTCCTATCTGTCATTTTCAACTTGGGAACTTTCTAGTTCTACATATATGATCATTTATTAAGATCATTCCAATAAGTAAAGGCTGTCCCATAAAATTAAAGCCACTGTTAGCTATATTATTAATGGAAAGTAACATGGCAATGTATGAATAAAGAAAGTTGACATTTTTATTTTTTATTTGACAATGATAATAAAAAGGTTGCACTATTTGTATATCATTGGATGGTAACATAACAATGCCTTTATAATTACGTTTGTACCTTCAAATTTCACGTACTTCCAAAACCATCCTAACAAGTTAAGGTTATCTGTCAAATAAAAGGCCCTTTCTATCGATTATTATTGGAAAGCAACAAAACAATATAATGCTCCCATTAACACCTTTGACTAGATCACATAAAACGTTAAAATAAGCGATGCACTGTAAATTAAAATGTTAAATCCTGAAAAAAAGAAATGTCGAATACTTATAGAAAAAGTCCAAGTTTCTTTGAATTGACTTCAAAAGATGCTTTTCAACGAAATACATTTTTACTTTAACTCACCTGTTAAAATACATTTCGAAATTGCTAATTTTTTTAAAAAATTATTTTGAAAATTAAACACTAAAATATATTCAATGATAGATCTTAATAAACTAAACTAAAAGAAAGAACATGCATAAACCCATTTATTTTATAATATTTAACAAAATTATTGAAAGTGCAAATTATCATAGGTTATATTAGACTATATGCAATATGATTGTTCACCCAAAATCGAGCTCTTCTAATTGCTCTACCACTGTAAGAAAAATATATTGATCAAATAATATATATATATATATATATATTTATGCCGTTAAGATAATTAGTTGAATTTGTTATTTGACACACCCTCACATCGATTAAACAAAAGATTTTATTATACATTTTCATATTTTGTACTTTGTTGCTCCATAGAATGGAAGAAAAGGTTCTCTTTTATTTATCGATGTAACTAACACACCACTAATGAAACTATGTAAATATATGTGTGTCATGTTCTTGTCTTTTTGTTTTGGTCCATTGTTTTTGTAATAACAGTAGCAATTTATACTCATGTTTAAATACATGTTTAATTTAGTCCTAAAGCTTTTTTGGATTGTATTTAAAAAGGTGTCTTAAAATTTAAACAATAATGTCTATCAGGGTATTAAAACTTTTAATATGGTGCCTCTCATTTTGACTTTAATAATGTATAATATCCCTGTGTACCTGCAAGTGTTATGTGTTGTGGTTGTGAATCCAAAATAGAATGATAAAATAAAATGTGGACAGAGAAATTTTTTGAGACTGACAAAGTAAAAGAACAGACATCTTAATTTTCTGTACACATATGCTTATGTCAGTACTACAGTAACATGAAACTATTTTGATCATTCTACTGCTACTATACATATCACATTTATTATTAAGTATTCAATTAGCATTAATGTTTGTTGTGTACCTTTGTTGGTTGGGACAAACAAAATATATAAAGAGAATTAGAAAAAAAAATTGTAAATTAAATATATATACATACCGTACAGTTCAGGTTTTATTTTTTTAAAGCTTACAGTCGTTTAACCTACTGCAACCATGCATTTCTCCTTTCCGTAACTTATTTGGGAAACTTTGGACGTAGGTATAACATGCACCTTACGTATAGGATTCAAAGTTCATATCCGACTCTTCGTTATGGGGCATCACAAATGGTATCAGAGCAAGACTTCTTTTAAGTAAGATACGATTTAAGGACGAACCTAAGCAGAATCTGGTGGGCATATGTATACCCTACGTTTAGGAAGGGTTTATGAATGAACCGAGATTACACATAAATGAGGGAGATTCTAAAAGAATATAAAAGTATGGTTAAGAAGTCTTAAAAGAATTAAATGGTACAATAACCTATATATCAACGTGGTGCACGTTTCTTTTTAGTAGCTCAATCGTAGAAACTCTAAATTAAGTGTGTGTTTTAACTGAGAGCAGTCCTATTTTTTGGTTGATAAAATTTTTTTCTAAAATTAAATTAACCTATACGAAAAAATTGGTATTTGTTTGTAAGGAGATAGTCTTTCTTCTTGGAAGCACTTTTAAGACAAATGGATGGGTGTATCAATTTGTACTCTCCATGACTAAATCTTTAGAGACTCACCACTTCTTTATTTGACACCTAAGAATTCTATATCAACATAGTCTAAGTTAGGAGCATAACCCTAATATCAATTATTGATAATTTATTAAGGACAACAAACCATCCACCTCCTCAATCATATTATCCAAAAGACTTAATACCTAATAGAGATAGTTGTTTGTACTTGTCTAATTTATTTTAAGGCTTTTTTTTTTTTTTTTTTTTTTGCATATAACAGTTTCTTATATATAAATCCATAAATGGTATTTTCAATTGAATAATGTTGTATCTGAAAAAGTTTGTGAATAAAAAAATAAGCCAAATAGAACGATATAGATTTATATATCGACATGCACACATGAAATCAAAAGTTTTTGTTCCTGATCAATAAAAATATCCCAAGAAAGGGGAAGAACACATCCAGTGATTGAGCCTTGGAAGTGAAGTTAATTTTATATGGGTGATCAAGAATATTCAAACACACATAACATCAAACGATATAATGTCTTTTCTAGATCATATCATCATAAGAGAGTAAAAAAGTTGATGCAAATTTCTAAACCCAAACTAATAATTAAAATTAAGTACCCCTCGGGAAGCCTAGCTAAGGATAAGAAGGCAAGTGAGCAGCCTCAGCACCCCACCAGAATGGAGGAGCTGAAGCTGATATTTGGTTGAAATCTTCCACATTGTACATGTAATTGTTACAGCTCAGAATCTCCACCGATGTGCACTCTACCGTCGTCTCCTCCCCGGAGATGTCCGTGTGAGCCATCGACCCTGCATTCCTCGTTGTCTGTTCTCTTAGCATGTTTCTTAATTTCATCACCTGTCCCACCAATCCAAAAGTTAAGTAATAAATTAAAGGAACTTCCCTTTTCTCTGATATCACGTTAAATCAACCATTATTGAAAAAAACCAAACTTTCAAAGGGATGGACTATATATGGCCAGTTAGAGATATGGAAAAGAGTCGAGGCATTGATGTTCACCGCCACACAATAATCTCAATTAAATGTATTAACCCATCCGTATTTTTTTTTAATCAATATTTCTATATGTCATTGAAGGGTATAATATCCTTTCCTTTCTCAAGATGTTTTTTAGGTCATTGTTTAAAAACACCTTACTTTCAAGGCTTTGGAGGGATGTTTTTGCATGATTTTATGTCAAAGGAATATGATTAAGCTACCCTAATGACAATGATTATTTATATATAATTGATGTGCTAATTAATGTCAACTCAATGATATAGTTCACAGAGTCTATTTAGAACAACTTTCTTAAACACTTAAAAACATTATGTTATTTGTTACTTATAAAAAAGTAGTTCCATGCATATCTAAGTCACTTTTACACTCTATTTCTGACAACAACTTAACTATGAAGAGATTAGAGAGAGAAAAACCTCTTGTTGAAGATTGTGTTTTTCTTTAGAGATAGTATCAAATTGTTGTTTGAGAGTATCATAGAGATGCTCAAGTTGCTTGGTCTTCCAACGAGCTCTTCTATTTTGAAACCACACAGCTATTTGCCTTGGTTGAAGTCCAAGTTCCATTGAAAGCTTCATTTTCCTATCAGGATCAAGCTTTACTTCTTCTTGAAAGCTTCTCTCCAATGCCTCCAACTGATCTTGACTCAACCTCTTCTTCTTTTGATGATCCACTCCTCCAGCCATATTTTGCTTGCCTTCCCCGGTCGCTACCCGTGTCGCTGTCTCTATCACTAGTTGGACCGAAGAAGGTTGAGAATATCGATCGGTCTCTTCTTTAATAACCATTTTATTAGTTTAATTGGTTCATTCTTGATTAATTATTAGATTGTTAAGTTAATTATAGACTCTGCCTAGCTCTAGCTATGAGTTTCTTTGGTTTTGTTATCTACCACTCTAACAACATTTTCCCTTTGAAACATAAAAAAGTGAAGATCTTTGTAAATAAATGAAAAAATTAACCAAAAGAGTAAAAACAAATATACTTTCATATTTTTAATTAGGTTTACAGTTCAAATTTTACATAAAAAAAATTATTTCAAAGAAATCGTAAAATCCAAAAGTTATCAAAACAAGGTATTTAAAAACTTAGATTTTTTTTTTTTTTTTTTTTTTTTTTGTTGTTGTTGTTGCAATTTGGTTTAGAATTAAAACATGCTTTTCAAGAATGTAAATAGCATACCACAAATTAGCAAACAAAGCATAAATTCCAAAATTAACAAAAAAAAAAAAAAAAAAAAAAAACCAAAATGGGTATCAAACCAAACCCAAAATTTTCATTTTGAGTTCAATTCGTTGTGATTTAACAATGTATTTAAGAGGGAAAAAAAATGTTACGTTCAAACTCCTACCTCGAATGCTAATACCTCTCCACAATCACCCAATAGATAGAGTAGTGTTGAGAGAGAAAAAGAAAAAGAAAAAGAAGAAGAAGAAGAAACAAACCCAAAACCCTAAAAACCCTAAAACCCTATTTGGCAAAATTTTGACAAATTAGATAGGGTTTATAGAGAGAAGGTTTAGGTTTAATGATCCATCCAAAAGTGGTGTCTAAAAGGAAAAAAAAAACGAACAATATATACATGTAGAACAGTAAAAACTAAGTTTAATTTATGAGTTGGTTTACCAGGAAAGTGATCCAAATTGTAGCTGCAGTTGAAGTTGTAGTTGTAAAGCAATGCAGAGGAAGAAGAGGATTGTGGTAGTTGAGAAACAAAGTTAGAACTAAAACTTATATTTCCATTATTCCATTCCATATGTATTTGGAATATGACTTTCTTTAATTTTTCGCACAACCTCTCTGTTTTGTTCAAACCAAATGGACCACAAACAACATAACAATATCTATCTGTCTGTCTATCTCTCTCTATATAGATATATATAAAGAAAGGCCAAAGCTAAATAGATTATGATTAGTTAGGCGTGGAAGATAACAGTAGAAGCTAAGAAAAAGGCTTCTATTCTGTTGTTTCTTCTTCTTCGTTCCTCTTCTTACAAAAAAGTGAAAAAGAGAAAACAGAGAGAAGAAGAAAGGCGTTAGAAAATTCTTAACTTTTTGGGAAAACGAAAAGGTTTCGAAATTAATTAAGTAAAGGGTGGAAGGCGTGAGAAAGTGATGACAGACATATAATGTCAGTTGAAACAGAGGGCAGAAGAAACAGAGCAAAGCAGAAGAAAGCAACATGAATTATAGGGACCATATCGAAAGAGACCTTTGAAACAAAACCCTTTATTTTCTTTTTCCTTTTTTGTTCAAATTTTTCATGTTTACTAATTACTTCTTCACCCACAGTTAAAAACCTTTCTTTCTCTTTCTCGGACCTTCTATATCAATGAGTTTACAGAACAGAGCATGAAACAGAGCAGAAGCTTCTTGAGAATCCATTTAAAAAAAAAAAGATTATTGTGTGGATTCTGGGTTTTGCTTTTTGATGATGATGATGGTGGTGGTGGTTTAGGTTTAATGAATGGGGGCAGGAGCAGGTGGCTATGAAGGGCTCCAGAATCAGAGTCGTCGGAGAGAAAGTAGACAAAAACAGAGTAGTACACACCATTCCATCACAGTAAGTAGCGTTGTCATTACGTGAATTGGTTAAGGTTGGCAGATTCAAAGCTCTAAAAATGGCGAAAGAGATTGATCATATTATCATCCTCTTTATCTCTCCATTATTTACCACACGTGTCGCCCTTTAATTGCATCCCAAAATTCCAACTCCTACCCGTGTATATATATATATATACAAGGGATAGTTGCAAATGTAACAATTATATTCAAAATTAATAAGTATATTCCAACATTTTAAACAAATTGCAAATATAGCAAAATCTGTCAAAATTTATAATAATAGAAATCTATCACTGATAGATCATATAACAAATGTTAGTCTTAAATCATAAGAAGTCTATCACTGAGATTTTAGTATATTTATAATTTTTTTAAATATTGCTACATGCTTAATAATTATTCTAAAAATTACAACCATATATATAAATTGGTAGAGTTATTATCTTTCTACGTGATTTAAAGAAAAAATGCACAGATGAGAGGCAATAATCGATAATAAAAAGATCTAAACTTATTTAGAAATGAATGCTTGTTTTACGTTTACTACTTATGATTTTTTTTTCAAAAGCATTCAACTCAACATTTTTTCAATATTTATATATAAATTGAGGCATTTAGATATAGGATGTGATTGCTTTATTTCTTGGGTGATAATGGAAGGTTTATAATTTGGAAAAAGAAAAAAAAAATTGAATGATCATAATTTGGAGAAAAAATCTAAAAAATAAACGATAAAGTTTGGATGAAACTGACAAATAGAATAACTACTAAACTATCGATTATTAAAAATTAAATAACTTTTTTTATAAATATTGAGGCTTGAATCCCTAAACTTATACTAAATCGGTCTATGAATGTTATTAAAGAATTAAAGAAAATTATATTAGATGACAAAAAAATAAAAAAACAAATTATGATACTTTTTTTACATATTACAAATATGACAATTAAACAGATATATTAGAAACTATTAAAGGACTATGAAAAGGTTATTCATTTTTACATTTGCTATTTTTACAATTTAAAAATACAATAACATAGATCCTATTATTATTTTTCTTATGTGTTTTTTTTTTTTTTTTTACTAACACCAACAAAATCAAAGACTATCATTAAGCCATTAAAAGAAACGGAGAGAAAACTGTTTTTTTTTTTTTTTTTTTTATGTGAATAGCCACCAAAGCACCACTCTATTTAATTCGTAAAAGACACAAACATCAACTTTTTCTTTGTTTTAATTTGTTTCTTTCCACAACTTTTTCACTATCGATTTCTTTTTTAGAAGAAATAATAATAATGATAATGTTGACTACTATCTCAACCATTCCATTCATTTAGATATAAGATAAAAATTAATAATTTACCGCTAATAATAATGATAATAATTTTTAATCAGGGTAATTCTAATGGACAGTAAGTTTTAGAATAATTATTAAGTATGTATCAATATTTTTAAAAAATTGCAAATATATCAAAGTCTATCAGTAATAGACTTCTATCATTGATAGACTCTTATAGTTTATCGATGATAAACCAATATTTGCTAGACTTCTATCATTAATAGATTTTGATAGATTTTGTTGTATTTGCAATTCTTTTAAAATGTTGCTATATATTTAATTATTTTGAATATAATTGCTAACTTTGAAACTATCCATATTTTTGTCAATATCTAATATCAATAGAATTTATAAGTTTATTACAATTTGTAAATATTTTTAACCGTTTCGGAACATAAAGGTAAGATTCAGTTTCTTTTTTAAAATAAAATGGAATTATGAATGAAACAATTTGCTCTCTCTTTTTCAGAAGTAATAAATGAAGTTCTCAAGTATTGTTTCTATTCTTTTAACATGTGATATTTTACAATGGTATCAAAGCAGGAGTTAGAAAAGATCAAATGAGTTTTTAATATCAACGTTAAACCTTCTAATTTACAAATAAATCAAAATGTCAAATGAATATTTAAATTCTTGCACATAGGGCATTATTAGTTGAAGTCTAGAATCTTTTACTTTCACTAATTAAATATTGTAAAAGATTAGATCTTTTTAACTGGGGAGAGAACATTTTGGAGCAATAAAAATTTAACTTAAAAGTTTAGAAACTATGTATATATGAAATGTCCTTTTAGTTTGAGAAGGATGAATAACTTACATAAGCCAATTGAGCTATAGGTTGATTAGGATTTGAGGTTCAATTTGAAATATTTTTAATCTGTCATTAATTTGAGGTAGTGCACTGTTTAGATGTATACAATGTATACCTATCTTTATGTATTATGTCTCATTGCTTCTTATTTTGTCGTCAATTTCTAGTTTCTTTAGGGATCATTTGGTTCAAAGGTTATTACTATTGAGTTGGATTATAATAACCTAACCATTGTTCAAGGGAAATGTTATCATAACCTTGTTTTTGGGTTTATCATAGCCTCTCTTCCCCCTCTCTCCTTCTTCTTAAACCTTTTTCAACTCCCTATAACCTTATCTCTTCAACTCCCCCATAAAACTACATTCTTAAATTCTCCCTCCAAACACATCTATAATAAAACTATCTTTTTAAACTCTTCCCCAAAGCACGTATCAAAATACTAACTCTCCATAACTCAACCCTTCCACCAAATGTCTCTAGATTTTGTATGTACTTTTTCTTTTTGTATCCGAAGTTTTTTTCATTAAGTATATGTTTTATTCACCATTTTTCAGATTTCTTTTTTCGATTTAGTTGATGTTAAATAAACATTACAATTTCACGTCTTTAATATATAATATTAAAATTAATCATTTATCACATACTAGTAAGTGCAATGTTAAGTTTATCATAAGTAAATAACAAAACTAAAAAAATATATACACAAAGCCAAACAAAAGAAAGATTCAACGGATAGATATACGTAGTTCGCTAAATGTGTTAGCTACATTTCCTAGAAAAAAAGAGCAATTTTGTTGGAGAAATGTTACGAACAATGAATCCTAAAAGTCATAATCATAAATAATTAAATATGTTAAATATGAGTTTTAAGTAAATTTCAAGATTGTTGCTCTTGAACTTCGTATTTGGTCATTCAATGCGTCATATAACAAATTCATAGCATTTTACAAACATAAAAGATTCATTTGAAACTTTATGAACAATAGATAAACAGTAAGCCAAACATTAGGATCTAAATGAAAACACATTTTAAGCAAGAACTTGTTACATTTCTAAAAGAAAAGTAGGAGAACCAACCAAAACTTGGTTGAGTAAAAAGGAAATTCTGCTTAGAAAAGAGAGTTGCATTAGATTAGGAATAAGAGTAGAGTGTGAGAGTGGTCCATTTATAAAGCACAGAGAACCTATAATCCAGAAGATCATACGTAAAAACTAAAAAGCAAGTTAAAACTCAAACCAAAGAAGGAAAAGAGCTCAAAAAAATGGAATTGAACACTGGATGGTGCAAGAATTTAGAAAATTTCTGAGAGATTGAGAGATTAGACCACCAAGAACAGAACCATGGTGGGGTGTCCTGTGCACAGGCGGCGCCATAGGTGGACCAAATCTATACAACTCCACAAAGCAAACTGCAGGAGCAACATCTCACCTGGCCCACCACTCTACTTGGCTACTCCTACTCTCACATGCCTTCATTGGAAACCCAAAAGACCAAAGACAAATTTATGAACTTCCTTAAAATAATGATTCCATCGACGCGTGTTGTACGTCGAACCATCGATCGAGCACCAAGAGATGATAAAAAAAACTAGAAACAGGGAATGTAATATGCGTCATTGAAGTACCATACTTATTAGTGGTTTAATAGCTACTACCCAGCAAGTCAGAAGGAAATTCTAAAATCTCAGTCAAGAAATCAATGATGATCAAGTAGTTTGTTGAATAACTTCAATCATCCATGGAGGTTTTACATAAATATCATATGGCTTCTAAGAAAGACAAAAATGATCCATCAAGAGTCAGTTTACACAGATAATTACTCACCAGGCTACAATTAATTCTCCAAACTCTATGTTTGTATATATGCAATAGGTGATGACAGCAATTGGAGGACCAGAAGCTCTTCAAAAATTTTGAGGGGAGGTGGTGGGATGGTGGTCCCAAGGTTCAAGAGGTGAAGATGGCATTTTAATCTTCAAGCTCGATAATCTTTACTACTGATGCATCCCCAACTTTCTGGCAAACCACTACACGGTCATGTGCCTTAATGATTCCTGCTGACTTTCCATGATCTAGAGCAGCCTTCAGAACAGACTCATTCGTTGCATTGTTAGAGTCCGCCTAGAAAGCAAGAAAATTATTAATTTACTAATATAATAGTACGATCATCTGATCAAAATGGTGGCACAACTTGTTATCCAAGAAGTTCAACATTGTTTCACTCTTTTGTTCAAATATACAAGAAAACAGTATACAATAAAATGATTGTGAAATTCGTAATAATGGTAATTATGTTGCATACTCGGCAAAATATATGTACAACATGTACAAAAACCATGGCCGGTATTCACAAAGGCTGGCACACAGTGGCCAGTAACTCTACCACACCAGCCGTATGGCACACAGTGCAGGGTCAAAGCAATCACAGAATAAAATGTACAAAAACGAGCCTTTGTCATTCCGTTGCTTCCATGGCAGTTGGAGAAACAAAGTTTGTTGCTAAGGGTTGACTACGAGGAAACCTATGAAAAAGTTAATTGATCTTTTCTAGAAGCAAGGATTGGTGGCTGCATTTCATCAGCAAACTTCTCTATAATTGTGAATAAAAGAACCAAGGGGGAAAAACTTGCCTAAAAGGGGTTTGAGACAACGGGACTCCCTCTCCCCCTACCTTTTGAAACTTATGGACCTTAGGAGGGAAACAAGAAGAGAGGCTCTCTGGAAGAAGGTGATTTCTAGTGTATATGGGGTTGAACCCTTCAGGTAGATCGCTTCTAAACCAATGGGTAGGGTATTGGAAG